>NW_027131390.1:70382500-71582500 GCF_026122565.2 Emydura macquarii macquarii
TTACACTGGGGAAAATCTCCCTTGGTTGGATATGGGACTCTCAGGGACCCTTTATGCCACTCCAGCCCTTTTTTCCTGTGTAAAGGGGCGAGAAGAGTGTGAGGGATCTCACCCTTGGTATCAAGCCCTAAGTATTACAGTGCTGTGATTGATCTGCCCACTGCTTAAGATGCTGTACTGTATGCGGCTCCACTACTGCCTAAAGAAGCAGGAATCTTTCGTGGGAAGTGGGGGACACACAATTTACTAGAATCAAATTCTGAGGCACTCAGATTATACACTTAAATGTTTTACAAGGGCAAGTGGAAGGTGACATTAGCAGAGAGCCTTTGATTTATTGTTAAAACCAAGGTGGTGCACATGGAGAACCAAATTACTGTACCTGGATAATCTATTTTTAGGATGCATCAGTTACTTTCTGGTGGCTGGGTTTGAGGTGATAAGAAGGGAAAGCTGGACATCAATCCAATCTTCAAATGAAACCTCGCTTTTGGCTGATTCGCCTTCCCTTCCCCCCGACCCTCCAGTCATCCTCACATTCCTTCACTTAGCAGTAACTGAGCCCACTGAAAGGAGTACACCATAAACCTATTTATTCCTCAGTTTTATTGTTTTCTTATTCATGTCTCATTTCTTGGCTCTTGACCCTCCCTAAAACCAATTTTTCCCCCAAGAATAAAATAGCTTGAGTATTAAACTGTAGTCTAACCGCTATTGCTTTGAATAGGTTGAGTTATCTGAAAGAGGAGGGGGCAGTATTTAAACTTTGTGGCCATAGACACATCCGTCTCTGACCATTTAATATTACGTTACCCTGTATAATTAGTTTAGGCCCAGATCCTCAAACATTTTTTGGCTGTATTAGGAAATTAGGAACTTAAATACCTTTGAGGATCTGGGCCTAAATGTCTATTATTTAGGTGAAATTTAGCACTACACATAACAGCAGCACAACATGTATAAGTATTTGCACCTCCCTCTTTCATTTGTGCTTGTCTGAAATAGGAATGAATTGTTCTTGCTTGTGTATTCACGGTAACAAAAGGCTTCAAATTTTTATATTATACTTTTACTGGGATGGCCTTGCAAAATCACTGTGAGAGCAGGCCAGCTGTGGCTTCAAGATAGTTTTTGGAAATCAATATCTACGTCAGTTTTTGAAGGAACATAAATGCCAGATTCTATCTTTCCTCTGTCTGTGAAATGTAATGAATGATAACTGGAACATCTGGCATTAGAAACAAATTGGCAGACTAAAATATATTTATTGAATGCATAAACAGTTCTATCTAAAGAGAGAAGTGCATAATAGTCAAGTGTGCCCATTTACCTATCGGCAAATGGCTTCAATTAAAAAAAATTGTCCATTAGTATTCAGCATGCGAAAGCTGAGAAACAAATTTATTAGAATAATTAGCAGCATTAGAAAGAAATAACACAATATGAATTTAACCACCAATTTTATCAGCATTATATAACAACACTGGCACAGTGACTACATTAATAATGGAAGCTTGCCTTCACTATGCTTAATTTTTACTATGAATGCCGGGGATGCCTGAAATTAACCCAACCAAGGACCACATTGGTAACTTGGCTCATATGTGAGGGGCTGGATTACAGCTGCCCTCCAGCTGAAGTAGCTTGCAGCTGCCCTCTTCGTGTGTGTGTGTGTGTGTGTGTGTGTGTGTGTGTGTGTGTGTGTGTGTGTGTGTGTGTGTGTGTGTGTGTGTGTGTGTGTGTGTGTGTGTGTGTGTGTGTGTGTGTGTGTGTGTGTGTGTGTGTGTGTGTGTGTGTGTGTGTGTGTGTGTGTGTGTGTAGCTGTGACCAGTGGAAACTTCCCTGTGACTTACTGCAGTGCTCCATATAGGACTGAATAGTCTGGACAGGCATGGTCTGTAAGGGGGACTGGGACCAGTCCTCCTGTGATCAAAGTGCTTTTCAGTGGGGCTGGATAGAGGACACCAGGGTCCCATAAAGAGACAGGGAAGAACAGAAGGCAGGGAGGGAGTTCCCTGGGAAAGGTTTGCAGAATCCCCTGGAAATGGGAAGGCAGGCTAGACTGGCTGAGGAAAAGAGCTGAGGGAGTGGGAGTGGTGTCTCCTCTGGCTAGCCCTGCGGAGGCAGGATGGACAGGCAGCCAAAAGGGAGAAAAAAACCTTGAGATTACCACCTTGGGGAGGCCTCCAGAGGCGAAAGCCCTGTAAGGCACTGCTTTGTGAGAGGGGGAAAGGGACTCTACAGGGCTCAATAGGGGTGAATCGTATGCAGAGGGTTACTTCAGATTTTGGAGTCTGAGTTGGAAGAGGAGCCCAGGTGGGGCAGAAGATTTTGTGTTCATTATTCTTAATTTGTTGGACTCAACTGGTTTGGACTTGCAGGATGCTTTTGTGCCAATGAAACAAGCCCAGAAGGGTGTTATTGTCATGAAAGAGTTGTGGAGTCCCTGTTCAGGAGCTTTGAAGGTGGAGAATGAGGTGGGGCCAACCAGCAGTGCCATGGATGGCTGCATTAGGTGCCCTGGAGGGGCCAGTTTAGTTATATGTGGGCAGTCATAGACCCTGCTACTTACTCCAAGAGACTAATACCCTCCCCCGCCGCCACTTGGTGGTAATTTACTATGATAAAGTCATAACTGTTTTCAGCCCAGCTGTCAAATGAGGCCTTTTAAAGGGGTGCCATGTCTGAGCATGCCCCCTTGCAGCATGGTGTGCTATGGCCATGACCTCCACAGTGTCCCTGCAACTTGCTGGAAATAATTTACTCACAGCCCAAAGTCTTTAAAACAAGATTCCGCCTCTCTTGGGATCCAGCTTATTCAGCACAGTCCAAGAGCCCCCTTTTTGTTCTCCTCTAGGTTTTGGGTTTCCACAGCCCTACTTTCTGGGGCTGCTTGGTTCAAGCCCTGGCCTCCTCAGCCTACAAGCCCACCCCTTAAGTTCATAGTTTCCACAGCCCTTCATCTCAGTGTGTCTCCTGGCAGAGTCCTCCTCTGAGGGATTTCTCCCTGACTGGGCTTGGAGCCTCCATTTTGATTCACACACCCACTCATCTTCCTAGGTGAGTCTAATAACCCCAACCAACTGTTGGAGCCAGTTGGGAGAGAGGGGAGCCTTGCCCCTCCCACTCTACAAAGCTCATGGGTCCAGGCCCTTAAAAGAAGTATAGCCTGGCTTTTCCTATATCTTCCCCCTCCAGACAGCAGCTTTTGCCAGAGACCATCTTCCTCTCATCCAGTGTCCATTTTGGTTATCCTGGACACCTGGAATGGGGTAACTGGCCTATCAAACTACCTCTTCTGGCCTTAAAGGGTCAGTACCCATTACAGGCCTGTTCAGTGCATTGCCCGACACCTGGTTCAGTGTTTCTCTACTTGACAGTCAGGGAATTTTAATGTGATCACGACTCCCAATGACATTTTGCAGCTCTCATCAGGGAAATGCAGAAGGCCCATGTACTATAGTTGGTCAGAAAACAGTTACTTTTCCCACAGAAAATTTTGTTCTCTCTTCGAGAGTTGCTCATATGCATTCCATGTAGGTGAGTGCGCGCCCCGTGCACGAGCCTGCGGAAAACTTTTCTGCCCTAGCAAACCAGCGGTCGGTCTCGGCGCCCCCTGGAGTGGCGCGCGTATAGCGCGGTATATAGGGCGCCACCGACCGCGCGGGTCCCCAGTTCCTTCTTTCCGCCCATGACGGTCAGTGGAACGTCTGCCCCTTGCCTCTTCAGCAAGTAGCAACCTACTGTAGTATTGTACATAAGTTCTTTATTGTTTTTATAGTATATAGTTAGTGTAGTATAAGATAGTGTATATAGTTAGCCCCTAAGGGGCTCCCTTAGGAGCCATGCCTGGCTCCACCGGGTTTAAACCTTGTGCGGCTTGCGGTAAGGTGTTCTCCGTCAGCGACCCCCAGGACCGCTGCCTTCGGTGCCTCGGAGAACAACACCGCAAGGACAAATGCCGCATATGTAAGGCTTTCAAGCCGCGTACCCAAAAAGACAGAGACGCTCGCCTCCGGGCGATCTTGATGGAGACGGCACTTCGTCCCGACTCCGAGCCGTCCAGATCACCCACGGCACCGAGCATCTCGTCGATCCGGAGCGCACCACCGGTACCGACAGCAACACCATCGGTACCGTCTAAGCCGGCACCGAAGAAAAAGAAACGGCCAGCGGCCGCACCTATGGACTCCCCCCTGCGACCGGTACAGCAGGGGGTGATACAGGAGATGCCCCAGCCACGTGCCGTTGAATATGTCCCGGCACCGGCATCTCCTCGTAGAGAGCCTCCCCCAACCCCGAGGGGTGGGGGAGCGCCTCTACAAGGGCCGTCGATGCCGGAGGCGTTCACAGCGGCACGAGCCCTCATGGCCCTGCCTACGCCTCCATCCCCCCCTCGGCTGAGGGCATCGGGGATAGCGTCTCGGGGTAAGCCCGCGCTGGGCTACTCCGGTGGGAGGTCGAGACAGGACTCGGTGTCTCCCCCCAGACGGTCGGGGAGAGGGAGAGCAACATCCTCCCCCCCCCAGCTCCGACCGCGAGTCGTCGAGCTCCTCCAAAGAACGGCACCGTAGCTGTTCCGGAGGTTCCCGGGAAAGCTCCGCATCCGATCTGAGACCTTCGGAGCCCCGGCGCCGCTCAGCAAGGCGGGAAAAGACCCGGACGTCGGAGCCACGGCACCGCTCCCGTTCGTCTTCGGGCTCTCGGCACCGCTCTCCACCGGCTCTGGTGCCGAGACATACTACAGATCGTTCTCGATCATCGGAACGCAGTCCGGTGCGGATCCCGGCGCCCTCACCACGGCACCGGTCTCGATCCCTGGCATCACGTCCTGAGAGGCAACGGGACACTCCTCCACGCCGGGCCCGCTCGCGCACCCGGACCCCGAGCCCATCCCACCACGACGCTCCTACTTCAAGGGCACCGAGGGCTCAAGAGCGGTACCGGCGCTCTGCCAGCCCGGTACACGCGAGGGTGTCAGGGCATACATCTCGCCCCCACCACACCTCTCGATCCCCGGTACCGAGAGATACCACACGGCACCGAACTAGATCGAGGTCGCCAGCTCCCTCTCCAGCGCGGCGTGCGGCGCCGAGACAGGACGTGGAACATCAAAGGTGTTCGGGGAGCTCGGTACCGAGGGAAAGCCGGTACCATCAAGCCGTGCGGGCCCGCTCTCGCAGCCCGGCACACAGCCATCGGCACCGGGAGCGCTCTACATCTCGCTCCCGTACTCCTAAGCGAGCTTCGGTACCGGACGCCTCGGCACCGGACACCTCTACGGTACCGCACCTGTCCACGGGGAAACGGCGCTCAAGAAGCCCTAGGGTTCACGCCACCAAGCGCCGTCATAAGTCGCGGAGGTACTCCTCCTCGTCCAGCTCGTCTCCCCAACGCTCCAAGCGCCACCACCGCTCTCCTGCATCCCGCAGCCCTTCTCCGGTTAAAGGGCACCGCAAGAGGAGTCGGAGATCTCTGAGCCCGGTTCATCCATCTGGGCCCGCCTACCCGGCACCGGGGCCGGTACCGGCGTGGGGGCAAGGCCCCTGGCAGTGGCCTTATTTGGGACCCTGGCCGCCTCAGACAATTCAGGGCACAGGGTCACTCCCCTCCTCCTCCAAACCTCAACCACCCCCCCATCACAGGGGGCACAGCAGGAGGAGCCCCCCAAGAAGGGGATCATTCGTCGGACTACGAGTCTGATCCTCTGGAAGGGCCCTCTACAGGCCCATTGTTACAGTCTTCCTCCTCCTCTCCCCCTGATACAACATCTAGGGACCGGAGGACCCCTTTGCCTGATTTTAAGGCACATCAAGAGCTCCTTAAGCGACTGGCGGAGAACCTCAAGATAGACCTCAGGGAGCTCTCGGAGGAGGAGGACCCTATATTTGGTATCCCAGCCTCTGCGGGCCCCTCTAGGGTGGCACTCCTGGTACACGACCGGGTACTCAAACTGGTCAAGCCCATATGGGAGACCCCTGCTTCGGTAGCTCCAACCTCTAAGACCGTGGAGCGGAAATACTATGTACCACAGCAGGGGTTCGAGTACCTGTACAACCACCCAGCCCCGGGCACCTTAGTGGTGGACGCTGTCAATCAGAGGGAGCGCCAAGGTGCCCAGGCTAATACTCCCAAAAATAAAGACTATAAGAAATTAGACCTTTTTGGGAGGAAGGTGTACTCGACCGCGGCCCTTCAGCTCCGCATAGCAAACCACCAAGCACTCTTGGGGCGCTATAATTTGAATCTCTGGGCTTCACTCCAGAGATTTACGTCGGCCCTTCCTCCAGATCTAGCACAGGACTTCACCACCGTCCTCCAGGAAGGGTCAACGGTAGGGGGTGCTACAATCCAGTCTGCCAGTGACGCGACCGACGCGGCGGGTAGGGCCATGGTGTCCGGCATAGTTATGCGCCGGTCGTCCTGGCTACAGTCATCTGGCCTCTCCACTGAGGCGCAGCAGGCCATTCAAGATCTGCCCTTCGAGGGCACAGGCCTGTTCTCCGCCAAAACAGATGATAAACTGCACGCCCTAAAAGACTCTCGCGCCACTCTGCGATCCTTAGGGCTTTACATGCCGCAGACAACGAGGCGCCAGGGCAGACAGCAGCCCCAGAGGCAACAACAGCAACAGCCCGCTCCTAGGCTGCCCCCCGCCAGACCCAACCTAGAAGAACCGGGGACCGTTTCCGGCAGAACAACCGCCGGAACCGCTCCGGGCCTGCCAAGGGCTTCCAATCCGGGCCGCGCAAGAATGGCAAGCGCCCTTTTTGATGGGACGCTTGGGAGCGGCACCTCTGCCATTCTAACGACCCCAGGGGTCGACCAGGATCTCACCCTACCCTTCAAAGACAGACTTCGTCCCTTCCTCCGAGAGTGGCGAGGCATAACCTCAGACCGCTGGGTGTTAAGTGTGGTGCGGAGGGGTTACGCCTTACAGCTCTCGGCCTTCCCACCGGACTCTCCCCCTACCCCATCCCTCTTCAGGGACCCCTCTCACGAGCAACTCCTCCTTCAGGAGGTCCGCTCCCTGCTCCGCCTATGGGCAGTAGAGGAAGTCCCACCTATGGAAAGGGGCAGGGGGTTTTATTCCCGGTATTTCCTTATTCCCAAGGCAAAGGGGGCCTCCGGCCCATTCTGGACCTCCGCCGCCTCAACAGGTTCATCAGGCGGCTCAAGTTCCACATGGTCTCCCTAGCCTCCATCATTCCCACATTGGATCCTGGAGATTGGTATGCCGCTCTCGACTTGAAAGACGCATATTTCCACGTGTCTATCCTCCCTGGCCACAGACGTTTCCTACGGTTCATGGTAGCTGGTGGCCACTACCAGTTTACGGCCCTCCCCTTTGGCCTTTCTTCAGCGCCCAGGGTCTTCACCAAGTGTATAGCGGTGGTGGCGGCCTACCTGAGGTGCAAAGGGGTCCAGATCTTCCCCTACCTGGACGATTGGTTACTTCGGGGAAGATCCAGACTCCATGTAACAAACAGTTTAGCCCTAACGTGCGCGACATGCAACAGACTGGGGCTGCTCATAAACGAGCAGAAATCCACACTGACCCCAGTACAGCGTATAGAATTTATTGGGGCCACTCTAGACGCAGTACAGGACAGGGCCTTCCTTCCACTACCTCGTTTCCAAGCCATGACTGCCATCATACTCGAGCTACAGACATTTCCCACAACAACAGCCAGGCGCTGCCTGTAGCTGTTGGGGCACATGGCGGCATGCACATACGTGGTCAGGCTGGCTCGCCTCAGACTCAGGCCTTTGCAGGGCTGGTTAGCGTCAGTATATGCCCCAACCAGACACTCTCTGGGCAGGGTAGTCACCGTCCCACCCCTGGTCCTAGCGTCACTGAACTGGTGGAGGCAAGTAATGGAAGGAGTCCCATTCGCAGACTTGGTCCCCTCTGTAACATTGATCACAGATGCCTCCGATATCGGGTGGGGGGCTCACATTACCCACAACCTGAGCACTCAAGGTCAGTGGTCACTGCAAGACAGACTGCTCCATATAAACATTCGGGAACTCCGAGCAGTCCTTCTCGCTTGCAAGGTTTTTCTCCACTTTCTCAGGGGGCGGGTGATACAAGTCCTTACAGACAACACCGCCACGATGTTTTACATCAACAGACAAGGCGGAGCACGCTCCTCGACCCTGTGTCGCGAGGTGCTACAACTATGGGACCTTGCGGTGAGAAACGACTTCCACTTGGTGGCATCTCACCTCCCAGGGGTGAGGAACGACGAGGCAGACCGCCTCAGCAGGTCGTTCTTTCCCCGCCACGAATGGTCACTTCATGGGGAGATTACAGCGTTTCTCTTCCGCAAGTGGGGAGTTCCCTATCTGGACCTCTTTGCCATGCTACAGAACACGAAATGCCCGCTATTTTGCTCCCTGCGCGGGCGCGAACAGAACTCCATTTCGGACGCGTTCCTGATAGATTGGTCGGGGCCACTTCTCTATGCGTTTCCACCGATTCCACTGCTCCCCAAGGTGCTCTTGAAAGTCAAGAGGGACAGAGCGGACATCATCCTGATCGCACCGGCATGGCCGAGACAGCACTGGTACAGTATGCTGCTCGACCTCTCCATCGCCACACCGATCCCGCTCCCGAGACGATACGATACGATCTCCTCTCCCAGGAACAGGGTCGCCTGCTCCACCCAGACTTGGACTCCCTCCACCTGACGGCATGGAGGCTCCATGGTTGACAGAAGGAGAGAGGGCTTGTTCCGCACAAGTCCAAAGCGTCCTGCTGGGGAGCAGGAAACCTTCCACCCAGGTGGTTTACCGGGCAAAGTGGAAACGCTTCACTTATTGGGCACAGTCACGTGGCATCTTGCCCCTGGACTCAACTATCCAGGCCATATTAGACTACCTCCTACATCTAAAGATGCAGGGCCTTGCCCTGGCCTCCCTAAGGGTGCATCTGGCGGCCATCTCGGCCTTCCATTGCCCAGTGGAGGGGAGGTCTATATTCTCCCACCCGATGTCCATCAGGTTTTTCAAGGGAATAGAGAGGCTGTTCCCACAAGTTCGTGAACCCTTGCCTCTCTGGGACTTAAATCTAGTTCTCACTATCCTCACAGGTCCCCCCTTTGAGCCTATGGCTACATGCCCTCTTCTGGTCCTATCATGGAAGGTAGCCTTCCTCGTAGCCATGACATCGGCTAGGAGGGTCTCGGAGCTAAGAGCCCTAACCTCAGACCCTCCTTACACGGTATTTTTCAAAGATAAGGTGCGACTGAGACCCCACCCGGCCTTCCTGCCTAAGGTGGTATCCCAGTTTCATTATAATCAGGATATTTTCCTCCCCGTGTTCTTCCCCAAACCACACGGATCGGAGGAGGAGCGGAGATGGCACTCACTGGATGTCAGGCGAGCCTTAGCCTTCTATATAGACCGGACCAAGCTGTTCCGGAAGTCCACGCAGCTCTTCGTCGCAGTGGCGGACCTCATGAAAGGCTCACCTGTCTCCACCCAGTGCATCTCCTCCTGGATCACCACCTGCATCCGCACCTGTTATGGGATGGCGAAGGTACCACTCCCGGGACCGATTACAGCGCACTCAACCAGGGCCCAAGCCACCTCGGTGGCTTTTCTGGAACGAGTGCCCCTACAGGATATCTGCAGAGCTGCAACCTGGTCATCGGTCCATACCTTCACCTCTCATTATGCCATCGTGCAACAAGCAAGAGAGGATGCAGCAGTTGGCAGAGCCGTGCTGAGAAGGGCTTCACGCCACTGACTCCTTCCCACCGCCAAAGGTATGGCTATGTAATCACCTACATGGAATGCATATGAGCAACTCTCGAAGAGAGAAAACAGGGTTACTTACCAGTAACTGTTGTTCTTCGAGATGTGTTGCTCATATCCATTCCAAACCCACCCTCCGTCCCCGCTGTCGGAGTCGGCAGAAAGAAGGGACTGGGGACCCGCGCGGTCGGTGGCGCCCTATATACCGCGCTATACGCGCGCCACTCCAGGGGGCGCCGAGACTGACCGCTGGGTTGCTAGGGCAGAAAAGTTTTCCGCAGGCTCGTGCACGGGGCGTGCACTCACCTACATGGAATGGATATGAGCAACACATCTCGAAGAACAACAGTTACTGGTAAGTAACCCTGTTATTCTTTGGCGAAAAATCAAAAACTGAAAATTTTCAGCTGAAAAACTTGCTCCTGAACACCGAAAATTTTCATTTGGAAATGCCAGTGTGGTGAATTATGGAAGTAGTATTTCGAGTGCCTTATGTCCTCAATCTCCCACATGGGCCAGGCACCCTGGCTGGACTATATTGCCAGTGATGCACCATAGGACTTCCCCCCTCTGCTGAACCTCTATGATGCATCATGGGAAATGAAGTCCAGGGAGCCTGATCAATAGAGGAAAATGAGGTCAAGAGGCACCCAAGTGGCAAATCTCAGAAGGCACACCGGCAGCATTTTCAAATCAAAATATTTTTGATTTTGTGTTCAATTTTTCAACAAAAAGTCAAAACTTCCAGCAACAAGCAGACACTTCTCATGAAAAATTTCATTTTGTCAAAAACCCATTTTTCCATCAAAATATTTTGACAGAAAATTTTCAATTTGCGATACCATATACCCTGATGTAAATTTCTTCTCTGACCCTGCACTTCCAAGTGCTGGTATCATGGGGTGGAGGATGACTGAAGGGTGTTTTTCTCCAGTCCTTGGTAATGAGAACTCTCAAAGTTCCACCAGCAGGAGCAGATGGGACAGTTCCCTTTAGGCATAGCAGCAGACCTGATAGGAGGATGCTTTACAGCAGCCAAACTCCTGTGGGAGGGCAGAAAGTAATCATTTTGTTCTCAGATAATTAAAGCAATCACACCACACACTTGAGGGTTGAGAGAGAATATGGAGTTGTGACTCCTACCATTCACATATCTTCTTATCTTTTCTTCCACTCTGGCCTAATCAGTTCCACAAGTTTCCAGCATGGAGCTATTCCTCTTCCCTTTGACTTGAAGAACCAAGCCAACTTTTCTCTTAAATACGTTGACCTAGGACTTGTTCAGCATATGTGGTATTCTGCGGTTAACACTCAGAAGATGGCTTATATTTTAGACTGAATAGAACACTTAGGCATTATAGTATCTCCTTGACTTTCTACAGATTGTGCATATGTCTAGGCAAATTGAATACAGCACAGACAACATTATTTATATAGCTATGCCGCTATAAAAAGATAATGTAGGAAATAATGATGCAAGCTAGTCAAAGGAAAACAAAGAAAGCAGTTAAAAAAACACTCTGAAGATTGTCTTGCAAGATGAATTTTCTTTTAAAATTTGCATGAGCTTGGCAATGGCTCGTTAAGCCTGACCATTAACATTAGTTTGATGAAGCTGGTTTCTAAATTTAATTTAATCATACAGCCGTAAAATCTCTGTGGTGTAAAAGTTATCATGAGCCAGTACTTCTCTTTATTACGATTAATAATAATGATACTTAACACTTACTGAATATAGAACTTTACAAACATTAACTAGTTACTCCCCACAACAGCCAAGTGAGGTAGGTAGCTAAGCATTATCGAAATGAAGATAAAGGAAGTATTATTATGACTAGGTTAAATCCTCAAGACCTTACTCAGTTTTTACTCCAGGCCTGATTCTGATCTCATACTATATCATTAAGGAGCCATTCCTTTGATATCAGTGGCATTACACCAGTGTAACATTGGTATAACAGGTTAGAATCAGGACCTCAGTTCTTGCTTAGGCAAAACTCTAGTTGAAGTCAGTGGGGCTTCTGCTTAAATAAAGAGTAAGAGCTTCAGGGTTTGATCTTTTATCATCATTAGATGGGGAAACTAAGGAGAACAAGATGGGGATTTGCCCAGTGGCACAGAAGGAGTCATTTTCAGAGCCAAGATTAGAATTCACCGGTTCCTTCCCAGGACTGTGCTATCAGTCAGGAGATAAAATGAGAAAAGTAAATAGTTCTTTAAAATATTGACTTTTTTTGTGCCCTCTGAGATGGGTTTTGTCACGATAAGGGTAGCACAGATTGTGCTAAGAACATAAAGCTAATTACCAGGTATGTCTATGTATTGCACAATACTTGTTTCAAATAATGTGTGTGTTGGATCTATTCCTATGTCTAATAATTTTAGTTTTGCAATAACAGATTATACATGGTTCCTACTTTGGATGCTGAGTAAAAATTCCTGTCCTTTTCTTTATTCTATCTTGTGCTGAGATAGATTAAAATATTTGTTTTTGTTTTAATTTTTTTGATTCAAGAATAATGATTCCATTGTGTATTAAAGTGTTTCCCAAAGCCCTGCTTTCAGAGAGAACAGATTAACACTTGATTCAGATTCAGACTATCACATTCACAGAGACTATGTGGGTGGCATCTAGGGAGGACCTGGAAGATTATGATACTGTGCTTAGCACATAATGAATTAGTTTCCTATTATTTCCGATTCTCAGTTTGAGCTCTGTTATGAACATTTCAAGTTTTCCTATTTTCTATTCTTATTAGTCTGTGTCAGGAGAATGAGTTACCATAGATTTTAATTTGCCTTATATAGATTTCTCTTCTCATTATACATTCTTGTGATAACTCCTGCAATAACAGCATAAATTGGCACTTTATTAATCTATTCTCATGATAAAGACGCAAGATGAAAAGCATGTATAGTACAAACATTAATCAACTCTCTAGACACTCTGAAGATTTTAACAAGAGCAAGAAATGGCCCAGTAGTTATCCTTTCTTATAGTAAAGGGCATGAAACACCCTGGACTTGTTCTTGTGTTAAGTTGAACATTGTAATTTTGTGGTCCATCTGGAACACTGCGGCAAGCAGAGCTGGAAATACTACATGTAACCTATGGCCTTCCTTAGACAATACAAGTATATTTTTTAATCTAATTAGCCCCTGGATTTTAGGTGAACTGTCAATTATATCTAGTTTATTATTATATAGTCAATTATATCTAGCCATATCTTTAGGGCTTCAATTTGGGTTTGTTTGCTTTACTTACCTCCAGCGTTGCAAGAGGATGCATTGCTTGGCTGCGTGATGGTCTAACAAATGAAAATCCAAAATACATGAGCATGTACTAGCTCCTGGAGAGCTTGACATTTAAGTAGCTGAGAATATTTGAATTTTAAATGTGGAATGATAGATCCTCTTAGCACTGTTTTTCACCAAAATTTCATGAATTTGTGTGTGTGAGAGAGTGTCAAAGTAGAGAACTGAATTCAAAGGGGTATGTTTTTTGATACAATATGTAGGAATAGCCATACTACCATTATTAATAATACTTTATGTTGAAATATACCAACAATAGGAGAGTTGTGGGTAGAGAGAAGATATCATACTGAAAAAGTATCCCAAAATAATATTGTACTATTTGAAATTCTGCTTAGAAGTAACCATTTTGTTTATATCTTTCCCCCCCCCCCCTCCCCCGTTCAGTCTTTGGAAGATCAAGTATGGGACCTGTTACGTGAAGCAGACAAAACTGCAGAGGAAAACAAAGAGCAAAGCCAGGTGTATGATGCCATGGCACAGACTCTGGGGGATGCCTGGGATGCCCTCATCAATATGCTAGAGAAGCGAAGAGCACTTCTGAAACTTACTGCAGTATTTTTTGAAAATGCTCTGGAGGTTTGTATTTAAAATCAAATGCTGCTTAATTTGAAATAAATCCCAAGTCCTCCAGGAGTCTGTTGCATTCTATTTCTACTTCTGCAAAGGGCCAATTAATTAAAAAAAAAATTCCCAGCTGCATTCCTATTTTTCTTGTTTCTGAGTATTCCGGGATGAAAATGAGCAGAACATTTAGAATGAATATCTGTAAAAATGTCCTACAAGTCACATCTCGTACTAATATTTTACTTTAAAAAAAAAAAAGTAGTAATAATGAAAAATAATAACTAAAAATGAGTCTGGAGCTATATAATGCACTAGCATGGACATGACCCAATAGATCTTATTCATCTTCTATGATTCAAATTATTTGACACTTTGAGGGCCAAAGTTTTAAACCCAGGACTCAAGGCTGCGCATTAAAATGTGTATGTAGTTATTACAGTTATGCTCGCAAATGTCAGTTGCCTGTCTAGCTATTTGAGCATATACAAGTGCAATAACCATATGCACAAGCATGAAAAGAGCAAGTACAGATGCATGAATCCAGAGTTCAATTCCTAGAAGATAGGATATTAGCAATAGTTCTCCCAGTTGTGTCCCTCTCCTAGCCTGCCCATGCCCCCTACATTTCTTCCCTACTCACCGCTGCACAGGGAGCTCATGCAGGGTGGGACTCCAAACTCCAGAGGTATGTACACTCCTTGCACAGCCCACTGCATTCAACTACCCTTTTCCTTTGCATTTGCAGATGGATAGGCTGGATTTGCCCCAAAAGTTGAGTGCATAATTATGTGGGACTCTCAAACCTTTGTTTCAAAAAGTTTACCCCCTGGCACAAGACCATGAGTGGGAGAACAATGGATGTTTTAGTCCACTTTCTTGGACCCCAAATCCTGGAGTTGATTCTGTACTGTCCCAGTGCCCGGTGGAAATTAGACCAGCATCAGGGCTGAGGCATACTATGCTGGTTCCCAATAGTATCCATAAGCCATTCCAGCAGCCAGGGATCAGCCAAAAGCAGAGATGCCCAGGCCAGGTCCTAACACCAAGGGGTCAGGAAGAGATGGGTGTAGGAGCCATTGCTGGGGAAATCCTTAATAGACTGGTTAAGCTGCCTTTTAGGCTGTTCTGTGCCATGGGAACAATGTGAAGCAGCTGAAGCAGGGCTAAGGATCATGCCTAAGTTAGACAGCCATGTCAAATGTCCTATAGATTTAAATGAAAATACTAGAAATTTATTTTTGAAATGTTTTCCTTTTAATGACAGCATGCAATTATGTGTAATCTTTATTTTCTTGTGATAAAGCACATATGTCATCTCAAGGACATTCTTTAATGAAAATCAAAACTCAAATCAGAAATATTCAATCATAATGGATTTGTTTTATAGCAGAAAGAGTAAAAGGGTGAAATGTGAGAATAGGCAAGCAAAGCAGAGAGCTTAATTTCCATCTTCTTTCTTAATTTAATCATAGGTTTCAATATTCTTGATGACAGTGAAGTCCAATTGTGAACTTTAATGATTTGGTGACGGAGGATTTGGTGTATTTCCTTGTGGATGTGGGGAAGAGGTAGATGTGGTATATCTTTACTTTAGTGAGGATTTTGATACTGTCTCACATGCCCTTCTCATAAACAAACTAGGGAAATATAACCTAGATAGAGCTACTATAAGGTGGGTGCATAACTGGTTGGAAAACCATTCCCAGAGAGTAGTTATCAGTGATTCACAGTCAAGCTGGAAAGGTATATTGAGTGTGGTCCTACAGGGATCAGTTGTGGGTCTGGTTCTGTTCAATATCTTCATTAATGATTTAGATAATGGCATAGAGATTACACTTATAAAGTTTGAAAGCAATATAAAGTTTAAAGGTTGCAAGTGCTTTGGAGGATAGGATTAAAATTCAAAATGATCTGGACAAACTGGAGAAATGGTCTGAAGTAAATAGGATGAAATTCAATAAGGACCAAGCAAAGTACTCCACTTAGGAAGAAACAGTCAGTTGCATACATCCAAAATGGAAATGACTGCCTACGAAGGAGTACTGCAGAAAGGGATCTGGGTGTCAGAGTGGATCACAAGCTAAATATGAGTCAATAGTGTAATGTTGTTGCAAGAAAAGCAAACATCATTCTGGAATGTATTAGCAGGAATGTTATAAGCAAAACATGAGAAGTAATTCTTCCACTCTCCTCCGCATTGATTAGACCTCAACTGGTGTATTGTGTCCCATTCTGGGCGCCACATTTCAGGAAAGATGTGGACAAATTGGAGAAAGTCCAGAGAAGAGCAACGAAAATGATTAAAGGTCTAGAAAACATGACCTCTAAGGGAAGATTGAAAAACCTGGATTTGTTTAGTCTGGAGATCAGAAGACTGAGGGAGGACATGTTAACAGTTTTCAAGTACAGGATAGGACAAGAGGAAATGATCTTAAATTGCAGCAAGGACATTTAGGTTTAGACATTAGGAAAAACTTCCTAACTGTCAGGGTACTTAAGCAATTAAATAAATTGCCCAGGGAGGCTGTGGAATATCTGTCATTTGAGATTTTTAAGAGTAGGTTGGACAGACACTTGCCAAGGATGGTGAAGAGAATGCTTAGACACGCCTTGAGTGTAGGGGACTGGACTAGATGACCTCATGAGGTCCCTAACAGTCCTATGACTTTATGATTCACAGTTCATTTAGCAAGATAATTAGTAGAGATGGCACAAAGCTGCAAAATTCAAGTCTAAATTTTGAACAACCCAAAGCTTGATGTAGTCAGGTTGGGTTGCTATTTACACTTATACAGCTGGAAGTCATATGCAGAATTCAGATTCTGGTTTGTGTTTGGATGCTGATCCAAAGTTCAGAGGTGTTTGGGATTAGGGTATAGCCATGGCTATAATAATTACAACTAAACATTTATCCTACTGGAGGAGCATTGTGACACCAGAAATAGAAGATACAATTGATCAAAAGAACAATTTGAGGAAAGCTGTAATATTAATTCACTGTCAGAAATCTTTATTAATACACAGTTAACATCAAAGTAAACATCAAATAAGAATACACAGTTAATATCAAAATAAACATCAAACTTACAAAAATCACAAAATACAGAGTTAAGGCACGTGCCGGCACTTTCTATGGCTTGTCAGCTTGGCTTTAGCCACATTGTCATTTTAACTTTTACCCTAAAAAACTTTTAAAATACTGCTTCCTGTAGCTGAGATCAGTCCTAAGCATGTGATAATCAGTTTAGAGAAGGTCAAAGCCATAGCTTGAGCCCCAAATGTATAGAAAAAGAGTTATAAGAATTGAAAAATATTGATGTCATTATTGTTAGGGGCTATAGCTCAGGAACTGATAGCTCAAATAACTTCAAGTTTGGACCATGAACTCTACCCTGGATCCACAGGAGACCCAGCAATTTTCAGAACAATCTAAGTAAATGTGTGGATTGTAGAGCACTTAGAAAAATCAGCTGTTAAATAATAAGCTTGTCGTAACCTTTATGGCCCCAGTGTTGTTTGTTTATTAATGTTTGCCATAATATTAGATGTTAATTTACTATCCATTTTTATCTTCAAAAAATCAGATTGAAGACTCTATCTGCCTCCAAAGTTTTCTGCAAAGATACTTGGAGTTTAGATTTTAATATGCCAAAGAGGATCTGGAGGGGAGCTTTGAATAAAACCAGATTGCAAGGGGGAAAGCTTCATTCAATATGTGATGAGGGGGATTTTAAAAAATCTTTAAAATTCACTGGGTCCTTTCAGAGCACTTTATTAATGGGCTTGGAGGCAGAGAAGCAAAGCCTCATACAAAGACTAACTAATCACAATCATATCAGAAAACATCCAACAAAGACAAGGGGTCCATTCAAATCAGAACCTTATAAAAACAGAGGACATAGAGCTGCCCCAAAAAAGTTTGTACTGTGAAATTGTAATTGATAGTCACCATTAATGTTTGATATCCTTTATTACTAGTCTGAAAATTTGTCCCCAAAGGCATAGATTATATATACTGTGACATACCATAATCTATGGACCACTTATTGTGCTTTTTTCTTTGTTTTCCTAATGCAGTTTGCTATTAAAATTGACCAAGTGGAGGATTTCCTTCAGAATGCCCAGGAATTTGAGAATACTGAATCTTTGAAAGAGCTCCTTCATCAGCATGAGCATCATTCAAAAGGTAAGAGAAAGGAATCCTTTCTCTGGCAAGGAGCACACAGTCATAATATCTAGTCAGTTGAATTTCTAGGCTTTGAAATATATTTTTGGTTTTCACAAATAAATTCTTCTTTTATGAAATCATGTTTGTTATGGTAGTTTCTTTCACTGCAAAGAGAGCTCAGAAAGAGAATATTGCTCAGTGCTTGGTAACATCAGACCTGCTAAATACTGATCTGACAAGCACTGTTAATTAATAATGGTTCCCTAAACAACTCTCCCCCCTGCTCTTCTCTTCTGCCTCCCTACTGTTTCTCTTACTTCTCTGGCATCCTCTAACTCTTCTCCCTCCTAGTTTCCCCACATTGCTTCTTCATCCATCTGCCTTTTCCTGTGGTGAAAGTGGAGGTAGGGAGCATTCTGGGAGACTGCCAGCCTGCCTGCTATAATCCTGTATGCCAGGGGCGAGCTATTCTAGAAGCTTGGGGTGGAGGATGAAATCTAGGTTGGTGCCAGTCTCCTGCAGCAATCTCACAGCTTCTTGGGAGCGCAGACGGGGGGAAATTGTGTGACTTATGCAGCCTCATGCCCAACAGTTGAGCTTTTGGAAGTATATGGGCAAAAGGAGTAAAGTGGGCTGGGAAATTAGCTGCTGCTGGCCTCTAGATAACATCAGACTCCCGCTGCCTGAACTGGATTCTCTGATGCATGTTTCTGGTTTTGTAGCGCCTCACTATGTATAACTCACCAGCTGAGTTGTCTTGTCCCTGTGTGCAGTGAGGTTCCATTAACAGCCTAAAGTGGAGTTACAGGCAGTCAGATGGCAGCCTGGAAATAAAGTCCTCGAAAGTCCTACCCCACTTCAGCCCCCTCAACACCACAGGTACCTCTCACTTGTACATCTATGTTTTCCTCTAGATACGTGAAAAATTCTCCATGTTACAAGAAATTCAGCAGTTTGGCCATTAGTCTTAAAATCAAGATCTTTGTATGAAGCATTTTGTGCCATGCCAACATACTAATCTTTTAAAAGTGGGGGGCGGGCACCTTCACACTATCTCAGAATCAGTATCTTTGCACAATTGCAGTCTATTTTAAAAGACTGTAATCCCATATGTCTCTTTTTTTCACAAATCCATACACTCCAGCCTTGTCATTTTAACCAAATGTTAAAAGAAACCTATTATAGGAAACCTAACAATTGGCAGAAAACATAAACTCAGTTGATTGTTCAGTAGTAGAGTAGCAACTTGAACATTTTTTGCATTGTATCAGAAATCTAGCAGCTTCAAATGCTGGCACTCTGAATCAGATGCAATTCTACTCAAGAGACTGTAGTGAATTGAGCTCAAGTAACTTTAATGGGGGCTTGGCGGTCTCAATTCAATCTTTATTGGACTGAAGTGCTCATCACAGAGCAATTTTAGCTTGGAATACCTGGCAGTGATTGATTGTCATTGCTGAAAAGAGGATCCATAATTGAAACAATCAAATAAAATTGTTTGCTAGAGGGAAGATAGGCTTGAGAACAATGACCCTTATGTAGAGGGATATAAGAAGTAGCAAATGCTCCCCCTTTTTTTTTTGTTTATAACTTTCCAAAGTGCTAAGAATTTGGAGGATGGATGGTCATGTAGCTAATGAAAATCATGTTTGTATTGGTCTCTATGAGAAAGGCACAGCCTACTTACTCAGCAGGAAAGTTGCTGGAAAGAATGTAATTTTCTTTACAAAGTGTTGGGGCTACCAGGATATGAGGATGAGTCCTTTAGTTTAAAAAGCAAACTTAGTTGTATGCTGAAAGTGCATCTGATTGGGGCACGGGGGAGGGGTGGGAGGGAGGTGGGAATGAGTTACTTTGCTTTGGAATTATCCCTGTTAAATTCCAAGTTTGTATTCTGGCATTCATGGAGAAACCTCCCAAGAATCAAAAGGTTGGTCACTTCACCCAAAAGTAGTACCAGACTCAGGACAGCTTGTGCAGGTCATCTTGTAATAAACAGCTTGTGTACCACTGCCCTCTGCTAGATGGATCGTTTCAGGCCTGTTCAGATGCTTATTAGAGCTGGTTGGAAATTTTCCGATGGAACGTCTTTCTGTCAGGAAATGCTGATTAGGCTAAATCAGAGCATCCCACAGGAATGTGTTGATTTCAATGCAAAACAGATGGAAACAAGGCAGGTTTCCTGACAGCTTGGCAGCCTGGATTTACAAGCTCCCAGAGTCTTGTCAGCCTGTCACATGCCAGAATTTCCAGACCTCCAGACACTGGGGCAGCCCTTCTGGTGGACTGCTGGGGCTCCAGGCAGCTCAGGGAGCCTCAGAACGATTTTGAAAAGTCAAAATAAAATATCATTTCAACAGTTTTCAAAAGAAAATTTTGGAATTTCCATTCCACGGAGGATTTTGAATTTTTTTTTTTTAATTTTGGATTTTCCCATGGAGTGGGAATTTGTTTCCAGACAGTTCTAATGCTTATACTGTAGGTTCTTTGTGCTCAGCTAGAGAGTGGAACTGCTTCATAGCTAACTATGATTGGCTTTGGAAGTGCCTGAGTGTTTCTCTCACCGCCAGTTCTCTGGGGAACTGAACTCTCACTTACTCTCCCTTAAATACATCCATATCACTGATGCCAAAATCATTAATACAATACTTAGCCTGGCACTTTGACCATGTTCAGACACATTCCAAAAACCTGTGCTGGCTTACCCTCAAGCACTACATCAAATTCAAGCTTCATGTCCTTGACTACAAGGCCTTGCACAATACAGCTTCTTTCTGTCTCTCTGCTCTTGTCTCCTGTCATGCTCCTAATTCACCCTCTGTTTTTCCCAAGCTGTTTGCATAACTGCCCCCCTTGTAGGTATTTTTACAATGCTCATCTACACCCTTTATTCCATTCTTGATACTCCTTCCCTCACTTCTTCAGTCCACCACACCACTCTCTCCTTCAAATCCCTTCTGGAAACACCTTTATTCCAAAGAACCTAAAACCCTAATCCTGTTCTCATTGAAATGTCTGCTAAGGATTCTTGTGGTGATGGACAATAGCATGGACTTAGCTAGTGGGTCGGTGAAGTGTCTTGATCCACTGGGCTTCAGCCTTTCATATGTGTTAGTGGAGGGCATGGATGGGCAATGGCTTCAGCAGTTGCCACCAGGAATTGGAGGTGCTCCCAAGCAGGGGAAGGAATCTGTCCTTCCTCAACATCTATATAGTTATTGCCTACAAAGCCCTTTACTTGGGTTTGTACAGAGGACCAGAACTTCCAGAGGCTACTGGCCAAAAAAAAAGCAAGGTAGGCAGTTATTCTTCTGCTTTTCAGTGATCTGCACAAACCTCTTAGTCAAATGAAAGAAAAGGGACTAAACCTCAAGCAAACAGTGCCACTGTTAAGATTGCAGGTCAGCTTTCAAATATCACCAGTAATTCAGAGAATGTCACCTCTCGAGCTATATATAGATCATTGTTCCTTACAATATGTTTGCTTGTGCTTTGTCCAATCTAGATTTTAAATGTCTTAAATGATGGGGCCTCCCTCACATTCTTTGGAAGACTATTTCAGTGCAGACAAGCTTTGCAGAATGCACTTTCTGAAAGTCACCACCTTTTATTGCATTCATGGTGGGGGGGGGGCGTGTATGTGTGTTTGTATATATAGACATACTCTTGTTCTTATTCTATTTTAGAGAGAGAGAGAGAATATGTGTGTATAAATGTATACGCCCCCTTGGCCATATGAATGCAATAAAAGGAGGTGACTTCCAGAAAGTGCAGAGAAAGAGAGGGATATGTAGGGTTGGAACAGATCTCAAGACGTCATCTAGCTCAGCTCCCTGCGCTGAGGCAGGTCAAAGTATTTTTAGACCATCCTGACAGGTGTTTGTACAACCTATTCTTAAAAAGCCTCCAAAGATGGGGATTCCACAAACTCCCTGGGACACCTATTCTAGTAATTAACTACCCTTATAGTTAGAAAAGATTTCCTAATATATAACTTAAATCTCCCTTGCTGCAAATTAAGCTTATTACTTCTCATCCTACCTTCCATGGACAAAAGAACAACTGATCACCATCCTCTTTATAACAGCCCTTAACAGAGGCCTGGTCTATACCTACAATTTATGTCGACACAGCTACATCGCTCAGGGCTGTGAAAAATTTCACACTGTGTGCAATGTAGTTAGGTCAACCTAACCCCCACTGTAGACACAGCTAGGTAGACAGAAGAATATTTCTGTTGACTTAGCTACCACATGTAGGAGAGGTGAATTACCTATGGGTAAACCCCATGGAAAAAACCCTTCCATTGATGTAGGAAGCATCTCCACCACAGTGCTAAAGGAGTGCAGCTGCAGCATCATGGCTGTGCTGCTGTAGTGTAGACATACTCATATTTAAAAACTGTTATCAATCAGATCACCCATCAGTCTTTTTTTATAAGGTCTACTTTCCTCATAGGTCAGTTTTTCTAGAACTTTGATCACTTTTGTTGGACTCATTCCCAGTATGATATTACCCTTTTTTGCAACTGCATCACATTGTTAACCCCAGATCCTGTTCAGGAGTACTACTGCCTAGCCAGTTATTCCCCATTTTGTAGTTGTGCATTTGTTTTTTCCTTCCGAAGTGTAGTATTTTGCACTTGTCTTTATTTAATTTCATCTTGTTGATTTCAGACCAATTTTCCAATTTGTCAAGGTCACTTTGTATTTTAATACTATCCTCCAAATTGTTGGAAACACCTCCGAGCCTGGTGTCAGCCGCAAATTTTATAAGAATATTCTTCACTCCATTATCCAAATCATTACCGGAAATGTTGAATAGTTCCAGATCCAGGACAGACCCTTGCAGGAACCTACTAGATACACCCCCCAGTTGGACAGTGAACCATTGATGACTACTGTTAGAGTATGGTTTTTCAATCTAATTTAATCTAGACCACATTTCCTTAGTTTGCTTATGAGAATGTCATGTGGAACTATATCAAAAGGTTTACTAAAATCAAAATATATCACATCTACTGCTATCCATTAGGATATCCATTGTTCCTGACAAATCCATGTTGGTTGTTACTTACTACCCTACTATCATCTAGGTATTTACAAACTGATTGTTCCAATATCTTCCCACAATTAAGGTTAGTCTAACTGCCCTAATATTTCCTGGGTCCTCCTTTTCAAAAATATGTTGGCCCTTCTCCAGTCCCCTGGGACCTCACCTGTCCTTCCTGAGATATCAAAGATAATTGCCAATGGTTCCAAGATTGCCTCATCTAGTTCCCTGGGTGCCCTAGGGTGAATTTTATCAGGCCCTTGAATACATCTGACTTATCTAAACATTCTTGCCATATTTTGACTTGTGTTCTTCCCCCTTGTTATTAATATTAATTGTGTTAATTATCTGGTCAAATTTACCTTTTTAGTGACGACTGAAGTAAAACAGGCATTAAATACCTCAGCCGTCTTGATATCATATGTTATTAGCTCTCCTTTCCTGCTAAGTAGAGAACTTACACTTTCCTTCATCTTTTTCTAGTTCCTAAAGTATTTATAGAACCTCTTTTTATTGCCTTTTATGTCCCTGGCTAGGTGTAACTCATTTTTGCCTTAGCCTTTCTGATTTTGTCTGTACATGCTTGTGCTATTCTTTTATACTCATTGTTAACAATTTTTCCATGTTTTCACTTTTTGTAGGATTCCTGTTTGATTTTCAGATAATTAAAGAGCTCTTGATGGAGCCATGTTGACCTCTTACCATTTTTCCCAGTATTTAAATATATACATAATATATATATTAAAATATGCTAAAGGAATGCTTTGTATATTAATTAGCATAAAGCATCTTTTTTCATGTGTAATCTTATTCTTACAGAGCTCTTGGAAAAGTCATTGATCCTCTTAAACAAAAGCCATGAGCTGACTGAATTCATAGAAGAATTCAAAACAGATGGGCCTAATGTAAACCCTGAGTTGATTCAAGGAGCCCACAGCAGCCTCTTGAAAATTGACAGTCTCCTTGAACTGCTACAAGACAGGAGAAGACAACTGGACAAATATCTGAAGCAGCAACGCCAAGGACTAGAGCAGGTTCTGCAAATTTGTTATTGGCATCACCAAGAAAACCAGGTATGATACACAGCAGGCCAGCCACAGTAAGATCAGGAAACTGATATGTGGTGGGGAGAGTTACAGGAGAAGGGGTTCCAGTGTATTTGAGTGATATTTGGCACGCTGATTTGTTTGTTTTGATTTATATTTTAAGCATCTCTCCCTACAGAACCTTATTTCTGGCATTTCCTAACTTTTGAAGGCTTGAGTTTGCAACTTGGATGTTCTTTTAATGTAGGTTTTTTTAAATGTAATTTTCTGTTTTAACCCCTCCCACCGCATGAGAAAAACAGAAATCCTGTCATGTGGAATCATATTTCCCCTACACACATGGGTTATCAGTAGGGTTCAGACCTTTAGCTTCCCTGCACTAACCTCTATCATACAAGTCACTGGAGAACTGGTGACAGCAGTAGATTGTTATCCTCTTTGTGGACCAGTCAATAGAAGGAGAGAGAGAGAGAGACTTTGCCATTGGGTTTCACAGCTATTTGCGAACAGCAGAGAAATACAGAGACTCAGGACTTCTCAGTTCAGTTCCAGCTTTTAGAGGGGAATGTACTCTAGTGGTGATAGACTCTTCTGCCTCTGTGCACCCTGCCTGTCCCCTTCCCTTCTCTTGCTATCAACCCACCCCCAGCTCCTATTCCCATCCCCCTCTGCTCCTATCCAACTTCCTCCCCCACACACCCCAGCTCTCGCCTTCCTCCCCTCTCTTTGTCTATATACACCCAAGCCTCCTCCCTTTCTGCTCCCCCCGCCTCCTTGGTTTCCTCCCCACTCCTGTTTCTATCCTCCCCCTCCATCTGTCCATTCTGCATCCTCTGCATTCAAAGCAGGCAGCTTCCTCTTTTTCCTCCACATGACCTGGGTATCATCAGGAGTCAGCAAACAGCACAGGAGAGCAGACTCCCAGTTTCAGTGTGAATGCAGCCCCTTGTGTATGGGACCAATTGTAGGGGCAAGTCCTGCCTGGGATGAAGTGTGCTCAGTGAGGATGGAATCTTTGGGTTATGTAGCTGCTGAACTCTAACAAGTCTCTACTGAGTGTGTGCAATTGGAGTTTTTTAAAGGCTCAGAATTTGGCCAAATTTGGGTGACTTTTCATAGGAAAAGCAAACAGCACATCCTTGATACCAGGCCAAGCTCCCTGCCAAATTTCAAACCCTTTCTCCAAACTGCAGAGGTGTTAGAGCTTCTCAATGAAACATTTATAAGACTTTTTTTTTAAAACATGGGCAAAAACCTTATTTTTCCTGAACCTTGTTTCCTGGACTTGTTTACACCAGGGGGGTTTATTTCACACTAACTGCAGTTTTTTCCAGTTAAAATGGGCCTGCAGCCACACAATGCAACTCTTCTTCTGAATCAACTGACCAATTAGTGCAAATTGGATAATCCACTTTGAAAATGGGCTAAATTAATTTCAGAATGAGTTAATCCAGAAAAAGGAAGCATCTGTACGTCAGATTAGCTTTACAGTGCTCCCACTTGCATCCCACACTGCATTGCTTCACACCAGGACTGCCCAGTCTGTTTACCTAGGGCTCTGGGGTCATGCCACTTCCCTGTTTAAATGCTGGCACGCAACTAGGAGCTCTGAATTTGCGATTACAACAGGGTATTGAAGCTGCATAGCCTTTTCAGTGTAATCATGCCTTGTGCTTCTGTGTGGTGCTGTGCAGAGGTCATGGATTTCCTGGCAATCTGGGGAGAGGAGATGGTCCAGTCATGTCTTAACAACAGCTGCCACAGTGCAAAAATACATGAGCAAATAGCAAAGTATATGACCGAGAGGGGTCACTCTCAGGACACAACTCAATGCGACCGCAAAGGAAAGGAGCTCTGGCAGGCTTCTGAAAAGACCAAGGGAAGAAACAGGATCTCTGGCAGTGCTCCTTTACTTTGAGGAGGTGGACTGGATTTTTTCCAGGAAGGCCACCACCAAGGCCCAGAAGGCTGCGGCAAGTACCAAAGGCACTAAGGAAGACTCTAACCAAGAGAAGAAGGAGGAGATTTCCCCTGAAGGCCAGGATCACTTCCTCATGTACGAGCTGGAAACAGACCCAGAGGAACAGACAGCTTCTGAAACCCAGGTGGACTTTCCAGCATGATAGTTCTGAGAAGGGAACCTCTGCCGGTAAGTATTATGTGCCATGTTACTTTAAAACTGTGTAAGTGGTTTTAGCAAAAGTTTGTCCAGAGTGCCTGAGGGACACGGCCATTTTGGGCAGATGTAAGCTAGGAGTCTTTCCGAGCCTGCTTAGCTTTACTCCTGCTCCCAGCATACTCAAGATGGTGGCCACACAGGGGAGTTCTTGCTCTGCAGGAATTATTTCCCTGATATTTTCATTTCCCACAGCCCCAACCATGCCAGAATCTATCCCCCAAATGCCCTCTCCCTTTCACTGCTTATTGACCACCCCAGGAGGGTCCCCCTTTTGCTCCCATTCCCCTACTTAAATCCATGATATCACAGTGGTTTTGTAAAACAGCCTTGTAATACAGCCATGTTTACTGAAACACCAGTTACAGAAAATATGATATAATATAAGAAATATTTTGCTTCATAATGCCCTGAGCTTTCCACTATCTTAGCATTTTATGAGGTATATTTCCCAAAGATGGAGACACTAAATGCATAGAGATTATAAGGCACTCGGCTAGTTGTAATCAGACTCTCAGAATCATTAAGCCCTCAGGTTCAGAACAAATCTGTCTTCATTTTGTGCATGGGGTGCAGGTGACAGAAAACAGAATTTAAGGCAAAGATAAAGCTCTATTTTGGCACAAACATTGCAAGACATAGCAGCCTTCTCAAGGCTATCTTCATAGGTAGAGTGGCCCTTCCTCTCCAGAAGTGCTGCAAGATGGACCCTTCTGATGAATAACATCACTGCATATCTTCCTTTTGAATAAGTCCCTTCACTGTCTCTTGGTGACTCGCATCAGGGTAACATCTTCCAATCCAAGGATTGCCTGCAGAGGTGCCCATGAAATTACTAACCTGCCCCCTGTAAACCCTCACCCACCCGCTTACCTCCCAAAACCTCTAGCCCATGCAGTTCTTCAAATCCTGCTGCCTACGCCTAGCCCGGGGAAAGCCCAAGCCCAAATCTCCAAACCATGCTGCTAACCCCCAGCCATGCACTGTATCAGCAGCCTTGGATTTAGGACAGGGTTCCTCGGCAAAGGGGAAGTAATGTGGAAAACACCTTAACATTTGCAAGTTGTTCCCAGACTGGGAAGAGATTATGGGAATGACATTCCAAAACTGAGAAAAAAAGCAATTTTATCATTGCTGCCAGGGAGACCTGAATTACCTCAGTAACTGCTTTTTTTGTTTCTCAGCTCCCCTGACTTCTCTACCTGACACCCTGCGGCCACAAAAGGCAGGACCCCACAAAAGGCCTGTCTAATCTCTAGGACAGGAAAAGGAAGACCAAAAATGAAATGTTTGGGGACCTTTTGACAGCATCTCAGAAGAGAGATAAAAAGAGAGAGGAGTGGAGGGAAGTTCGCCTTGTGGAGAGACAGAAGAACAGAGAACTAATAAAAGACCCCATCAAGAATGACATGGACCTGCAAAACCAAACTGTCTTGATGGAGAACATTTTGGCGCAAGGTGGTGCCACAGCACCACAGCCCCAGTTCCCTTTTCTCTTCATTCTCTCTGAAGCATCTGGCCCCAATCACTCTCAGAAGACAGGATACTGGGCTAGATGGACCATTGTTTTGATGCAGAATGGCCATTCTTATGTCCAGTCCAGCCATATTCTGTAGCCATTGGGAACAGTGAATGCTAGGAGCAGAACTACATTCTCAAAGCTCCAGCCACAGGCATTTCTCTGAAAACAGTGAATTCTGGGAACTCTCCTTCATCCCTATAGTGACAAATGATAGTTTCTTCTGACACCTTCTACATCTCTGTAAAGAAGCAACAGTCAGAAAAACTGCATGTACACATGCTTGTGACCAGTACAACACAAATGTGTGCACTCCACATTGTATGGCATGTGGCCTATACCTTCACTGTAATCTTGTCTAAAGTTTGTACTAGTTTGTTGTTTATGTAACGATGGATAAAAGTTTTCACAGTTTTGTTCAATCCATGTTTTTCATATTTGCATGATTTGATCTTCAGTAATGGTTATTTTTGACAAAAGCTCACCAGGGGTTCATAAAATATATGTCCCATAGACAAAATAAAATGTCCTCTCTAAAACTCATTTCACAAAGCATTTTTAAAAAGCAAAATACACTTCATTTTCACGCAATTCATACACGAAGAGTAAAGAAACCCTGGTACAATGTGTCATAAAAGTGCATTGCCACATTTCTGCTCCTAGCCTCAAAGTAGGAGCATGGGGCATCCCTGATCCTCTGGCCCTGATGATTTGCTGCAGTTTTCAGAGCAAGCCTTTTGGCTGATCACAGCATTCAGAAAGTCCCTGCATTTCTACTCTCTACCCACCGAGGAGGCTCTCTCCCTTGCTCTCACAGAAGTTGTGTAAAATACAGCAAGAAGTTATCACACGAGATAGATATTTCTCAGAAGCCTCCAGCCTCATCACGTGACAACTCCATCTCCCTTTTCAGCCTTCCAAATGCATGCTCCATTGTCATTCTACAGCTACTCAGGGTTTGTAGTTGAACAGGTCCTTTCTCTTGTCCAAGAGTCCAGTAAAAGGCTTCATAAGCCCGAGAAGAAGACAGTAAACTGGCTCTCCTAGAATGACAGGGGGAGTGACAATATCATTAATATCCATAGCAGCCATGGAAGCAAATTTTCCACATTTCATGAAAGAAAACAAATGTGAGTTTCAAAAGATCCTAACAAGATGGATCTTTTCAAGATCACCCCATATTAACACTGATGAATCTTCTAGGCCTTGGAGTTCCATGGAGATGTACCCCTTTCTGTTGATGAGGCCAGAGGTGGGGATAAAGATTAGACACATGGGTTCCATCAATGTCTCCAATATAGTTTGGAAATCCCAGCTGTGCATATCCACCAACAGCCTCCTGCACTTGGTAAAACTTTATGACCCTTGCCATCAGCACCTTCTTTATAGCAGCACAATGCTCCATGACAACAGCCTGGACAGCTGATCTACCAGCAACAAATTGCTTGACTACTAACCATAGCAATAGGGGCTGGCAAGCTTCCAAATGGTGATGGCCATATGCTTCTCCATGCTGAAGGGCACTCTCACGTTGGTGTCCTGCTACTGCAGTTCCAGGGTGAGTGCAGTGTAGATCTCCAGGAAAGTGCCATATGTCTCCCAGAAATTCTGGTCAACTGCAAGACTATACCACTATCCTTTCCACAAGTCAATGCTGCTTTCAGGAGCCCAGATATGGCACACAGTCAAGGGAAGCTGCTCCAGGAAAAGTTTTTTCCACGGCTTGATTTCTTCCTCCTCCTCTTTTAATGAAATTAGCTTGGCAGTGCAGTGGCTGGCTTCCAAAGTGACCCAGGTATGCGATGGCAAATACAGGTGCAGCAGTCTCTACGTATTAACGAGTGCCTGGATCAAGACACACAGCAGAGTTTCCTCCATGCTGACTGACAGCAGTTTTGAAATTAGTCCTGACAAAAAGACAATCATGGAAATTAGCTACTGTGACCCCAAGTCCCAGAATTCTGGCAGCTTGCAGTAGATATCTCACAGTGCAGTGCAAAAAATAAAATAAAATAAAATTCCAAAATGTATAGAGTCCAGTAGTGGGACAAAGCACCATGGGATCCCAGCCCAGAATCCCTGGTGCTTATTCCAAAAAAATCAGTACCAGATGTACACACTGATTCAATGGGAAGGAAGTAAAAGCAGCCATATGGATGTAATTATTATAGAATAGTTATTCTGCAAAAGTTAGTGCACACAAATTTAGTCTGCAAAAACAAAACAAAAAATATGTAGACAGACCCTCAGAAATGACTGAGCTCTTTTAAACTGAAAGTTTCCTAACAATTCAACTGAGGCAGGTGCTCATCATGGAAAATTTCAGTTTGAATGTTTAAAGTTAATGTAAAGTGTTGGGCAACCTTAACTGTAGGCGGTGCTGTGAGCTCCAAATCAGCCTATAATATTGATTCTGCAGGGTTATGTACCTTATACATCAAAAACAGCTCTGCCTTTTTTTTTTTTTTTTGCATAGTGTGTATCTGATCCCCCGATCCCCCAAGTAAAACATTTTACAACTAGATTCTCTAGGGGGCTTCTAGCCTTATTCTGAAGCATGAAATATTAGTAATCACCAGAGGCAAAACTAAATGTATTGGTATCATCATGGCTAGATGGATCACTAGGCACTATGAAAAATCCTCTGTCCGTATGGAAGTGTTACCTTCTCAGCCTGTGGCGATAGACTAATAGCTTGGAACAAATTCCCTTTTTCAGCTAAGATATTGTAAAAAGAGAAACTGCTAAACTAAAGGCCGCAGCCATTATCATGAAAATCATGAAATATCATCGACACTTGTTTAGAGAGGCGTGGCGCTGCTTGATAATGCTTTGGCTGGTGCTTTGTCTAATATCATCAGGAAACTGTCCAGCAAAAGAATATGTCTTCGAAAGTTATGTTATTTCAGTTGTCAGTATCCTGTGATAAGTTCTCAATGGCTACATCTGAAATTTCAAAACAAGTTTAGCAAAGTAGATTGGAAATGTATTTTATTGGAAAGTGTGCTTTTCAAAGAAGAGGGTTCATGCTCTAAATCCATTTTTCAAAGCTTGGAAGTACAAGGAGTTATTACTCCTAGATGTGACATTTTCATCAACTACATGGTCATCCCAACTTTATCCAACACACTTCAATAACTTACAAACAGGGAGGGAGGTGCAAAATGGAAGAATCTCTGCAAAATACTTCACTATCTTACACTGGGTAAGGAAGGGGAAAATGCTTTGAGTGAATTTGCTTTAAAAACATACTGCAGAGTCTCCCCAAATTTCCTCAAGACCTAGTGGGGAAAAGCTGCAAATTTTGTAAAATTTACCACAGATTTCTAGTTGCATTAAACATGAATGGACAATTATCTTTCACTTACAAGGCACCAAATTGAATCCAGTCCAGTTTGGGAGTGGTGAAAAATCTTTACTCTCTGGTTGTTGTTTAGTGGTTTGTGTGTGTGTCCATTTTCTACTGGGTAGGTGTTGACATCACGAACACCACCATTACAGCCGACATCTACTGGCATCTTTGGTATAGCCCTGAGGGGCGGCGCTGTAGCTCAAATAGAATGCTTCTTCAACTAACTGCCTTCCCATGCTCAGCTGTGGTTCAAGGCTGATGAAAACTGGCAGGCAGTCAGGTCCCTGCAATACTGCTCATACTATGGACCTGTTCTGTATCTGAGTAGGAGACTGTCAGTCTGGCACTTTACCTGATCATAAAATTCATGCACAATTAATGAAAAATAAATACTCTGGAAAATTAACTGGTAGAAATTTTGACAAAGTATCTCTTTTTAGACTTATGCATGTGCATTTTTAAGTACCTAGTCTAGCAGCCTCATGGCAGATCTGAAGCCTAATATTTTGCTCTCCCTGTGTGTGCTGAACTCCCATTAATGTCAAGTGGAGTTCTACACACACACAAGGAGAACAGCCTATTGAACTTTAATTGATGGTAAATGGTAGTTTGGGGGACATGGGGAGAGCAGAATATTGGAGTCAAGCTCTGCTGTGAAGATGTGAGAGTAGATTTTTGCGCTTAATACTGCCTGTGTTTTTCTAAGGATAAGTATAAAGCACAGAAGTCTGGCTAAGCTGGTTTTTTAAAGAGAAGTTAAGCAACTGTAAAGATCACAATGTATTTCTTTGCCCCAAAGAACTGAAAAGGCAACACCTTCCTTCTGCCTCTCATTGGAATGCAATGGTCTGATAAGCACAATCATAACATGTTTTTCGTTATCAGTATTTTAAATATGTAAAAATCTACCATGTTTAACATTTAAAGAAGAGCTGACTTTCTTTTTCAGATACAGCAGCATCTTATTTTGCTGATAATCTCCTTCATTAATGAAAATCAGAGGCAGATTGGGCTATTTTGTGCATAATTAATTTTCTTGGTGAGAAGATTTATGAATGTAATTTTTCTCACTTGCACCAATCACGCATATATGAGACACACAAATAAATTAAACTTAAGCTATTCATGGGTAAAAGGTTGTATCAAGGATAGAGATAAAAGCTAAGGAAGATTTGTGGGACAGCATAGCACACCCTTATCTGCAGTCCATGTGGACAGACAGAAGGGAAATGGTCCCTTTTTTAAAAGAAAAATATTAACTACTGTTAGTTTTCAGTTCTTATGTCATTAAGAAGGTCTAACTAACAGCTCTGTCACCCCTTGGTTCTGGATTTCATTAATAGCTATTTAACTTATGTAAAAAATAACTATAGTAGTGAAGTCATTTAAAGGCTCTGTTATGGCATCTTTGCCTGAATGAAGGTAACCTACTCTTTTTTCCTGCTAATATTTAAACAGTGAGCTGGGTTGATAGCTATGTGTTCTGTTTTACTGAAAGACATTCAGTATGCAAGACAGAGGGAGTGATTTAACCATTGCTGTCCTCAAGATGCAGTTTGGGGCCATTGCTGTGTTTGGAAGTTGATTTCAAATATAGGCATGAAGGTTTCCATTTTTAGTATCAGGCACAGTAGGGAGCTGAGCAAACCCTGAATTGCAGTGTGCACTAGTATAACTGGGAATCGCCACCAGTGACTAATGCACCAGAACTGCTTGGATTTATGGAAAAACTATCTAAACAATCTATTTATATTTTTGATAGGCTCTTTTCTGATTTCCCAAAAGCTGTCTTCCCTATTGTCTTTGCTGCTGTTGCCCACTAGAGTGAAGGAAAAACACTGAGTTTCAACTTTGGCAGATTGGAGATAAACCTAGACATTTTCAACTAATTCATAAGCAATTAAAAGTTTGCATAAAATTCCTGAGTGGACCTTCATAGGTCTTCAGCTATGCTCCCAGTGCTTTCTGAAAATGGTTTTCATAAAAATAAAAAACTGATTACATTTTACTCTGAGTGCAGCAAATTTAGACCTGAACATAATTAAATTATTAAAATCTGTTTAGTCAGATAGGCTTAAAGTGATCCTCTGCTAGCTACCTGGGGTGAAATCTTGGCCCTATAGAAGTTAATGGGAGTTTTGCAATTGACTTAATTGGAGACAAGATTTTACCCCCAGGTGTATTTATAGTTGTCTGATCTCTTGTGATGTCATTTATTCTACTGCTGGTGGTTTAGTCCCCCTTGCTGTGACTGCATATATGAATCTCTTCAACACTACCTCCAGACCTCAGCCCTTCACTTAAAAAGGAAACCAAAGCAAACTCTGAGACCTTTTCAGAGTAACCCTATAGCTCTGAATACATGCGTAGACATTCTTGAGAATGATCATATTCTTGTAAGAGCAGCACTATGAGCCTACCTAAGCTACTTAAACCTATAGTTACAAAACTTACCAAAAGTTTGGAAATATTCACGTCAGAATGTCAAAGGCTCTTCTCATTAGCTGATTGTTAACTTCTGAATTTAGAATATCAAAACTGTCCCCTAAAATGTGGAACTTTTTCTCGGTCAGAAAAACACACTGCACTCTTGCCTGCAGAGTCAAGTGAAGATTCCACACACTGTTCAGGAACCAACAGAACCTTTACAATATATTTAACTTGAATTGCTTTTTGCAACCAGTGTGAATCAGATTTCAAGTTTTGATTTCTGCAATCTTTTTATGGTCCTTCGCAACAGTGATGTGACAAGCCACTAGCAGTCACGGTGCACTGCAGTATTGAGTTTTAGTGTGTCTGACATCCACACAAAAGAAACTGAGTATTACATATATACTATTACAGAGCAACAAAGAGGTATGGTGACATTAAAGGGACACTGTCAAATAATTGTCTTAAAATTGTTAAGCATCTTTTAAAAAAATCCCTCTTTTATTGATAAAAAAAATCAGACTAGAACTCCTTTATACTGCTGCCCTGCTCCTCTACCCTATCTTTATTTTTTCTTATTTAAGTTCTGATTAAATGTCAGTACTGCACGTCTGTACCATATAGCTGTATTAAATACATAATTTGGCAACAGACCTCCTCCCACCTCCACTGAAACGAATGGCAAAACTCCCAGGGACTACTATCAGAGCAGGATCAGGCCAAGTATCTTCCTTTGCCACCTGTATAAAAAAATCAGTTTACATTTATATGGAAAACAATAATGTACAATGCTTTTGGTTTGCAGCTGCAGAGCCAACCAGCCAGCCAGTTATCAGATATCCCATCCAAATTCAGAGGGAAAGGCAGGTCCCGAGGCAAAGATGCTAGCCTAGGAATTAGATAACCTGGGTTCAATTCCCTGCTCCATCACAGACATTCTGTGTGACTGTGGGCAAGTCACTTACACGCTCTGTGCCTCAGTTCCCCGTGTGTAAGATGGAGATAATGATACTTCCCTATCAGCATTGTAAGGATGATTCCATTAAGGATTATGGAGTTAATAGAGATTATAGGATACTACCCAATGGAGGCCATATAAATGCACCTAAGATATCTAGGTAGACAAGTGTTGCCATGACAACATGTTCACATAATGTTGACAAACTACTGCATATATTGGTGTTCTCTATCTAAGATAAAGAGGAAAACCATCAGCTGCTCTGTTGTGGTTATGGCCATTGTATGAAAAGACAGAGATAAATGGCCAGGAAAAATCACACACATGGTTAGAGGAAATCCATGGAGTAGGCAGAGAAAACACTCTGAGCTGACGGTAAACAAAAGCAAGTTTATACCTAATACGCTGGAGAAGCTATTTGAGAACAGTTCTCCTGTGAAAATAAGACTCCTGTAATGCAGCCTAAAGGTTAGTCAAACTGTATGTTACAGATTGCTCAAGATAGAGCTGCCAGAGACAAGGGTGGCTTTAATTTACAGTATATACAGAGAGCCAGTTTGTCTCGTATTTCCAAGTATTGAAGGGAAGAGATATCTGTGTCTTGCTATCTTCCTTTCTCTGTTAGTTGTCCCCCTTCTTCTCTCCCATTTACTACAAATGGCAGATTTCCCAAGAAGTGCGCTAAGTTGTAGAACAGCATACTCATGTATACACAATCTCTGAGATACTACATTTCATGCAAGAACACCCCTTTCACAGATCTATCTTTGATGAAAATTAAGCTTGTATTCTGGGCCAATTTTTATTTTTTTGAAAATCATCATCAGACTAGGATCAATAGTAATAAAGCACAGAACTTTTCATCTTCAGGGGCTTTACAAACATTAACTAATAAACCCTCACAACAGTCCTGTGAGAGACAGAGAGAGATGATTGTCTTCTCTTTAGAGAAAGGGAAGTAGAGGCAGAGTTGGGGTGACAGAAGTGTCAGTATCAGAGTCCGGACTGGAATACAGAACTTCTTGGCTAAGACCTCTAGGTCTCATGTGGCCCTCGACTAGATTTCCTAGTCTATTTGAAATCAAAAAGGTACGACCCACTGAAAATAATTTCCCTTTTAATTTTAACAAGTCTGCTCTTTATGTAATAGGAGGCAGAGGGTGTTTTACAGAAGTGGAATAAGGGAATAAAATCTTCCTGTTGTGAAACTCCTATGAAGTGAAAATCAATACTCTTCTAGTTCACTGATTTACAAATCTTCTGATGCCTCCCCCTCGTGCATTTACACTTGTATCAGGAAAAATCCAGGCACCTTGTGATCTTCCCAAAAGTCTTTTGGACCCCTTTTTGGACACAGTTTGACCATGCCTGTTTTAGCAGCACTATTTTAGGGTTTGTCTACATGGGGAAATTTACTGGAAGAACTATACCGCTATAGTTATACTGGTATAACTACAGTGGCATAATTCTAACAGCATATTTTTGTCCGTGTCCCTGCATATTAAGCCCTTGTTGTTCAACAATAACATTCGTTCATGTTTTACTTCAGACAGTTACAGAAAACTAGCTAATCTTCTCCTTATTCACATATTTTCTATTTGTCTCCCAGCTTTATCTTCACTTCAGTGTTAACTGTTAATCACTATAGGGTGATTGGTACCTAGGTCTGAGCAGCTGGGTTAGCCTAGCCCAGGTGGGAGCAGCAGCACAGCAAAGCCTTACTTGAATTACTGTGTCCTCGCTAGTGCCGCATTCATCTGCGTCACTAGGACTTCTGAGGGCATGTTCCATGGTTCTTTGTCCTGCAGCAAACTGAGCCCTCTATGATTCTTTCCCAGTGAATTGTGGGAACTTTTGTCTGTCCTTCTGGGCATAAGGGGGAATTGTTGGGAGGCACTGGAAGACTGTCTGTACTTGTGTCTGTGTCCTCACTGCAAAGTGGGTGAGTTATCATCCCAAGTGAAAGCCTCATTCGGGTTTTAGCCTATGACCCCAGCCAAGCCAGCTATCCTGGGTTTAAAGTACCACTAAACTTGGATGAGAGATGGGAGTGGATTTGGGGCAACGCTTATGTAAGAGTTTTAAATAACTCTGCAATTACCATATTTTAACTTCTAACAGTTTCCAGGTACCTATAGGAATGCCTTTAACTCCCACTTCCATGGATAATTTACAGCAAATATTGTGGTCAATAGCATGCTGTAAAATAGTCATACACACAGGGTTTTTTAAAAAATTAGTGGTTTTTTTTATCAGGCAATCAACGTGACCTGTAGCTTGTGCATGAAAAATAAAAGTTTACCAAAAAGAAATAACTGGAAAAAGTAAAATTCTGTGGGCTTCTTTCTTAAAAAAACACCAAAGATAGCTCTTGCATAAGAGTTAAGTTTAAGCTGCTAATATCGCTCATTGACATCTGCAGTGCTTAAACCCTTGATAACTAAAATAGACATTGCCAAGTGGTTAAGGGGTAAGCTTCTTACTGTAACAGAGTTAAAGATTTTATTACTCCTTCCCTTTATCTCTGCTCAAGTCTATAGAAACATGAGGTTTGTTTTGGCAAACAGTCAATAGTTTCCATAGAAAAGAAAATTGCCTCAATTTACAGGGAAATTCTTCTCTCCCCTGTAGCATACACTTTCATTTTTATTTTGATAGATGCAAAGTAAATGTTTTGTACGTCTTCTTCCAGTATAAATGTTTTCATAATTTTGCATTGGTAAGTGTATGTTTGAGGGGATAAGGGAAGAGGAAAGGACAGGATTCATGGTTCAAAATGTTGGTCTGATCCCTATGTTTTAAATTTCATTTGATTCAGTAAGGTTCGTAAACTTTACTCCAATACTCTACTGGGCTTCCACTCATCCCTTCATTCTATATAATCAACTTTCCTCCTTATAGGTCTGTCTCCATCAAAGAGTGACTTGTACAGCTCTAACCCAAATTCTGGGGGGACAAAACAACAAGAGTCATGCTGTATTCCAGAGATGGGCCTGGTACAAATGCCTCTAAAGCTGGTCAAAGTGTTAATCTGAATTTTGTGGCTTGGGTCCATCTCTCCTGCAAACCTTGCACTGAGGATGAGAGCTGGTGAGCGCTCACCCTTGCTTGCAAATGAAAATAGCACCTGTATTCCCAAATGTGAATGGCTTTTGTGACAGTAGTTCTCACTTCACAGGGGTTTGGTTTTTGTTCAATAGTTAAAAGAGAATTATTTTATGAATTATATTTTTGAAGCCGGGCACATACAAAACTCCCATATGCTCTTTTGTAACTTTTATCACCAAGATAGTGTTCAGAAAAACAAGGTCCCATGAGTGTAAATAAATAAATAACTTTGAGGCACTTTACAAAGCAGTTTTGAGTCTCTGCCATCAAATTAAAATTTAATTACGTTAATAATCTGTTTACTTTCCTAGCTTCTTAAGTTACTTGAATTCCTTAGGTAATTTTCCCATTGTATTATTTCAGATGTATTGAAAGCATTTTTGGTTATAGATGTTCTTTTGGTTTTTTAGAAAAAATCAGGATAAAAAAAGTAGCCTTCACAGAAGCATTGCTCAGGAAATTCTTAAAGACATGTTTTCAAGTCTATATTCTTCATACTGTACAAAGTAGTTTTAAATGTGATATATAGAATATGATGGTGGCTTTGCAAGACTTGGAAAAGATTGGAGCGGGTCTTGTAGGTAATAACTCATTCCCATTACTATTTTAAAATACAAAGTTTCACGCAGGGATCATTGCCATGTGTTGTTTACAAGGAATGTGCAAGGGTACCTACTGTGAATCAATTCTGTGCCGTTTATATCATACATTAACTATTGCATTTGTTTGCTGAATATTCTTGTTACAGTCAATCTAGCAAGCTGTAATTGTTTTTTGGAATAAAAAAGATTACTCTATATAATGCAATTCAATAGCTTCATTGAATTATTGAAGGTAGAGTTAGAAGAGACCTATTAGGTCATCTAGTCATTGCTTTTTATGCATCATTGTAAATATGCTCAGATTTATAATGGCCTACTGTGCATGAGAGCATTCTTTCCTAGGAAAAATGTGTGATTTCTTTACCATTTTTAGGCTATATATGTCTTCATTCACGTTACTACTATCTGATTTTTCTTTTCCTTCAGTCTCACCCACTGTATTGATTGATAAATAGTTTGACAGTCCTTGTGAAAAACAAGTCTTGGTTTGTTACACATATTCCTGTATAGGTGCACTTTGACCCATGATCTATTTCATGAGGGTATATGAACTTTTAAATTAAAAAATGAAAACACAGTACTATGTATTTAAAATTGGGGCTTAATATATAAACTAAGTTGGTTCACTTAATATACCTGAAAGGTTGAACAATTATTTCCCAACTTTTTCAGTGGTGAGTGAAAATCTCATTTTTGTTTGTATCTAGGTAACATCTTGTTACAGGAAAAACATCAGAGATTATCTACATAAGCAAAACCTAGGCTCATCTTTAACAGAAAATGAAGAGCTACTTCATGAACACAAGGAAATGGAATTCAAAGCTAAGGTAAGAAATATGAAAATACTAAAGGAAAAAACTAAGTCACAAAATCACAATTCTATACAGTAACATACATTATATATATTAACATACGTGTAGTGTATATGCATGGTCTATATGTTTGTGTATATGAGAGAGAAAAGTTTTTACACTATAACTAGTGTTGCAATTTTCTTGGTACTGTTATGGTCATCCTAATCTTTCCTATATTAATGATAATATAAAGCAATGACAAAGTAATTGTACGTTTTATTTAACTATCACTTTTCAATATAATGGCCAAATAACCAGACTTGACATCTAGAAATAAAAATAACATTGCAAGGCTGAAGGGAAGTAGTTAAAAAAAAATTGGGAGAGTTTTGATAATGGTAAAATTAGGTGGCCAATCACTGTTACTGTAATGTTTTTCACTGAAATCTGTAGATTATATGGTAACAAAGTGAATATAACATAGGTCTCAACAGGAAATTTTAGAAATATGTTTGAAATAATATGACAGGATAATTTTATTCCTCTGCTGCATAAATGATGAGGTAGGATTAAAGATTATGTTGATATGAAAAAGAAATGTATTTACATAACAGCATAAATATTAGAACTCTCTCGCCATTACTCAATTTTGATGTAAATGATATTGTTCTGTTAAGTGCTGGTACAGTACAATGATAATTGCTCACTGTACCATTTTTGACTGGTTGCGTTCAGGGAACTTGGATGACCTGTTTTGTTCTAAAGACCATTTTTCATATAAAAATGTTTTTGAAAGGTGACTGAACTTACAAGACTAAACGGGTTTCTGAATGGCTGGAGTTACATTTTCTTTAAGCTTTATGGTTAATAGTCCATCAATTTGCCTCCATAATTCATAATTAACTGCCTCAGTGCTACAAGGTAAGCAGGAAAAAACGCACTCCTAATGCCATCCCAAATATCTCATACATCTTATTTGAAGTCACAGGTTTTTCATCTAGAAAACATTGGTTCTTAACAGCATATCACCACATTCTGCTCTGGGATGCGCACTGCTGTGAAAACTAGCAGTGACGGGGTTAAACAATAATAATTGAGTCTCAGGGCATTTCCAAAAGAATAATGAACTGATGGGAGAAGTTGACGGTCTGGAGTACCATCAAGGCTCACTAAATCTAGCTAGTCATTAATCCCTAGGAAATTCACTGCACTGAAGCTGTTACTGAAATTTACTGTATCAGCTGAAGAAATACCATAAAACCCATGTTTTAAAAAATAATAAAGTATGCATTTTCAGTCTGCATAGCAATGGACTCTGATCCATGGCTAGGGCCTCTAGAAACTATCTCAATAAATCATTTTATTTAATTTATTGCTTATCTAAATAACTCTTCCCCCATATATTAACTAATCAGGTTGTTTGAATCATTTCACGGTATCTCATTCTTCTTATAGTGTTGTTTAAGTGTTGATTAGTTTTGGAAGCTTTCCATACAGAACCATAACTTCGTGCAGCTTATCTTTATCCTTCTGTTGTTAGCAGCATGTTCTAGCTCAGGGAAATCAAATTCACTGTGTAGATCTTATTGAAAATATATGCCATGCTTCTGATGTGAAATGTGGACACAGAAGCTAGCTTTGAGCTGCACACAGAAAATGTATTGCAGAAAAATGAGCTACAGGTCTGTGTATCTATTACCTTTTCATTATACTAAGCAGATGATGTTTAAAAGCAGTGGGAGAGAAATTTGACACTTTGCTGCATTTTATTTCCAGCTTGAGTATTCAAATGAATATTTCTGTAAAATTTGTTAGATTGGTAGAGGCTTATAGTAAATACCATCACTAGACACACTGGTGTTTTTGTCTTGATGGCAGTAGCATGTTGAAACATAAGATGATACCACTTTCAGAGGTGCTCCCAATTTCAGACTAAGTAATATCAAAGCAAAGATATTCAGTGGCCAAATTTCTTCCACAGCACCTCCCTGCTGGTAACTCCACAGTGGAATATCTCTTTGCATCTGTAAGTCTCTCACCCCGGTCTTTTGTAAAATCTTCTGTCTGAAAAAAAGTTATCGTCTCTTATCTCCAAACATAGCTTGAGGAAGGCCTGATCTGATGGACTTATCAAAAGCAAACTTTGGGTTGATATGATCTAAACATAAACTTTTTTACCACCGTTTAAACCCTTGTTTAAATGCCCCCAAAGAACTATGGCCTCAGCTTCGAATTGCAGGATTTTGAACCTGCAGTGTTATACAGCTCTTAGGACAGCCTCCAAAATCTGATGATCTGCTCTGGTGAGATCACTACATTTTAAACTTCTGCACTGTGCATGCAGTCCTGTTGTGCTTATATATGTGACTGGAGAAAGCTTTCTTCATGCTAAATCATTTTTTGGTTGTCATTACATTTTGGCAGTTCCAGCTGTACATCTGGTCATCTTTTCTGGTATAGTTTACAGCAAATGCTGTGGTAGGTTCTATCATCATTACAGTTCAGTCTCTCCTGCCTGGTTTGCCAGATGTTACATTTGCAGATTCAGGGTATTGCTTAATTAGCTATCCTTTATTAATACATTTACAAATTTAAAATATGTATTTATATAAAATCTCAATATGGAAGAGTAACAAGGAGCTCAAATATCTGCAGAAAAACGTGTCTTGCTTCCCAGAACTGAGCTAGAAGCAAAATTACATATATTCATAGATTTTTTTTTTAGACCATAAAGGATCATTATAATCATCTAGTCTGACATGCTGTATAGTACAGGCTAAAGAATTTCACTAAGTAATTCCTACATCAATCCTTTATCTTGTGGTTGAGCTACAGTTTATTTCTGAAAAAAGATACCCAATCTTGATTTTTAAATTTCAGGCAACGGAGAATCCTCCCTATCCTTGGTGAGCTGTTCTAATTGCTAATTACCCTTGCCATTTTTGTGTCCTATTTCTAGTCTGAGTTTGTTCCTCTTCATCTTTCAGCCCATTAGATCTTGTTGATGCCTTAGACTGAAGAACTCTCTACTGTCAGAAATCTCCCAGTGTACATACTTGTCCACCATGATCAAAGACACCTTTTAACCTTGTGTTTGCTAAGCTAGATAGACTTAAGAAACTCATTCGCTTTAAGACAGGCACTCCCTACCTCAAATAATTCTTGCAGCTCTTTTCTGAACTCTTTCCAGTTTTTCAACATCCTTTTTGAAGTGTGAACACCAGAACTGGACACATTTTTCCGCTAATGGTCTCACCAGTGCTATAGACGTAAATAATATCCATTATGACCCCCTAAATCCAGAGTCACTGCTTCACAGGATTCAGTCCTCTATCTTCTAAATGTGAACCTTTGATCCTAGATGTATGAACTTTGCAGTTGGCTGTATGGAAATACATGTTGTTCAAATGAGTCCTGCTTATGCAGGGATCCCAATCGGCCTCTAATTGATCAGTGATTATTTACCATTCCACTAATTTTTGTATCATCTGCAAACTTTATCAAGCAATAATTTTGTATTTCCTTCCAAATCATTGATATAGTTATTGAATAGCACTGAGACAGGTAACAAAGTAATGGAAAAACAGAACAATAGCATATCACACTGCTTTCTATAGAACAAACATTTTTTCTCTGAAAAAACCCCTCTACATTCATATTGAAAGTCTATTACAGTGTAGAACATCACTTTCAAGTGCTACCACTATCCAGCCTAATGCACTTTTGAGAGGATGGCCGTATCTCTAAGGAGCACTATTTTGCAATACAGCCAGCTACAAGACGCTCAAACAGAGATCAGTCTGTTTTTTTGAAGGGCAGAATTGAACCCTATATTGTTGTAAATTCCAGCTGAGAGCATGTGTTAAGAAATGATGTAAAAAAATGTGCTCACCCCACATTTAGGTCTTTGCTGGGCACCTTGTATTTTGGAGTTACCTGAATTGTTTTCAAACTGATGCAATTACTGCTACATGTCATTCTTTTCTTGGTCTCTGACCAGTCTGCACTTGAACTGAACATTCATTATATATCATGACTGCTTTCCCAGTGATACATGATGAAATTGTAATACACCCATAAAAAGTATTGCTTTAGTAAATCACGCTTACATCTGGGATGATTACTAGATGAACAAGGAAAGCTATAAAATACTATACAAGACAAAGGCACTGCTGCATATCATCTAATTTAAACAAAAAGATTATATTTGAAGTGGAAAAGTCTGAAAGCAGAAATTAAGTCCAAGTCTTTAAATAGTAAGACAACTATATTAATGCTTCAAAATTCTTCTACTTTCTTTTAGTTACCAATTTGTTTTATGTGTCCGATTCTTTAATGTTCTACCAAATTAAAAGCAGATACCAGTTTTTGCAGCATATAAATTGGAAGCAGTCTCATTAGTAATAGGGAAAATATAATATTGAATTTTTCTGGAAGCATTATAACTACAGTCAGAATTACTTTCCTCCTTGGAAGTCTCTTTAGTGTCCAACTTGTATTCTAATTAAAAAATGGTGAATGTTCTGTATTAACTTCAAAATGTAGTTTCTATCACATAAAAATATCTCAGATGTTGGTATATGAACTGTCATAAATGCCAGCTCCTGTTAGATGATATGGGGAAGGTGCAAGAAGATCCTTTCAGTTCATGTTTGAGAAATACTGTAAGGGGGATTTTACATTATACTCAGTTAACTGTGTATTTCTGTAGCTTTGTGGTTAACTGGAGAATGTCTGGTGCCCAGTATCACCGTGCCTATGTTCCTGATGCTAAAACAATGAATAGGCACCAATCACTTTGACTGTCTTAGTTAGCTTCCTGGAAAAATTCTTTGCATTCCATCTCAATAATAAAGTAAATTTTAAAAATACATTTTTAAATAATAAAAATTTGCACTCCAGCTCAATAATAAAATGTGCTCACTGCATCCTTCCATGCAGCAGGTCTTTGTCTGGCTAACTGGACAAAAAGGGGCATTGCCACTTTAGAGGGTTCCCTATAACAGGTGGGAAGATAGAGTTATTTATGGGCTAACTAGTAACTGTTTGCAGGGTTGTGCTTTTTATATATACAAATTTGTGATGTTGTCTGGGCCTACAGAGAAGATAATGGTACTTGTTGCCAATAGGCACATTAGTACTTCTCCTTTGGCTCTAGTGGTAAAGACCTTAGTTCTTGGAAGGATTTTCAGTTCCTCAGCTCTCCAGCTACGCAAGTATGATTTATATATAGTAGTACTATGCGTAACCCCACCCTGGAACACTGCAAGAGTGGTGTAGAGTTCATTTGCACCTAAAAAACTCTCAGACCCACCTTAGCATAGTTGTATTTAGATGGTATTTACAGGCCCAAAGAGTCAAAGGTGTTGACAAGCCCGTGTCACTGTCTGTGACGTACCAGAGTACAATTCAGACTAATGTGGCACCCCTGCCATGTATCCTGGGTGCCTTTTACAATGCCTCACTGCTGTGGCCTCCAGCCTGGATGCTCACAAACAGCTGCCAGCATGTAAGTCTCTCTCAGCTATGCCTGTGCCTGCGCTGCAGCCAGCTAGCCAGCCACACATTGGTTCTTGCCAGTTTTGGTTATACTGCCGGGTGACTCCTAGTATACCAACACACCTCCAGTCCTGGATTTTCCCCCACAAACAAATGTCCTGTACAACCCAGCCTAGACAGTACAAATATGTTGAGTCTATTATTCCTTTAAGGAATAATATACACACAACTTGTTACCCCTGATGGAGTTACTCAGACACTTCAACTTGAACACACTGGGTAAGATAAAACAATAAAACAAGTTTATTAACTGCAAAGAAAGAGATTTTAAGTTGGAGAAAAGTACTAGAGGACAGAGGAATGAGGATCAGCAGAACAAAGAACCAATTGCTGAACTGTAAATTTAGTGGAACTCATAGGGAATGGGAAGCACCAGTGAAAATTGAAGGAGGAGAAATCAAACAGGTAGAAAGCTTCAAGTACCTTGGATCTGTGGTACAAGAGGATGGTGGTATGGCTGCAGAAATAAAGCAAAGAGTACAATCAGCATGGAACAACTGGAAAAAATGTAGAGGTGTGCTTTGCGATAGGAAAATACCAGTTAAACTGAAAGGGAAGATATACAAAACTGTTGTGCGACCAGCACTAACATATGGTGCAGAAATGTGGGCGACAACTTTAAAAGAGGAGACTAGGCTGAATGTGAATGAAATGAGGATGCTGCGATGGATTTGTGGTGTAACGAAGAAGGATAAGATAAGGAACGAGTACATTCGAGGGACTCTGAAAGTGATAGAGGTAGCAACAAAGTTGAAGGAGAAGAGATTGAGATGGTATGGACATGTAATGCGAAGAGGCGAGGACCATGTGACGAGAAGAGTGTTGGAAATGGAGCCCCCTGGACCACGAAAGAGAGGAAGGCCAAAGACCCATTGGAAGGATGTGCTGAAGAGAGACATGGAAAGTGTTGAACTTAAGATAGAAGATACACAAGATCGTATCGGATGGAGAAGGACCATAATGAACCTTTTTGGCGACCCTGCTTAGTGCGGGAAAAGCTAGAAGAAGAAGAGAGATTTTAAGTGAGTACAAGTAATGATCCATAAAAGTCAGAAATGGGGTATAAGAAGATAAAGATAAACCGCTTACTGGTAGATTCAAAGCAAAGTTTTCTCACCACATGCTTTCAGCAATGCTTTAGGTCAAGACTCCTCCCCCAAAGTCCAACAGCTATTTGTCTTCTCAGGTGCAGTGAATGCAATGAGCAAGGAGAGAGAGGGGAGTGTCTTGGGGTGTTTGTCCCGTCTTCTTATAATTTCTGTCATCTCCCCTTTCCTTCTCTCCTCCCAACGGACCCAGGGGATAAAGAGTCTATGTGGAAGGATATTCCCTGCTGGTTTTTTCACCCGCTTGAACTTCTTCCCTTCCTGCCTGATGACTCTGTTTACTGTTTAAATGCAAATTAAGGCAAGCACACATTCCTTTGTTTAGGATAGACCTGTTTGTCAACTTCTGTTTGGGCAGGGCTCCAAACTCCACAATGCAGGGGAATCTTGTAACTTCACACAGTGTTGCCACACACATTTTACCAGAACAATACTGACCAGCAAATTATGAGTTTTCAAATGATACCTTCCAAGGTGAACTTCATACAAAGGTTATTACCTTTGTAATAGTATGAATACAGGGTAGTATTCCATCTCACTGTCCAACATTAAACCGTGTTAAACAAGGTTCAGTGCTTTGTATACATGGACCTCAGCCTGTTGAGGACCATGGCAAACACACCATTAAACATAATTTTAACCTTTGATTAAAGATACAGAGGAGGAAAAACAGTTAAAGCATTATGAAATGTAAAGTATTAAGTAAGTTTTTCATTTTAACAGCATCCCTTGTTCCCTTTTACTTCAGCTGGAGGATTTTTTAGAAGGAAAAACCCCATTGTTTGACAGTCTCTTAGAAGATATTAAAGATGGTAATAACTGTCCTTTTGGGGAAAAGAGAAGAAGTTAGTTGAGATGGGCTGGAACTGTCATTGTTGCTGTTGTTGTTGAAGTCTGATCCCATTTCCTAGAAGACAAAATAAAACAAGCACACAAATGGGGGGAGAGAAAAGAACAGCAAGGATAGAAAATGCAGCTTTTGTCTCTGGTGTTGACTCTCACTTGCAACCTCTCTGCTGGAAAAACAGACACAGCACGTAGTTTTATCAGCCATTCTGAGAGCTGGAACACTTGTATCAGCATTGCGCTGTTTAGGACACTGCACTTTTTTGCCTCTTCCTGGTGACAGGTTTACAGCAATGTTGCAAAATACACAATCTTGCCTAGCTAAGCCATACTCTTATTAGACAGAAGACAGAAGGAGAGGGAGAATAGAAAGTGGGGAAGGAAAAGGCTGCATGGGGGTGGAGGGAGAGAAGAGAGACTAATCTAACATCCTCGTGGGGTTTGGGATTCAGCCAAAGCTGGATAGAGGTGGTGATGTCATCTGGGTCCTCTTTCTGGTTCAGTCTGGTCAGGATATTTCTCAGGATCAAGATGACAAAGTCCCGTGGTCCCAGGAGATGGTGAGAGTTACACCCATGCTGCTGACTCTTGCTCCAGTAGCCAATTCCCTCCCCCCCCTGCACCCCCCCCCCCAAAATGCTCTTTCTTTAAGGACCCCAAAAAGAAATAATCAATTTTGGTTCACTGACTTTCGGTCTGATGCTGTCTTATTTATCGGGCATGATCTTAACACAGTCCTGGAAATATATCAGTAGGCCTTTTTGTTTGGACTAATTCAGTCTTTCTGGTTCACTTTTGTTCTTTTTCCAATCAGTTTTTGTTGTTATGGGTTATTCTGACCTTTCATACACTTTCACTAACTTTCTACAGTTGAGCTCACAGTTAGGGTAAATTTGTAGGCTCAATTATCTCAACGGGACCCAGAGGTTCTGCATCTGTTGTGCTCCTGGGGACAAAGTCTGGTCTTGACCCTTTAGCTTGCTAGTCCAGCGCCTCTACCTAGTGATTGGGTAAATAAATGATGCGCAACCTTATGGCATCTAGAACATTATCATTAGATTGAACAGGCATCAAGGACCAAACAGTTATAAGAAGGAGAAAATGCTTTATAAAGGGAAAGGGCAGGGTTAAATTAAAAGAAGCAGTACAGGTAAGAACCAGGGGTAAAAGGGAAAAGACAGGAATCAAGGAGAACAGATAAGTCAATAATAAAATAAGCCCACAGAAATAATTAAAATCTTCCATTGTCAAATAATCCCCTCTATTTAGAAAGCTTATGCACTCTCTAGCCAGACTTCACAAACTAACTGCAAAAAAAAGTGGGTGTAAAGCCCAGAGTATACACACAGGCCTCGGTAATTTGGTGTGTGCGCCCCCTCTGCTCCTTCCATTAGAGCTTTTAGAATAGTAAACTATATCATGCTAAAACAACCACAGCAGGCTTGACCATGACATGTGACTCATCCCTTCATCCCCATTTAAGCTTTCTCCTGTCAGCACATAACAGACAAGGACTTTCCTCACCCAGGAGGTGTTTTTTTTTTTTTTTAATTACCTAGGTGTAGAGTATAAGCAGTGATCACAGACTGCTCTGGTGTGATCTCTGTGAGAGGCACACAGATCAAACTCTGGAATTCTCAAATTCTGGCCTTCTTTTGGTGCTTGGGGGTCCTCATGGGTGAGGCTAGCAGATGGCACTCTTCTTCTGAACAGAGTAATAGTAAGTCTCCTTCTCTGTTCTCCTTTGGCTAGACATGGACAGACTGGCTCTTCTCTCTTGCTGTTGGGTCTGGTTTGGTGGCTAGTGATTGTTGGGTTGGGAGAACTGGCCCAAAACTTGTGGGGTAACCAAGCTGATTTGATGACAACTAGAAGAGGGTGGGAGACTCTATGTGAATGTGAGTGCTTGGATCATCTGGGAGCTTCTTGCTGCAAAACCTAATGGTGTTCTTTCTCCTACCCTGACGGGCTGCATTTCTTTCTGCTCCTGAAAATAGCTTCTTTACCTTCCCTTAAAACAGTGTGCTAGTCATTGGGCTGGATGCATATGTCTGAGCTGACCCAGCCATGTGCAGGCCATTCTGATTGGTTGTCCAGGTATTTCAGGTATTTCAGTCAGGTTTCTGGCCCAATAATTCCTCCTTCTCCTCTTATCTGGCTCGTACCCTACTGTCCATATTTCAAGGATGCTGCATGAGAAGTCGGTTTCAGCTTCTGCTACTGCTGTCTGTCTGCCTGAGGGAGCTGTCTCTCTCAAACCAAGATCTAGCTTTTGCTGGTTGCACTGTTATGATGAGATAAAAATCAATTTCTCAAGCGAATATCCCAGCTCCAAGAGAATTAGTGCTATTCTACAAAAAGATACAAAAATAATCATCTCATGTTCTTGGGGCTGCCTCATCTCTGCAGAGCTGATTTGTTTTCCTCTTTGTTGAGGATTCATTATTGTTTTTTGGGAGATTTGCTATCTTCCTATTACCATTTTGGTAGGACTTGGTGCTGTCTTGCATGTGTGGGTGAGAAGATTGGAGGAGGGGAGGATTTGGGTGGTTCAAGTGGATAATTATTTGAAAGAGCAGCTGGAGTAGGAAGATATTGATATTGATTTGTGGCTTCACAGATAGACTGTCAATACTTTTTTCAGTATTTTTTAAAAATCTTTAAAAAAAATAAAAATTCCATTTCCTTCCCTCCAGAAAAATACATGGCAGCTGGGCAATTTAAACCTTCTTCATTAAAAAGTTTAATTTGGAGTTATCGAAGCTTGAAGTTGAACTTTGGAGATGAAAACAAATAAACATTTCAACAGGATTTTTCTTTTTTTGTTTAAGTGGAAAAGAATTAACTAACTCTCCCAAGAACACAGTAATAATGGAAAGAGAGAGATTCTATTTCTTGTTGAATTCATGTTTAGGAAACCCCATTTCTGAGGAGCCATCACTAATATTGGTGCACTAGTTTCAGTCAGACATCTGTGTGCATCTGAACTGTTCAGTGTCATTACAAAGAGCTGAACTGCTAGCTCCACTCTGTGGCCAAATGACTACACAAAAGAAGACAAGAAACAAATGTGATTTATTTTTATAGTTTCCCCCACTCTCTTCAGAATAAGCAGTACTTGAAAGAACCAAAATCCATTTTTCTTGGGGATTAATAACAAGATGCAGAACATTTCACTTCTATGTTCTGGATTTGAATCCAGACTGTCCAAGCTATAACCATTTTATAGCTGTTCAGTTCACTATGTGAAATTAATTCTGTGGTCTCAGGTTGACCCTCTGTGCACAAGTGTCTGTATCTTGACATCATAACTGGCATTAATTGTCACACTTATTGGCATTCACAGGAGAATCAAAGATCTTGGAACAACCATCTTTTCTCCCCAGGTGTCACATTGATGAAACTATGTGAGAAAGCTTAGGTCATGGTTATAGGGCTTGCTGAACCTCTGTCCTCTTTTGGGTCTCTCTGAGTGCACTCCCTCAGGTGTCAAGCCCCATGCCATTACCTATCCAGGGGTGGAATTCTGCAGTGCTCTCACTCTTAGACCAGACCTTGGCCTACAGTATCCTGTGTATCAACCAATCTTGCCCAACAATTCCAACTTGGTTTGTCACCCACGGTTCTTCTCTTTGAGTGCCTGTGGCTAGTGGTGTATATAGTGACCAAACAGCCTTCTTGAAACTCAAGTTTTAACATTGTTGTTTTAACATTGGGAGCAAAGCCTTTAGAGGAAAAGGATTTGAAAACAACAGTCTACGCGTGTATCTATGTAGTCTGAAGTCTTCCCATATCCTGATGGTAACCTAGGCAACCCTATCTTCTTCAGATACCACAGCAGGGGCCTGTGTCTTAGCTTGGTTCCCTTGAATAACTGACCCCCTCTCTTGAGAGACTGTTCTTTTTTTAAACCTGAACAAGTTTTTTTGACCTCCTGGGTTCCTAGGCTTCTCCCTGGCACTATCTCTTAACAACTCTCCAGTGTGGAGAAGTGGCTTACCTTGAGCCATTCTTTTCCTTCCTGTTTGTTTTTCCCTATATCCCCCTATTAAACTACGTCAACATATTCATTCAGTAAATATCCCAGTAACCAGGTCAACAGACACTATTCATAAAACAGAGCTGTGTGAAAAAAAAATTTTTGTTTGTTTGCCGGCAATTCTGAAAAATTGTGATGGGAGGGGGGGCAGAAGCATTTTGGGTCAAACTGAAAATAAATTTTTTATAAATTTTTGGCAAATTGTTTTGGGTAGAACAAAGCAGTTTGAAATAGAACATTTTGTTTCAAACTGAAAAATCAAAATGTTTCTTTTAAAAAATGTTGAAAACAAATTGTTTAAATTTTTAATGTATATTTTTGCAGGGGTCTACATGAACAATTAGGTGAAACTGACACAAAGTTGCAAAACGTATTGGCTTTGCCAGATCTGCATTTTTCTCCAAATGAAAGTTTTGACCAAAAATTTCTCCCTGCTCTATTAACAAATTATTACAGAGCAGCTCTAACTCCATCACAGTTTGTATTGGTGCAGCCTGTGATAATCCTGATCTATGAAAAAATAAATGACTTGGGTTTCTATGGTTTCTATATGGCACCGTTCACAAGTACTAAAATTCACTGATAATACATCACTAATACTTTCCTCCCCTTACTAGCATAAGACTTGTCACTTAATCTGACTCAAACTTGTTACTATGGTAATATACAATTGGAGAAGTTCTGCACCAGGGAATGCCATACATTGTTGACATAAGCAAATCCATGTAGGCCAGATCTTCAGCTGTGTAAATCAATGTAGCTTCATTGAAGTCTGTGGAGCTCGGCCAATTGATTTCAGCTGAGGAATAGTCTCTATGTTTTGAGGTTTAGAAGGAAACATTATGGCCTAAACTGTCAGCCAGGCTGAGTCTCAACCTCCCTTACACAGATGCAGTTTGCGCCCGGGTAAACTGGGCATGAAACTTTTCATTCCCAAAGTCTGCTGTGGGTACACATACGAGTATCTTGACTTGCACCTGTAACCTGGCAATTGCAGATTGTTTTTCAGTTTGGTGCACAGACTTCAATTACAGACGCAAAGTTACAGGAAGAAATTTTACAGGCACAAACTAGGCTTTAGAAAAGCGCATACTGATTTGAAAATTTGTCCCTATGTATTCTGCAGGTACTGTAGAAGGAACTACTTCACCACATAGCCTGACAAATACATATTTAATTAGTTTGAACTTTAGCTATTACCTGTAATACCTCTATGGATCACAAACTTATGTCACATTCAGTTTTTGGAAAGATTGCTCATTCTCATGTCAGATTGTTTCAGGAACCATGTGGTTGGGGTTTTACATATGTCACCAGGTTTGAGGTTGTAAGAAGCCAAGGTTTAAGATAAAATACTTAATTCGCCCCTCAGTATTTGTTTAGTCATAACAAGGAGTTTTATGTTTTCCTTCAGCTGAAGCAGTAGGTCTATCTACTTATTTCAGGCAATTACTTGATAAGTTTTTGAAAATCCACAGCATTTTGTGAAGAAAAAGTTTGAAGCTTTTATTTTAAGAATAACATAATTTTACTTTCTTGTCTATCAGTTCTAACCCTCTTAAAAATACTAAATCAATCAAGAGATCTAGAAGGAGCTCAATTTCCTTGCCAAATGGAAGAGTGAAAGCTACAGTTTAAAAGCCTACTACTGTGAGAGGAAAAATAAGCATAATGGTGTGACCTGTGGAGATACATTGAGCACAGGTATATACAGTGCCATGTGTCTTTAATGGGTCAGAGATATTCACGTATCTCTGTCAAATTGAAAAGTCAAGATAATGGCAGGCTTTGTGTTCTTTCTGTTGGAGACAAGTAACAGAAATATTTTATTGCCAAGTGACAGACTGTTACAGAGTTAACGCTTAAAAGGCTGTAAGAACAGAAAGAACTGACAAGGATTTTCTCCATTGAATTTCCATGCCCTTGATAATGAAGGATACAGTTTGTTTATCCATAAAAACCTTTCCTTATAAAAAAGAAAACTATAGAATATTAAAAATGGTATATAAATGCTTCAGAAACTGGTTGTAGGGACTATAAAGAAAAGTCAGTGAATTTTTAGTAGAGATCTGTAACTCTGCCTGCAGTAACTCAAGACCATGAGTATCAACCTTAGGGAAGACTGTTAGGAACCAAGGTACAAACCCCAAATTGGTTGTGAGTTTTATACTTAGATTTAACCAACCAATTATCAAGTGTAAACTTCTCAAGCATTATAACAACCTTAACATGGAGTCAAAGACGGACACCTTGGGTACTCTAACCTATTTTGCCACCCAGGTGAGTGTACCTTTCTGATAGATGGGCCTTACGCCAAGAATCACAGCAATCTTCAGATTATTTCAAGTCCCAAAGGACTAGTCTATTACCCCAGGTCAATTGTACCTTCAACCTCACACCAAAGACAACACTTGTAGCCAATCATATGAACTATATAAAGATGTATTACATAGAAAAAGGAAACATGGGTTATTTACAGGGTTTAAGCAGGTAAACATAGATACACAAATGTATCACAATCTTAAGTTTCAAAAGGTAATAGAGCCTTCTATAATCAGCAAGCTCTATGTGTCTTTTAGGGCTAACCAAGGTTAAGATGATGAGGATCTCTTGCTTATACCAAGAAACACTTTACCACCCAGAGTGCCAGCCCCATACAGATAATCAGTTCTTTATTGTTAGGGTTTTATTCCCCTCCTGTCATGTGCTCTGAGCTGCAAGTTCAGCTGATAGGACAAGTACATTGCATGACTAATCTTCACGGGGAGAAAGGCGGAAAAACAAAAGTTTTTTGTCCTCTTGTTGACAATACATAGGGAAATTCCAGCTGCAACATTCCACAATAGTCCATCTGGTATTGATGGACCTTTCCTTTTGGAAAGGGCATAACACTTCCCTTCACATTAAGTAATGTCTCTTTTCTGGTGATTTACCCAGTCACAGAAGCTCACAATACAACTGCTTAAATATTACCTTACAATATAGGATACAGATGTTGTTATAAGTGAGATACATGTATGCAACAACTCACAAATATTCAGTAAAGTCTAAGCACCAAACATATTCTTATAATTCTAATATGTATTTTAACAATACTAACACAGAGATGAGCCAGACTGATTTCCAGCTGTGTATTTGTCAGTGTTCATTTGAGACATGGGGATCTTGGCATGAGCTGGCATCTGGTCTGCCAACATCACAAGATCATACAGAATATCAAATGGATGTAGCTATATTTAATGTCTTTAGAAAGTGTCCAGGGATGTAATATCCACAGAATTCTTTTAAAACTTTTAATTATTGCAATAAATTGCCATTTTTAGTTTGATTGAAAGATTAAAGCATAAACTATGCTAGGTATAAAAGAGGCACACATTTAATGTGGTTCTTCCAATAAATCAACCTTTGCCTGAAAATCATCTAGAATTTGAATATTGGGCAACTTACAATTAAGGCAAATTTATGAATGTTATTATAGTGGGAGCCAGCTACACTGCAGTCATTGCACAGTAAATGGAGTCATTTCCTTATAACCAGAGGCTCACCAGCTGGAGTTGTAACTTACTCATCACAATGTACTGAAACAATTTAGAACATTCATTCCACCTCTTTGTATGTAGAGTTTATCATATCTGAGTAAATCCTAAATGGATTTCATGATATTGCATTAGGAAAGTATAAGTTGTTCATGCAAAAGTAACATTTTATTTTAATTTTAAGACTATTTCTTCCATTACAAAATGAGCAACTTTCTTGGCACTTCACCTGTATTAATGCCACTAGGGCAGGCCCTGTTAACAGACTCTAGTTTCACAGGAATGCTTTTTCATTGTTTTTTTCTAAATTAATTCATACTATCTATCCCAATATCTGTATGTTGAAATATAAGAGAAAGCTCATTTAGGGTCTCGTCATAAAATGCACTCAGTACCTACAACTCCCGGTGCAGTTGGCAGGAGTTGATGGAATTGAGTATCTCACGGCACTGGGCCCTGTGGAGTCAATCCTGCAGCATTTATTCATATAAGTAGACCCTAAAGTGCAATGTATATAAGAGTCTGTGCCCTCTGTCTGCACAGGGACTCTGCCCTCTGTTTTGTAAAACAAAAACAAAAACAATTTCTTTCAGTAAAAAAAAGGGAAATGTATGAAGTATAATAGACTATAGTCAGTCTTGAAATCCTCATTTTTGCTGAGTGGAAGTTAGAGAGACAAAGGCATGATTTTATGAAAAAGGGGTCTTTAGAGAATATATTTGTGTTCCTGCAACTGGTAAAATATACATACTAAAAATTATTGTACGGAGATTTATTTTTAAAGCAAGTAACAGATTTTGCAATACAATTTTATATCAATCACAGGCAAATTGATTGGATTGTCATCTTTTGTCCTCAGATGGTAATTCTTTCTTTTTTCACTGGGGACCTAAAAAGGTCCAATTCCAGGGTCAGAAGACCTGCACTATTTGCATGGTATTTCTCAGTATTTCTGGAAGTGGTGGTGGGGAATGTGCAATTTTAAGCAATTCCCTGGTGGCACATGCAAATGGAAAAGGGACACGAATAATCAGAAAACAGCCATATTTTCTAGGGTACAGAATGGTGTATTTAAAAATAATGAGCTCAATTTGGACTTTGGATGCTTGAGAGTGTCCCTCATGTAGAGCAGAACTGGGCCATAACAATCTAGGACCCAGACTGTGCTCTGAGTGTCCTTGTATGGAAGGGAGGGCAGCCCTTGGATCACACTGTCCTGCATAGCTCCTTCTGTGGGGGTCAAGTTTGCAAGGGTAAGGAGACCTGTGGAGAGGGTACATGTGTGTTAAGTGGGACATTCCCTGAGTTCGAAAGTTTTTTTCTTTCCCAGAACAAAATGAAAGCAACCATTTCAAAATGTCCCCCAGAATGAAATTCTGAGGGGAAAAATTCATTTGGGGTTGATCAAAACACTTAATTCCAATTTTGGAAACAAAAACTCAAAATGTGCCATTGTGAAAATGTCTGAACAGAAATGCTTTCTGTGGGGCTTTTGTTCAAAATGACATTGTCAAAAATTGACATGTTTCTGTGAAACATTTACATGCACTTTCCAACAGCAAAATGTTCTGTTGGAAAATTTCCAACCAACTGTAACGTACGTGCATTGTCTTCCTCCCCACTACAGAAAATAGCAGCCATTCTGCTGTAAAAGCAATACAACCTATGGGTAGATGAACTTTTCCATGGGTCCACTCCAGTCTGTAGAAGGGGTGTTCTGAGCAGGTGGCATTGGTCCCCAGATTCTGTGTACAGATACAAAGCCTCTGTGCACATGACCCATGTCTTCAGCAGATTTTCTGAGATCCACAGGTTCTCGGGGCTGAGCTTTCTGATTCTTCCATAGGGGAAGGGGAGATGACACTCACCCCACTTGCAGAATTTGTTGCATACATTGAAAGTTTCTTTTTACAAATTCTCCTGTCCCCCATGGTTTTTCCAAGTAGAGATGTCATCTGGACTTTGCTTATGTAGGAACATGAGAATTGACATACTGGATCAAGCAAGTCCATTACTGCTGCTTCAGAGGAAGGTGCAAGAAATCCTGAAGTGGGTAGTAATGGGATAATTTATCCAAAGGGAAATTTCTTCCTAATCCCCTCAATTAGAGGCTAGTTAAGCATGAGAGTGCATATCTCTTACAAATGTTTGTTTAATCTGTTGTAACTCTGTATCCATAAAAGTTTGATAGCTTTTTTTGAATCCTGCTAAACTCTAGGTCTCAATAATCTCTTGTGGCAGTGAGAACCACAAGCCAATTGTCCAAGTAAAAGTATTCCGTTCATCATTGAATGTCACCTTGTTCTTGTTTTTTGAGAAAGTGTAAATAGGCGCACCCAATTTGTCTCCTCAATACCATTGATTATTTTGTGTGTATCTGTTATGTCCCCTCTTATTAGTCTCTTCTGTAAACAAAACTCTCCCACTCTTTTCATTTTCTCTTCATCTGGATTTCCCACCCCCATATTTTCTAATGATTTTTGTTATCCATCTCTGTTCCCCCCTCCATTTTTGCTTTTATTGAGGGAATAGATAGGGCAAAGAACAGTATTCAAAGAGAGAGCATACAATGACGTTGTAATAATTTCATTAATATTTTCCACCCTATTATTTATGCTCTGAACATTTTGTTTGCTTCTTTGGCTGCAGCTGCATACTGAGCATTATTGAACTGTCCACAGTGATGCCCAAGTTAGTTTCCCAAGTTGTTCCAGTTAATTTAGAACCCAGTAATGTGTCTGAGTAGTTCAGATTACTCCTTTCAGTGTGAATTGCCTTGCCCTTATCAACACTGATCCAACTTAAGTAGGCTTGACATTCTATAAACAAGTAAGAAGGGAACTGGATATTTCAGGGGATTGGAAGGAGCCTTTCACTTGGTTTCTGGTCCACATCCCAGCCCAGGTCAGTAGTGAGTGAAAGTTACCACCATGATCCCTATTTGATGGCCTATGTGAAATAAGCTGCTCATCTCTTTGAACAAGTTTCTATCACAAAACCATTGCCACAACAATGGGCAGCCTCAGAAAAGAGGTCAAGGAATGAATGGAACCATGCAGACTAAACTTTCCATCCCTACTGATAGTACCTCTAGGGCAGGATTAAGGCAGTGTAGTGGGATAGTGTGAAGAAGCTTAAACTAGAGCTGCTTATACTATAACTGTTCAGTAAGTGATCCGATTATTTCAGTCTGCCGCCCTATCAATACAGCATCTTTCACTAACACTTATTGCACTAAAAAATAAAATACAAATTAGAAAGAGAGCCAAATTCCCAGCATTTTTGGAGAATGTTTGGAAACAACAGAGCCACATGCCATTCCTATTGTGCCATATGTATGTGTCATGGCATTTTTATGAAAAACCCATTTTTCCTTCCTCGGACCTCACTTTAAAATATTTGTCAGTCTACACAAACTTTTCTTTTCTTTTCTTTTCTTTTCTTTTCTTGTAGTGGGAGGAACTGCAACGTAAAAACTCTCTCTTTTCTTTTTTCAAAATGTTTTTAATTCATTAGCAGAAATAGTAGTGGAAGGAGAGTTTGCAGCACAATAATAGATATTGATTTTGTTTTGAATAACACAGTAGGTTTCTAATGTCAAATGTTGGCAGAAACAATAGTAGATGAAATAAATGGTTTTATTATTTTAATTTTTTTCTAGCTTGCCCATTAAAAATGCAAAGCAGTAGTATTGAAATCAAGATTGGAGGAACATTTTTTCCCTTTACCCATTTAAAGTAAGATATTGCTTTCAATTTACATTGCATATGAAAACCAAAATACCCCTTTTTAAATTAAAAATGTCAGCAGGGATTAAGATGGAAATGAGGGAATTTCCCATAGGTAGAAAACCTTAAGCAAAGGATTTGTCTACATGAGAAAGTTGCACCAGTTTAAACCCTGTGGTTTATAATGCTTTAAATCTGGCGTATAGTCTGCATCTGTAACTTTACAGGCACAAGCTAGGCCAATCTAATGAGTTTTAAATTGATGTAAGAGTGTCAATATGGATTTGCACTGGTTTAACTAAATTGGTTTTTAAACTGATTTAAATTTCAAGGCAATCCAAGTAACTATGTAGATTTTATAGCACTTAGAAGAGTCAAGCTTTAAGTAGAAAGCTGGTTTAGACTTAGCTACAGTAGACCTGGCAGTCCACTATAATTAAATCAGTGCAACATCTGTGTGTTGGCAGTGTCCATACACAAATTTGCATCAGTTTCGGTTTTGATAAATCTGCATTCTCCAGCGAAAAAATGTTTACTCAGAAACCAATTCTAGTGCTCTGATACGATAGTAATAAGTGCTATGGAAAAGTCTATAAACAAACATCTCTTCCTGGCTCTGCTATGGACTTGCTATGCACCTTTGGGAAAGTCACTGAACATCTCTGTGCCTCAGAATAAGATTTCTTATCTGTGAAATGGGGATAGTGCTTACTCCATTCTCCAAAATGCTTTGAAATGTATGGATGAAAAGTGCTTGTAACACGATGGTCTGCTCCTTTAATGGCCTGAGGCCTGCCAACCCTGTTTACTTATCAGACTGATCTGGAGAAGGGGTGAGAGTGATTTAAAATTCAGCAAGTGGCCGAGTTCATAGAGGAGTGACAGGAGAGAGATGGGCTCCTGCAGTTAGCCCTGAAGCTGGGGGCTTGAAAGGAAGGTTGTGCCGTCTCTTCAGCCCTGAGAAAGGCAAGGGGGAAAAGCATTTGGGATCTGTAAGCCATGATGGGCAGAGGACCTTCTTTGTTTTGAGGTAATGCCTAAGTTTTATGTTTGAGGAATAAAACTGGCATTTGTGTTTATGGAAGAAGCATGGGGCAATAGTCGATGGAGTGAACTGGAGAGGAACCTGTGATATGTCCCTTTCAGGCCCACGATAAAGGGGCAGCATCTTTTCTCAAATTATCATTCACCACAGAGCTCTCAATGAATACAGTTAATATTCACCCTACCATGTGGCACTGAAGCATGAACAGCAAGCATCATGGCAATATTTCAATTTGTCTTTGGAGAGATGAGGCCCCCAAAGAGCTAGAGGCTGCCTGCAATGGCAGTGTGGTCTGAACTGGTCCTGAGCAGAGATTAGTCGTGTTTGTTATCAAAACCTGAAAAAAAAATGTCATATTCCGGTGTGGTTGGGGCTGCTTTTTATTTTATCCAGACCAGTTCACCCAGTTTGTATGCTGTAGTCTATGCTTCTTTTGCTTGTGGGACTATCTTTTGGCAATTTTGTCACTAGACTCTTATTCATTAAAACAGTCATTCTGCTGAAAAATCATCGGAGAGAAATTCTGTTTTAGTTAGCTATAAGCTTCACTCATAAAGTTAAAGGATTGTATTTGCCAAGAACTGTAACCTGTTACTATGCAACAGTTTCCTTCAGATCATTTTAGATACATGGAGTTAATTAAATCAGCACTCTTTCTTTTAGGAATGGAATTCCACTGTGGAACAATTAAAAGCGGATGCACTCAGGATTCTGTTTTCAGAGGACTATGCAGAAAAGGAACATCTTAAGCTTTCAAATCAGAAAATAAATCTGTTGCAAGAAGAGTTGTGCCATCGTATGGAGGAAAGGAAAACCTTGTTACAAGAGGCCAATGACTTCTTTAATGCTGCTAACAAGGTTAGTTAGAGGCCAAGTCTATAATTATAATCTGATCATATGATTGCTATTTTGCTCTTGAAGTTTGATATGCAAGGGATTGTGCAAATTAATGGACAAAAAAATGGAACAGCTGACATGGCACTCAATTAATAAAGAATTAAAGGAGGAAAATATAATTAGTACCAATCATCATGGGTTTATAGAAAATAGATTTTGACAAACTGACTTGATTTTTTAATGAAATTTGATCGATAAAGGTAATAGTGTTGATATAATATACTTAGATATTTGTAGGGTATTTGACTTAGTACCACATCACATTTTGATTAAGAAACTAGGATGATACATTTTGAGACTTATCAGTTAGCCAGTCTTGTTTGCCATCATGGTTTTGTAATTGTAAGTGGGGAATCATTGAAAGAGTGTGTTCCATAGGGATCAGGTTTTGGCCCTATTCTATTTAATATTTGTATTAGTAACCTGGAAGAAAACATTAAATTACTACTGATAAAGTTGCAGATGAGACAAAGATTGGGAGAGCAGTAAATAATAAAGAGGACAGGTCATGGATACAGAGTAATTTGGATTGCATGGTAAGCTGGGTGCAAGCAGATAAATATGTGTTTTATTATGGCCAAATGTAAAGTCACATATTTAGGAAAAATGAATGCCAGCCATACTTATAGGATGGGGGAATACATCCTGGAAATCAGGACCACCAGGTTCCTATATGGCACATTTCATCAAAAGATCTCAAAGCACTTCAGAGTCTTTAATGTATTTATCCACACAACGGTCTGTGAGATAAGGAAGTATTATTATCTCTATTTTATAGAGGGCACAGAGAGGCACAGAGACTAAGTGACTTGCCGAAGGTCAGTCAGACAGGAAGTCTGTGGAAGTGAAGGGAACCCATGTCTCCCAGTTTCTAGCTAGTGACCTAATCACTAGAATCTGATTCTGAAAAAGACTTGGGGGACCTGGTGGATAATCAACTGAACATGAGCCCCCCAGTGCAATGCGGTGGTCAAAAAGGCTAATGTGATCTTTGGAAGAATAAACAGGAGACTATTGAGTGGGAGTAGGGAGGTTACATCACTCTGTATTTGGCACCAGTGCAACCACTGCTGGACACAGTGTCTACTTCTGGTCCACAATTCAGGAAGGATGTTGATAAATTGGAGAGGGTTCAGAGAAGAGTTATGATGATGATTAATGGATTAGAAAGCATGCCTTCTAGTTAAAGGCTTAAGCATAGTCACGCTCTAGCTGTTTTACCAGCCACATTAGACACACAATCGCGCACACATTGAGCAGCTGAGGAAAAAAAAGAAGGCTGCACTGCAGATTGGCTAAGCACATAAATAAAATAGATAAGTACATTAAAACCAGCTGAGCAATGTTGCATCCTCTCAGAGAATGATTTGGCATGTAGGGGGACTGCCCTGATCACCTACCCCTTAAGCCTTCCCTGGGCTTAAATTGCTCAGTCTGTTTATTTTAACAAAGAGAAGATTAATGGGTCACTTGATCACAGTCTATAAGTATCTGCATGGGGAACTGAAATTTGATATTAGAGGGCTTTTCAGTTTCACAGACAAATATATAATATGATCCAGTGACTGAAAGCTGAAGCTAGACAAATTCAGACTGGAAAATGAGATGCAAATTTTTAACAGAGAGTTCATTAACCATTGGAACAACTTACCAAGAGTTGGGATGGATTCTCCATCCCTGGCAATTTTTGGTGCCGCTTTTGAAAACGTGAAATCTCTCGCTATGTCCCCATTTTACGAGCACTTTTTCACAGGGACACAGAGTCTTCATCCATCCATACCTGTAGCGTTCTTGCTAAACATTGGTTAAAAGGCATTATTTAAATATAAAGTGTCATTTAAGAGTGTGTTTGTGCGGGTACAAATGTGTTTATTTTAAGGTGCCCATACACACAATCTTTTGATAACATATATTTTTTTTTTTAACAAATTGTTTACAGAAGCCTTAGAAGATGGTAGTTTCCAGTGACATTTATATACACCCTGTTAAAAAAGTACATGCACAGTGAACTAAAAAAGGACTTTTGTCTATGGTAATTTATGTTTTGAGCACCAGGTGGGGCTATTATCACATCTGTATTTTAACCTATTTTATTTTATTTTAACCATCTTCTTGGTTTTCTTTTTTATATATATACAATGCATTGAATTAAAATTATTAACTGCCTCCAAAACTGCTAGACCTCTTCTTGCACACAATGGACCTGCTCCTGCGCCCACTGATGTAAAAGGTAAAAGTCCCAATGACTTCAGTGAAAGCAGGATTGGGACCCAGTATGTGGAGCTGGCCCAAATAGGTCCTGATCCTGCAAATTCTTACTCATGCAAGAAATCCTTGCTAATGAACATTCTCATTGAAACCAATGGGATTATTCACATGAGTAAAGGTTACTTGCGCAAGTGATTGTAAGACCAGACCCTAGTTCAGAAAATATTCACACCCATCACAACCCTTGGTCTTTGTGACCGTATGTGACTACATTTGAACCTGGATTGGCTTGGGCTATTATTATTATTTTGTATTTTTTGGCTGTGCTAGGTGCATCACAAACACAGGCAGAGACATGGTCCCTGCCCTGAAGAGCTGTCAATTTATATTTGACATAAGTAAGGGAGGACCAAGGAACAATTGTTCTGAACTAACCTAAATGAAAAAGAATACTCCCTTCTGATACTGTACATTTCATCACAGCCTTCCTTCTCTAGTGGATTCAGCAAAATAATTTCATCCAGACTTCTTAAATTTCTAAATTAAAAAACCCCAAACAGATTGATATATTTGGAGCTACCTTTGTGCCACTTAAGTTGTGCTATATATTAATAATACTAAGTAATAATATTGTACATGTTTGGACCTTCAGGGTTCTTTTGGATCGTTGATTATTCCCAGATTCCCAGGAAGTGGCAGTACCTATTGAGTTCTGGGAAGTGGGTGGGCTTGTGCCTGCCCACAGTTGAAGGCCCCTCTTCCAGCCTAAGGGGAGAAGCTACTGAGCCCGGAGCTCAAATAATTAGGGGGGACAACAAATGAAAAACAGAGACAGGTGTGAGGTTACAGGTTCAAAATCAGGGATCCAGAGGGAGACACTGAGCAGAGACCTCGGACAGTGCCCATTGCTCCTTGAAGGTGTCTAGCGGGCCAGCAAACATGGTCCAGAGGAACTCTGTTGGGACACGTGAAGCAAGGGAGGAAAGGAAATGGGCCCCACAGTTCATGGAGCACCTCCCCACCCATCCTCCTCTTCCTGGTTTTATGGATTGCCACCTTGGCCAGCACCAGGAGGAGGTTGACGAGGAGGTCTTGCAACTTCATGGGGCCATGAATGGGGTGTGCATATATCAGGAGATGTGGGGAAAAGTGCAGTCAGAACCTTAAGAGAAGTTTCTAGACAAGCTGAAAAAGGGGCTGCAACCTGGTGCACTCAAAATAGGTATGCTCCTGGTTCTCCCTCATGCCAGAGAAGGGGCAGGTGTAGGAAATGGCAGTAGCTGAACATTTGCTCCACATGTGTGTCTTGCTGCCTTTTCTCATACATGTGTACCTTGCCCCAGTTATCTGTGCTTTGGTCACCTCTGGTTTGAATTTCTGCAGTGGGCTTTATATCGAGTTACCCTCTGAAGACACCAGGAGAGGGCAAGTAAGGCATAATGAGGTTGCCCATGTAGGGGAAGATCTGCACACATTTACTTAAATGAGTAACTTTACAAACGTGAATAGTCCTTCTGAGTTAAATAAGTAAATGTTTGCAGGATCATACTCTTCTTTAGCAGTGCTTCTGGCATGGGAGCATTTTACACTTGCATTTTATAGACTTTGGACTACCAGTTTGTTTTCTAATACAAATCATATATATCATTATATGTAAGGCCATACATAGTATGGTTCTAGCTACTGTGGAGGACATCTCTCTTCCTGTGTATCATCCCAACATTTAAACTCATCTAGGTCATTCTAGCTAAAAGTCTCCTGATTTGACATCTGGGAGAGGAATAGAGACCGGGTATTCTTTGTGGAGGCTGGGTTCTGGAATTCACTCCTCTTTATGGTCCAATGAAGCCCAATTTTTTTAGCCTTCAGGATGTGTTGCAAAACTTAGCTATTCTGGTTCAGCTTTTTACTTGAGGATGGTGGCTTGAATGAGAGGAATTTTATTTTTGTATTTTAGCTGACTTTTCTATCAGGTTTGTGCATGTTGTTAGTTATGATTTAGTATTGATTGTACACGCTCCCAGAGACTCTAATGGCTATAATTAAAAATAAACAAATATACGTACATGTTGCTTTATTAAAAAAACATAGTTAATGAAGTCCCAGTTCATATTTCAGTACTGTAATTAGTCGTGAGTAAGCAGACACAGAGAAACAATTGGAACAAGCCCTGGAGCTTTACTGAGAGCAAGAAGACTGTGAAGCGCCAGATGGCAGTAGAGAGAGGCAGAGGATGTGTCCAGGGTATATCTTCCTTTATAGTGAAGAGATCTCAAGGCAGGGAGTGCTGGTAGGAAAGACAAGGGCAGGATCAGGGAAGAACTAAGATGGATCAAAGAATTTCAAAAAATAAAATATTGTTTTTAAGATGAATGACTCAAAGTACATCAGAATCCTCAGGTACTTAGCTGAACAGTGACCATTGAAGTGGAGAGGTTAGGACTGTAATGACATATACACGTCCTCAAATTTGGATTTCCTTGTGTATGACATTTTGATTTATTCGTATTTGTTTTTCAGCTAGGCAAAATGCAAAAAATGGCTCTAGCAGCAGGAGAGTTATCTGCGCTCATAGGAATCATGCCCATGTTGTTCTTTGCAGACTTCGTTTTTAATTCAATCTTGTGAAACTCTTATCATTTTTGATAGTTTTGTTATTGTTTTTCCACATTAATCTTTCACACTGAAATGAACAAATGTAGCAAATGAACAGAAGCCTGGGGTGTGTGGCTTGTCATAAGGGTGGCAGTTGGTAGAATAGCCTGCCTTTGTGCAAAATAAATGATGCTGCAAGAGTTTATGATGACAGAGCTGTATCCATAATGTGCATTGTGTGATGCAGTCAATTTTTCCATGCAACTATTCTTAACAAAAAGAAAAAACATGTACCCATCTCATTCCCTGTTTCACTGGTCAACAGGAGTATATGCAACAATTCTGTCCCTCCATAGACTATGATTACGGGAAAACGTAAGCTACTGCAGAGATCCTGAGGTCCTGGACTCCAGGGGAGTATACCCAGAAAGCTAGAGGTGGGGATACTATCTGATTAATGGGGCTTAGGATGTGTCCTGACTTCATTGCAGGAGGGCTTAGACAGAATTGAGCTACTTCAGGCAGTAGAACCATTCAGGTCACCTATATCCATGGGGACTCCTGGAAAATACTGCTTGTCTTTAATTCCCTGAGGAGTAGGGTTCAGATGGGCTTGACTCTAGGTGTGTGGGGGTATCCCACTCTCCATTGTCTTGGGGTAAGATGGGGAAAAAATTGTTCCCTTCTAGGCTCCACAGGAGTATGAGATGCATGGAACTTTCCCATGGCCATGAAAAAAAGAATCGCTGGAGGTAATGAAGAGGCCTGATCTTTTGGTAGTAACATGAGAGTTTGGTTATTGAGTCATGAATGAGTTGCTCAGAAGAAAATAAACTGGAGAGTAAATCCTGGGCATTGCTGAAGGGAGAAAAGTGCATCATGAGATGACAGTTCTTCAGTTTTGAGTTATCCTTGATATCAGGTGCATGATGGAACAGTGAAATTACGGCCGAGTCATACTAGCAGATGGATCTCTTTGGATCCAACCAGAGTATAAGAGGTACTGAAGAATACTGGTGAGACAGAGGAGATCCTGCAGGGAAAACATTAGCAACAGCCAAGCTTTGAGGAGAAGGCTCAGGCTGAGGTGTATACTCTGCTGTTGTTACTAATAAAGCCTAACCTTAGGAAGGTGGCAAGTTTGGACTATGTACAGTGTGTGCGTATACTCTCTTCAAAGGCAGGGTGGAAACTCCATCTGTTTATTTAGTTATAACCTTGTCAATAATTGCTGCTTATCAGACAGGATAAAAACTTCCAACGGCTTAGATCTGAAAAATCTTGTATAGTGCATAAACCTTTCAGAATGAGCAAGTTCTGCAAATGAGAACTGTTAACCTGGAAAACCCCACCTGAATACCTCTTAGGTGCTTATAGAATCTTTCAGAAACATCCACCACTAGCAACTGTTGGTACTCAAGAACTTCTAAAACTAAGTATAGGTCATTCATACATTGGATTATTCCAATCTTGGTATATTGAGAGGATTATACACAGTTAGCAATTTAGGACTTGATCTTGCTTTACAATCTGTAAATAAGGATTCCTGTGCCTCTGCAGAGTCCCATTTACTTCACTGAGACTTTTCCCAGGCACTATGGCCTGTAGTCTGGGAGTATAATGTTGTAACTGAGAACAGGATTTGTCCTGTGTATTATTGGTTATAATGGATGAGCTGAAAGAACTATAAGATCCTAGTCTAAATTTACAAAATTGACTTAGGAAAAAATCAGATCTCTCTGCTTGACACATTTGATATAAAAGCCTACAAAAAAGAAAACAACATGGAATGCTGCAAGGTAAAAGGGGACAGGATTTGGTTAAAGCTGGGTGGAAATTTTCTGACAAAGTGGTGTTTTGGGGGTATATACCAGTTTCAACAAAACTTTCATCAAGAAAGATTTCTCAGGTTGAGGATGGAATTTCTGGTCAAAACCAAAAAGAGAGAGACCCAGCTAAGACTAGCCAATATTACAGTGGTTAGGGTCCTCACATGCGAGATAGAAGTTTGAGTCCCTAGCCTGAATCAAGCAGTGGGTCTTTCTCAATCTCTCCTTTTGAAGCTGGTCTACTTTGTATAGCTAATTAAATGTTCATTGCAGCAGGAACTTTAAGCTGTATCACCTATATCCCAGGTGATTGCCCTAGCCATTGGGCTATAGAGTCAGTCTCTTTCTCACTAGCCCAATGCATATTTAATTATTTATACAACAGGCTCCAACAGGAGACTGAGATGGACTATAACCTGGTGGTTAGAGCACTGAACTGGTATGTGGGACGATGACAGTGTAAGGATTTGAACCTGGGCCTCCACATGCTGGGTGACTGCCCTAAACACCAGCCTATGGGATCAGTCACTGTCTCTCACCCTCTGTTGTTGGAGCTGTTCCACTTTATACAAATAATTACACATTCATCAGGCCACAGAGAGAGAGAAACTGACTCTGTAGCCTAATGGTCAGGGCACTTGCCTGGGCTATAGGAGACTACGGACTTGAACCCGAGTATCTGACATCTCAGCTAAGTGCCTTAACAACTGGGCTATCAGTTGTTCTAAGGTTGGGTGTGTTCTCCATCTTACACACAAACACTCACTCACTCACTCTTAACAACAATAAAAAGAAGAAGAAATATCTTGCTTTTATCCCTGTGTGGAACAGGAACATTTTTAAATCTCTTCATAGGATGGAAAAAAGCATTTCCCAACCTGCTTTAGATTTGGTCATACATGTGGATGATAATGTGATAGTTAATGATTCTGTTGGCAATGAATTTGCTAGAACTGAGTCTAGACCTTAGACTCAGACTTCCATTGGTTCTGCAGTGCTAACATAAATAAAGTAGTAAAAACTTAGTTTTGCTACTAAAGACTCTCAGTATACAGTGGAATAAGATCTCTTCGGTAAAAACAAAATCTCTTGGATCACTTTTTGTAGTACCACACTAAGCATTTTCTTCATAATTGTCCCTACAACCTAATCCTCGGGTCATGTCCTAGGTCCTAGTGTTACAGCAATTACACTTTTTTTCCGCTTTGTTAAATGAGTCTCTTCTGAGGTTGCACAAGTTAAAAATATCTACTAGCAGAGAATACTGTCCTGGTATGGTAACACCAATTATGGACAATTTGGACTTGGCACATTTTTATATATCTAATAGTATTTGGGCATTAAGATAATCTTTTCTTGCCTGTTTCTGCTTTTTTAAGTCATTGTGCCCCACTTGCTCCTTGCTTGTGGAAGAGAACCTTCTACTTGTGCAACTGGAAAATAGAGAATATGAATAATAAAACCATGTTCCTGATGTGGAAAATTTATTTGTCCAGACACTCAAAATAAGAGTTCAGTGGGACTTAATTGCTGTATAGAGCTTGGATGAATTTCAAACATAAAAACATAAGATTCATAAAAAATTTGGGTCTATGTACCATATATTTTTTGATGAGTGTGCCAAAATTCCAGCAATACATGGGGTTCTAACATACTTACATCTGCATTGGTTAAGCGACTTTGATTGAAACTCAGAAACACACTGGTCTGATTATTTCTATGAAACTGATTCTGCTTTTAAACTCAAAGCCTGATCCTGGTCTCATGTACTCCCACAAAACTCTGTAGACTTCAGCAGGGTTACACCTGTTTTTCCTCTGTGTAATCTAAATGAGATCAAAATCAGGCCCTAAATTAAGTTAGTGATGTTCATTTTTGAGAAAATATAAATGTGTCCATATAATATATTTGTTTTATACCAAATAAATGCATAGTGTAAATAGAAATACTGAAAAAGTGTATTTCATTTGGCAGGCACTTGATGTTCTTGGAGGTATTGAAGCTTATCTTGAGCTCCTTAATTCAGAGGGTTTAAGTTTGCCTGTCTTGGCAACAAAGCACGAGGAATTACAGGGAGAAATTAAAGACTGCACAGCTGATGCTTTTCAGAAGGGACGAGCCTTAGTTAGTAAAGGAGATTCCCACAGGTGAGTAAAGAGTGCTCTGTTTCTCCCTATTTTCCAACTGTTTCAGATTTTCCACTAATGTGATTCAGGATAAAAACTCATTTAGGGTCAGTCTATGCCCAATAACTCTTTGGGGCTAGGCCTAAATGGCATGACTGAGTCTGCAAAATTTTTGTCATTATTATTTTTCAGATCTCACTGATACCGTTTGAACAGATTGCTCTGTCTCCTATCACAAGTTTTTTTAGAACTGTTTATTGAAATGCTATATTAGTGTGTGTTTATTGAAATGCTATATTAGTGTGTGGCTGCAATTAAGTCAGGGAAATGTTTAGGAAAATACAGTTTGATTAAAAAAAAATACAATGTCAAAACACATGGTCATTTTTACAACCCAAAATGCACATTTTAAGATCTTTTAAAGCCTACCTGTATATTAAATAATACATAATAGCTTAATATAACAGATGAGCATAATATATATTAAGCTAAATGTAAGACTATGAACAGTTTCTATGCTTCTTAGTGTCTTTAATTTGGGAATAAAATAACTTTTCTTTTTCCATATCTATTGGTAATAGCAAGAATGTTGTAACTTTCTGGATCTGATTGGAGTTACTATAGTTTGGTAGGAGATTGATGTAATGGTAATTAGTCATTCCAGGACTGTAGAAAGCTTTTGCTTTGAAATCTGTGTAGGAACTCTCTTCCCTTCAGGATCCTGTGCTATCACTTACAAACAAAAAACCCTAGGAAAATTGCACTGATTTTCATCCAAAAGGGGGCTCTTTGTCCCGCTGCATTCTATGAGTAGCTCCCATTGGAGTTATTTAAAGCTTTGAGCCAAGCAAAGTCCTATAATAAATTCAGTGACCTTGCCCATAACACACAGAGCTGGTTTTATTGTTCTTGTTGCTGCTTTAACACCTACTGGTATTTAAACAGATAAGCAGAATAGGAAAGAAGGTTTTCCTTCAGTTTTCTTTCATTTCTTTGTTTTCTGAAGCCAGTAGCAATCACAGATCCCATGCTGTACTTTACAAGGTGTCCTTTTGTTGGACAGTATTTAAGTAGCAGCAGATGCAATGCAAACAGTATTCCAAACCGCATGTCTATCTAACAAGTGTTGATTGATGTTATGGAATCTGCAGACCTTGTGAGAATGGATCCATAATATCACTGCAGCCATTAACTTTCTCTTTCTTTTTTAACCATTCTCACTATGTTTAAGTCCTCTGCTTCAGACTAGAAGCCTATGCTGCAGTGGTCACAGTGGTGCGATATTGAAACTCAGGAGAGCTCAAGAAGAAAAATGACAAATTGACATGACATAATTGTATTAAAGGTTTATGGTGAAATTAAATAAAAATCCCTCTGTGGAAGCAGCACTGACAGCAGCAGTGCTGATAAGTTCTGCTGTTTGCTGTAGACAGGTACCCTTGCTGAAAGAGAAGAAACATTCTTTGCCAGGACCTCTAGTGAAAACTTCCCATATCCAAGTTAACTATCCTTTATGGTATTATTATTTTAGTTTTTGAGCATCCAAAGGTGAGCTAGGCATTTGAAAAACAAATAAGAAAGATGTGGTTACTGTCTAGAAGATCTTATAGTTTAAATGAGCAATGTGTATAGTGACGGTTAAAGCAACAAAGTCACAGGGTTATTCAAGCTAATTCTACACGTTTTGATAGTTTAAAAAATATGTACATTTTGAATACTGAAATTTTCCATATCCTATTTGCATCAAATAAGCAAAAACAGATAATTCCCACTTCCCCAAGAAAGAAAACAAAAAACACATCTTCTGTTTTGCTTCCTTCTGCTGCTGATTTCTTTCCAATCCTGACAAGTTCACTCACTGCCTAATTTAGCCTTCCCCTGCACTAAGTTAGCCTTTATTTTTGTTCTATCATCCATTAACTGAGACCAAATCCAAGTGCCAAAGTTAGACTCCTTAATCCACATTTGGGCACCTAAATCAAAATGGCTTGGTTTTCAAAGGGCTGAGTACCTGAAGTGTCTATAGATGTCAGTGGGTGCTGCTTAACACCTCTTAAAAGAGAACAATTTTTATTTAGATGCCTAAATATGGGTTTGGGAACCTAACTTTAGGTCTCCAAGTTTGGAAATTCTGGTCTAATCCACATACTTTTTTCTTTCAACTTCCCCAACATATGCTCAAAAGAACAGCTCTCAGAGTCAGAGCCTGATGACATCAGAGGGGTGCCTGGGCAGAGAAGGTGCCACCTTTATGGTGCTCTTGGCAGCTAATGCTGAAAGGTGTCATGTTCAAGAAAAGTCACTTCCCCCAGAAATATTTTGAGCTCCAGCCAAGATGATGCTTCTGAAACCAATGTGCTGTTGGAGGTGCCATCTTTTAACTGAGACATAAAGCTGAATTCTGACTACTTATTCTTAGGAGTCTGACTAGTACTTAGATGACCTGGAGAGAAGAGTTTCTAGGAGTAGCTAAGGGCCCATAGGAGTGCTGTGTCAGGAGAAGGGAGAGATTTTTGATTCTGGAAAATAAGAACAAATCAGGACTCCTAACTAGAGTGAATAAGTACTGGTCTTTCCCTTCCCTGCTAGGCAACTATTCTGTACTGTGAGCTGCCTCCTCAAACCTCTGGTTTCCTTTACACACCCAACCACCTGGGGAAGCCAGGCAGCAAGCAAAGAGCCTGGCAGGGTGCCCAAAATGGCTCTATGCTCAGATGTGGGATTATGTTTGCAGAAAGTAGGTGATGAGTGATGCTCCCCACCCACTCAAGGTAAAATCCCTTAGTTACTCAGTGTTCAGCAGAGAAAAGGATTTGGAGATGGAAGGGGTTGTAGATATGACAGGTGAGGGAGAAGACTTGAGGGGAGATGAGGACACTGCAGGGAACAGGAAAGAGACAGCAGCTGAGCTCACCTGGCTTCCATCATTTACCTTAGACTCTTAAATACAAATATACTTGTCTTTGGGCTACGAACTATAAAGGTTCTGTGGCACTTTCAACAAGTGTTCAGGTGATAGCCCCAAATTTCAACTTGTGTAATTATATTCCTTCTTAAATTCACCCTACTCCTTCAACTGGAGACAGTATTCTTCTTATTTCCTCTCCTGGGATGTTGTAAACTGTGTCTGTCCTGTGTTAAATAGCAGCTACTATGTTTCAACCCAGAGATGGCTGCTTTACTGTGGTGAGTGAAATGATCCCTGTATAGGGCATATCATCTTAAAAGTGTTTCGTGATCTTTCAGTATGAAAGTTCTCGGGTGAAATCCTAGCCCTATGGAAGTCATTTTACCATTAGAGTCATTAGAGCCTGGATTTCACCTCTAGACTCCTGGACAGACCAAACTTAATAGGATATATTAGGAAACCAGGTTTTCTAAAATAAAACATTGGGAGTCAAGATACAGAAAGTAGAGGGGAAAGGAAACTGTTCCCCATTCAAATATTTTAATTTCCGATCAGAAAGACAGTAAAAATAAAAATCCAGATAGTGAAGGAAATATAAAAAAATAACCAATGCAAGAGGAGAAACAAAGAAACTGTGTTTTTACAGAAACATACATGGGAATCTCAGTTAGGATTTAGTGCAGCATATGGGTATTGAAGAAGTTTAGTCATATGTTTAAGTGGCTGCTTTGCTATACAAAGGAGAAGAAAGGTGTAATCTGCTGATTAAATAGTTAGCTGTCAAGTGCTTACCATCTGATAAGAGTCCTGATCCAGATGAGCAGTCAGTAGAAATTTATGTGGAATTTGAAAGCAGCTTGCACCTGGAAGAATATAATTGGAAGAGTATAATATTAGGAGTCAACCACATTTGTGGTAGAGTAGAAGGTAACATGGGTGCTTGTCTCACTTCATATATGACATTTTAAAGAGATTCTAGCACATCAGACTTCTCAGAATAAGGCATTTTGTTCTAAAAGGGACAGAGTCTGATCCCCTTACTTATGTTGGTTATCACTTTACGCCACAAGTAGTATAACTCATTTCAGTGGGGTTATTTGTGTAGTAAGATTAGAACAGTGGAAATAATCAATTCTTTGGTTTGCTGGATGAATGGAAAATTTTAAAAAAATTAGTTTCAGATCAACCCAAAACAAACAAACAAACAAAAGAATTCTGTTTCTTGGTGAAATAAAATAACAAAAAAAAAAGTAATTTTGGGTTACACAAAACGTTTCATTTCAGTTTGGGTCATTTTAAACTGCTTTTTATTAAAAATCAAAGAAAATTTAGAAATGTTGTTCATAACACTGGAGGAGAAGAGCCCCTTACACCCTATAACCAGAGCACTTAGCTGGAATGTGGGAATCAGTAGTACTTTCCAATATTTTTTTATTAAGCTCTAAAAAGTCATCTACAAGAGGTGTAACCTTAATCTCTTTTAGTATTCTAATCCTCACTTTGCCTGAGTCATTTGATCTTGGGTCTTCCACACTGTAGATGAGCGCCTTAACCACCAGGTTTTGGGGTATTCCTACACCTCCAATTTTGTGAATGGTGCCTAATCCCTGGGTGAATCTACTACGTAAGATTTTTTTTCTTGGCTGAAACTACTTGGTAAATTTGGATCAAACTCACAAATAGTTTCATCTGACCCAAAATTGCATATTTCAGTGAACAAACTTTTCATCTGAAAAATTTTGCCTCACTCTAAGTAAGGTACTATTCAGCATGAGTAAGGACATCAGACATTGGCCCAGAAATGTGATATCAGAAAGGCTGTGACTGGCAACTGATAGTTGAAATGGTCTAAGTTTATATTTATGGTAGGAGAAGGCAGGGAACATTAGGGGAAGAACTAAAATGTCAGTGAATAGCTTCATCCACATAGTTTCATTATCGTTATTTATAGAACAGCCAAAAAATGTGCTAAGCAATTTACATACATACATATAAGACAGTTTTCTGCCTTGAATAGCTTACAGTATAGAGCCCAATTTTGCCACCATTATGTTGAGTAGCACTTTATTCCATGAGAAGTGATATTGATTTCACTGAGTCTATTTGTGTGAATAAACACCATTCACGTCAGATTTGTAGGAGTGGGACTTTAGTCAGGTAACTGGGTTAGTCCTGTCCTGTCGTTCTCAAACCTGATTATAGCACATAATATTCCTACTCTATTAAAGTTTATCAGAATAAATGAAGGAATGTAGAAAGATACATATTAGAAGAGGTATAGATTTTGAAAGAGACCATAGCGGGCAATTCTTCATTATATTCTAACTGCTATTATACTCAAATAGATTAAAAAATTCAGTTCAGATTTTTGTTTCAAATTTTGGTAGAACATAGTTACTGATTTCATGTGAGTTTCTATTTTTTTTTTAATTAAAACCTGTTGACGATACAGTAGCTCTGTAGAAAATGCATTTTGTATTAACTCAGAAATTCTTCAATTAACTGATTTTTGTCTATTAAGAAAACCCTCGTTATCATTCTGGCCAGTCTGCTTACCTATTGGTAGTTTAAGATTTGCCCTCATTTCATTGCTGATTAAACTCAATTTCACCATGTCATAAATTAATTATTTGTATGAAAGACATGTAGAATCAGTAGTAGTTTCCAGGATTTTATTAAACTCTAAGAAATCATCTACAAGAAGTGTAACCTTAATCTCTATTAGTATTTGAAGGAACTGCGCTGATAAATTAAAAAAAATATCTCTTCTTTAAGAAATGTTGAAACAGAGGGACAACATTTTATAAAATTAGGGTTAAACTGAAAAATAAGAGGTTACAGGCATGATGAGAGATTAATTTGCAAATTTCTAAACCACTTATTCCATAAATAATGTCCTTATTGACCACTTGGATTTTCTATGGACCACATTTTCTCACCAGATTCAGTCTAATGCCATACTCCATGGCATTAAAGAGACATGATTGATAGGGTATTGCTCAACTTCCATCAGGATTAGGGTGACCAGATGTCCTAATTTTATAGGGATGGTCCTGATATTTGGGGCTTTTTCTTATATAGGTGCCCATTACACCCCACCTCCATCCCGATTTTTTACACTTGCTGTCTGGTCACATTACTCAGCATGGCTGAACTTGGCCTTCTGACTCACGGGAACAGGCCATATGTAAATAGTATTATCAAGATAAGTACATTAGGAAGTCAACAGAGAACTTAAATTGACAAAGTTCACACTTTAGAAGTATTTGTTTTATAAATCTTGGATTTATGTATTTATTTATTTTTGTCAGCGACAACTTCAATAGTAAATTAATTAATATGAGCATTAGTTCTTTTTTATGTACCATCTTCAAATCCTAATTGTATGTGATAACTTGTTTACCATTTGAAGAGAACTGCCTCAAGCATTCATGTTATTGCAGATTGGCACCCTGATGTTTAAATGTTTCAGATTATAAAACAATCAGTTCTTTCTCAACTGATTTATTCTACACTTCTATTCAAAGAGCATCTTTAAACATATGTTGGTTTAGTATGTGGAAGAAATGAGATTACATGTTCGTTGTGCACTTACTGTAAGAAAATGGAAACATTTGGAGGCAAAGTGAAATATCCTTTTAAAATAGATATCTAAACCACTTGGTATATCAGATATTTTCAATTGTTCATGTTTCATTTCTCTCCCTTCTGCTCAGTTCCTCTAGGGCCAGAATCTAATACTCTGACTTGCACTGAGTAGTACCTTACTCCATAGGTAGTGCAACTGAAGTCATTGGGGTTATTTGTGGAATAAGGTACTTAACAATGTGAGTAAGGGTATTTGCGTCAGAGACTTACTTATACATTGGGTGTGAAATAATTTGTTAGGAAATATTGTTTCTCTGATCTACTCTGTAACAGCTTTAGCTGCATTATTACTGTTGTTGATGATGGGCTTTTTAAAGACTTGAATATTTAAAATCTTGCTAAATCATTTCTGATATGAAACAGAAGAGCTATTTTTATTCACCTACTGTCATCTTGCTGTTATATCAGTCTGGAGAAGTATTAACACTGTATTGTTCCAATTTAGTTCTTGGATGACTGGAATTCAGGAAATGATAGAATTCGTTCAGAAAAGAGTGAATCAACTAATCAGGAAGTGTCCTGCTTATAAAGAACTTGCTTTAAAGAAACAAGGGCTAACTGCCTCACTAGAAGATTATCTAAAGAAGGTACATTATAAAAGGCATCCTCATTAATGTATTCATGCAGACTGCATTGAATTTCTATAATATAGCTGTCGGAACATTAGACTTCGCATGTGGCTGAATAATACCAAATAATGTACTTAGCTGGTAGAGACGATATGTGAATTGTACTTATGAAATGCTGAGTACAGCTGTAGGCATCAGTAAACTTAAAAGTCTCGCTCTGAAAATGAAGCTGATTCTAGGAGCACATTATGCCAATGCCTATTAAATAATAAAACATGGATTTGCTTTAATAATGAACATTTATAAATTGCCCTCTGTTCGTCTGTTTTGGCAAAGATAAGCAAGCAATCAGGAGTGTAACTTGCATGTACATTTCCTGCATTCTTTCCCCAATTTTGTTTTGTTGACAATGAGAAAGGAGGTGAAGCAAATCTGGGGAACAATAGGAATGGAGACTGTGAACCACAGCAGGGGTGGTGTGATTTTCTCTGTGTTGCCAAAGGAAAGTGCTTCACATTCACAATAACAGCTCCTTTTACTCATTAAGGAATTGATCCTGAAAGGTACTGAAAGCCTCCTCCAAGGTGCTAAGTGTTCTTAACTCCCACAGACCTCTGTTACGTTGCATTAGAGCTAGAATAGGCACATAGGGTTCACTTCAAGCCTATTCCTCTGTTCTACCTCTAATGCAATATAATCTTTATAGCAAGGTTCATAACAAAGACATCCCAAAGTGCAGACCAAAAGAATTAAATCATATTTAATGATTCAATAATTATTAAATGTGCGATTTGACATTTCATAATATACACATGATGCCTACATTGAATTATCTGAATCAAATGGGAAGAAGTCAATTTGCTAACCAGGAATTCTTTATACACATTTTCTATAAATGAGGTTTCAGGATATTAGAGCATAATGAACATATTGCATAGTTTAATTAGCCTAGAACAAAAGACCACTGGTACCTGCTGTTGGTCCTGCACAAAAGATATCACTAGAAAAATGTGAATCTAATCAAATTAATGCTCTAAATGTAACAGTATTTTCTCCTTCATCATTTTTAGACCCCTATTTGCATATGTGGTCTCTGATTCTGGGTGCCTCAGTTTTAGGACTTTTTGAACATTTGAGCCCAAATATCTCAGCTTTCTTTATAGAATGCTACCTGGTGTCACATCCTACCAAGTAAAACACTTCCCTTTGTAACTTCTCGCTAAAGCTAAGCGTTCTGAAGGATCTGGTGCTAAATTCAGCTGGCATTAGGCTCCATTTGACACATACAGATCCTGGACTAAATTCAAAAGCCACATTTTAAGATGGATAGTAGACGTGAATTCACATTCCTAGCAGTGGCTATATATACCACATATAGTCATCTGCAGCTGCTCTTCATGACCTATGCTGTTGCCAGCATGCATGCATAACTCCTGTTGTCATTAAGGGAAGTTATGTTCACATATCTGCATAAAACAGACTTTGTAGATTGCTAGAGAAGTTTTAAAGATGCTTTATTCTTTTAAAATGGCCTTTCCTATGAGACAAAATATTTTTAAAACATGAAGTATCTTGAAAGTATTAAGTTAAAGGTGGTAAACGCTAGATAATAACACTGTAAAGCTTCAAACTTATTATAATAACAATGCTGGGCTAATTATGGATAGAATTTTTTTTTGATAAAATAAGAAAGAACAGGTATGAATCTTGGTCCTGAGTTCAAACCAGACCTTTTAGTTTGATTTGAAACAGTTAGAAGAATTTGTTTTGTTTTATTTTTTGTTTTTGTCATCCTCCACATTCCCTGATTATAGTGTGTTGGAAATCAAAGTGGTGAAATGCCAAGAGCTAAATCTGCTCCTTCACTTGGTTCTATGCAAGTTTGTGTTTTTATAATGCCTAGTGATGTAAATCAGAGATGCTCAAATTGGGGGGCGGGCCCCCCTGGGTGGGCATGGAATGTACTGGGACAGAGCTTGAGACATTTTTTTTTTGGGAGGGGGAGGGGGGGAGCGGGTGGCAGGGAACCTTTCTGTGCACGTTTTACCCACAGCATAATTAACAAAGCTGATTCCTCCTGACATATCAGGTCCTCAGATGGTGCTATGCATTTGATTCTAGATGGCCCTGTGCATTTTGATGGATTTCTGTTAAGTTTATACAAAGTCGTTGCCGTCGTAGGTTAATCTGTTTGCTACGACATGGTGTGCACATTTAATTTTAGGCATGGACCACAGTCACAGTTTTGCTTTTTCTCTTATTACAATGGATCGTTGGCTGTGGTAGAGCCAATGCCTTACTGTTTTTAATATTTAGTGAGAGTCGCACGTTGATTTTTTTTTAAATTGGTATATATACTTGTGTGGTGGATGGGGCATAAAGTACTACAGACACAAAGAAGGGGGGATGCAATCAAATAAGTTTGAGAACGCTGATGTAAATTAATATAATTATGTATGTATTATATTTTTTTACAAAAGGTGTCACTGTCAATTAAAAAAATCAGTCCGATACTTGCAGTTAGTATGGACCCTGGTTCTTGTTTGACTGAGTCGGAGAAAGTTTTAAACAAATACCTAGAACTGTCTACTCAAGCTAAGGTAAAAAAACATTTCATATGATCTTACTCTAAGTATTTTTAGACACAAATGTATACATTACAAATTCCAGAGTTGCTGATATGCTCAGATGGGAATGGGCAAGTTTCCTTAGAAGGAAAATAGGTCTTCATTTTTATTAAACCTTATAGACTATCAATAATAATATAACTAAGTCTGCAAGCAGGTAATTCTTAAAGTTAGGATATTGTCCATTCTCATCTCAGCCCTAGCTTTTTTATCATCCTATGCTTTGTTAGTATCTCAAGGCCCAAACATAGTCGGGAGATTCTAATATCCACAGAAGCCCCATGTTCTTGATGTTTATCACTGATCCACCAACTTTTGGGGGTGTCAAAAATGACATATTCAAAAATGTGTTAATCAAATTCCATTGTGAGATCGTCTCTCCCACTCACGTTCCTTTACGCTGGGTAAAAGGGCTGGCATGTTGGAAAAGCCCAAGTCCAGCTGGGGGGATTCCCCATGCACAGGTATTGTAGATATAGCCATAAGGCTGCCTTCTGAGAACCCCCGCAGCATGAATCATTGCAGGGAGAATGTTGTAACCTGATAGCTGCACAATATGCAAAAGTGGCTTAAAGCCACTTTAGCACCCCCTGCCCACTTTCTTCTAATCTGTTGGAATCTCACCCCAGTTGCATGTTTCAAGGGTAAACTGGGAGCCCTTTGACAATGCAGTTGTATGTATTCTCTTTGGAACTATTCCCACTTTTGAGTACATTTCTGAAACCTCCAGTATCTTTGTTCTTTTTCTTGTTGTCTTATACCAGTTTATATAAGCCATTAATTTGATTTGTGCAGTAGCATGGAAACTAAAATTCTCTTACAAGCAATTCTGAAGAGCACACAGGGAGACTATAAAAATAAAAGAAGCTTTGTAAGAGCCATTCTTTGTGGCAAATAAGCATGAAACCATTTTTCCAACATTTCGGCACTATTCTGACTCGGACATTTCCTTTGCCAGTTTTGATCTTTCTGTAGAAGCTGCATGATGTGCTTTGACTACAGTATCCTAGCCATCTACTCATTCCTTCTATGGAATTTCAATGGTATATAGCTTGCACTCATGGCTGAGTGATCAGAGATAATTATACCATGTGCTATAAATCCAAGAGATGTACTAAAGTATTTAAAACTATATTAGGCCTCTAAATATAGAAATATATATATCAAGCACTTTTCCCTGCAGTAGTTCATAGTTCTGATGCCATCCTCACAGATGTAGTTTTGAATGATAACTTCATGCATGCAGGGCAATAATTCCATAAATTCACATGTTAAAAGTATTAATATATTTTCTGGAGACTATTTGGGATCCAGAAGTAATTTGAAAAATGCATAAGCAAAAACCTCTGTATTGTTTCCTGAAATGATTTATCATCATGTTTGCCAGACTTCTCACATTTAAGTGAAGCCTTGGATCCTTTCAATATCAGGGCAATAAATGCTAACTAGGCTTTTCACTAGGGTTGGATTTTATTCGTGACCATTCTTATGTGTTCTTGAGAACAAAGTGTTGCTGTCAAAGTCCTTTCTGGCAATTTATTCACTAGGTTCCATATAATACCAAACCAACATCTAACTTGAGGAAGAGCTGTTTCATATTTTATAGGGCTGATTAGAAAAAGTAGGTGCAAAGCTTGAGTAAAATAATTGTGCTTGCCTGGAGCTGTGAGCTAACACAGCAGAACTGAAAAACAGAATCCTGGATGATTTTACCAATGTGGGGATAGTGTCCAGTCATCTGCACAACCAGCCCATAGCAAGATAGTGCTGGGTTTGGGGAGTGGCAACAGTAAGGCAGACATGATGTGTTGCTTGGCTCTTATTCTGGTTTTGGGGGCTCACAGGTTTGCATTGCATCGGAACTTACTGACCATGTCCTTGGTTGTGGGTGGCACATCACTTTCTTCACCCAGATGGAGAATTTTCATTGCTTTTGGCTCTTAGTTTTGACCAGTGGCTAAACTGATTTTAAATATTTAGACTCACGTTTTGCCCATTTATTAAAATTAGCAAATCTGATTTTTATTGTGTTCAGCTTTTGTGTTTGGTTTCAAAACTGTCACAGGAAAGGGATGTTTAGCTTTGGCATTTAATGTACATTTTGAGTTGTTCCTTTACTATGTAGGTGGGTGGGTTAAACAGAAAGAACTGCTGTTGCTGGAAGTTAACATTGTGATGTGAATTTTCACAACCCCTTCCAATCACCATATGTTGTATTCTATGCTTATGTCCTTATAGGAAACATCACATGAACTGGAAGCAGCTGTGAGAATTATTAAAGAGGTGGAAGAATTTGAACCTGCAGAGGTGGCAGCTTTTTCTAGCAAAGCTGACCTTCTAAATGAAGAACTGAAAACACTTAGCAGAAATATTAGTTCAAAACTAGACATTCTAAAAGCTTATGTAGCTTTTTTCAAGTCAGCAAAGGAGGTAAAGATTCCCTACTTGAATTACTGGATTTCACTCTGTAATTTTACAAGAAGGAGAGAAAAAAAGGGCTTTTGTTTAGCATAAAAGAATGTCAAGGGCTGCCATGCCATGCCATGCCATGCCATTCCATGCCATGCCGGCTTCCTAGCTACAAAGCCTCTAGGCTGCAGTCTATTCCAAAGAAGGTAATTTCCCTCAGAAAGGGCCTCATTTAAATCAATGCAAGAACTGTGTGTTCTGATCAGTGAATTTCCATGAGCATAAGGACCTGCATGCATGCACTTTTGCATTGATTTAACTACATTGGTTTCAGTAACCAATGCAGGTAAATCAGTGCAAACCCTCGTGTGGATATGTATATAAAAGTATTAACATTGGTATAGCTTGTCCCAGTAAATTAACCGAAACAAGCTATACTGATATAATTTCTTCATATTAGTATAACTGTGTCCACACTAAGGTCTTGCACCAATTTAACTAGACTGATTTTTCTACCAATTTAACTAATTCTACCAATTTAACTTTTTCTACCGATTTAACCAATTTAACTAAATTGGTAGAAAAAAAACAGTTTAGTTAAACTGGTGTAAAAATCAAATGTAAACCAGCCCTAGCTGAGACCCTAATCAATCCCTAAATTTCTAACATGCTTTTGGTAACTGATAAACCTGGGCTAGTGATAGAACTAGGTTTTTTTGGATGCATGTTTTTAAATAATTTAATGCTGTTCACTAATATTTTCCTTATGTATATTTCAAACTAAAAAAAGAACAGAGGTGGAACTGTATCTTTAAGATAAATTTGGCCAGAGCACTTAAGCTCTCTATACTACTGACATTAATTAAGAACAAGATCACATTTACTTGTTCATATCCTAATGTCTGACTTTCAATATTTTTTATATTTGTCATGTGTATTGTTGTATTTGTCTAATTTTGGTTACTTCACATTAAATGGAGCTAAGCAAATTATAACATTTACTTAATACATGACAGACATTGAACAAATTGTTAATAACTTAAACACTTATTGTTGTGTGCTTAGAAACTCTCATTGAATAATAAAACTTTTCACTTCAGTCTCTAACCTATTTACCAGCTGTTAAAATGGGTTTCCAGATTACTTAACACACTTCTGCTTGTTTTATAATAGTCCAGTTTTTTGTGGAGGAGGATGTGGTTTAAAACATAGAAAACATTCATTAAATCATTCACTCGAATCTACCACTATGTTTGAATTTCAGTAGTTTAATTTTAGAGCTTGAGGCCTATACTTATATTCTTGCATTTTTCTTTAGGCAAATGAGCAAGCTCAAAGTCTGAAGGAATTCTATAAACCTGAGCCTGTGCAAACAGAGAGTGAAACTGAAAACAAGACTGCTATGGAGTCAGCTGATACTCAGTGGCAGATGGTTTTAAAGAAGATTCTTTCCACTCAGGATATGGGGCATGATTTTATTAATGCATTAAATATGGTGAGACTGAATTATCACTGAATTATCTGTGAATTAATTCACTGAATTATCACTGTAGTAAGAATTAATTGTTAAATACACAATCATAACTTCAAATATGCACTAAACTACAATAACCAGTGACAGATTCAGAGTACATGTATGGATCCTACTCCCATGCCCCAAGGAGCCTGCCCAGGGTATAGTATTTCTATTGTGTGTCACAGTGGGGGGTGGGGGGAACATAATTAGAGCTGAACGAAATTTGAAATTTCAACCTGTGGGAAATACTGACATTTCAACTTTTTTTTTTTTTTTTCATTTTCAAATGGGATACATTCTTTTTTTACTTTTTTGTGGCACAGAAATTCTAAAAAGTTTTGATTTGGAAATGGCAAAATGGCACTTTGACATTTCTGAGGTTGAAATGTTTCATTTCATTTTGTTGAATTCATTCCAAAGGCTCCTTTTCAGATCTGATCAACATTACACTGCATTCTCCTAGCATATTGCCTTATAAGAGGCATAATTTGGGCCCCCATTGTCTCTTATGAGCCAGTCTCCTTGAGGACTACATCTCCCTCAATGTAAAGTGGACCAAGACTGATCTGTGTGTCCATGTGGAGGATGAAGTCCTCGAGGAAGACTGGCTCATAGCAAACAATGGGGGACCCAAACTACGCTTTCCATACGGCAATGTGTTAGTAAAATACACTTTAATTTTTTTAACTGATTTGAAAATAAATGTTTTGGGTCAACTCAATATAACAAAATATCTTGATTCAGGTTGAACTCACTCAAAACTAAATATTCTGTGTTGATATTCTCATCAGAGAAGCTAAAGTTTTTGGCAAATTTGAAAATTTTGTTTCTGCAGAAACTGCATTTGCCATAAAAAAATCATTCCCGTGGAAAGTCATAATGCTCTAATCATAATGTCATGACTGTAAAGCAAACACAATATTGATGGCTCCAAGCCTAATGTGGTTAAATTGGAAGTACATTCTTAGGTGAGAATTATTTTTAAACTTGACATTTCAAAGGAAGTTAAAGCAGCTTAAACATTTTTTCACCTTCTAATTCGTGTAGGTTGAGCTTGCAGAGTTTGCAGAATCCTATGTAAACCTTCCATTACAGAGCAGTAGGGCAAGTCTGGATACGTAACAGCAATGTCAGAATTGTTAGCAAGTGTTCAGCTGATCCAACTGTGTCTAAAAATAAAAGTATCTGTAGACAATTTAAAGGCTAGATCACCCCTCCCAGAGTTTCCAGGCAGGGATCACTCCCCTCCTGCAGAGAATGTGAGTGAGGGCACATAGCTGTGCTACACTCTCCACCCCTCTCCTGCACCTTGTGGAGGGCAGTCTGCATTTCTGGGATCTGCGGGAGTAGACTGGACACTTGGAAGCTGGGAGTAGGCCAGCCCTGTAGAGTTGAAGCAGCAAAGATTATACAGCTTGGGATGGTATTATATCTCCTTCTGAGGGTGCCAGGAGCTGCCACAGTTACAGTCCCGGTTAGCATGGTCTTAATGGAGCTGTGCCATCTGGGGTTGTGGAGGCACAGGGCCTTCATGCAGATAACCCTGGCCTTCTGCAGATCCCTCAGCCCTTGTCAGTTTTGTGGGCTGGCCCTGTGTAGCACACCATCAAAGGAACAATAGGGGAAGAATTCTGCAAGAAGATCCTCATGGACATTTTCTCCAGAACGTCCTTCTTATGGGTTTCTCCAGAAAAGGAGGGGTTTCAGGCCACTGGTCCTTAAGTGAAGCAGTGTAATCTAATGAAGTGAGCTCCAGATTGGGTGCCAGACAATGCTTAGTTCTGTGCTGTGTGATCTGAGCAAGTCAAGTTAGCCTTTCTGTGTCCGTCTCCATGCAGGAATTAAAACTTCCCTACCTCACAGAGGGGCAGGAAGGATGAGTATTTGTACAATATTTTCAAACTAAGAAAGCACTAGATGAGTGGTGGGTGATATTATCAATTCAACTCTAAAATTGATCTATTGATCAATCAAGGTGATCAATTCAACTCTCAAAAGTCTTGTAAGGGAAGCCAGTGTGGTACAGTGGTGCAGGCACAAGGGTGGGACTCAGGAGACCTGGGTTCTAGTTCCTGCTCTGCCATGAAGCTGCTCAGTAACCTGGGGAAAGTCATTTTACTTTTCTGTGTCCCTATCCAGTCAGGTGAGGCATGTCAGCTATGGCAGACAGTCTGCCTAGGACAGGGAAAACTCCCAGTTTAAATCAAGAACATCCAGCCTGGCCAGCCAGTTTGTAAAAGCTACGTCAAGCATACATTCTCTATGGGTCTGCACTTCTGACCCCACCTAACAGGACAAGATCAAGCATGTATAAAAAGTTCTATGATTGGAATAAAATAACCAGTTAGAACTGGTTTTTCACACACATTTTACTCACATATTTCTATTTCTGCAATATACAGTTTACTTGGCATCCACTAATAGGCAGCCTGCACTAATGGAAAATATTAAAGTACTTTTTAGAAAAATGTGTGATAGAACTGCTTCCATACTTTTTCCTTACAGATGTTTTTTCAGATATTGCCTCTTTTAAGGCCTAAAAATTGCTGCCAGTATGGTGTGGTCCCAGTATATTTTTGGGAGGTATATTATAAATATTTATCAATGTCAGAATATGGATAATAAATATAATTTACACACACAGCCTTCCTCAAAGAAAAAATTCTTGGCTAGAGTTGAGAAAAAAGTAAAGGGATTTACCAATTTTCCTGTGATGTCTCTGAGGTGAGTCCTCTTAAAAAAAACCTGAAGACAAAAAAAACAGAAGTACTGAATATATTTGCCTTATGTTATCCCACAAGTGTTTCAGTCTTGTGCAAAGGGAACCACGTCTAAGGATAAGTAAGCAGTTTCTCCTTTAGTTCCATTCAATCCTGTGCTGAAATTTCCAACTGTGTCAATTAGTGCCCCCTTTGGTATTTTTTCTGATATCAAACACTGTCAATTAAGAATTGGCTTGAAGACAACACGGGATTTTACATGAGCCATCAAACACTGATCAGAAGGTGATAATTCTGCATCACCGCTGAACCAAAGAACCAGCCTCCCATGTCCAATGTCCAATCCTGTAAGCCATCCAGTCCTCTATACCCACTGTATTTATACACACATAAACAACCAGAAATTTCCAAAACCATTATGCTAGATTATACTGATTGTTTTCTGCTCTTGTTTAAAATTTCTCGAGGTAAAAACTGTGTTTTGTATTCTTCTAAAATGTATTCTGTCCTTGTATTCTGTTTTGCATTCTTCTAAAATTGTGTTATTCTCTTTGGGAAAAATGAAGTTGCATTAATCATTTATTTTCCAGGTAAATAAGAATCTTATATTAAATTTGGAAAATGTTCTGCAAGTAACTGAAGACACTATTGACAAACTGAGTAAAGAAAAGGAAGAGCTAAGAAACCTGTGGACAACATGGAAGCTTCATATAAATCAAGTAAAGTCCATCAAACAACAATGTTGGAAATTTAAAGAGCAATTAAAAAAAGTAAGTGAAACATATGTGAAGAAAACAGTTTTGGCAAACATTCCTGTATTATTATTAGTTTGACATTACCACCTGTCTGTGGTTTGCCCCCCACTTAATTCTGTAGATTATGTGAGAGAGATCTCTCTATGGATTACATCCCTTCATTATCCCCAACTCTATTTTTTGCTAGTGCTGAATGAAACATGCTGAAAACGTTTCCTGATTTTTAAATCATTTTTCAACATTTAATTGGTTGTAATTTCAAATTTTGAAATAATGTCACCCACTTCCATTTGCTGCATTAAACTGCTTGATTTTCTAACACATTTGTGCATGACATAAAATCCTGCTGAAGATCTGTGGACAGCATTTGAGAACCACCACTTTATATAGTGTGTAGCATTCAAAACTTTGGGTGTGGACAAGGGATCTGATACCTCTACTGAATTTTAAGCCTACAAATATTTTGTTGAAAAAGACATTAGAAAAAAAAGTAGAATATTTATAAATGTTATGAGTTTCTTCATAGACACTTACAAGCCCATTATAATTCTCTAATCATGTATTTGTATTGAAAAGAAGCTCATTAAAAATTCACCTTGTCAGACAGCACACATTTCACTGGCATGACTGTAGCTGAATAGTTATTTCATCTGTATTAATTACTTCCAGTAAACCAATTCCTACTTGTGTGAACAAAGCCAGAGTAAATGGTCTGTGCAGTGGTTAATGAGGAAAGGATTTTCTCTAGCCTGGGGGCAGATCGCAGATTACCTCAGCAGCTACAGTGGTGGCTGCAGCCCACGATGTGGCTACTATGCACATGTTTTGGCCAATTCATTGGACTAGTTGTTTATTCATTGGTCCCCCCAACCTAGTTATCGCTAAACCACTCTCCAAGCTCTTGCAGAGAAAGCTCTATGGGTTCCAATGTGTGTCACTTTTCTAGCCTTCCCTCAGCCTGGTGCATCTGAATCTCTCTAGTTACACTGTGCTTAGGGTCATCAGTAGCCCTTCAGAAGGTCAGAGTATTTGAACCAAAGAGAGAGTTATAATTTTAAAACAAATTTAGGACAGGTGAAAGCTTCATTTACCTTTAGGATCTACCATTTTTATAAGTATAATATCACTTTATGAAATTCTACTGACAGAACTAAGGTGTATTTTTTACTTTATTTACAAAAATTAGCCTTTAAATGGAATTTAAATTATTTAATGCAGATAAAAATGTGCTCATATGTTCTGACATTATTTCTTTTAGACTACTCAGGACTTAAACATTCTTGAGGAGGCTCTCAGACCTGCTGCAGCAGTTGACTTTGGGTGTAATCTTCAGATTCTTTTAGAATTACAACAAAAATTTAACCAAATGAAACAACAGTTTCAGGTGAGAAAACAGATTGGAGTGCTGAGATCCAAAGTGAAAACATTCTTTTAAAATCTCTGATCCTGCGAAGAGTTACATTTACACTGAGTTCAGTGGGACTGCACCCAGGAATGTCTGCAGGCTTTGCACTTTATACTCTTTATGTATGGTTGTGTGTGTGTGTCTGCACACTGCCTTTGTGGTATGTAAACTCCTCAGAATGTCACATACAATATTAGTTGCACATTAGAAATGACGCACAAGGAAAGATTGGCTATACAGAAGAAAGATATTCCAATGCACAAGGGGGGGGAAAAATAAGAAAGAAAAAGAAAAAAGCATGTCCCACCTCCATGCTTGGGAACTGCAAAACTGCTTGGGGTCTGGGGTGTTCCTGTATGTGAATTTCTTGCCTCCTCCACATCGCAATTCCTGATGCCAGGTAAGTTTCTCTATCTCCCATTCCTCTCATTTGTGCTCTGCAAGCTTGAGTCCCACCTGTAATGCCTTCCAGCATCCAGAAGACCTCCTTGTTTCCTAGCACAGCACCCCTATTGGCCACTCTAAACTCCATATCCCAGGTGACATTCATCTGTAAATTCTCTAGTGTCCAACCATTAATATCTATCTGAAAATGAGAAAGGAGTGAAGATACCACAAGAAGATCCCTTTTCATTGTATTTTATTCCCTGCAGTTCTTAACCTGGCTAGAATCCTGAAGTAGAGAGGAAAATGAAAATGCGGGAAAACAAAAAACTAGATTGTGTAAGCTCAAAATACATATCTGATCCAGACTTTCCTAATTGTAGGAGTTTATGGATCTGAGGTTTTGGTTCAGACCCATTTCTAAAAAGTTGCAGTTCAGGGCACTTCTAGAAATTGGCAGACTCAGAAGAGCATTGAGAAAAGGATGGCATTCATTTTTTTCTAAAACAGTTTCCCCATAACTAATTTATATTTGATGGAATAATGCATGTAAAGTAATCCCTGCAAATCTGAGTAATTTATTGTGTTTGTTTGCTAGCAACTAACTGCTGAGGTTGAATACACAGTAAAATTATCAGAATTGCTGAGCCTAAAAGGAGTTCCTGTTAAAGAAAATTCTGAGAAAGTAAATGATCTTACTCATCTTCATCAAAGGATAAAAGAAAGGATGACAAAATATGATGAAATCTTGAACAAGTCTGTCAAATTCCATCATGCCAAAGAAGAAGTAAGTATAATAATCTTTATCCTAAAAATATATACCTTTTTCCTGTTGCAACTAATTTCTTTTTGTTTCTGGCACTACTTGTCACCTTTGTTTTACCCCAAACTAACAACGTTTATCCACCTGTGGGTCTGAACTGAAACTCTGGGTCTGAAATCCTCTGAAATCTGGTGAGCTCAAACTCTGGATCTAAATCACAAATTCTGTGCCTTGGACCTATCCCTATGCATTTTATTATGTTAACATATGATGGTGAGGAAGGGAATAGTATAACTTCCTTTAACAAATTATTTCAAACATATTCCAGCTGGAATGTCTCATGAAATCAGGAGAACTGGAGATTCCTGAAACAAGTGAGATCCCTGATGATGCACATCAAGCTAAAATCCACCTTGCTAATACTCAGGAGAAACATGTGCATATCGGACATCTCTATAAACTGGCTCTTACCCTAGGACTGGATAGCCTTTCTGCAGTGCAGCATCCTGTAAGTAATGTCAGAATGATCAGTAAATTTAGTATTGCATATAATAGCCTGAAGCATTAGAGCTATCTGACTGACTTCTAGATGTGCGTACAACACATTAATGCCCTGGGACAAAACTAATTCATAGCATTAATAACTCTTCTAAAAGAGGGCAGAAAAAATAGAAGGCAAACGGTTAAGCATTTTCACGCTTATGTTTTCAAAATGTACTTTTAATGTATTGAATCTGATCTGTCTGCAAATATTTCTGCTGCATCAAACTAAAAGAAGCTTCCAACAACATTGGAGCTTACTGTTCAGCAGTAGCTTTTTGAATTATTGTGGGGCAGAGAAAACATTTTTAGTTTTTCAGAAATCTCACTATTGTTTTTGTTTTTGTTTTGTTTTTTTTAATTCTGAGTTCTGTGAACGGAACCAATGTTGGAGGAGGGGAGGGAAAATCTGCTTTCCTGCTCCCCAATATCCTTTGTTCAGATCAGGCCCTAGTAGCTGATTTCTTGACAGCTACTAAAGTATGTAAGTTTAAGATTCCTGCTGCTACTTAGAGGTGGTTTTGCATCCAGATTCTTTTATAAACAAATGTGAAAGCGCAAGCAGGAAATATAATAAAAATGTTATCTTATTACTGGATTAATAATTATTACTGGACTAATTTTCATAGTGAAATGGATATTGTTATAGGAAATGGATATTGTTGCTGGGCAAAGTTGTCAGTTGCCCTATACACCTGTGCAGGGGAGAAAAGGGGGCATAAAGGACTCTCTTAGGCTATGTCTACACTGATGGCAGCAAATTCACTGCCATCAGATCGATTTATCTGGATCGACTGAGCGGTCAGTGAAGACCTGCTCAGTCAATCCAGAAATCGACGTATTAAGGCCACCTCCTCAAGTGGCACAGTGCATTGAAGACGGAGCACAGAAGTCGACGGGAGTTACGCAAGTTTTTTGCGTAGTTTGCGTAACTCTGGTCAACTGCCGCCGAATCTCCAAGGAAAGTGTAGACAAGCCCTTACTCTACCTCCACTGGCCATCCATGTCAATGTCACCAGTCTGCACATGGGAGGCAGGGAGCTAGCTTTATGGGGCCACTACTCCCCTACACAGAAGAGAGGGGAATGGCCAGAGCCTTGGTTCCATTTCCCCACCCCAAAACATGCTGGACAGCAGAGGTGGGGGGAGGTAATCTAATAATGGGAGGGACCAATAGCAGATTACTTTCCTCTGGACCCAGGGCGACACCAAAGTGGGAATTGCAACTCTGAACCACAGTTCCTGTCCTAGATTATTCCTAGGGTGGGGCATCTTCATGTTTCCCCTTACTATAAGCTAGGAGCAATGCCTTGATCTAACCCTTACTGGTTAATGTTACCCACACTGGGACAGATATTATTTCTCTGAAATAATTTTATTTTTAATTGACTAAGTCTAAGACAAAGCAGAAACTTTTTTCATATTTTAAACCATAAGAAATATCACGAGTTAGGCATTTGCTATGTTGTGTAGGCAGTAGATCCAGCACATAATTATTTCATTTTCTACCCTCTCTTCTTTTAGAACTGCTTTAATGTTTCTGTAAAGAATCTACAGCAGGAGCTTGCTACACTTGAGTGCGACAGCATTAACTGGAGAACCAAAGCAGATAAGTATGAGGAGGAACTGTCATACAACTTCCAGTACTGCACAACTAGAGAAGAGATAAATGAGGTCTGGTGAAAAGAACAGATTAAATTACTAAAAGTTGTTGTGTGCTATAATGTGTGTTACTACTTAGGTATTCCCCATAAATACCACATATGTATATAGTAAAGTTGATTTTCATCTTACCAGCAGCCTTTGATTCACATACCAGCAGCAAAAATCTATGGCCTGTGTTTAAAATCCAAGTCTGTGTTCAAGTCTACATGACACTACCATGCTGACATTAATGGCTTTCACACAAAAAAAGAGAGATGCAAATATAGCAGCTGCACTTTCTCAGGTTCAGATGTGCAGTACAGCTCTTATCTAAATCTGGTTCAGTTCAGTTGGTAGGGTTTATAAATATCTTTAAAGTAAAGCCTCAAACAAAAGCTGTATTTTATGTATCATGTAGCTGTACTGTTTTTTCTCATGTTAAAAATAATTTTTGGTATTATATTTATAAGTTTAAATGTGGCCCACAAAGAATTTTTTAAAATTATTTTGTACCCCCCGCCTTTTTAAATTATGTATAAACAAGACCAGAAGGTATTAATTTAAAAAAAAACCCACTTAGTCCTTTTTTACTTCAGGCTTAACATTCTGATATTTCTAATCTTCTCTAGGTCTTAGAGGAATTTTGCATGCCTCGGCTATGTGTTTTGACACCTTAAATCACAAGGGTGTTGAGACTTTAACTGGACATCCTCTCAGTCAAGTGTTCTTTAGGCATTGAAGTTAAACCAAAACATAAAAAGGAAAAAAAATTAACCAGTCTGACTAAAAGTCCCTTACTTAGCACAGACAAACAAACACTGAGATCATTATACCTGAATCCCTGTTAATCCATTGCCACTTTTCTTCATTAAACATTTAAAACTAAACATAGATGCCGAGTAAATCTATGACACTGAATTAATCCAAGAAGGTAATAGTTATGAGTTTGTTCTCGAGTTTTAAAATAGTACAATTCATTATTTTAAATTTTATTTATTAAACAGCAGTAGTAAGTCTGATGTCATTCTTAACAAGCACATGTGCATCAAATAATAGTTCCTTTACTATCTACCAGATCTATGCTAGTAAACATTTCACTTCATCTGTTTGTCGCAGGAAGCAGTTGTTAGTGCCTATCAAACAGTACACAAACAGCAACCAGCTAACCTAATTATTTGCAGTTTACCAATCAGCAGCACCAAATTTCAAATGTCAATACTAAACATTTTGTGATCATCAATTTTAGATCCTACTACAAACACTTATGCATATGCTTAACTGTAGTGTAACAAGTTGAAGCATGTGAGTAAAGTACACGCCTCAAGTGTTTGCAGGCTCAGGGACTTACTGGCATTTGAAGGTGCTGTATTCAGATCAGAAGCAATGATTTTTTGTAGACTCTGGTCTGGATCATTGCTCCTTTAAAAAGCAGGGAAACAAATAATTTTATGCTCAGATGTGTGAAATCAGTTGTGAAACAGTCCTGCAAATGAAACAAAGAAATGTATGTCTTTTTTATTACTTTTTAAAGAACGATTGCAAAGGCAAAAACAAGGGCTCATGCCCTTTAAGACTTTGTAATGTCTGAAGCAGGGTGTCAAGGTCTTTTATCTCACTTACCAGCCTCCGTGGGCTACCTGCATCACTGGTCTGTGCACAGGAAGGGGCACAGCCCCTATACAGCTATTACTCCTCAATCTACACAGGTGGGCAGAAAAAGGATACAGGTGGAGCCTTGCTTTGTCCCCCATCCCTCCCCGCCACCTGCCCCGGCACTTCCCAAGTGCATCAGACAGTACAGATGAGCCAGGCCAGAGGGGAAAGTAAGTTGTGCTATGTATAGGGCAAGCATAACTTACTTCCCCCCTGAACAAAGGGGAGCCGGGGACTGAATTGTGACTTGGGGACTGAATCTGCTTCTAGGATAGTGCAGCTAGGTGCTGCCCTTCCTCAGGCTTTGTGGTAACTCTATGATCTAGCCCTATGTTAAGCTAATGTCCATGAAATTAAAAATGACTTAATTCTTTTTGCAAATTAACCTCTGCAATAAAAAGACATTTTTCAGTTGAGAATAACTTTGCAAACCACCTGTGCATGCTTGCTGATAATCTGCACCCTAATGTACTTTTAACTGAGCCTCAGCCTTCCCCAAACCCCCAACTTGTTATATTCCTTAAACTTATAGTGAGGAATACTTTGATGTTTGGGGCTCAATCCTACAAATCGCTGAGCATTCCTGAAGGCTACTGAGCACCCTCAATTCCTCTTGAAATCAGTGGAAATTGAGGGTCCCATTTAATGCCTCATTAAAGTGTCTCCTAAAACATTTTGGACATGAATGAAAAATGTTTTTCTTAAATCTTACTGTTGGAAAAAACATTTTTAAAACAGCTTTATGCCCTGCTTTTATCATTTGTTTTGTGCTTCTTGTGTGATAAGTCTTAGCAAGTGGTATCAGCCATCCCCATCCCCCACCATCATTCTCCACCTATGACGGGGCGACTATAGTTAGGAACAGCTGCCTGAATAACAACTATGACACTATGGACAGATCACTAAGTGATAAAGTTCCATTAAACCAGCAAGTTGAAGTTATTTAGGTGTAGGATGTAAAGTTCTGTTAGCATTTTACATTGCATTTTGCAGTAAATGGTAAAGGTTAGATTTCTCTGCAGCTAAAGATGCAGACCTGTATGCTGCCCTCAATCAGAGCATGCAGTTGCTGATGTCAATAGTAGTTGTGTGCATGCGTTGACAGGGAGCAGTGTATGGTCCTGAGTTTGGGCTGGTTTTCCACTCAGGCTAAGAGAGAGGAGTGACAGCAGCTGTAGACCTTGGACACATGAGCCATCTTGTCTGAAACAAGGCGATCTCATTTCGCATACCTATACTGCTATGAAGAGAGCCTCTGTCCTTATAAATGATTAGTAGTGTATGGGCATAAACTATGAAAGTGAACCAAAATAAACTCTTGCTCATCTATGTGTCAGTCCTGGGATTTTCCTCCAAATTAGACTTAAAATGAAGGTTTGTGTTTTGAAAACAAAATGTCAGTCCATATACATGCCTTTATTAACATGGTGCTTTACAATGGATTTATTATACTTTGTAATTAGGAGAGATGAACAGCTTAACTAACTGGAGATCACACTTGATGATAGAATTCCCTTCCTTTCCCTCAGACTGACTCAATGCCATCTGTCTGTGCATTGCTGAAATCATGTGTTAGCAGGGAATGTTATTCTCCTAGATGAAATGTAAATGAAAAATATGCCTCTTGATGGATTCACATTAGTAAGTAATAATAATAATGGATGAGTAGCCACTGTGCTTACAGTAACTGCAAAACAGGCATTCATTACACTTTGGATTTTGAGCAAATGTCTGACTGACTCTTAAATATACAAAAACTCAAAACATGTTAAATACCAAATTGGGGACCTGATCCTGGGTTGACTGATACTACTCAGGTGCATAAAGTTACTCTCCAGTATAAATGTTTGTAGGAACAGGTCAGGCCCTAGATCATTAAGACTGGTAAATGAGTTTTATACATCTACTTTTTATCACTTGGTCTAGATAAAAATCACTTTAGAATATTTTATTCCATACAACCATAGTGTACAAGATCTTATAAAAGCCAAAGTCTTTAATTTGTCAGGATACATGAAGTTTGGGGTGTAGGGATCCCCCATTTAAAAAATATTTAAATTCTTTTATGATCTTCCATTTTAGATTTGTTTATATTAATTACACATTTTTTGAAATTTTTTATTTCAAAATCAAAATTTTAATTTGAATAGTGTCTTTTATAAGGTACCATAAATATATATTTAAGCAGTTTTATTAAAATTATAATAGCACATCATAAACAGGAATGGCTCCCTCATGTCTGTTGTGGTCTATTGCTTAAAAACTTTTTTTTTAAATGCTATTTGTCTAGTAAATAAGCAAAAAGACATTTTAGCAGTTATAAATAAATCTGAGAATTATATATTATTCAGGGAAAAATAACTCTGAACCAATGAAAAAAATTACTCTCTGTAGTGGATTCACCAAAATATTTGATGTGCTAATCTCACTGAATATATAGGGTATGTTGTTATATAGGGCATGACTAGTTCAAACAAATAGGGTTGTCCAAAGCCCCAAATAAGTTTTATAACAGACACAGCATTTTAAAATGAACCTAAAGCAAAACTGATCATAAAGTAAAATAAATAAATAAATAAAATCATAACAGGCCTAAACGATTAGATGTCATGGTAATGAGCACCATTTACAAGTTAAATTGATAGTATAATAAACTAGCCATGGTTTTTGTGCATATTTAAATCATATTAACAAAAACCAATTGTTTCTGGTTGAACCAAAACTGAAATTTTTCATTTTTTTCTTGCTGAAACAAACAATAAATAAACAAAAAATGTTTGGGGTAGAACAAAACATTTTGCTTGGATTGAAATGATTTTTTTCTTATTTTGTTTTGTTTTTCAGGTGTGTTTTATCCTTTTAAAAAAAACAAATCTAGCTAAATTTCAAAATGAAACTTTGTTTTCAAACAAAGTTAAAATGAGTCATTTAGAAAATGTTGAAAAGAACCATTTCAACTTTTTCAATTTTTTCCCCATTTTGCATTTGGCTGAACTTATTTGCCAAATTCTCAGGTTGTTTGGTCACCCTGAAACTGCATTTTTTGGCAAACAACTATGGGGCTGAAATACTTCATCCAGTTCTAGCACTGACACCAAAGACTCAATCTTGCAAAGAATTATGCACATCTTTACACACTGTGAGTGAGTCATCTTTACACACTGTGAGTGAGTCCCATTGAAGACAATCAGACTATTCACTGTGTGTAAAGTTAAGCTCATGTGTAACTCTTCACAGGATCAGGGCCTTAAATGTTATGTTCCTTATTACACAGGTAATACACTGGCTACAGCTGCAGTAATATTCGGATTATGTAGCACAGATATTAGTTAATGGTTGTTTTTTCTAGAACGAAGTTTATACAAAAGATTATCTTTATTAGGGAACCTTCTGACTTGAAAGAATCTCCCAGAGTATCCCCAAACAAACGGACTAAAATATCGTTCTTATTAAGCAACTGCTTTTGGTCACTCCCTTGAGTGGTTGCTAAAGACTAGTTCATAGTATAATGATAATGTCCTAAAAATAAGGTGATATAACCTAAACCAAATTTTGTAGAGAAAAGTCACAGTGGGAGAAATTCATCCCTACGTAGACTGTTTGTTGAGGAACTAAAAAGGGTTGTACAATATGAAACTTGTGTCCCTCAACACATGGGGAAGTCATGGGATTTACAGCACTTCCATAGCCATTGTTCCAGCCTATGAATTGGAATATCAGACACAATTCCTCCATACATCTTATATGAGGGTGAAATTCTGGCTCCATTGAAGTCAATGGAAGTTCTGGGACCAGGATTTAACCCTAAGCAAGTATCCACCTGATCCTAGCCTGACACAACCATCTCTTTCTGTGATAGCTGACTTGGAAACCTCCTTCAATCTGCAGGAGGTACAAAGCACCCCTTATGCAGTTGCTCTTTTCGTGCCCTCCATCCCCACAGGGCTTAAGTAGTATGTAAGGTTTTATGCTGGCCTTAGGCAGTTAAGTAAATTTTACCCACTAGACGCAAGTTTATATTACTGGTATATTTTCAAGGATTTATATGTAATATTATTTAATGTTCACTAAGCAAAATTTTTCCACTACTGAAAAGAAACTTTGACTTATAGTTTTACCTGCTAAGGAAAGGAGGGCACAAAGGTTACTGTATGATCTACTATGTTTTTAATCCCGATGAGAAACACTGAATATTCATATTGTATGAAGTTAGTTTGTCTTAGCAACTATTTAACAATTTTAAAATATGCTCCAGTGTTTCTGACTGAAGAATACACTAATTTTCTTTCAGCTCAGAGAGTCATTTAAAGATCTCAAAAAGAAATTCAACAACCTGAAATTTAACTATACCAAGAAAACAGAAAAAGCTCGAAATCTGAAATTTCTTAAGATGCAGATTCAGCAGGTTGAAATGTACCCAGAAAAAATGCAGGTAATAATAATAGAAATTATGGACTTGATGTAGGAGTTACTGAGTGAAATGCTATGGCTTCTGTTAAGCAGGAGGTCAGAATAAGTGATTTTGGCCTTAAAATCTCTGAATAAGAACATATAGTGAGTACACCAGTTTCTGACATCATTTGCACTGGCGTAAATACAGAACTACTCCTATGTCTTCAAGTCAGTGCAATCACTCCAGATTTGCGCTGATGTTACCGACATCAGATATTTGACCCGTATGTTGAAATTAATATTGTAGAAGTTAATTGCTTTTAAAAAATTAAATCAAAACGAGATGCTAAAATCTCTCCTTTGTTCTTTTTCCAGATACCATCTAGGTCATTCTGTTCAAGGGTAAATAATATGAGCCTATCTATTTCTTTTAAAGTTAAAAAGTTGAAAATATTTAACTCGATTTACCTTTAGAGAGGTGTGTGCATTTTCCATTGATTGCAATAGAGTTGTCCATGCCCATCTAAGGGTAGAGTCTGTTGTCTTTGCTTTTGAAAATGTATAGTGTTCTTTACTGTGGTTTTTAGACAACGAGCTATGAAGCGAGGTTTGCAAATTTCCCCCACTGTTTAATTTCTAAGAACACCCATGAACTTTCTGTCATAATTCTTAACAATAGTGCATCTTTCAAAATAGATTCTGAGAAAGAAGATGGATAATTTAGAGAGGAAAGTTACTGGCTGTGTAATAAATCATCCTGATGGTAAAGTTGGTGTCCTCTTGGAGTCAATCAACCAGTTACAGAAACAGCTGAATGAATTTGGCAGAGTTGTGGAGGATTACAAGCAAAATTTGGATCTGATTGAGCATCTGCAGCAGATGATGGAAGAGGTATTAATAAATCCTGAAATCCACTCTGTAGCTCTGATATGGGGCCAGCAAGGGGAGAGGAAAGTATACTCCTATATAGTCAGTCAGGCTTTGTGCCATTCATCCTTTTGGATCCATAAGTCACTGCACTGCCTTTCTGAAGAGACCCTGGAGTTTTTGTGAGGGATACATTTAACTCATCCACCCACCCCTATGGGCTACAACACAGCTCTTCTGTGGCCGCTGTTCCAACTAACAAACTGGATTTAGAGCATCAGCCCCTCCATATACCCTACCCTGGGTTCCTTGAACACTGGATCTGCATAAAGTAGGGTGATTTCTTTGTGATACTATTTCTCATCATCTCAAGGTAATTAGAGATGGATCATTGTTCTGACTGGTCCTCCCCAATTCCAAGGTACAAATCTCTTTATATCCTATTCACGGAGACAATGAAGAGGTTGCCCAAGGCAGTGATATTGTCTTATGCAGTTGTCCCTTTTGTAATAAATTGATGGCACATAATCAGGACAGAATTAAGGCATAGGCACAGAGAGTAGCAGATTTGACCCAACTGTCCCTCCATCATGACAGAAGCGGCACTGGGTGGCATTGCAACTCAGGGCACCAAGTCACAACACCACTTGCACAAATTTGGCCCAGCTGCTCCACTGTCTTGATGGAGGGGTGGCTGGGTCAAACCTGAGTGGCACTGTGACTTTATATGCCAAGTCGTAATGCCATTTGCTCAGATTTTGCCCAGCTTACCCCGCACTCCCCCTCCACTTGGCGGACCACACTGTAAAAAAATAAAAAATAAAAGGGCAGCACAATAGCGCAGCTTTCACTTACTCCCTTTCCATACCCACTTAATACTGTATTTTATTATTGATAATAAAATGAAAAAAATCAACTATTTTACTTTCAGTTGAAATATCTACTAATATAAAACAGATTTCAGAGTCCATAATGCATTACCACATTTCAACTAAAATTAAGTTTTACTGGGTGAAAATGCAAATTAAATTTACCTTTTATGACTTCTGCCTAGAAACCTGACACTTCTCTCGCGCCGGGATGGGCCAGCAGCATTCCGGGGGCTGAGAGTGGAGCGCTCCAGCTGGCAGCACTCTGGGAGCTGGAGCGGACTGGCCAGCCTGGGGCAGGGCGGGGTGGGCCAGGCCAATGCTGGGGCGCCGTCAGGGCCAGCAGCACTCTGGGGACTGGGAGTGCTCGGGCTGGCGGCACTCTGGGAGCTGTGGCAGACTGGCTAGCCTGTGGGTGGGGTAGACCAGCGCTCAGCACTGGGGTGGGGCCAGCATCACTCTGGGGGTGGGCTGGGCCAGCGGTGCTCCAGGGGCTGGGGGCCCTTGGGCCGGTGGCGCTTAGAGTGCAAGGGCCACAAAAATTAACCCCACAGGCCGCATCCGTATGTTTGACACCCCTGGTGCAGCTACTGCAACCTAAGAGAAATATTTTAGTTAGAGAAAGCAAAACAGACTTTACTGGTGATATGTTTAGCATCTATAAAGAACTGCACCACCACTGAAAATCAGAATTTTCCCAAGCTCTAACTCCTAAACATTCAGATAAACAGAATTATCAAGACCATCTCCAGAAGCACCATCCAGTGACCCCAAATCCTCAACAGCATTTAATTTACTCCCCTTCTGAAGAATTCTAAAATTGTACTCTACTATAGCTAAAATAGATTCCCTAATGCAGTGCTGCAAGTTTTTTAAAGACCAATATCTAGCAGCATTTTACTCTCTTGTCAGATTGTGTAGGTGCTTCTGCTGTGAGTCAAGCACATTCCTATCATTGCAGTCATTTATTTTTAGCAATAAAGCAGTTTCAGTTCTTCATTGTAATCTAAATGCATGACTGGTAACTTTCCTTCATGACAGACCAAAATATTAATCCTTAGACAAAACAATTTCCCCATTGTCAATAAACACTCATCTTCATCACAAGATCCATTTTATCCCTGATGAGGTGAACAATTTGGCAGCAATTGTGCAATTATATTTGTTAATCCACCTTCCCTTGGAAAGAGTTGGATTTCCCCAGTGTTAAACCTTAAATTATTATTTTATTCTGAAAAACTATTTTGTAACTATTCTGTTTTATTCAACTGTAAAAATAGCACCGTCTCACTCAACATATTTTTGTCTCGTGTATTCAGAGTCATCAGTTCTGATCTTAATGACAAAAAAAATTAGTGAATTTTATGCCTGATAGCCTTGCAAAGCCAACACTGCTAAGACTGAGTGAGCATCAGATTCTGTTCCACCTTGTGCATTATCACTCTAAATTGTTCACTAAGGATGTCCTCTAAAGCCCACTGAGGTCAATAGAAAGACCCTCAATAACTTCAATGAGCACTGGATCAGTCATAATTTCCAATGAGTTACATCTGTGCAACCTCATAGAAGATGTAGGGTTTCACAGGTGTAACTGAGAGCATAGTTTGAAGTCCATGGAGTTATAACAGGTGTAACTGAGGTTTTGATTTGGCCTGCAGAATCTCTGCTGATGCATAAGATGGCAAGAGCACAGGTTTGGTTCTCAGACCAAACTGAATTTGCAAAGATAGTAGTAACTAAAAAATAATATCATTTTGCTTATAAAGGGAGAGCACTGGTATGGAGTCCAAGGCAACTTAACAGAAAATTCACCAGCTCTTGATTGTAGGAATAATATTGCAAATGAGTTATAGTCCATCAGGTAACGTCACCACAAATTTTGAGAACATTATATATGTCCCTTCTCAGCTTTACTGTTGTTATTCAAAGACACAAAGGATAGGACAAACCTACTGTACAAGAGCTCTTATTGTCAATATTTGTTTCATTTTTATAAATTTTTGTTGTATCCATTTTTAAATGCTGTGGTTTTTCCCTCTCCAATACATGCCAGTGTCAGTTTTGGTATGAAGAAGCAAGTGCTACAGTCGTTAGAGTTGGGAAGTATTCTACAGAATGTAAAACGAGGGAAGCAGTGGCAATTCTCTACAAGCAGTTCAATAAATTTATCAAGCCCACAGTGCCTCAACAAGAGGAAAGAATTCAGCAGATTATTGACCTCGCTAAACACTTATATGGTGAGGACTTCCATAAACGGTCTACTGATGTGCTGTTGACCAAACACAAATTGAACCATTCGGGACATGTGAAAGCAAGGGATTGTTTGTTTAATGCCTACGTTGATTTATTTTAAAAGATTTTAATATCAAATGCTGTTTCAAAGTATTGACTGGGCAATTGTTTCTAGAATTATCAATTATCAGGAAGCTGCCAATGCTGCTGCCCTGGAGGGAATGGAGTATAAATACCCTCCTTCCCACGGGTGTGCATGGGCCAATGGCCCACTAGAGCCCCTTCTGTTCAGCCCTTAGTTCAAGCAATTGCCCTTCCCTTCCCTCTCCTCTTAACCCAAAGGAGAGGGGGAACTCTTAAAGTAGCCATAACCACTGTTCCTTCCACTGGCCAGAAAAAGCCCCCAACCTTCAAGGTTGTGGGGAACACAATGTTCTGAGGCTGATAAATATGAGATGTTGCAGAACTAAGGGTTAAAAAAATCCACATTTAAGTTCTGGAAAGTTCAGTGTCATTTGCTTTTCAGTCTGCAATGTGAGTTACCCTGAAGTCTAAATTAAATGTCCTTGAAGTTTTTATGAGCTTAGAAATAAGGCTTCATGGTTAACTGTGTTTTATAACAGGGAAATCTGGGAAGTTTAAGTATTTTATAGCTATAGATTTTGGAGCTGAATGAATATTTTACAGTAACACCGTTTATAACTAGGGGTATTTGATTACTGCATTTTTATGTATGTCATGTACATAGCTGCATGCAGTATTGTAGCTATGTCAGTCCCAGGATATAGGTGAGTGAGATGATATTAAAAGCTTGTCTCTTTCATCTACAGAAGTTGGTCCAGTAAAAGATATTACCTCACCCACCTTGTTTCTCTAATCTACGTAGCTGGCAGATTGCTCTGTAAATGTTATATTGAGAGAAGGGAAAATTGTTGTCTAGTGGTTTAAGCACAGGCCTGGGAGTGAGCAGATCTGGATTTTTTTCTTCCTGCCTCTACCACTGACTTTGTGGATGAACTTGTGCTAGTTCCTTTATCCAACAGGCTCCACCTGAAGGAAATGCGGAAGCCCCTCAGAAGATCTGGCTAGTACAGAATGCAGCTGCCCTCTGCTTAATGTTGTGGACTAGGTAGAACATACCACACAAGTGCTCAGTTATTTGCATAATTGATAAAACTTAATTAAGTGCCCATGAAATGTCCATGAAAGCTCAAGAAATTCGTAACCATTTTTGCTAGTCACATAACTGAGGTCCACATTTTTCAGAGTCTACAAATTGCGTATGCATACCAGTTTATGCAAGTAAAACCTGAATTTGCATGGCTGCGTGCAGAAGAGCAGGGTGTGCATGTGCAAATGCAACCATGAGGTCCTTTAAAATTAGGTCCTGAGTTCTTTATCAATTCAGTGCTATTAACTTAAAATCCAGTTTGTCAGAACATATTTATGGTGCACTAGGTCCTAGAAGGCTGGGGAACTTAACTGCACAATTGACCAGCATACCCAGAAGAAAAGGATAGCCCCATAGCACATGCCCCGAACCCATTAAAATAAACCGTGGCAGGCTTATGGATGAAGAAAAAAGTATGATGATATCATCCATTGCTCCCAGTCCTTGCTAAATTAAGCCACCTAATCATCATCTGCCGTGTAGCCTGTGGGTTGGTGCTAAAGCCCTAGGACTAGAGGATCTCATGCCATACCACTGCTGCTGAGAAAAGAGGCATCTCCAATCCTACACTGCTTAGTGAAAACAATAAACTTAGGTACCCGCCAATTTTCAGCGTTGAAAATTATGAGTGGAGGGGGCCAGCAGCCACTATCCATCTGCCATACTTACCATTTTAAGCCTAATTACTGTAGAATAGGGTGCTGGGGACAAAGCCTTCTTGACACCAGTCAGCCAGAAATGCTGCTGGGGGGTTCCTTCACATTCGGTACACCCTTGTATTGGTAAAGGCCTCTTCAGCCTTTAACTGTTTTTTCCCTCTTGACAGGAAAGTCAGTTTTTATACTGAAAAACCCCTTTTAAGTCTTCCCTGGCTGAATAAAAGAGCTCTTAGCCCTGGAGAGACTTAGGGTCCACCTGCCCTTTAAATGTATTTATCAGCTGGTCAGAGACATTGTTTAGTCAGGGAAGAACCGATCCTAAAGACGTGGATGGATTATGAGGGTTCGTAGACATAAAGCTTTAAGTTAGTTAGGGACTTCACGCTATACTGTAAAATTACTGCAATAAAATAGAGCCTAGAGAAAAGTATAGTTATTAGTCTGATATAATATTGTACTGTTTCATTGGTGTGCTGTTTGTTTTCTGTCTGCAGGTTTTGAAGAAGGAAGAAAGTATGTTGAGAAAACAATAGCAAGACACAAAGAAGTTCTTGATTCTATTGCTGAACTGTGTAGCTCTTTAAGAGAGCTTGAAGAACAGACTGTGGTAATTTCATTTTATTTGGAGAATATATCATGACAGTGTTAAAATATTTTATATAATGTCAGTATTTTGATCAGTATTTTGTGTTAAGAAACTATAGTGAGATAATTTGAGGGAGACAGCGTACTTCTTAATGATACAAATTTTCCAGGAAAACGGGCTCTCTCTCACCAGTTATTCTTCAATTACAGCACATACATGATGCTGTGTCTAATAACAACAGTCCTCCTGGCTTTTTAAGCTCTCCTTATACTCTCTTCTGACTGTTGTTAGAGCCCTCAAACAACCTTTTGAGGAGGAAATTCACAGTTCCAGTATTTTTTCTCCTGTTTCCACTTCCTTTGATGTCAGAAGGCTTAGGTGCCTTACCTCTGGCAATGTCAAACAGTCAGTCTTGGCTTCTTCTCTTCACCCCCTCCTGCTCCCCTCCTCCAAAATTGCTGTCAAATTGTGTTAAAAGGAGTCATTTCAGTTTAGAAAATAAAATAATAAAATAAAAGCTAAAGCAGAATAACAATATTTCTAACCTACCACATATTTATTTAGGCATGAGGATTTAGTTACAATATATTGTGTGGCGCGGGCGGCTAGTTTAGCCCTCTCGTGGGTACGGTGCCCTCTTCGGCCACGATCACGGCACACCGGGTGGGGAGGGGAGCAGGGGGGGGGGCCCGGTCCCGTCCTCTGCCCCGGGCCCCGACCCAGGGACCTTGTGTGGAGTAGTCTTCAAACGTCCATGACTTACTCCTTCCCTGGGTCGCCTCTCCTTGGCCCCACTGCTCGCCGTCTGCTTCCTGGAACTGGGTGGGGAGGGGTTCTCCCTCAGGCCTGTGTCTTGGGTCCCCGGCCGCAGCCAGACAGGTACCCCCCTGATCGTCTCTGGTACCTTTGGGGCCGTACTATGTGGCAGTGGTTGCTCCAAGTCCTGTAGCAGCTCCGCTCCACCCTGCTCCCTCTCCTAACTCCCTTCCAGCTGCCCCTGTCTGCCTGACAGGGAGGCTTTTAACTATTGGGGGCAAACTCCTTGATTGGCCTCAGCTGGCTTAATTGGCCTAATTGCCCCAGAGTAGCCCCAGCTGGATCACCCAGGGAATAGGGATTTGCTCATTCTGGGGCTAATATAGACCCCCTCTACTACCCTCCTGTAGCCATCAGGTCTAACCCTGTCACACATCCTCCCCCCTGCTCAATCCCACCGGGTTGGGCAACATGGGACGACATGCAGTGAACCCGGGACAAGCCATCCGCATTTCCATGGCGACTACCAGCCCTGTGTTGTATCGTGAACCGGAAGGGCTGGAGGGACAGGAACCACCGGGTCACGCGGGCATTCTTCTCTCTGTTCCGCTGCATCCACTGCAGGGGTGCGTGGTTGGTCACGAGGGTAAAGTGGCGCCCCAACAGGTAATAACGGAGGGCTTCCATAGCCCACTTGACGGCGAGGCATTCCCTTTCTACGACCGCATATTTCTGTTCTCTCGGGAGCAGTTTTCGGCTGAGGTACATTATCGGGTGCTCCTCATCCCCCACCATCTGTGACAAGACTGCCCCCAGGCCCACTTCGGAGGCATCTGTTTGCAAAATAAATTTCTTTGTAAAGTCTGGGGCGAGAAGGATGGGGTCACTGCAGAGGGCAGTCTGCAAATCCCTGAAGGCTTCCTCTGCCTCGGGGGTCCATCGCACCATGTCTGGGCCTCGGGCCTTTATCAGGTCAGTCAGCGGACTGGCTCGGGAGGCGAAGTGGGGGATAAACCGCCGGTAGTACCCCACCACCCCTAAGAAGGCCCGTACCTGTTTCTTTCGATTAGGCCGGGGCCAGCTCTGGATTGCTTCCAGCTTGCTTAGTTGAGGCCGTACCACACCCTGCCCTACGACGTATCCGAGATATCTAGCCTTGGCAAGTCCTATGGCACACTTGGCAGGATTTGCAGTAAGACCAGCCTGTCTCAGGGTGTTCAAGACTCCTTCCACCTTCCTTAGGTGGGTTTCCCAGTCTGGGGTGTGGATGACCACATCGTCCAGGTACGCCGCGGCGTATTCAGCATGGGGCCGTAGCAACTTGTCCATTAGGCGCTGGAAGGTGGCGGGGGCTCCATGTAGTCTGAAGGGGAGGACAGTGTATTGGAACAGCCCGTCTGGTGTGGAGAAAGCGGTTTTTGCCTTTGCCTCCTCGGCTACAGGGATTTGCCAATACCCCTTGGTCAGATCGAGGGTGGTCAGGAACCAGGCCTTGCCCAATCGGTCCACGAGTTCATCTATGCGGGGCATGGGGTATGCATCGAACTGTGAAACCTCGTTCAGTCGGCGAAAGTCATTGCAGAACCGCGTAGTGCCATCAGGCTTAGGCACTAACATGATAGGGCTAGCCCACTGGCTATGAGATTCTTCTATGACCCCCAGCTCCAACATTTTTTCTACCTCTGCCTTAATTTCCTTCCTTTTAGCCTCTGGAACTCTGTAGGGCCTCATCGTGACCCTGACCCCGGGGGCTGTGATGATCTGGTGGAAAACCGCTGTTGTCCGACCCGGCTTAGTCAAAAAGACGTCTTGGTTCCATTCTACCATCCCTGACGCCTCGGCCTTTTGATTCGGCGTTAGGTCAGGGGATATCCTCACTTGCTCGGGTAGTTCTACTGCCTGGGGTAGGGTCATATATGCTTCTCTGGCCTTCCAGGGTTTCAATAAGTTAACATGGTAGATTTGCTCCTCCTTGCGGCACCCTGGTTGATCAGCAGCTGGTTGGTCTCCTGCTGAAGCCGCGCCGATTCCTGTAGGGTGGCCATCTGGGCCCTGGTGGCCTCTTGCTGGGCTGCCGTGGCCTGTACGAGGGCCTTTACAATGTCTTCCATTGTGGTAAACAGAGGAAAAGAAATTTCCCCTCCCCCCTCGTGTCTTTTGGCTTTTTTTTTTTTTTTTTTTTTTTTTTTTTGGTGTGTGTCTCTCTCTCAGCCACTGGGCACCCAAAATCCCACTCCTGACACCACTGTGGCGCGGGCGGCTAGTTTAGCCCTCTCGTGGGTACGGTGCCCTCTTCGGCCACGACCACGGCACACCGGGGGGGGGGGGGGACGCGGGGAGGGGGCCCGGTCCCGCCCTCTGCCCCGGGCCCCGACCCAGGGACCCTGTGTGGAGTAGTCTTCAAACGTCCATGACTTACTCCTTCCCTGGGTCGCCTCTCCTTGGCCCCACTGCTCGCCGTCTGCTTCCTGGAACTGGGTGGGGAGGGGTTCTCCCTCAGGCCTGTGTCTTGGGTCCCTGGCCACAGCCAGACAGGTACCCCCCCGATTGTCTCTGGTACCTTTGGGGCCGTACTATGTGGCAGTGGTTGCTCCAAGTCCTGTAGCCGCTCCGCTCTCCTAACTCCCTTCCAGCTGCCCCTGTCTGCCTGACAGGGAGGCTTTTAACTACTGGGGCAAGCTCCTTGATTGGCCTCAGCTGGCTTAATTGGCCTAATTGTCCCAGAGTAGCCCCAGCTGGATCACCCAGGGAACAGGGATTTGCTCATTCTGGGGCTAATATAGACCCCCTCTACTACCGCTCCTGTAGCCATCAGGTCTAACCCTGTCACAATTGATTAAGCAGGACTTATAGAATTGCAGTAGCTGCTAAGCCCAATTTTCCCCAAAAGAAATTAAACGCTGAAAAATGTCACATACTAAATCATATCTCATGATAAAATTTTTCTTGGAAGTTTAGAGAAGTTTGAAGCTAAGGTGCTTAAAACATTTCCCTATTGTTGACTTTTTTGAGCAATTTCTTAACTTTTTAAGATCTCATTATACCTTTGCCTCCAGATTTCTTTTGCTTTGTTGGCTTTGCTGAAAAGAGTCTGTAATTCTCCAACTGATATTGGCCTCCCAAATTAAAAAGATATATAATATATATGTGCTTATGATCGGGTATCACCCCACAGTGAGGTAGGCAGGGAGAGGGGATTAACTAGAAATTCATTAGAACAAATTTATAAAAAAAGAGGCATACAAAGTCTGGGCAGAAGCCCTGAGGGAAAGAAACAGCATTTTCTTTCCCCAGATCCAGGCCACAAATTAAGTGTGAATGAGAAACTGATTGATATTTTGTCTTTTTTTGTACCAGGCTGAAGAGAGCCCTAGCTCTGATTCCCTGCAAATTTAGTTAGGGTGGTGAAATGCTCTGTTCTATTCAAAGTTGCATGTGTCCTAAATCTTGTTTCATGTTTCCTTCTCTTCTCTTTTCTTTTTCCCTTTCCTGCTAAAAGTGGCTACAACATAGGCCTCATTTATGCAGAACTATTTCCATATGTAAACAGAGGAATGATTAAAGATATGTTAAAATTTTCATAATTATTAATTTGGTCTGCTAAAGACTTCAGTCATGGATGTGGGAGTGGGGAACATGGAGGAGCAAGAGTCAAGGATCGGGAGGCAGTGGAACAGGATCTGTAGAGGACTGGGTGGGCGCTGCCAAGTCATGGAGTGGGGGGGAGGTAAGGAGGCAGGAGGAGAAGGTGGGCAGGAAACTGGAAGGGCACGGAGGATGAAGGTGAGAAGTGGGGGAAATGGAAAGGGGTGCAAGGAATTAGGGGAGGCATGGAGGACTGGGGACATATAGGACTTTAAGTTCTTAAAGATTTAAGGGTCTAATTCTCTTTTACATTAACATCTTTTTGCAGTGCCAGAGCAGTATAAAGGAATGTAAATGAGAATTAGATCTGTCAATGTAGACAAGCCTCCCCCTCCAATAGCCTTCTCCTATAGCCTTGCTAAAGTCTTCAGGACAGGAGCCCACTTTAATGGGCTTCATAGGATCTGTCAGAGCTGTTCTCCATTCCTGAAGATTTTACGTGCCAACTCAATTTAAATTGGATCCTTTGAACAAGAAAATGGGATTTTAAAATCCGAGCAATTTTTTATTTTGACCTCTTGCATCTATATTTGCAAATTTAGCGGACAATATTGAGTTTGTGGGGGTGACCCTGAATGGTGAAGGATTATGTGGCAGCGGGAAACCAGCTGGATCCTGTAACTATTCCTTTCCAGATGTTCTGACAGTTGTGCTTTTGAAAATTATAGAATGGTTGTAAAGGAAAGTGTAATATTGATTCTTAGTGTTAACTTGACCTAAGTGCCATGCAGCTTCTAGCATAACTCTTTTTAACACAGAATTTTTTGGCAAATAAATTTTATATCTCAGTAACTCACTTACCTCCCATGTTGACAGCTTGTTCCTCTGGCATGTTTAGCTTTGGTTTTTGTTTGGGTTTTTTCCCAGAGTTAGGGCAGTGGGCCAGATATCTGCCTGTCCCCTCTTCTCCTATAAATCAATATTCCCTGGGAGGCTCTGTGTTCAGCTGTCTAAACCTTTTAATTAGAATGTTTGGACATTATTGTGATTGTGTATTATTGGTGAGTTAATAATTTTCCAAGCTCATTATTCCCTGTCTCTTGACAAGGAAATCTTTTAATTTTCCTCCTAATTTGCATGTGGGCATTTCAAAGGGAGTTGGCATATTTCAAATAACTATTTTGATCCTGGATAAGGGGAAATGAAATACACAAGTAACTTGCCTTCTCTCTGTATATTTTAAAATACAGTTAATTCCTCTGAGGTGTTGGCTCCTTTGTAGCTGGGTATCTTTCAAAACTTTCCTGGGAGAAGTCTGAGCAAACATCCATTTTAGAATGAAGCTCATTAGATGCTGCTAATGTCCTCATCCCATGACATTTCTTTCTTTCTTTGACTGCTTTGTCAATTTAGCCTATTACTTTTAAATACAGTCCTATCCTTACTATGCATTTATAAATTATTTATATTTTTTCTCTTTTCTCAGGCTATGATGGAGGGCATGGGCTGAGGTTGGGAGTGATTATATTCATGGGCAGTCCTCTTGTGGGTTTCTTTTGTGTGTGTTTAATGTAAGAACTGAGCATCCAGTGCATAGAATGAGAATTTATTGCTTGAAGACACTTCGTTATATAAAATTGCATACATTTATAAAATAATAACAAATACAAATCAAGTCAGATGCTCAGCTAGGGACCATCAAACACTCTTAGCTGATTATTGTAACCTTTTTTTCAATAGCACTCTTATAATGTTCAGAGAAATAAGTTCTAACCAGTCAAAAGGAATAGTATCAGAGGGGACATATGCTTGAAATAGAAAGAGAGGGGGTTATTTCTCAACCTATACTCTTCATCAAATGGAAGACATTCCTTTCCTGAGATGTGTTGGTTCTCAGAGATTAAACTAATGCTCGTATAGTCCATTCACAATATGTCTGACTGGCTATCACCTGCATCTTTTAATTAATAAGTCATTCAGTAAAGTGTCTGAATATATACATAGTGTTCTCAGCCAGTAGGATTGATTCCTTTTTTTAATCTTTTTTAGAAAAGCAACAAAATCACGCACAGGTGCGCGCGTGCGCGCACACACACACACACACACACACAAGGTCACCTTACATTGTCATTCATGATCTGAGCTGGCTGTCAAATATCAGAAGGAAAATAACTTGGGGTTTCTTTCAAGGGAAATGTAAAAGATTGTTTCCAGAAAAAAAAACAAAACCAAAAAATGGCTTCTAGGAAGTGTGCTGCAGTGCCCTCTAGAGCAGTTTTCTACATGTAATGGTATTCTCATAGTTGAATAGAAAAATGGTAAGTCAGCATTTTGCTAGACAGACTTATTCAGGACTAAACTTTACTCCACTCAGTTGAAACGATAAGTATAAAACTGGTACTATAGAGCTTCTGGTTTTCCTTGATTTGCAGCACACTGATGTCCTTTGAAGCTAAAGTCTAGTCCTTAAAGAATGTATGATGCCTTAATAAAATACAGTATGGTGGGTTGAATTTATGCTATGCTCATGCCCGTTTATAAGACGTTATGATGTCTTCTGAGAGGCATTTAGATGACAAAATATTCTAGAAATGCATATTAGTTGGCCAAAAGAAAATGATACATCACTGATGTAAAATTTCTGTGTAATATGGGCCCAGACATTAGGGAGAGAGTTAGTTTCCCAAGCCAAACAGATCATCTATATTGCTGTTGCTTTAGGGATAGAGTGAACTTTCTCCTGTCTCTATCCTCTAGACATTTAGAATCATATTACACTTCTTGTAGGTTCTCTAATGGCTCCTTCCCATTCCAGAACAAGCTCCCCAAAATCTATACTCACTTTTTAGTTAGCCACTGCTCCTAAAGATTCCATTTCCATCATATTTTCTGTTCCCTTTGCTGCCCCTCTTTCTGGGAACAGGCTCCTTGAAGTTTCCCAGCTTCCTTGCCAAACAGTTTAGCTTTCCAGACAGTTCCATGTACTATCTGCAGTTTCCCTACTCTAGAAAAGCTTCCTTCACCTTAAAAAAATTTGGTCCATGTGTATCTTGGATATTGTGTAAGATGGAGAAATCAGGCTTTGCCTAATGGGGTCTTCCATAACCAGTTTACACTGTATCGGTAAAAAGATGGTGGTATATGTTTCAAATGTTTACTTAACCACCATGTACAGGATATTAGATAGTGTAACAAACTATCAACTATTACTTTGTATTGCTCAGTCACTGAAGTTTCTCTTTATATAACAGAAAGATGTGTTAAAAGAAAAAACACCTAATACCGATGGTTTTGTTGAGGAGTCAGCTGCTACAGAAAGAGAACAAGCAAGAAAAAGGCAGGAGACAGATAAGGATGTTACTAAACCAAAGCAAGAGGTTAGTAACTTTTCTGTACTGGAGCTTTGTGTAAACTAAAATTTTTGGTGTATTGCTAAAAGGGCTGTACTCTATTGCTTTGACTGGCTGGAATTCTACCGCAACATGGCCATAATAGGTGTAGTTTTTCCCATCCCATCACTTTCCATTTTCTCCTCTTCCTCCCCTTACCTCCTGTCTAACTCGCTCTGCTCCCTTCCTCTTTCCCCTTGTTCCTCTTCTCTTCTCACCTACTGTTGAGTGGTGTGATTGTTACACCCTCCTTGTAATATCCAGTTTTAGTCAACTGATCTCCATTCCGTTTCTCTTCCTTGCCTCTACCATCTCTGTCTGCTTCTTTTTACTTCTTTCCCTATTTTCCATGGGGCATTAGCCACAGAATTCCTAATGAGATATTCCACACTTAACACCTTCCCATGAGTAGAGTCTGACTCTGCTCTGTCTGTTTACAATACAGTAAGGCTCATGGGGGGAGGAAGCTACTCTTCTTATGATACCCAATTCTCTACTTTTAATACTCCCCATTACCCTAACATTCTTGTTTTCCCTAACAGACAACATAATAAATTATTGCAGATATAAATATTTCACTCATAGCTCAAGGTAGATTTGGACCAGACTGAAAGTAGAAAGACTAGTGCTTTTATTTATTACAATGTTTGGGTACTGGAATCCTAAATGATTTATCTTGTTTTAATTTTTTTTCCTTGTAGGTGGAATCAGATACACTCATTGACAGTCCAGAAATCAGAATTCAGACTGGAAACAACAGTATGTTTCTCACCACCCATCCTAAAAAGGTATCTGCTGTTCATTCTGAAATTTAATTTTTAAAAATTAAAATGTAAGGAAATTCTCCTCTAGTCTCAAAGGAAGTTTTACCCCCACAATTCAGTGATTCATAGTTGATGCGGAAACCCTTACAGACTGATCTTTAGGATCAGTTCCTGCTCTGTTCCACTGATGCAAGTCCAGAGTAATTCCAGTAAGTTCATAAAGTTACTCCAGATTTGCATAATTGTAAATGATTGCAGAGCAGGCTTTTACTGAAAATGTGAGGGAATACACTTATAGCTGTCAGCAGTTCAGTCGGGTGACGTCATACATAATCTGTGGTGCAATTGGTACAAGGCTCTATATCAAATAGACAACAACACTAAATCAGCAGCAAATAATCTTCTTCATGTTCACCTGAAAACAGTTCAGTCACCTTTTTTATTGCCTGAGTTACATGCAGTAGAGATCAGAAATAAATAACCAAATAACACTGCATGCTGATGATAATGCACGGAACCAAGTAAGGTTGATTCAAAGAATTACAATAAATGGCCAAGCACGTATTTAAAGGAGTGAAAATCTTAATGGGCAAAATTGTTTCTATTGAGTGAATATACAGAAATTGCATATGAAAACTCCCAAATGGTCAATGCCTAAATATAGGACTTAGTGGGACAGGTAATGCAAGAGAAAACTTTACATTACTGGGATTCATTTCTTTAGCATAAATAACAGATTAGAACTTCAGGATCTTTATTCATCTAAGTACACCCCTGGGGGTTGGGATGGGTAAAATAAGAAAAAGAAAACGAGGATAGCAGATCATGGATAACATTTAAGATTTGTGTTTGGCAATCTGATCATGTCCCTGAAGAATGCTTCAAGCTACTTTGTGTGGAGTCTTGGTGAAACTCAGCTAACAATAAGCTCTGTTTGTTTAAAAACAAAAGGCTTACTTTCTGCTGATGAACTGGAAGTATGTTTAATTAACATACTGTGTGTTACTCCCACTCCAAAACCAAGTCTTGCCTGGGCTCCCTTTTTAAATTAAAGAGTGAAATACTGACTTAATTGAAATCGGTGGGAGTTTTGCTACAGACTTCAATACAGCCAGGATTTCACTGAAGTTTTGGGACTCTGTTCCATTCAGTTGTTTCAGTATTGGTATTCAGTTTTCCAAATAATGCTCTTGGTCCTTAGCTGTGGCATACAAACCTTCATGCTTCCTCAATCCTGGGCCTGTTGCGCCCCAGGCTCAAAGCCCCGCTGTAAAATTAGAGAAGCCTCAAGGATGATCCAGTTTAATTCAGTTGCCAATCAACCGGGCATTACAGCAGCAGGAGATTGCTGGTGTGCAGGAAAGCCCAGTTTACACCCTCTTTTCTCATGTCACACAGCCCTAGGCTAGCTGCTGTATGCAACTGAAAGATTCTCTTTTGCTGGTTTGGCTTCTCCATGGTAAGCTATGTCTATTTTGGGGTCACTGCATGTAGAGGGTGTGGAACAAAACAGACTTTTATATTCAGAGCTTGGAAACTAGCTGTTTAGAAATGACTTACCCCTATCATTTTAAAAAAATGCCTGCTCAGACTTTAATAGTCTTCCAGGAGGCTCTCACTCTGGTAATATTTTAATAAATAGATTTAGTCTAACTTTGTTATTGAAGTACTACATAGAGTGATGAAGTAATCTGTTCTGGATCACTGGATCCCCTGATAAAGCCTAAGGTCTCAATGATGTGCAAGCCTGGGCAGGACAAAAGCTGAAACAGGTATATGTGACAATATCAGCAAAGTCACATGAGTTGGATAAAATATGAAACTGAGAGAAACATTGGGTGTGTGAGAGTACACAAGAATTAATTCACAGGATTACAAATGTCTGGTTAGCAATTAATCCCAGCCCTAGTAAACAATTGACAATATCACCAGCCCTAACATCTTGGCGTGAGGCAGTAGTCTTGACTAGATCACAGTGAATAGCAGAGAAATCCATACTCTCACTTTTCAGCAAATTAATAACTGAAATTTGTATTTGCCATGTTCACACTCATTTTTTATTCACTTTTCAATGATATTTGTGAGGTCAGAGTTCATCAAATGGTGGATGTTTATAGAAAATGATTTTTAAGCATATGTCTGAGCTTCATTTCATGACCAAATTAATCATTTCAGGCACAATAGAAGCAATAGAATTCCTGCTTTTTCCAGTCAGTTCATCAAAAAAGACTGATGTGTCTGTGTAGTGAATCACCACAGCCCTCAACTGGCTGAAGTGCCAGGGTGGAACGACAAAGCTATCCTGTTGGTGCCGTATTAGGACTGACATCTGCACGGGGCCTGGATATATTTTTGGCAGTTCTCTTTTTCTTTTACTGCTCTCTCTCTTATTTACTGTGTGTGCTGGAGAGGAGTAAAAGTAGTTACAAACAGAGCACCACAACTAATAATGCAGAAGGAAAGATCTGTTTAAATGGTCACTGAACGCATATCTTGGAGACCACTATGGAGATCCTGCTGCACTTTTGCCAGCTAGGACTGTGCATGTGCATACACACTTCATATGCTCATTCACGGGTGACAATATCTGTGGTGGATGGAGATAGGTTACAGAAAATTGGAGACATATATATTCAATTAACACACTTGGCTGATAGATTAAATACTTTGTACAGAGCTTAACAACAGCACTGGACCACAAGAAAGGGCTTGTGCTCTCAAAATACCTTCCCAGAGCTCTGGTTTAAATGTAATTAAATGGGAGGAATGGATGGATGGGTATGTGATTGTATCTTTCACAATTACCATTGTACAAAACCTTGGCCAGAGACCTAGCACAGAAGCAATTAAATAAACCAGACAAGTGGTTTGTCTACACTTGAAACACTACAGCAGCATGTCTGCAATACTGTAGTGCTTCACTGTAGACATTACCTGCACCAACAGGAGCAGGTCTCCCATTGGCATAAGTACTCCACCTGCCAGAGAGGTAATAGCTAGGTCAAGAGAAGAGTTCTTCTGTCAACCTAGCACTGTATACACAGGGATTTAGGTGATTTTAACTATGTCGCTCAAGGGTGTGGATTTTCTAATCCAATCTAGTTTTCTAGTGTAGACCAGGCATAGGTCAAGGCTGATTTGCAGCTGCAACTGTGCACTCACGTGCCACATGCAACTACTTTATGTAAATATGAGAGAAAATTAATCTTTGTCTGGACCCGAGCTTGTAATATTAAAATAATTGTAATGTTTTTGCTCCCAGGAATAATTCAGGCAAGGTCTGGGCTCACAGACCTGAAAACAGAAAGGTTTTAAATGTTCTAAAAATTCCTTAAACCTGTTGGTCTTGCTCCTAAACCCACAAACTACAACCAGCCACCTTCTTCCCAAGTGAATCGAAGGCACCAGTAACTTGACTGTAATAAAGAAGGGATGGTATAGTCAAACTCATGGAATCAGGAAATAGATACTATACCATGTTACTATGGTGACCATTTGCAAAGCAGTAGCAGATTAACAATCACACATGTAAACACAGGGCACAGGGAATCTGTTGGCTGACACTTGTTCATATGAAGCAGTACACTGATATTATGTGCTATATCAATAAAAATGTAAAGTGTTCAGATTGTATTTCCTTTCAAACCGTATACAAGCTGTTTGGATCTCCTGTAGCCTAACTGCAAATTTTCTGCTAATGATTCTTTGCCACACAAATTTTTTCCTGCTTCCCAGAAGTGGATTGAGTTTAATAAGAAGTAATATTCCAAATATTATTGCTACCTAGTGCATGAAAATATGGATATATGCTACAATAGCTTGTTCTCTCTTTTTTTCTATTTTTAAGGAAGAGACAAGACTGGCTGATATTTCAGTTATCTGCCCAGCTGGTGAGGATTTTGTTTCACAGGATACAGAGCTGTCTCCTTCTGCCAAAGAGGATAGTTTACAGACTGAGCTCCTGGCAGAAGAAATGCCTTCAAGGGAGGAATATAAGTGTATATCACCTGATGATATCTCTTTGCCCCTGCTTTCCAAGATGCCTGAATCTGACCTCCTGCATTCTGAAGATGAGCTGAAAGAGCAGCCCTGCTGTAGTTCTCGTAGTCTGCATGTCAGCTCCTATAGCTTGCAAATGCAGATAAACTCTGGCAGTAAAAGAATGACTGATGAATCTGATCTCTTAACACCTGTTGCTTATGCTGACACTTTAAATCATAGAAGGGAAACCACATCAGATCAAATAGAGAGGTTTTCCCCCTCTACCACAGATTATCCAAAATTTGGAGTGGAATCTCCTTTGATTTGTAATTCACCAGAAGTACTTGAAACCATAAATGCTTCCTGCATGATAAATGCAAAACCTGCATATAGCATGATGAGTGAAGTGTGTGATACGCATTTACAATATAATGAAGCTCACCAAAGCATGCTAGAAACACAAAAACAATTGCATGACATTAATAACTTTACTAAAACCCAGGATAGCCTGCATGCTTTGCCTGATGCATTCTCAGGTCTCATGTTTCAATCAGACACCACCAGAAGCTGTCAGAGGCAGATGGTCACTCGAGAAGAGATTAAAAGTGCATCAGAAAAGAACAGCATGGTCACCCTATCTGGACAGGCGCCTAACTTCTCCAAACTGCTGTCCAATGTAACCGTCATGGAAGGTTCTCCGGTGACTTTGGAAGTAGAAGTAACAGGATTTCCAGAGCCTACACTGACATGGTGGGTAGCTTATAATGAGAAAAACTAAATATACCTATAGAAATACATATTGAACCACATATAACTGTGACCACTAATCTGAACATTGGAGTGAATTGCTTGTTATCTTATTACTCCACACTTCTGCATGGTTCCATTTGCCAAGAAAACTTTTTTTTTTTCCAATTAACCCACTTTAAATAACATTACAGCTGTCAACTTTATGAATAATCAGATCAGCAAACATTTATTTTCAAATGAAAACACATCAAACACTTTTTTCTTTTATATTATTTTTCAGTATAATAATCCACTTTAAAAATGATTGTGAAAAGAAATTCCTACTCCACACCCTCATAAGTGTACCTGATACTTGCAAACATCCCCTGTTCCAAAAAATGGAGCGACTGAATGCAAAGAAAATAAGCCTATAAACTATGAATGCCAGTTTTTCAGTGAATATTTACTCTGTCCCCTCCACATTTCCCATGCACAGTTTTTAACAATCAAAACTAGAGTGCTCTTGTTACATTTGTAGAAACTTTTATCAGTGAGAGGCGGTAAAATATAAATAACTCTTAACACTAAAAACCTTTTGATAATTTCCTTACAAAAGATTTTAAGAGACTGATGTAGGGTCCAGAAAATTTCACAATAAAGTCATCTTTAGAACTGTATGTGTTGGTTTATTTTTATAAAACCCAACTCCAATTTCCCATAGCCATGTCATTCACTTATTTTCTCCAAATCCCGATATAGAACCTGTTTTAATTTGCTATGGCGGTCCGTGCACCTACAGCAATTTTAGTTCAAGTTTTTGCAATCCCTGGCACTACAGTGGAAAGCAGAGACAAAGAAACATTTATCCATTTGCAGAGAGAGAGAGAGAATGTTTACCACATACAATAAACTAACATACACTGAATACAATTTATTTTTGGTAATCTTTTAATAATCTGAATTTTTGCCTGAAGAATTGCAAAACACGTCAAATACTGAAACACTAGCAGTACATTCTGCCTATTTCAATAATACAGTCATCTAGTTTTTAATCCCTGTCTTCTACCCTTTGAGAGGGTATTGCTGGTGAATTAAGAGGTCATTTTTAAACACTGATTCAGCACAAAGGAATATGTTGCTGGGATTTTTACTTGTTTTTCAAAATAAACTTTAAATTGAACATTTGTTAAGCTACAATTTCATGAAAATAGTGAAACTGGATTTTGTTTTACAATAAAAATTCAGTCCAGAATCATTGTATCCAATGTTGATTACACAGATTTATATATTTTAACGGACATATAATAGGAATGGCAGTTTTGCATGTGGGTAATGTTAAATGTAGTATATGTAGAAAGTACAGAATCAGACAATTGAGGCCTACCTTATGGAAGGTAAATCAGGAGTATCACCATTGAAGTCAGTGGGCCAGATCCTCTGATGGTGTAAATTGGTATAGGTCCCCTGAAGTCAATGAAGGTACATTGATTTTCAGTAGCTGGGAACATGAACCAACTGAGTTACATCTGCTTTACATTGGTATATGTGAGGGGAACACCAGGCCCATACTCTCTCTTTCTATTTTCTCTGGCTGAAATTCATATGTATGTGTGTCTGTCTGTCTATCTATCTATGGCCACATCATCACCATGGTGTCTGAGTGCCTCACAGTCTTTAATGTTTTTATCCCCATTTTACAGGTGGGGAACTGAGACACACAAAGATTCAGCTCCTCAAAAGGTGCCTAACTTCCAATAATTTCATTGGACTAGGTACTTGAATGCTCCTGAGGATCTGAGCCTAAGTGACTTGCCCAAGTTCACACAGGAATCCCAGCTGGGAGTTGAATCTGGGTCTCACAAGTCCTTGCCTTTGCCTTAACCACTGAATGATTCTGCCTTGGAGGGCTTACATGTTGCTTTGTGCACCATTTAAGACCCACTTAAGCCGTTAATACAGGGCTTACATGATGCATAGGGTCTTTTGCAGGCCCTTTATACATAGGTGAATTTAACTCTTTGTTAGCAAAATTTTATTTAAAAACAAAAATCCTCAAAGAGGAAACCTACCACCCAATCCTGTAAGCTGGTCTCTACAGAACCCCATCCATGTCAATGAGGTGGCACAGTACTGTGAAGCGCAGGTCACAGGATCAGGGCTGTCATTTGTATCTATTCTAACATTACACATTTTCATGTGGTAGCTATGTTGTGTGTCTGTTTAAATATAACTCTTCTAAATGGAGGGAATTGGGGAGTGGCAGCTAGCCATTACTATTATTGTTAATGTTATTTTAGAGGTTGTCTGTAATCAGCAAATTCTGCTTCAGCAAACACTGATGTAAACCTGACTTGAAAACTGATTCTCTGCTTCAGGTACAAGAAGGGCCAGAAATTGACCACAGACGAGCACTTAAAGCTTTTACAAAAGGAGACAAAGCATGCTCTGTTCATTCAGAAGGTGTGTGATACAGACGCTGGCCTCTATGTTGTTCGGGCTAAAAATTCTAGTGGCACTATCTCATCAAGTGCCATCCTCCATGTGAAAGGTAACAGGCCACTTATCACAAGAATAGACTGGCTAATGTTGTGTGTCATCTATGTTAGTGTATCACTAGTGTGCTGGCTATTCACGTAGCAGGTGCAATACTGACAGCACCGGGACTTAATTCTCACAGACTGAGGCAACAATATATCAATTATCTTCCACTGCACCTTTCACAAACTGTACCAGGCTGCTTGTGTGTCACACTGGATGTTTTTTAATGCCACTGCTACATCAGATATTCATCTTCCTTTAGCATATTTATGTTTAGTTTAAAAAATTAGTTGGGATGATGGACAGAGTTTTGCACTCTAAAAGGAGATGTCATAGACTTAATAAAGAATCTTACAAATTGTGTTGTTTATAGACATCATAATGTGTCAAAGTGCATCCGGGCACCCCATGCTCAGATCAATGCATATACCATGATACTTTCTACATCAAATGTGTTGTTTCTGATAACATTTTTCTCATGTAGGCTTTAAATGTCTCTTGGTTTGGTGTAGCTACTCAAACCCATACAGTACAGAGTTGTAATATTTATAGCTGCACTGGCATATTCCAGATTGCTACCTTCTGTTTTAAATACTAGGGCTCTGCTTAATAAAATGTGTCTTTTTTGAGTGACTTTAAAGCAAGGGGATGGAGCCTCAGCTACTGTAAATTCTCATAGCTCCACTGAAATCAGTGAAACTTTGCTAACCTGCCTGAGCGGAGGCTCTGCCTCCTTGTTGTCAGTGATGGTTAAGTAAGAGAAGCTGCCTCTGATTTACAATATTCCCATGATAACCAGATCTTTTCAAAGTACAACTTTTTCAATGTACTTAGCTGCCGTATACACTCACTGCCTCTATACATGCCATAATTCTTAAGGGCCTTTTTTGTCGTCTTATAAAATGTTAACTAAAAGATGTAGATATTTTATACTCCCAGCAGTGAACATGAAAAGGGACAGATAATCTAATCATATTTTTAATTCATTGCTAATCAATTGTTTTTGAAGAGATCAAGGGATATACTCAAAGGGTTGGCTAGTGTAAGCAGTAGGATAAATGATAAAACACAAAGGAAGGATTTTTCTCTGAGTTTTCACTTAAACTACAGCAATGAAAAATGAGCTGTAACCTTAAAGCTGTAACATTCAAAAGAGGAATTTGCTTGCATATGTTGCATTTCACTTGGGATAAGGGCAAGCAAAATATTATTGATTTATTATAAACATAGTTGTCAAAGAATAATTTATTTAAGGTTTTTGACAAAGGCAAGAAAAATAATTATGCCAGTCAAAGATTTTGCCTATAAATTATCAGTCTATTTAAAGGGTGAGATATTCAGTTTACTAATTTCTGCTATTTCTTATTAAACTTAGGCCCATCTATCCATATACTAAAAACAGTTAGGTGAACATTTGTATAACGTTTTTCTTTCATTCTTAAGTTGTTGCTTTCACATAATAAATTTGCTTGTGTGGGAAATTTATAAGGTGGGGAGGACTTACAATCTTTTGCAAAATTTACAATAAGGAAATAAATTCTTGACTGCAGAACATGATCTGAACGGAATCTATATTTCAAAAAGCAGGGAGTCAAGGAGACTGGAGACAAACATTTGAATTTTTGGCCCAATGGCTGCGATGCTATTAAAATCTTGTAACTTTGAAATAGGAGAAGTCCTCAAGGCAACATATCATAGCAGCGGAGAAAGGGAGAGTTGGAAGGATGGGGAAAGATGACATACTATTAATAGAATTTATATTGCCCCTATGTCGAGCCATCTCATGTAAATGTTGTTTCATAAGGATTTTTCCAAGTAAATAAATTTAGTACTTTTCAGGAAATGTAGTTTTCATTTTACAATAAACTAATTGTAATAATTACTAACATCTTGAATGTTTGAATTTTCACAAAAGAAAAAATCAGTTTTGTGTTTGTTGCCTTGTGATTACATCCATGTTCATTCCTACAAAACAACCAACAAAGCAATGTTTTGTTTGTTTGTTTTTTAAATAATACCTTTTTGGTTCTTTTTATTTATCTGCACTCAGGTCATATTTTCAGGTTTGTCTCTGCAATTACACGGGTTAAAACCTTACTTCCTTTAAAGTGAAAGCTGAGATTCTCACCTAATCGCTTGCCTCCAGGAGCTTAGGGCTTTAAATGAAACATCAAATATCACCAGGCTCATGATAAAATTGCAAGGCTTGGCAACAATGGCTGTTAGGAAGGGGGGAATGTATTCAAAGCTGCATCTCACTTCTAGTTGTAGACATCCCATCTAGGCTACATCTACACTATACACCACTTTCAGCGGTGTGTAGTGTACATATCCTTATAGCACTCTAGCACGGGTATAAACAGCGGTGTAGCCAGTGAGGCTTGGCTTAGGCCAGTAAAGTCATGCCTGAAGGGTGTGGGAATGTATGCAAGTACAGATCCTACATGCTCTCTGCTTGCCCAGGCAGTGCCTCCCTGTCTAAAATGCTATTTTTAGCTGTGGAGATTTCCCACAGCTGGGGCCCTTCATTACACAGGCAGTGGGGAAAGGCTTAGGCAATTCCCCTGTGCCAGGGCCTTTCCTCACTGCAGTGAAAGGTTCTGGCAGCAAAGAAGAAACTGAAGATTTCCCTCCATGGTTTCCCTGCTGCCAGGGCCTTTCACTGACACGCATAGCTACGCACTGCAGTGTGGATGCAGCCTGCTTTTCACAGTGGCATGTAGCTACACATACATTGCACCCCACCGAAAGTGGTGTGTACTGTAGGTGTAGCCCTAGAGTGCAACTTGCAAAGATATGGAAAATGTGTGCTAAGTAAGGCATCGCTTTACCCCTATCTCTATATCTGTAGGGGAGGAAGTTGGGATCAGCACTTTGCACTCTATCTTTGTGTTGGAGGAGAGTTCTGCATGGAGGAATATAGCACTCTAGGCCAGGACTGTGTGTTTTAGGACACTGTTTCTCAACATCTGGTCTATGGACTGGCACTGGTCCCTAAGATCTCCCTGACACAATTTAGGAACACAACAAGCTGGTCCCTGGTATCAAAAAGGTTGAAAAACACTGTTTTAGGAGACCAGCCTTAGCTAGTATGGGATCCCAGCCAAAGTGGAGGCACTTTGAGGAAAGGAAGAGGCATGCACATAGGAGACTTTGGCTTGTAGTTAAATTCTTCTGTCACTACTATGGGATAGAAAAGGAACTGGAGGTAGCTTTATGTTTAGACACTTGGATCTAGATGCTTGCTCTCATTTATGTAAATGCAGTGATACCTATTTGCCAACTATGCAAATTAACTAATTTTTATAAAAATCTCCAGATTTTGCTTTAACGAGTCTCGATGTGGGTCAGGGAGGTCTCAAATGCTTTGTGTACTGAGGCTGAGCGCCCACAATCAGGGACCAGTGTGGAAAATTGATTGCAAGTCTCTCCAAGTGTGTAACACTCAGCTCTACTTCAGAGAAATTTCCCTTCCATCTTTTTCCTGATGTTGTTCAGCCTCTTGTATGCTATGTAGCCTTTATTTGATTCTGGCTTTATACTTTCAGTTCCTATCATAGTAGAGAAATCTATCACCTTTCCCGTGAGGGGGGAAAGGTCAAAGAGAATTCTTTGTGTAGGGATACTTCTACTCAGAAATAACAAGAACTGACTTTGCAAACCCTATAGTGTCCAAAACTATGAAAATATTTCATAAAATGGACAGCAAAATAGGCACCTCATGGTCCTTCTATTTAAGCTCTCATCAAGCTCCTGAGCTGCCTGCATTTACTCACTCTGATCATGTTTTCCACCCTTTCCTGGGTAAACCTATTTCAAATCAATAGTGCATTTTTTCTTTGCTAAATTGTAGCTTAAAAGGTTAAACTGAAATGAGTATTGTTGCTACGGACTGTATTTTCATTTTTCTGCTCATCAACATCTAAGTGTGCTATTCATCTGAGCAGCCTCTGAACATGGTTTATCTGAGTGTGCACTTTGAAGACTGATGTAATATGCTTGATTCAGGATGATGGGTTGGATTGTGGGAAGTCTTTCCAGATGGGGAGTTCGCTATGGCACAAGGCTCTCCCATAAATGCTGATGTGCTGTGCTATTCATTCAGCCAAGCAATTACCAAACTGGGTATTGCTGGCTGGAGAAGCAGCAGTACCCCAGTATGCTTGTACCAGGAAAGCTGCTTTTCATGAGTTAATCCCCCATTCCATCAATCAGGCTGAATTGAGCCCTAAGTAGTTTCCCTTTTATAAATGCTATCTTGTAACTGATAAAGTAGCTCACATTTTATCAGATCCACACTGGAGAAGGATTAAGAGGTGATCAACTGCTGAGTTAAAGCAAGATGAATTAAAGTGAGCACACTGAGGAAGTAAAATTCATCCCAGTGCCCTTTGCATTACTTACATGAAAGGATTTAAATGGAGGTTAAGTGGCCTCATGAGGACCCTTTGCACTAAGGTAAATTTCACTCAGATAACCCAACTCTGTTCCAATTGAAGTCAGCATGAGTCTTGCCACTGACTTTAAAGGCAGCAAGATGGGGCCTAGGATGCTTGCTTTCCTTGTCAAAATATCTGCTTTCATTTTCAACCAAACACATGTAAAATGGTCAGAGATGCAACACAATGCTCTAGGTGTCCCTGAATCGCCGCGTGCCAGAAGCTCTGACTGGATGACAGGGGATGGATCGCTATAATTGCCCTGTTCTGTTCATTTCCTCTAAAGCACCTGGCATTGGCCACTGTTGGAAGATAGGATACTGAGCTAGATGGTCCATTGGGCTGACCCAGTATGGCCTTTATGTTCTTTTCTACCTAAAAATAAAATAAAAATAATTCTATATGTGGGACTAAATCTTGCAGTCTTTATTTGCTCATTTCTCATGCAAAATTCACACTGCTTTCAGTGAGATTTTACCCTGAATAAATACTTCAAACTTTGGCCCAGGAATAGAAAAGTCAGAGAGAAAACAAACCAGCTTTTGTAATTGAAATACATTATGTTTAGGAGTACACAATAGGTGGGCTGGGAGATATGGTATTTAGATTATTGCTGCATGAGGGGCAGACTGAGGTGCAAAACAGATCCAGAAAAATGTTGAAAATACTTTTATTTTAGCAAAGTGAGATTAAATAAAAGATAAACCATGAGTGTAAGGTGAGGGAATGTCATGTCCCTTTTGTATAAATCAAATGCAGAAGCATACAGTTCCTTGGTTCAGTAAAACTAATATCTTGGAGCACTATATTTCCTAGAGTATGACGTTAGCAAGCACTTGCTTTTCACTTGCCTTAATCAGAAATATTTAATATTTAAATGATAATTAATTTTACAGATATGGTTCTTTTAATCGCTGCCTGGCACTCAGGCCCTCTCTCACTGTCTGCAATAAACAAAAAAGGCAGCAGAGCTATTTTTGCCAAACAGTGGGCCACTGAAGGGCCTCTTCCAGCTGTTAATACTTGGATTCATAAGCAAAGCTATAACAAGTGCAGATTATTACCAAATGTCCCGCTGGCAACGTGGAAACTCTGTATTCACTGAGCCTAACCAGCTCTCAAAACTTTCTGCTTGACACCGCAGACACTGTCTGTTCAAGACAGACCGCTTGAGAGAGCCCTGATCTGATGGCGGGGGAGGGGGCAGAAAGATGTACTCTTTCCATTTCGGACACTCCTGCCATTAGTTTAAATCCACCATTTTGCTTTCAGCCCTTTCCTTGGAGGACTACGTTTTGTGCATGCTGCGTGGTTCACGTGCACCCCACCCCCCCGCCTTGGGGCCACGGGCAGGCGCGCTGCAGTCAGAGGCTGGGAGAGGGGCTTTTTGACACCTGCCCTCCCGGCTCTGAAGTTCCCACAGTTAAGCAGAGGCATAAAGATCTGTCCCCTTGCAAACGGCAGCGGGGCTGGAAAAGCCTCCGTCTTGGGGCCAGCAATGGTCTAATTCCTGGAGGAACTCCGTGAGCATCCACACGCTGCGCGCTGGCGTGGGCCTCACTGAAAGGGCGAGGGAGGCAGAGGGCGAGTGCCCGGCTGTGCGTCGTGTTGGGGGCTTGAAAGAGGCGCAGAGGGCCGGGCCGGGGCGGGGCGCGCTTAATCTGTGTCTTTCCTCAGAAGAAGGACCGCGGCAGAGAGCCGTCAGCGGGGCCAGCTGCGAGTAACTGACGAGTGCGCGTGGAAGAGGCGTTGGGGGAAGGCGGGCGCAGAGCAGGTGTGGTAGCAGAGGGGCTGGGCTGGGCTGGGCTGAGGGGAAGACAAGAGAAGAAGGACGCTGGCGCGGTTGAGGTATGCCTTCTGCGCGGGGCTCTGATTTTGGCTGAAGAAAGCCTTTAAAGGTTGTCTTTAAAGTGGCAGGACTCCTTCTGTTGATGGGATGTTTCGCCCTCAAACGTTACAGCACCTAGGGCTGCGCCGCCCCGCCCCTCCCCTCGCCATCCTGAGTGCTCGAGCCCTGCCCTGGGCCAGCTCGAAGAACGTTCCAGAACGGGCGGCCATGCACCCGCTGGAGTTGCTTGGCCTGGTTCCTCCTGGCGCCCGGCTTCTGTTACTGGCCAAAACGGCTTTGTGCGTGGGGCGCCTGCAGCCCGCCCTCACTCCTGGGTATCGTCTGCGCAGCATCTCAGTCCAACATCATGTTTTTAGGGCAGTTCCACGTCTTGGGACCCCGAGACAACTTTTGTTTTTTAAATAGCAGGTTGGAGCCTCTGTTCACAGGTTTGGAAGTTTAGTCCCTTGGGGAAGCAGTTAGTGAGGGGTCAGGTGGGATGGACAAAAAGGGAATGTTACATGCAATTTCATCTACTTCTTCACCCATACAGGTGTGGTGGGGAAAGCCAGGTAGCTGATGAGCCATGTGACTAATCCCACTGATCACACATTTTGATTACTTCACCTGCCTTTTTACTGGGAACAGGTTTGTTGAGCCTATATCTGACATTCTAAGCCTTTGTGCTATTTTCATAGGGCTGCTGGGGTTTTCCCCCCTGTGAACAACCTGTTGCAGAAATAATGGCTTTGTTTCTCCCAATGTGATATCCCTTTCAAGAATTATACTAGTCGGAGGTGATAGATGGGCAAAAGACAATCTTGAACCTGTGATAGATTTCAAGTCCACTATCCTCTAAACCTTTAGAGATAGAAATGGGAATGTTATGCTACTGAAGATTGGGGGGGGGGAAGAGATGACCTTTTTCAAAAGAGTTCCTACACTTGCTTCTAGCCTTGGTAGCTCATGGGTTGGCAGACTGAAATCATGATCTATCTATCTTTTAGAAAACTACTTTGGATCCATTTGCAGTTTCAGGATGATATAATGGGGGGCAAAAAGCCTTGATTGCCTGTAGCAATCTATCTACATCCATAAAAAGTATTGTTGTTTTTAGAAGATGACCTCTTTTTCACTACAAACTTGGTAGCATATACTAACATTCAACAGGAAGCCAGATCAAAGCTGGAATCCTTTTCACCTTCTGGCTCTATTTGAACAAATATTTGAACCTTTTCTGTCCAAAATAAGTAGTTTTTGATTCTGATTTACTGACATGAAATCTCCATGGTGGCACAAGATTGACTCTGCATAATAGTGTATCCCATTGAATCAAAAAAGATGTTGGAAGCTTCACGTAATGCTCTCCATCGTTGTCCAACATTCAGCCTAATTGCACCGGCTACACAAACACTTCTACTACAGCTAGCAAAGGGGCTGGGCTTTGTTCTTAATTGTGAAAATAAATCTCTTTAGCTATAGTCACAGAAACCAGAGGCAGACACCCATTTTAATGTTTGCAGCTGGGATGCAAACCTTTGACTCCTACACTTGAAACGTATATGAAACATGGTCTCTTGGCTGCTTACAGTCATGTCAGTCTGTAGGATGGCACAATGTCTGCTCACTAGAACCTTGCTCTAACCCACATTCTTAATTTTATTTTTAAAATAATTAAAAGGTGCCCATCTACAAGGTGTGGCCCCTTCCTATTACATAGGTACACAATGGAGGCAAAGATGGTCAGCTTCCTCGAGTGCTAGGTTTTCATCAGTAAACTTTTTGTGCCATCACAGGCACCACATAAATCATTCCACTTCAACACAGCCATTCACTCAACTTTACTGGAAAAAACAATCGCACTGGAGAAAATGAACAGCCTCTTAAGAATTCACAGGCATTTGTGATGGTCAGTGAAGCTGCGTTGCAATGGCTGTAACTGAGAGGCATTCTGATATTTTGGGGGTATCATCTTATTCACCACAGGGAGAGAGTTTCCTGTGTATTAGAATCAGGCAGTAGCATAGCTGCAGGGATTAATGGCTCAAATTTTCAAGGAACACCCTTTAATTCTCGTTTCTTCAGTGGGCCTTGGTACCTTGCAGGATCACCTACTTAGTCACAAAGAAGTAAATATGGATGCTCAAAGAGGGGAGATGATGTAGAACAACGGGTAAGGACAAGAGGGGGAAAAAGAGGGGAGGGAATAGTAGTTGGGGAGGAAACAATGGAGAGTCAATAGGAGAAAAAGAGAATGGGAGACAAAGGTGGAAAAGAGAAATTGTAGAGACAGAAAAAAAAAGGGGAGGAGGGGAGTGGAGTGGCTCATCCATGCTACCAGAAACCTTGCTTGTGCGTCATGGAGTAGAGCTGCTGCTCCAGGATTGATTGCTGCTAAGTAGGAAATATGAAACTCAAAGACGAATGGAAAATAAATGAGGAAAGTTAAATTTATTTGGCACTGAGGCAGGTTGAAATTTTTTCATTCAAAACTTTCTTATTGAAACTAAAAGCTTTAGCAAAAAGTTTCTGGGGTTTTTTTTGTTTTTGTTTTGTTTAATTTTCTTGAGTTTTGGTCCACCCGGAACATTTTGAAATTTAAAATGTCTCCTTCACCACTCCATTTTCTCTCTTTGCTAATGTAGCAGTAGAATGAATGTCTTCCAGGTTTTTTTCTCCTTTTTCCTTTTCCCATGCTGTAATTTTTCAGTACTTTATCAACTTTAGAAAAGTTAGTGACAAAGAAATTATGTAATTCTGCAGAAATGGGAGAAGTTCTGGAAAGTTAGAGCAGCAAGTGGAAAAAGTGGGAGGGGGTAAGATGGGGAAATCCCTGGACATTATTCATTTTAGTTCACCCAGTGGTCAAGAAAAAGGGTGAGAGGGAAGGCACATAATTTTGACAAGTCAAAATATTGAAATGTAATATATTTTCAAAAATAGCTTTGCCAAAAAAGTTTCCATTTTCAACCATGTGAAATGCAAACAATTTATATGAAATTGTTCTTCAATTTTTCAACCACAATGTAGCCTTAAAATACTTCCTTTTTGCATAATTTTTCTTTACTTTTCAAGGGAGATCTCCTCTGGCCTGACTTGGAAATCAAAACCTTCAGTATATTTAGCTTTTTCCCTGGACCAATCCTACTTTTTCCTCAGTGCTCATTTATCTAAATAAATGTGTTGCCTGTGTCTGCCTATAGTTTAACTAGCCCTTTGCTGGTGGATGGCAGTTTGGGATCTAAATAGTTTCCAATAACCCTCACTCCTTAGCACTCCCATTGAAAATATTTAGTAGGTGAGTGTAAAGAGCTCTTCATTCCAAAGTTACCTCTGCTTCCAGCTACACAGCAACATTGGATAGGCTCCAACTTCATAGTTATCAATATAAGAGCACTGTTTGAGGATATAAACTCCCTCTCAGCAGATCTCCTTCTTCCTCTATGCTGGTCACATCAAATACCTTATTACTCTTATTTGTAGCTTAAAGCCACAGCCTGCAATAAGGGGCATGGAGTTGCTTTACTTTAATAGGAGCATTTAAAAATATGCCTCTCACAGACCCACAGTTTGTGTCAGGGAGCAGGGGTGGCCTGATTTGTTGAGAAAGTTTTGGCCTCTTGCCCTGGTTAATTATAGACTTTGTGGTAGCCGAGAGATAGCAAGGGCTCAGGACTGTCCCAGCCACACTTGCTCCTACTCTCTGCTGGCCCCTGACATGCCCCTATGCCAAAGACTTTTGGGGGGAACTAAGGATCTTTTGCTGTTAGTGTTGTAGCACGCTCTTAAGGGATATGCTGATTTTGCTCTCTGGTGTATTGCAGGAATGATTCTGCTAAACAGCGTTACTCTGGTAGAATTGAGAGCAAAATCAGGCCTTAGAGTTTGATAAATTTAAATCACTGAAATATTTTGGATAAGGTTACTAAACACTAACTGTTTTATTATATGACCGTTATATTATATAACCGTTATATTATACATATCTTGTATGTGCCTAAAGGGTTTGCCTTCATAATAATAAGGTAGCTAGAATACATACTATGGGGTTTGCCTTGTATTGTTCTTAATAAGTATGTATACTATGATGCATTATGAAAAAATGGAGGAGAAAAAGAGAACATATATTTTTGATGTGGAGGAAAAGCAACATGTGATTTTATTTGTAAGTGTCTGGGCCACTCTAAAAATCCTATAGTTTGTAGTAACCTACTTTAGTTTTTCACTGTAGCCCTCAAAATGGGGCTTAAGTGGAACTTAAGTAGTGCATAAACCCTGTTCTGTCCTTCAGCAGCAGTGTAAATTTTACCCTTTTATAGAATTGGATTCTTGTATGCTTTGCTAAGATGCTAACCTGGAAGGATGGAACAGACTGGCAAAGCAAAGAAAAGCATGATGTGCAACAGTAAGCCTAGCCCAGAAGTTTGCCAGTCTTGATGTTGTTCCTTAAACTTCTGTAGAAAATGTTTTACTGTTTACTGCAATAATTTAATCCACCATATATTCATCCATTATTCGTATAAAGAATGTGATTATCTAATGCTACCTTGAAATTAATATCACTGTGCTGATGCATGGAGGTCTTGATCCTCACTACCCCTGTGTGCCGAGGACAGTTTCACCATTCCCACTCCACATCACATAGGCAAAGAAGGTAAATAAAAGGAAAATAATTTCAAAGATGTTTGTCCTCAACTGCTGTGTAAACTAGTACTCTTGAGATTCAACCATCATCACAGATTTTTTTCTCCATGCAATAAAGGTAAAGATATAATAAGAAAATTATGAAAGCAGAGGGATTTTTTGTTTTGCTTTCGTTGTGTCATTTCAAGTACAGTATACTTCTTTTCAGTACAAGAAAAACAACCAAACTTCATACAGAAATTTGGACATACAACTCTACAAGAAGGAGAAGATTTAATCCTGCATTGCACTATACATGGAAGACCCAGACCAAATGTTGTTTGGACTAAAGATGATATCAGAGTGGTAGCTGGAGACATCATTGTATGTCTTAACTTTTTTAAAATGTTCCTTGGGGAGGGACATGGTATATCTTGCTGTATTGTACTAATTGTCTTCTGCACATATCTATTGTTTTACAGATTGAGAAATTAGGAGATTCCTATTACCTTTTAAAAAGAAATGTTGTCCTTGCTGATACTGGGAAATATATCTGTGTTGCCAGCAATGAAGTTGGGCAAGCATACTGTTCAGCTTTCCTAACAGTCATAGGTGACTTCCCCCTCTTGTCCCTGCCCTATGCACATTAGTATAATAAATGAGAACCTTGTTCCCACTCTGACATGCATGTTTTGTTTCAGAGAAAAATAAAAAAGCAGAAATTCCTGCTGTACCTGACACAAAATCAAAACAGGAACAAGATTATTTTTTGGAAAAAGTGAGTGTCACTACAACTGAAGTAGGACAAGCTCAGGGTGCATATTGTATGAAAGGTCAAAGGCCATTGGCTAAGCATCTGTCAGTGAGGTAACTTCAAATTTACTCTGCATATACTGTGTCTTGTATTATACTATAGTTGCTGTAATGAGCTTCACTTATGAAGCACGCCCAGAACCCTGTTGTCTTACATTACACAAAAGTGAGTAAATGAATCATAACATGACTATCTGTATTTAGTTTGCTATCAGAAGATATCATAGATCCATATACAATGTATAAAATCTTACAATAACTTACTATACAGTAGAATATAGCTGTAACTTATAAATGTAACGTGTATGTAGTAGTTGTAGCCTTGTCAATTCCAGGATATTAGAGAGACAAGGTGGATCAGGTACTAGCTTTGATTGGACCTGTTGGTGAAAGAGATATCATTTCATCATACTTGAAAGCTTGTGTCTCTCTCTCTCATCAACAGAATTTGGTCCAATAAAAGACATTGCATTTACAGGGAAAAGGTGGGTCTCTGGTGGTGGTAACTTATTCATAAATGATCTGGAAAAGGGGATAAACAGTGAGGTGTCAAAATCAGCAGATGATACAAAATTATTCGAGATAGTTAAGTCCAAAGCAGACTGCAAAGTGTTACAAAGGGATCTCACAAAACTGGGTGCAAAGTAATGGATGCTGGCATACATAATCTCAACTATTCATACAACGTGATGGGCTCTAAATTATCTGTTAGCACTCTGAGTCGTGGGATAGTTCTCTGAAAACATCTCAATATGCAGCAACAGTCAAAAAACAACAGAATGTTAGGAACCATTAAGAAAGGGATACATAATAAAACAGAAAACATAACAATGCCATTATACACATCCATGGTATGCTCACTCCTTGAATACTGCATACAGTTCTGATCGCTTCATCTCAAAAAAATATGTATTAGAATTGGAAAAGGGACAGAGAAGGGCAACGAAAATGATTATGGGTATGGAACAGCTTCTGTATGAGGAGAGATTAAAAAGACTGGAACAATTCAGCTTAAAAATATGATGGGAGGGATATGATAAAGGTCTATAAAATCATGCATGGTATGGAGAAAGTGAACAAGGAAGTATTATTTACCCCTTCCCATAACACATGAACCAGAGGTCACCTGATAAACTTGCTGCCTATTAATTTCAAAACAAACAAACAGAAGTACTTCTTCATATAATGCACAGTCAGCCTGTGGAACTCGATTCCGGGGAAGGTTGTGAAGGCCAAAAGTATAAATGGGTTCAAAGAAAGAACTAGCTAAGTTCCCGGAAGATAAGTCCTTTAGTGGCTATTAGTCAAGATGGTCAGGACACAATCCCATGCTCTGGATGTCTCTAAACCTCTGACTGCTACAAGCTGGGACTGGATGACGGGGAATGGATCACTTGATAAACTGCTCTGTTCTGTTTACTTCCTCTGAAGCATCTGCCAGTGGAAGACAGGATACTGGGCTAGATGGACCATTGGTGTGACCCAATATGGCTGTTCTTATGTTGTGTATAATAACCCCTTAGACTGAATTGCTCAAAGGCGCTTTGTAATAAAGAGTTATGGAAAAATTCAGCTGAATTTCTTTTACATGCTGATATAGCTGAAGCAAGGCATTACCACTGTTTCTGGAAAAGGATGCACTATTAACCAATCCCAAGCAGGCATACAATTTTATGAGTGAAACGGCCAGAGAGTTGGCAACTTGTTATATGCATTTTATCATTGCTTATTCTAGAAGTGTCTTCCAAAGAAATCCTTGAATGCATGAAATGACCGTGTTAGGTGAATAGTAGTACATCCTTCACTCCCATTTGAAGAGAGAGAAGGTGTTAGCTATATATGATATCTTTACTCAACAGCTGGAAAAATAGACAAAGTCAGTGCTGCGTCCAGCAAAAAGTCACAACTTAGCAGGAGCACAAGGGTTTTTTTAAGCATAACAGAGGATGCCACACATGTGAGGCCTCCTTTACCATCCTGGTACCTTATTCAGTTTCTCTAAGTCCTATGCCTATACATTCAATTACCAAGTTCTCACCATAATGAAACTGGGAAATGAAATGGGGGGTGAGGAGGAGTGATGGAATTCTTCATTGTTTTCAGTGATGCCACCAGATTCCCAGGGGGGAGAGGTCATATTCTCACTGTGGCATTAGCACTTTCTGTGAAAGGGACAAAAATAATTTCCTACTTATAAGCCTATGTCTTATGCCAAAAAGTTAGTATTTTATCAAAATATTAGATTCATAAGTGATGATTGTCATCTCTATATGTTGAAATCTTTACTAATCATATCTATCTGACACACACAATCAGTTTAATGTCATCACTTTTGGGTGCCTTAAAAATAATGTTGTGTTCTCAGTGACTGCTGTTAGGAGTATGAACTTGTTCAAGCTACTGGGGTTTGGAATGTTGGCTTCAAGAAATGCTTAGCAAATTCTTCCCAAAAGTTTTGTAAAGATTTCTGAAAGCTCTCACAAAAGACTGAATGCCACATTTTGGTGATACAATGCATTTTCATTGACTATAGTATTCACTACTGCTGTTAAGAGTCAAATTTTACCTTTGGATATGTGCACAAACCCCAGTGAAGTCAATGTGATTTGTGTCTGGTGTGTTTTTGAAGGCAGAATTAAGCCAAAGTTGATTGTGGCTACATCTGTAAATTTGCTCTATTAACCCTCTTTACAATCCTCAAAAAAGTAAAAGTGGCATAATTATGACCATTAAAACATATCAGAAACTGAAATGACACTTGGATCTTCAAGATAAGGTTCAGAGGTTTCCAAGGTGCAGGAGCTACCTGACAGCTCATGTCATAGAGAATTTGGCAGGTATTTACAGTATTTTGAATGCTGCATAAAACAAAAGGGATATTCTCATACTCAGAGAGTGGACTTCACTTGAGGGTGAAGAAAAGCATACTAGAATGGGAAACCTGATGCCTTTGGTTACACCTTTTTCTTAGGGAAGTATCTTTCCATCGTAGTTGAACTGTAGCAAAGTCACTACTTTTTAATTGAACTAAAATGAAAAAGAGATGTCATAGTCCTCTTTTGCAGTCCTTGAAATCAGATTGGGATAAAATTCACCATTATTCAATGGCCCAGTGCAGGGCCCATACACAACTTTTCTCCTACTAAGGCTCAATTTTGAAAACTTAAGTAAGTGGGACATAAGTGATGCATAACTCTTGTATAACTCCTACCCAGGGTAAATTTCACCCTCTGATTTACAGCACTGTCCCCGATTCATCATTTATGCTGTCATAAAGCTGCCTGTACTTTGTGCAAAGTGCTATGGAGTAAGTATTTTTCTACCTTGTCATTCTATATTCTAGGTCTGTTAATCTGCTTTTCCCTAGCATCAGTTCATTGTTACTTTAGTTAGAAATATAAACAAGGGGAGGAGGCAGAGATTGGATGAAACCCCTGGCAGTGAGATTGGGATGACAAATCAGACGAGATGGGGGTTGGAGGAGGACTGGGACTAGTTGAGCAAGGAGAGTAGGGCAAGAAGCTGGTGGAAGCAGGGGAAGAATAGGCGGCTGGGGGGTGACTACAGTAATTAGGAGACAACATTCACACTAATGAATGTTATGATTTCATGATGATGTATCTAATAAGAAGAGCTGAAAGAAACTTGGAATTTCCATCCTGTGGGAAACTTTGGTATTTTGATGTTTGTTTTTAGCCCAAACCAGAATGAAAAGTCGAAATATCAAAACTTTAATAGGACATGTTCTAAAAATAATTGATATCAAAACAATTTTTTATATTTAGCAAAATGAAATATTTTGAGGGTTGTGGGACTCTTTTAATGCAACGTTGGGATTCAGTCTCAGGAGAGACCATGGTGTATCATGGGAGATGTCACTTGGCTGTGCAGCCAAGCCCATAGGGGAAAATAAAAGTGTGAGGCACAGTGGACACAGATTAATGATGAAATGGTGCAAAATGAAATATTTTGGTTCAGACCTGAAATTAAATATTTTTGTTTGATTTCCTGGTGCCAAAAGTTTTTATTCAGTTTTCCAAAATAAAAGTTTTCCTGTGGAAAATCTTTATTGTTTTCCCCAAATCACATTTTCTGTCAAAACCAAAAGCAATGGAAAACTACTGAACAGTTCTACTAACTAAGCATATTACAACTCTGGTAAAGTTAAGTTGTTTGGACATCTTATTGTTTTAAGACTCTCAGTTTAGTTTCTCTTGATAAGTGATTTAGGATTATTTATGTTTAGGATGATTCAGTAGAAGAATAACTCCATTAATCTTGCTAGCAAGGAGCAAAGGACTCTGTTCCTGTTTCCTATGAAAATAGTTGAGTCAGTAGGACAGTCAACATGCTACTAACTAGCCATCAACACTTTATTTAAGATCTGACCTTTATATGGGTCAGATCATTGTGTATTAGCCGTGAGATTTTTCATTATTATTGTGGCATTCTTGCTCCTTCATTTGGACTGATGATTTCTCTTGAGGGAATAAATATCTGAGTTTTCTCTGTGATCTTCACTTCTTCTAAAAGGTCTGTGGGGCTATGCTGATGAGAGTGCAAGAATGCTGGTTCTTCAGACTACTTTAATTTTTGTTTAGGAGAATCAGGTAATGAAGTTTTGTTTTGTTGTTGTTGCTCCTCTACTTGTTGTACATAAAACTGCTGCTGCTTACTCTTCAACAGTAATATAAGAAGTTTTAGGTCAGTGATGTAATGTGTTAGGGATGGGATTACTCTAATATCCAGTAACACGGACAGGACTTCAAAACGATGGAGAGCAGTTTCATCAACCACCACAGAACGGTGGAAGAGTGCTGTAATTTACACCAGATTAAAATGTAGCTAATATATTAATTTAAATGTGTTTTCTTGCACAGGTTAAAAAATAAATGTTGTCTGCTGAGTGCATATTTTGAACATGTGGAGTCGCAAAAGGTTAACATCAGTCTGAAGCATGATCCTATATTTCTCTTGGCTACTGCAGAGGATATTTTAGGGAAATCTAATTTAGAAGATGGTTGAACTTCAGAACGCTCAGTTTATGAATGGACTAATTGCCTGCTGTGAATCTTCATGGAGATTTGACATTGGGAGGGGGAGGAGGGAATCTTTGCATACTGTTTAATTAATACCTGTTAAAAACATGCTTTTAATTAGAACTTGTAATTTGTTTCTCTATATTCATTAATAAAGTCACTTACACAGCAGATCTACTTGACATAAGTGCTGTGGTTTCTACTTTACATATTTTATCCTAGCTTGTAAGACAAATTTAAACACACACACACATACACACACACACACACACACACCCTCAAAAGAAGGTAAGTGATATTAGTAATTTCCCCTCTACTTTTTAAGTACTTTTCCATGGGCCTCTCAAAATTACAGTCCTGGCTGGTTGGTCAGTTTTCTTGTACCCATTCTGCAGCAAGACTGAGAACAAATATGAAATGTGGTATACAAGCAAATGAATGAGAGAAGGGCAGGCTCCCCTGTTTCCTCTTAAGTAGCTAATGGAGGACTTTACACTTGTTCTTGAGTTTTTCATTTATGTAGACAAGAGTTAATAGCTTCTATAATCAGGGAATGATAGGAATAAATTTTTCTCTGACTGGCTAATCCTATGTATTTAAAACCTTGTGGGTTTATTAGTTCCTAAGGGCCCTGACAATGCTTCTAGGGAGGCTGTGCACGGACAAGGAATCATTTCTGGCAATTGGAAGGCTGGGCCTAGTCAGGATTGTTACAAAGATGGTTTGTGGGCAAATGAAATTTTTTAAGGCAGCAGCTTAATAGGAACTTTATCCATATATGCATGTTTGGAAGACTTGGATTATAGTGCTTGGTGATTGACAGGTCAACTATCACTTTCACTTACGTCGGAAAACTGGGTTTCCTCCTTTTGATTCAGACTCCTACAGTTGTCCTTAAGAGTTCCAAGACTACCACCAGATCAGCAGCAGAAGTTTTGGAAGCAACTTCACACCTGCAGCAGAAGTATTGAAGGAAGAAGAACAGTAAAAGCATTTGTTTGGTTAGCAATGTGAGAAGCAGTTGAACTAGCAGGACTTTGTCAGATTCTAAAATAGCTGTTCCTCATTGGTCATTCTGATCCAAATTTTCAAAGCTCTGTGCACCAGATAATTCATGCAACACAGCCTCCTATTTCTGTTTTACTGTGTGTGATTTGGCCAACACAGCAGGTGCCATATGCATTTTGTAAAGCTTATCTGTGTTGCAAAGGTGGGAAAATTGATACTTTAAGTGAATATCCTGTGTCTAGGTGAGTAAAAGGTCTATGCACCACTTAAATCCCACTGTAACCCTGTTTCAGGATCATAAGTGGCGCATAGACATTACTCTGCATTACCTCTGCACCTGGGGGTAAACTTCACCCTTGCAGAATAGGGACCCAAATAACACATTAGGAGCTTTATCTCAATCTAAAACCATGAACGTAAAATCTTCTCTCCAAATCAAACTATTTAACTGGAGAGAGAATGAGCTGAAATGAATGTCCCTTGCTTGTCCGTAATTGATCAAACAAATCGCTTGATGGTAACATGGCAGTCAATGCTTTTTTCTGCTTGCAAAAGAATCACTTGGATGTGGATGTGTGCATATAAATATAACAGATGAGAATAATTACTGCTCCACTCACTTCATAACACTTTACCTTGTATCTTTCAAAACAGTTGATATGTTCAAAAAGCAATGAAGACAAAACCTATATGCTGTGAGACCTTATAGTCATCTGCAGTCAAATACTTCATTTTTACATATTATTCACACAGGTATCAACAGTGGGTTAAAGACCAATGTTAAATATTTCATTTTTAAAAGCCTGTAAACCCAGAGAACTGGAGAATGGGCTATTTATTTACATGTCTCACACATAGACTGCAAAATTAAAATCGATAAACACGTTATTTTAGTATCTTATCAGTTGGACTGTTTATAGGAGTGGTGTTAGAAATTGTAGAATAACTAAATCTCTGAAAAAGTGATTGTGCACATGAAATTGTGGGATTTTATGTTTGTCTCTGATTCCATAGCAAACTTGTTCATTGAAAAAACCATGGGTGATTGTTGGTTTTGTTTTGACTCCCAGACCTGCAAATGCACTGCGGATTTGAAAGTCAAGCTCTGCTTTGACTTTTTTGCTATATTTTTTTCCTGCCTAGCACTTTTCAGGCGTACACATCATGACCGCTGATTAAGTTCCTACTGTGAAATTTTTGTTTAACACCTTGATAAGTAAGATGTGAAACATAATCCAACATACTTTCCCATAGTTTTGTGACTTTGCTCTGATAACAAGACTAAAAAATAGTAACTTGCCTTTGTCAGCAAGGCAAGTAGATATGACTGAATGCATACAGGGAACAGATCTATAAAGGTGTCTTTTGTTTACATAGTCACTTTTCTGACAATAAGCACACCTAAACCACTCACTGAATCCTAGAAATTAAAGAGGAAAAAGATGTAATGGATTACAGAGACCATCTCCCTGCTATCTTATGATTCCACCACCAGCGCTACAGCTAAGACTGTTTTGAGGAGAGAGATGGGGAGGTTCATTTGTAGTTGGTATCTGTTTAATTCAAAGCTTCAATTCTTGTTTATCCTATCCTACCATCTCATACAGCACCAGCACTTGACAGCAGCATCAACTTTTCAGCGGTGAATGCAGGCATCTGCTTTAGAGACCATATCACTCAATAGCTGATCACTAGGAGGTGCTATGAGTGGAGATGATCAGCGAAGTCTGTGTAGTCTCTGTTCCTATCATCGTCTTTGTCATATTTCCAGGCTCCATCAAGAGTCCTGAGGTTGGATAGCAGAGTATTTGGCTTTCTCACATGGTTGTGTATTGGAGTGCAAACATCCCAAGCCATCAATTTGGCCAAAGATACTTACTGTTTCAGTAGAGATATTATGTAGAGCACCATCTATAGCTAAGGTTGCACAGATGTCATTGCAAATGTTTTCTGTTGCTTATAGAATTTTTGTCTTTTGGTCCAAAACTTGGCAAGTTTGTTTTCAGTCCAGGAAAAAATATTTTTGGAAAGTTTGTGGGGGAGGAGGAGGAGCCATTTTCAAGGCTGAAATGGGAATATAACTTCTCCAATTACAAAAATGTTTTGTTTAAAGAGTAGATGGTAGATGTTAGAGAACAAGCAACTCAACAGGGTTTTATTTCCTAGGTCATGCTGGTGAAAATTGCTGGTGGCTTGTCAGTTTTATGAGAGTTTACAAAAACATTTTATATGTGTTTATTTATTTGTTTAATGCAGTGGTTCTCAAATGCATTCCCCTGTGGGTATGCAGCAATCTTCTGGGGATATATCAACTCATCTAGATCAGTGTTTCTCAAGCTGGGGGTCATGACCCCTGGGCAGGGAGGGTTGGGGTCAGACTTCAGACTCCTGAAAGGGCTACAGTGGTCTAGAAAGGTTGAGAACCAATGGTTTAATGAGATCCAGTAACTGCTTGCTTGTGAAGGTTCTTATGGCTCTGCACATGGTGTGAATGGTAGGGAAAGTTCATATGCAACCTACACTTTCTCTTGAGAGAAGGTGTGTAAAGAAAACAAAGGCATATAGGGAAGTAGGTGGGGCTCTACCTCTTTCCATACACGTAGGCTTGGTCTACATTGAAAAGTTTTATTGGGATAGTTACATCAGTCAGGGGTATGAAAAAACCATACCCCTGACTGACATAGTTATGTGAACAAAAACTCCAGTGTAGACACATCTTCCATTGATGGAGAGCCACCTCCCTGAATGAAATTAGCTCCAGCACCAACAAAAAGCTCCTCCTTTTGATATAGGCAGGCTCTTTGCTCCGTGGCTATGCCTGTATAGTCTCCATAGTGTAGTCAAAGCCTTAGTGAATGAATGTGTCGAAGGGAAGCAGGAAAGAACAAAGGGCATTTGTCCTATCAACTTCATATATTTTGCAGTACAGAGCACTCTAGTGCTGTTTAGCAAATACCTGCATGTTATGGATTTTTAAAATTTTATGAGCTAGTGTAGCATAGTGGATAAGGCACTGGGACTTGGGAATCATGGGTTCAAGTCCCAGCTTTGCCACTGGCCTGCTGGGTGATCTTGGGCAAGTCACTTCCCTCCATGTGCTTCAGCTTCTTCATATGGAAAATGGGGATGATAATACTGACCTTTTGTAAAGCTCTTTGTGATCTAAAGATGAAAAGCACTGGATAAGAGTTATATATCATTATCTTTAGAAATTGCATGTGACCGTGTATTTTTTTTAGGGGGTGGGAAGATCTTCAGCTAGAGTAAATTAGCATAGCGCTAAGGACAATTTGCACTAGCTGAGGATCTGCCCCAATGCTCCTATACTGCAAAGAGCTTCATGCAGGTGGAGTCCTATGCCTGTTACAAACCACAATGTATATGCAAAAAAGGTTGGAGTTTAAGTTAGTGAATGAAGCTTTAAACATATAATGTTTTGTACTTACAGAACGCTTCCAATTTTTGCTTCACGTTTGGATACAAAACATTAATTTTCTGTGATACTTCATGAATTGGTTTAAAAGAATGTTGTCAGTGGTGGGATTTTAATCCCTCTTTCCCAGTAGAAATAATAACATTTGACCTCCTCAATAAAATTCACATATTTGAAAGGTAACAAAATGCCAGCTTTTTTGAGATTTTAAAAATGATTGATTTTATCCTATGATTTTCATGCTACACTCTTCATTTTACTTTTGTCTCTATAACACCAGTGACTCTCTTTTTTTAAGAGAGAGAAATATGAAGTCAGTGTGCTATCACAGATGTGATTTTTTTTCACCAGTTTTATGACTTGCACAACTTTGGAGAAAATTTTAGTGCGTGCTAATGTGATTGTTGTAGAGTAAATTTCATTCACTATGAAAAATTTGACACTCATTTATATCCTTTAAAATCTCATGTGTTTCTTTTTAATACCACACATGCTTTAGTGGAGGCCAAATGGGTCTCCATCTTCTAAATCCTAGCTGCAGTCCTAGCCTGCCTCACGTTATGACAGTAAATCTGATGTGCAGAGACTAGCTTTTCTCTCAGGCTATAAACTAAGGAAGGGGTTATAATACCTGTCTTCCAACCACTGTGGGGTGAGGACACTGCACCAATGTGGGAGATTACAATAATCACTGCTGCTCCTCTCACCCTTGTGCAGCAAAAATAGCCTTAAAGTTGACCGTTTTAACCAGAAAGGTAAATTAAAGGCTAGATCAATCCCTTCTATGGAAAACAGCCCAGGAATGGATGGGAGGATGTAAAACCCTGAGGTTTCCCTCAGTGTTTTCCTCAGGTCAGTCTATGAAGCGGAAGTGACTCCCCCGTTCCCTTCAAAACAGTACATTGCAGGGAGATCAATTCATGGAGAGATGCTGTGCCTCAGAGGCTTCCTTTCCTTTCCTGCAGTACCCTGGCAATGACCGTGTACTCCCCCATTATGGGGCTGCCATGGGAGCTCCTCTTGAGGAGGGGTTCTTGAATATGAAATGGGCTGGTGTAGAAAAACTTCAATCTGGATTTGCTCTCCTCAATGTTGCCTGTGAAATACCTGGCGGAACTTTGCTTACCTTCCCTTCCTGCCTCCCCCCATCAGCCTCTTTTCCTCATGCTTGAGTCTGTGCCTGCAGAGATCCTCCTGTGTGGTCTAAGGAGATGGGGATGGTACCACAGAAAGGTTGACCCCCACCCCTTTTCCACAGCCCTTCTGCAAGGGCAGGGCACATCTTTTCACAGATGGTCTCTTTTCAATGTGTATTTGGGGCATAAACCAGCCCAACAACTCCTGTCTAGCAAAGCACTTAAGCACATGCTTAACTTTAAAACTGTGCAAAGTCTCAGGGATCCAATTAAGCATGTGCTTAAGTAGTTTGCTGGATTGGGGCTTAGTTAGGTACCATATTGTCAGAAAGGAATATTAAGGTTGGATAAGGAGGCACTAACACCCTGACAGTTAGGTGCACACAGTTATCTTAGAACGTTCCGTGGGGCTGGGAGGACAAACTGTTCCAGTTGCAGAAGAAAGCACAAGGGCCCCTTCTGACTCCGACTTCTGGTTTTGAGGCAAATCCATCTGAGGACACAATTAGCCTCACAGTCTGGTAAAGCCAGGCCGGGCTCAGCCAAGGACCTCTCAGCAAGCAATATGGGAGAGGCATCACTGATTGGCTGGGGCTGCATGGGTCGGGCCCCTGATGAGGGCAAACAGGAAAGAGGGCTGAAGACTGGGTTTAAAACACTTGCAAAAGATGCTGCTGTGTATGCGCTGTCTTGAAGTTTGTGTTTCTGCATTTCAGACATTGCTTTTGACAAGGCCTACTGAAAGGAATATCTAGCTAGCAGTAGAAAGATTTTACAAAAATATCAACCCTACCTGATATCAAACACCAACTTTCAACTCATAACTAGAAAATATACCTATATATTAGCAATATAATAAGGTCCAGGTATGAGGTCAGCTTACTTATTTGACTTGGTGATTGACAGATGCATTTGGTAGCTACTTAGTCATCCTAGAGGAAGAGACTGTAAGGTTGGGTCTGACTGACAGGACCACGATTGATTGAGCTCTGTTCTGTGCTATTTAATAAAAATCCTTCCTTATCACTTTTTTCTTATGTTTGTGGATATAACTAATTAGCAATTGCAAATAAAATGGCTGGACTTTAAACTAGAACAAAATCTAACATACTGGTTCATTTCCTCAGTGAATCTCTTTTGTGCTGCCAAAATTAGCACTGTCAATCAGACCAACAGGTGGTGTATGAATGCATAAAGTGGATCCTCCCTCCCATAATACTTTCTTTTAGAAAACCAATCAGAAGTGACACTGACATGATGATGCAGAGCTGTCAGCAGATCTGGGGTATATAAAGTAAAACAACTATGTTAGCACTTCTGAGCAGTCGTGCATTCCCAGCCTCGCCTCGGGTGTAGGGATTGCAAAGAAAAGCAAAACTACACTGTCAAGACTGTGTAGTTTTGTTTTTAATGATTAGAGGCTCAACGATTCTCATATTAGGATTGTCTAAAATCTTACTCTGGATAAGGACGTCGTTCACGAAACTTTCGCTGGGCTTAGCCCACCCCTTTTAGGCACTCTTGAGAAATCAGGTCAGTAGCATTTTTTGATAATATAACAACATTTTTGTCAGTAATTAATGACTTTGATAGAATGCATAAATATAAATGTATATTTATGGGCATGTGATGTATGTGTATGTAATAAGAATATAGTCTCTAAACTTTGAACATTGAAGTTCTTTATCAAGAATGCTGTCTTATGTTTCTGAATATGAGTTTTGATCAAATTCAATTAATACTTCTTTAAGTTCATTTGATATTAAAGAACATTTAAATTAGGATTTAAAATGTATATGGAAATGTCTGGCAAATTTATGAACGTTTATATGTATGCTGGGAGTGTTCAAGGTTATATTACTCACAGATAAACCCAGAAGCTCCAAGAATAGCTCTGATAAAATGCATATGGTATCAGCTAAGCGCTGATGACTTTTTAAGGGAATCAACTGCTAAGGTATCAATTACACAGCAGCTCTGGAACACTTGTCTGCTGTCAGTCAAAGCTGGGGAGGTTATTTTTGGAGCCTGATATTTCAGATGCATACCTTTTTAATCATAATTATTCAAAAGCCTTATAAGCTCAAAATCTTAATCATTGAAATTTGCCTACCCAATGAGATATTTAAACTTTCAACTAATTCAACATCAATTGTACTTAATTAAATAATTCCCAACCTATTCTGGAGTTTGGAAATAATCTATATAGTTTTTGATACTGTTTATTTAAAATACTAAATTATTTCTGTTTCAAATGATTGTCAAATCATTAAATTAAAACTGAAGTAGAGATGAGACAAAAAATGTGTTAGTTATTTGTGCGGGCTTGTACATTTTTGGAAATTGGTTTCTTGAGATTAAATTTCAGTTTTACCTAATTTATTTAAACTTTTTCACAAATTGAAAACTTCAGGAACAAAAATGCACCATGCACCAAGTTACAAAAAGTATCTGTATGACCCATAAAGACAATACACATAGTGCCTTTCATGTGAAGTTTCACACAAACCTATACAGCATTAGATGCTGCCCCTCTTGTTCACCTTTATTAGTACATTACTGCACATGTAGTCATACTGTTTGGGATTTACAAAGGAGCCTACAGGAGTTAGGTGCCCACATTCCATTGAAAATCAATGGGAGTTGGGCTCCTAACAAGTCTAGGCTCCTTTGACAAGTCAGGCACTGATTTCAATGGGTCTGCTCTCAGTGTAAGGTATTTTTGACCTAATTGAGGATGGCAGGAGTTAGCTCATAGTTAGAGAGCTTTAAATAAAGGTTTATTATTTTTTATGTATTGTGTCTTGTACTGTGGCAATATCAGACACAGAATCATAAGTAAATACACAATTCACAGTATATATGAGTTATCACTATCTATATATATATATATATATATATATATATATATATATATATATATGAATTATCACTATAAAGTCCAAACTCCTAAAAATATTTACCAAGTTATCTCTTATCTGGTAAAACATGGTAACAATATATTCACGTAGTGTTTTTAATGAAGGAAATTATAACTTCAGTTAAAATAGTGTGACCTTATTAATAAGCAGATGGTTTTGTAAGCATTAGAAATATTCATACACTATTCATTTAAATTCAACATACAATTAAAATAAGCCCTTTTAAAATAAAGTACAAAATATCTCTCAGAACTATTATGCACAGGAAGAGAGGACAAACTATTTTTCATTCACATTTCACACCTGCCTGCAGTTGTTTGTCACCAGTGCCAGTGGCTACTTTATCCCCAGCTCGTGTTTCAAAGGTGGCTGTTTCTCAGTATTCCAGATTCCTTTCTGAGAAATATTTAAATTTTGTCTGAATCTTTAATGTCAATATGCTTCTGCATAAGATTAAATTATTCACTACTTATACTATACCTTAAAAAAGGGAAGCCTCCCAGCCGTCCTTTAATTATTAAAAGCCAAATAGATTGCAGATATCCACATTTCTTTTAAGCTGCTATTTAAAGCCTAATTCTGCTGCCAGTGAATATAATTATGTTTTGCATTTACAGAACAGTTTCAATTCATCCCATAACACTTTGACTTATGTGAATAAGGATTATTTTACCTTTATGACAGATGGGGCGACTGAGGCACAGAGGTTAAGTTACCTACACAAGATCATACAATAAGTCAGGGGCAGAATCAGCAGTAGGGCCCCATCTCCTGGTGCCATACTTAATCCATTAGACCACAGCTCACTCCACTGACATCAACAGGACTTGTGTTATTATTTTCAGTGGGAGCAGGAGCAGGCCCTTCAAGTGAAATAATTATGTGTTACAAAATTCCACCAAATCCAGGCTTTTTTTCCCCCAACAATTCCAATGTTAAAGCATAGCCAGGCCAATATGGTTTAAGGCTGAGAAGGATATATCATTCCATGCCATGTACAGATAAAAAGTGCCAGTACACTAAGAAAGGAGAGAAAATGTGTATAGGAATAACTTTAAGGAGTGCTTGGCATTTGACATCTAATTATATTTTCTTGTTTTCAGAGTGCCGATAAAGATGACAACAAAAGCACCAACGTTTACGCAGCCGTTACAAAGTGTTGTGGCACTGGAGGGTAGTGCCGCAACCTTTGAGGCTCATATTAGTGGTAAGATTTACTCCTTTCTTACTACCTTCATTTCTTGTTCCTGAATTACTTATGTAGTGGAAGTGTAAGACAAACATACGGTTGCCAGTGCTTTAGCAAGTCCTGTAATGTGATGGGGTAAAGACTGTCAGTGCATCCAAATCAGACAGCAGTGAAAGGGTCAAGTAATATAATTCCATTTCTTCAATGGATTAGCCGACTTCAGAGAGTGCTATCAAATTCCAGCAGACATACTGTACAGAATTATGATGGATCCTGAGCAAAGACCCAATTCTGCTACCATTGACGTCTGTGGCAAATTTTCATTGACTTCAATAGGAACAGAATTGGGCCCCAGTTAACACAGCAAAGGAAGAAATAGGAATAAAAGTGCAAATTGTGCTAGTGAGAAGTCTAGGGATGTACACACTGTGTCTATGGGGACATGACAGAGCGAGGGGCTAAGTGGCAGAATGTGCATTGCTGCTCCAAAGCTGAAGAGGACAAATTTTTCTTCACTGGCTCTGTGCTGGGCACACTGGCTCATTTTGTGTTGACTTTCACTCCATTCAACCCCCTTGACTTATATGATTTTGGTGGAGTGGTATGGGTGATAAGCACAAAATTTGGGCTTGCATGCGCCTACTCAAAATGGTAGGAAAGCCTGTATAGAGGTAGTGTAAGATTGTGATAAATAAGATTGTGGAGCAACTTAAAGACGCCCCTTCATTTTTAAATGAAGTACCACATGATCACATCATACCATATGATAAAAATAGCATTTGAGTCAGCATCAACACAGAGAATGTACAAACCCCACTCATACCCTATTGTTGAATCAAAATAAGTGACAGAGCAGCCAATGCCTTGTTCCAGGAGTGGGTTTGACAACTTCGCAGTCCTAAGGAGAAGTGACACAGAATGGCATGGTTAAGGAAGTGTATTAGGGTATTGGCATTAGTATTGTGATTACCCACATAATATAAAAGAGAGCATCCATGAGCTGCAATTGTACAATCACTCCATGGCAGGTATGTGGTCTGTCCAGGACCATAGCCACCTTTGACATTTGCTGGTAATCATTGCCCTATGGGTGTCAAAGATGTACTTGCTCCAAAGAGTGACTGGCAATTTTGCTTTTGCACGCACGCCTGTACCCACCTTTTTGACCCCTTGATTAACATAGGATCATATGGGATATTTGAACACCTCCATATGTGTATTTACATCTGTGACTTATTTTGCATCCACTTTTTCCAGGTTTGATTCATTACTCCAGGGTTTGCCATCCCAGACTTCTGTAACAGTGTAGAGTTTTTGTTTGATGTATGTTTCATTTTAAGTTGAATAGATATGCTGAGAAAAATCACCCTTCTAATAAATCCATTGACCACAAAAGTAAAATAAATAAATACATCATTTAAAACCAGTTATGATGCTGAAGTTCTTGATGAATGGATGATTTCAGCTATTTTCTCTTCATTTATAATATCCTGTAATATTTGTGAGTGCAACTTAATTTAATACTAATAAGAGACAAAGCACTTTTGTAAATGAATGTACCAAACTTTTATTTTAGGCCCAAGCCTTATGTGAAACAATCTTTTCTTAGCTCTTATTCATGTTGTGGGCTACTGGAACATCCCTCCATCCCTAAAGCCACTCATCAAGTCTGACAGTTCTGGCAGCGATTCAGTATTTAGTTTTTTTAATGCACAAAAAATTGTGAAGATTTTATTTCCTGGAATCTGACCTAAATCATAGACAGTGTAATTTTATTTCTGTCACATGGATAGTGATTTCTTTTATCAATCATTGTGAATGTTAAATTCAGTTCTTGTCTTTACCTTTGAATAAAGCCATTTTATATACGAGTCAAATATGTAGAATTCTAGATTGAATATGAAGAGCACAATTAATATGAGAGCATTAAAGGTGTGCTTAATAAATGCTACAGGATGCAGCCTATAGCATTAGAGTAAACTAAATTACACATGTGAACCAAACTGTGAATTGCTTGTGTGTCTGCCTGTCTATCTCTACAGTATTGTTTGGATGTTGCATTCATTAATAAAGATTTAAATTGGACTCCTCTTAGTTTTCATGATTTATTCCCTTCCAAACATTGAGCAATGGCAAGCCCACGTTTACAAGCTTCACTCTCGATAGGTTCTGTGCTTGTGAAAATCAGGCCTAACGTGTCTCAAACTGATTTCTTGAAAACTGAGCCACCCCAAATCCTTGGTACATGCTTAGCTACATCTATGAAACTATAAGCACCTAAATGTGGTGTTTCTATCTTTGGCTGGAAAGTCTCTCTCTTTCCCAGGCTACTTCTATATATAAATAAGTTTGAATTATTTGATTTTTTTATATAAATATAAAAACCAAATAACTTAGGTTTATTTTTTGGCTGTGAGAAACAGCAAAATTTGCAACTTTTCTAAACATGTCTAGAGTGATTGCAGATGCCCAACAAAACTTTCTCTCTCACAGCCCATATTTGTCTTCGTTTTATTCTCACACAGTCAAATCCTGGCCCCCAGAGAGAATCCAAAGTAACTGAGTTCTTTAAAGGGGTTTTTTGCAAGTGTTAGGTGGCAGAATTCTGCAGCCTCAGAACCTTTTGAACACACAAGGTGGAGACTCTGAGGTGTAGTAGTTGTAGGGAAACTCTACTAGAGTAGCTTCAGGGCCACCTCCTGAAGCTATAAAAGGCCTTTTTGCAAAGAAATTGTTGCACTTTTGCAGTTGAGCATTATTGGAAGAGGTCATGCATAATTGCGCAACCTTACCCTGTGCAGATCCCAGCATTTTGGGGGCTTCTACCTGGCTGTGCATAAAGGAGAACAGGAAAAGTGGAGGCACAGCTGGAGAGACATGGGTGAAGATAGAGAACCACCATTTAATAGATATTTGGGTCCCTCCATCTTAGAAAAGGGGTTTTCTGGTACCACGAAGAATGCTCTCAAGTAGAATAGCCTCCACAGAGCCACTTGTTTCCTGTTCTGTGACTTGGGTAGGAGGATTCTTCTCCCTTCCCAAGGATCCTCTTGGTCAGCTGAGTTAATTAGCTTAAGTGCTGGAAGAGGATTTTTCCTGTCATATTTAAGTCACCATTTGAAGCTGAAAGCCAGTTATGACTGTTCAAGGAGTCTACTAAAAGTGGGAGGCTTGCCTGAGGGATTTGCATCTAAGAACATTATAAATCTGAACAGTAAAATATCCAACCCAATAATGCTGCTCTCTGCTAGTTTATCCCTCGTTCATTCACTTCTACGAGGCTTTGCCATCATCCTTTCCAGAAAGATATAAAGATAACTCTTGATTTTACTTTTTGCTACAGCCACTTTCAGTGGTAGCTTATTTAATAAATTTGTTAACCATTCAGGCGATTTAGTCCTTGTTTCCTAGCACTTGAATTATATGATTTAATTACAAGGAACCTGTACTTTTTTATGTTTTTGGTTTTTTTTTAATGCTAGGGAACAAATCAAAGCTTGACTGCCATGAATTTCTCAATCCTCCTTATAATTCTTAAATTAGACTAATGCTGCAGGCTCCTAATATAGTAGCCTGTGACTTACACTCTAACCCTATGTATTGTCAAGACAGCTGCATCAGGAAAATGCCTTGAATATTGTGATTTTTCTTCTACTGATGTAATTGCAGACCTGTGCACATGCAGCAGCTCCCTCAGATGGTTGAAAGTTGCCATATATATTAGTAATTAGCAGAGATATTTTGGAGCTCCTGGTCTTTAGTGATGCTGACATTGGTTTATTTATCTACCTTTTTCCTTAGGTTCCCCAGTTCCTGAGGTGAGCTGGTTTCGGGATGGCCAGGTTATCTCTGCTGCAACTCTTCCCGGCGTGCAGATCTCCTTTAGCGATGGCCGCGCTAAACTGGTGATCCCCGCCGTGACAGCAGCCAACAGTGGAAGATACACCCTACAAGCCACCAATGGATCTGGGCAAGCAACTAGTACTGCTGAGCTACTTGTCACAGGTACAGTATGGTTAAGGAGGGGCAGCAAACTATTGGAACTTCCCTTTGTCATGAGAGGTGAGGGGGCTAAAAATAAAAATTATATACACTCCAGACTTGAATAAAAATAACACAAAAATATGATTTGGAAACACAAACCAAGATAGAAACAACAAATCAAATTCTTTACGCCTAAAGCAAGCTAGATTTTTTTCCCAAAAACTTCAATGTATATTTAGATTCCTTATAGATATAGATAGGACTCTTCATCACTTCAAATATTCAAATATTATTATGACAACAGTTTTCAGCAATATAAACTATGCATCAAACCCTATGAAGACTTATGAGTATAGTCCTTGCTGATGGCTAGCTCAACACTACTCTTGAATAAAAGCTTGTAATCTTTACTCACACAAGAAGCCCCACTAACTTCAATGGAATTAGTCATGTGAGCAAAGATTGCTCCTGTGAATAAGGATTTGAAGGATAGGGCCCTTATTAACTTCAGTGGGACTGTACTCACACGAATATAGAATGGATCTGTCCCTTTGTTATCAGTGTAGGCCCTATTCTGCAAACTCTTATGCACATGTTCAGTTTTGCTCATGTGAGTAGTCCCACTGACAGCAATGGAAATACTCACATAAAGTTAAGTATGTGTGTAAGTGTGCTGGATCAGGGATTTATTCATGTGAGTAAAGTTAGGAACATATATATATGTGTGTTAGCAGGAAGGAGGCCTTAATTTATTTTAAGGTTGGACGAGGTGGCCCTTTTCTGTATCAATAGCAACTGGAAGATATATAAGGAGACTCTATAGTTTATATATAAAGGTTACTTGTAAAGCATTTAAAGACTGAATTCTTCTAGTATTGGACATGTTTAGCCCTTGTGAAGTTTTCTTTATTTAGTGAACTTTTGCTTTAATTTTTCTATTCAAACTATAGCTGAAACAGCACCACCAAACTTCACACAACGTCTACAGAGCATGACAGCAAGGCAAGGAAGACAAGTTCGACTTGATGTGAGAGTGAGTGGAATCCCTACACCTGTGGTGAAGTTCTATCGGGATGGAGCAGAAATTCAAAGCTCCCTCGATTTTCAAATTTCACAAGAAGGAGACCTCTACAGTTTAATAATTGCAGAAGCTTATCCTGAAGACTCCGGAACCTATTCAGTAAATGCGACAAATAGCGTGGGACGAGCTACTTCAACAGCCGAATTGCTGGTTCAAGGTAATGGAGTTTAGGTTGTAAGCCATGAAAATAAGAACGTGTATACAGTCTTACTGCGGTACAGAGGGCCCTGCTGCAGTTAATGTTGATCAGCAGTTTAATTAATAAACAATTTCTCAGAAGTTTGTAACTTGCCCATAAAAATTAATTCCAAGTTGAAACTTGTCATAAAAGGCTCCAGGCTGGTAACAAAAAATACATTTTCAACATAAAACAGTTCCCTCATTTGGACTTTTTTGAATTATATAAGTATAATGCTAACATCACAGAAAGGTGGTGGTTTTTTTGAGATAGAGTGAGAGAGCTTTGTTTTGCCCTTGCAGAATTTTAAAAAAATTAGATTTTAAAACCAAGGTGTCTTAATTTACTGCTGTTGGGCCACATTCTGCAGTTCTTAAGTAAATGAAACTCATTGACTTCAGTAGGAACAGGTCCATGTCTTTAATTTGCTAAATGATTATTTTTTCATTGCAAGTCCAAATTCAGGCACAATATGATTTTTGCAGTAAGATAGATATATGCTAATACTTCAAGAGCAGCCATAACGTTACCCCATTTCTGTACCGCATCAGTACTTCCTCACAAAGGGAATTTGTGACACACACATAGCAAATGAATGGTAGAATGTTCATCTTGACATTTACAAATCAGTGCCCACTAACGTCAGGCCTCTGTTCTCACAACGCATCTGCAGATTGAACTCCTAGAATGTGGGAGCAGCCCAGAATGAGATGCAACAGAATTGCCCTTTTTGATCAGCTCATTTCTCACATACACATATGTACAGGAGTCTGAACTTCATCTACTGTATTTTTTTAAAACTGATAACAACCAAGACAGTAAAGTTTAAAATTCACTTAATAAACGCACTAGGGCTTTTAATATACCTGCTACAACAACATTATATTCTTAGGGCCCTGACCACTAAATATATGATTAAGTATATGAGCTTTTCTAGTGTGGGCAAGCCATACATGGATGAAGTAAGGTAACAGATTTTAATCATGGGGAAAGAGCGAATAGAAGTTTGGTCATCTGTGTACAGCTGTAATTGGCATCATATAAGAATTGGCGTTTCTTGGGAGAAATACCCCTCTCACGAGAGAGAGAGAGAGTAGACTCCATGGTGAGAGATCACATGGGATCCTGAAAGTGAGCTCAGGAGCTATGAAGACAGTTTTGGGTTGAATGGAGCCCTTTCAATCATACTCATTATGCCATTATATCCAACACAGCCTTTCTTGGCTCATCAGTTAATAATACACTTTTAGACTAACTATATACATATTTGGGAGATTGGAATGATTCTGAAGCATGCATTCAAAGTCTTGTATAATTAATATGCTTTTGATTATTTTGGCCTAAATACATAGTTACACACAAAAGCTAATTTTATTTCAACTGGTTCCACAATTATTTGCCTATAGATACTGCAAGGAAAACAGATGGCTCCTTAGTTCTTTCTTTGGTGTTTATGCATGCTGATATACAATTGGAATTGCATGTGTAGTTCCTTCTAAAAAGTGATTATTGTTTATTGCCACATATAATTCTCCTGACTATTCAAATTTTACCTTCCAATAGGCGAGGAAGAGGTAGTACCCGCTAAAAAGACAAAGACAATTGTTTCGACTGCTCAGATTTCACAAACAAGACAAGCCAAAATTGAACAGGTACATTTTTTTCAAAGCCAGTGGTGTTAAAAGCTGTAGGTATTGATTATTGCATTGCAATGTCTCACCGTTGTTCATTCTTTCATTACAGAAGATAGAAGCCCACTTTGATGCCAGATCACTTACAACTGTTGAAATGGTCATAGATAGTGCCACAGGGCAACAGCTCCCACACAAGGCACCTCCAAGAATGCCTCCTAAACCTACATCAAAATCACCAACTCCACCAATAAGTGCTGCAAAAGTACAAATGGCACGCCAGCAGTCACCATCTCCCATTAGACAGTCACCATCACCTGTAAGACATGTGAGAGCACCAACACCATCACCAGTCAGGTAAATCATCTTAACTACCAAGGAAAGATTGAATTTTGAGTCATTCCCACCTGTAAAGTGAGAAAATGAAGAATGATGATACTGTAAACTGAAAGCACAACATAGAATGGAAGAATGTGGGCTTGTTCTGACTATTGCTTTGATTCTGTATAGTTGTCAAAGCTTCAGATTTTGGAAGCTGTCTGTAAATGCCCCATCCTCTGAGATAGGTTTAGGAAATCCTTTAGAAAATATTTAGGGTCAGATTCTGCACTGAATGTTCCACCACACAAAGCTGGAGTAACTTTTTTTTTTTTTTTTTTTTTTGCTCTAGCTGTACATGATTAAGTTAGATTAGAATCTGGCCTTTGGTAGTTACTGTGTGGGAACAGAGAAAAGAGAGAAGGCATTTGGTGAGTTTCATGCAGAATGGAAAGATGAACAGAAAAATAACTGTGAACATCTGTGGAGACAGGTGTATTATGGACATGTTGGTAATGATTCTAGAGTCAAGGCTGTGGAGGCAAGCAGTGAGCATGGTTATGGGGAAATGAGGGTTTAGCTCTGCCATGTAGAAGGTATTGGGAGGAAGAGGGGGGAAGGGTGATTTTAAGTGCAGGATCCACAGCTGTGGTGTAGTAGAGCCTAGTGCATTTGCACTGAGGCATTGATGGAGATCTGGTAGGCTCTGTTGCATCAGCTCCCCATTGCATCAAGCACCGGGACCAGAGAAGCCAAAAGTCTGAGTGGAACAAAGCCCCATGTAAACCTTTGTGCCACCTCTGTTTTGTGGTGAATTTCACCACAGTAAGAATAGCTATTGTATGTATGTACAAGAAGTAGCAGTGGATTGGTACTAACATAGTAATTTACAAGTATGATTAATCCAGGAGCGCCTGTCTAAATACAAGGATAATACAATAGTGCCATCTAGAGGGCTTAATGTACTCAAAATGTTATACTCTAGGTAGACCTGCATGAAATATATTATTGACTCAAAAATAACATTTGCATTTAAATTAGATGTGAAAATAAACCGAAATAAAAGTATGATGCTGGTGCCCATCACTATGCTGCAATGATTCAGAATTTGGCAGTGTTTAAATATTTGCTTGGTGCTAGAAATTTGACAGACAGGAACTCATGTTGGGGAAAATATGAATTTAGTAGTGGTGTTATAGCAAATTGGAGAGTGCTTTACAATGACTTACTAATACTCACAATTAATTTAAAAATGTCAGTCTTTCAAAAAGCTTCTGTTTATCACTTTAACAGTGATCAGTTAATGCTGCTGTAATCAGTGCTGCCTGAAATCAGAGACTAATTTGACTTATCAGAGACTTCTGTGCCCCACATGATACCCCACTGAATTCGGTGGGGATCTTGCAGATGTAGGGCTCATTTCAGAATCGGGGCCTAATTTAGTACATAATGCCCCTGATCCTATAGTCCTTTCTCAAAACTCCCATTACCTCAGTAAAGAATGTAGTCTCTCACCCAATGCGAACTAATCATTTCCAGTATTTTTATATTAAAGGTATATTCTTGAGTGAAATACATAGTGGTGTTCTCTCTTATGTCTTTATTATAAAGGTAATTAAGTCATAAAAATATCCTTCAATACATGAAGGATCTGATAAACCTATAAGAGGAAGAAAGCTCCTCATGTCCATTCCTTCTTGCAGTGCCAATCACATTGATGGCATTCAGTAAATAATAAAACAATGAGATCTCCTCCTCTATTTATTATTTACATTGAGATAGTGTCCAAAAGATCCAGAATCAGGGCTCCGCTGTACTGGCAGCTGTACAAACACCCAGGAAGACTGTTCTAAAGAGCTTACAGAATAATTTCAAACAAGTGAGTATAACAAACAATAGGAAGGAAGAAGGAGAATGGGGGATCACCTAATCTAACAAATTACACAAATTGAAGGTAACAAATCAATGGAAGCTTTGCTTTCCTTTTCTAAATAAACAAATCCAATGTTGCCATCTGCTATTCAGCCTATCACCCTTTGGGTTTCTTGTAGCCCTGGAGTTTGTAAGTAGAATTTGGTCAAAATAATTCAAATTTCAAAATTTTCCTGTGGGGGGGCGAGAGAAAAGAAAAGGGACACAGGTTTTTTTGTTGTTGTTTTTAGCTCAACCTCTAGGTACTGACGGTGCCCTAACAGGAAGTGTCAATCCTGTGTGAAGTTACTTGTGTGGTTATTTTATTGTGATGTTAAATTTAATACCAGTAATGTAATGTTTATTTATTAGGTCAGTATCTCCTGCTGGAAGACTCTCCATTTCACCTATTAGGCCTGTGAAATCTCCATCACTGATCCGTAAAGCACAGGCAACAGCAGCAACTACTGCTGACGTTCTTCCTCCATGGAGGCAGGAAGGTTATGCCTCTGCAGCTGAAGCACGGATGCAGCAAACTAGAGTAACTACAAGTGCTACCCAGATAAGGACAGAAGAAAGATGGGAAGGGAGATATGGTGTCCAAGACCAGATGACTATTAGTGCTGCTGCTGCTGGTGTCACTGTTGCTGGTGTAGCTGCTGGGGCTAAAGAGGTAAAGAGTCTTTGAATTTGGAAAGAATATTGCTTATGCTCTTTGTAATGAGACACTGTTGCTGAATAGAACTCCTAATGTAATTTGAGAGACTGTGTGTAAACATTTGCTTTCAACAGCTAGTTAGGGAGTTCCCCTGGAAGTGTTTAAATAGATCTTTGACAGCAGTATTCTGTGCATGTATTTGTCATATGTTTATTCTATGTATGCAATCTATAAAACAATGTCTTCTGATGCAACTAATTTTGATCCTACAGGACACTGATAAAACAGCAGCTGTTGCTACTGTAGTTGCTGCAGTTGATCTGGCTAGAGTGAGAGAACCAGTTCCAAGCCCCGTAGAGCAGATTGCTAAAAGGACAGCAATGACTGCAGTACACATTCAACCTGTTCAGGAGCAGGTAGAAGTATAACCACAGCTTTTATATAACTTCCTCCTTACCCCCTCATTTTATATACAAACAAAACATGTATTTCACTGTGCAAAATTAAACAAGATATTAAGTGCTTCATATAAGCATGCATTATTGGTGCAGAAGCATCTGCACTGTAAGGGACTGCTATTGGGTCATCACATCTGAATTGACTTAATTATTCTTGCACCATTCCTGAGGAATAAGTGTCATATCTTTTTTTTAATAACTCCAGTGAAAGTGATCCCAAAATGTCCCAATTTTTCCTAATATTTAAATTTTTCCCTTTGAGCTTAAAATAACTATTTCCCAGCATTTTCCCTTTAACTTACACTACCTTACTTTTGATAACTGATATTTGTTATGTATTGAGATATATTTTAAGGTTGTTTTTTTCCCCTCCTATAAAAACCAGATAAGAAAGGAAGCTATGGTAGTAGTTACTACTGATAAATCCAAAGAACAGGAAATGATATCAAGAACTAGAGAAGGAATTGCTACCAAACAAGAAGTACACATCACCCATGAAAAGGTGAATACTGTTATTACAGATGTAATAGTCACTGTTAAACCCTATTTTAAAGACAAACTATGTATGTATTTTTCTTTCCTTTTCTTTTTGTAACTTATGAATTGAAAAGCCCAGCAGTACAAATGGTTTTACTATATAACTCTTCTCCCTTAGTTTCCATTACTAACATAATTCACTCCCGTAGTTTTTCCATACTAACATTCTCATAATTCTATTCTGATGACTGATCTTTTTGTATAAGATCAGTACTTAGATACTATCATGACTGGTATCCTATGAATATTATAGATAAATTAAAAAGAAATTTTTGAAAAAATGACTTCAAGGAAAAATGCATTGTTTTCATACCATTTATTGTATGATGCACCAAATGTATTTTTAAAAAACCCACACACCTCTTCTTGAACTTTCCATTTTTCTGTGGTTGTTTCTAAACTTATTCCATGCAGCTGGCATTTTCCTGTTAACGAGTAGGGGGTAAGATATATTAGGAAGAAACTTATTCAGCACTGAAGGCAATGTGAAAAAAAATACTGACGACAGAATTTTTAGATAACTTTCAGCATATGTTTTGCTTTGTTTTTAATTTTCAGATACATTTAGTTTTATTTTAACTTAAGCCCTGATTCTGCAAACAGGTATGCATATGCTTAACTTTACTCAAACAAGTTAGATCTATTACAGCCAATGGGATTATTCAGATGGGCAAAATTAACCAAGTGTAAGTGTTTGCAGGATCAGGACCTGTTGGTATTTCTGGATGGTTCCTAGGAGTTTCATATGAAGATAGGGTAACTTCTGCCTCCCTCTCCTAGAAATGGTATATTTCTGCATTCCATCACCATTTACTGCTTCTCCAGTCCAAAATACTCCTGCAGAAAGTAGGTGAGGTCAGTCTAGTGCTGAAGTCAGGCTTCAAAATTGAAAGGGTAAGAAGGAATCTAGTGCTGAGAGTGGGTAGGTCTAAATCTGAGTTAAGGCTGCAGGGCAGGTTGAATCTAGTCCTGAATGTGAAATGTAGAGTGATGTCAAGGTTCAAGTGATTAGTAGTATGGGCAGGGAGAGGAATAATTTGGCTTTCCAGTACTGAGGGATGGAAATCAGAAAACCACCATTAGACAGGGAGGAGCATATTCTGTATTTTCATCTAAACCTCCTGAATGGAGTGAAATTTACCAAAAATATGCATTCAGAATCATGGCTTTTCCCCATTGTTTGTAATGCAGAAAAGTTTTTTATTTACTGCCTTTTAGTAGTAAAATGGAAGAGTCTATGGGATAAGTTATTTTATTTTTCTTCTTACTGTATATTTCATAAAAGAAGTTTAATTATTGTTGTTACCAGTCTAGTCAATTTTTAAAATCTATATAAAAGACTGGCATTTTCCTAAGACTAGGCATCATGTAACAATGATATTTACTTGCACACATTACAGTTAACCCAAGGTGCAAACAGAGCAACTCACAATCACTTCCTTCTATAAGGACCTCCAGTGGAATTTATCGTCCTTTCCCTCTGCTAGTCTAGCCTCTTCTCCAATGTTATGTAAAAGTCATATAATTTGCATTTCAGATCATATGTAATTGAGACTCTTTTTTTACTATTAAAACCAGATAAGAAAGGAACCAGAGAAAACTCCTATACCCAAAGTAATAATAGCTGTTGATAAAGCCAAAGAACAAGAAAAAGTATCAAGAGCTAGAGAAGAAATTTCTACAAAACGAGAGCAAATTCACATCACTCATGAAAAGGTGAATACTGCTGTTGCTGTTGTAACTCACCGTTACATCCTATTTCTTTTACAGTCTCTATCAAATGCTCCTTATGTATTTTGCCTTTGATTTTTATGAGCTGAAGGCTCCAACAGTAAGAACATTTTTAAAGTAACTATTCCATAAAGAGCCCCAGTATTACAGTTCCAGGCAAAACTCCCATTGACTTCAATAGGAGTTTTGATTAGTCAGGAACTGCAAGACTGGGCTCTTAATTCTTTAAGTATTTTGATTGTCATTGCTAGTATACTCATAATTCTCATTTAGTGATGATTGACTTTTACTTGTTGTATGAAGATGGATTTTCAGAGAAACTTTTAAAGAGTTTTTATTAAAGTAGCCATCCAAACAGAATAATATTCACTTGCATAAAGCGTTTGCGTCAGTAAGGTTTGCTGGAAGTTTTGCCTGATAACAGCCTGTATGTCAAAGCTAATACCAAAGTGATTTTGGAGCCCTTACTCACATCAAGTAGCCCTCATTTATATGAGTAGTCCCACTGGTTACTGAGAGTTAGATGTTAGGTTATAGTAATACACATTACTATGCAGCTACTAAAAAGAGTTTATATCAGGAGGATACAATGATGATCACTTAAATGTAACTTATGGGGGACCAAATTCTTTCCTGATTCTCTTTCACACAGTGTAATCCTACTGAATTTAACTGGGTTGCAGTGTGTAAGGTGGGACAGAAGTGGCTTATGCAAAATAGTGATTCCACTCTACAAGTGGCATTTCATCTTCTCTCCTTTCCCCTTGTCTGCATAACATGCCATCAACCTGTCCCACTTTCCTGACAAGCCATGTAATTTTGTTTGAGTATATAACTGAAATTTTTTTATCATGAAAAACAGATAAGAAAGGAAGCTGTGAAACCATCTGTGCCTAAGGTAGTAATTACCACTGATAAACCTAAAGAACCAGTCATAATATCAAGAATTAGAGAAGAAATTACTACCAAACCAGAACAAGTGCAAGTAACTGATGAAAAGGTGAATGGAACTGTTATAAATGTGATATTCACTCTCCTGTGATATTTCCTTTACACACCTAATGCTTTCCCTACAAATACTAACTATATATTTCCAGTTTGTTTTTTCAAATTACTCCAACTAGAAACTTTTATATCAACTATGAATTAGAATCTAGTTTTTCCCACTTTGTCCGTCACTCCTAATAGTATGCATTAATAATATATTCATAACTTTTTTTGTCTGAGTTTGATTTATTTGCAGTAAAGAGCATTTTAACTTTTTAAAAATAATGTATTTTATTTAAATAGGCACTAGAATATCAATACTCATTAACATCTATCTAATACAGAGTCACTTTGAGGCTGCAGTGTACAAGGATCTAAAACCTTAACCCTTTCCCCATTCCAACATCTTTTTTTTATGAGACCATATGTAATTGAAACGTTTTTGTTTCTACCGTAATAATCAGATAAGAAAGGAAACTGAAAAAACTACTGTAGTTCCAGCAGTAATTGCCACTGATAAATCCAAAGAACCTGTCACAATACCAAGAGCTAGAGAAGGAATTACTACCAAACAAGAACAAATTCATCTAGTTCATGATCAGGTGAATACAGCTGCTGCAGATGTGAAATACACTGTTAGAATTTACTTTCTCTGCAAGCCTCCTCATGCTTCACCAGCAGTTAAGAGCTACTTTTGTACACTAGCATCCACTCAATTGCATTCCGCTTAATGAGCCTGCTTAATTGGGGGTGATTTGACAAAGAACAGATTCAGTGTAATGAATCTCAGTAATTCTAGGAAATTAATTAATGGTCCATCCATTTATGAAAAAGCATTTTAAATGGCACACCTATAATTGTCTCTGAGAGCCTGGTCTCAGCAGATAATTTTGAACTGGTGTTTGCTTACATTAATTTCCATCTTTGAAGTCCTTTAGTACATAGGCTAGTTCCCTTTAATTTTATGGTTAATTGACCAGTTGATCACTTTATTAAGGTTAGTATTGTTTTTGTTCTTAGTACAATGCATACTTTTAAAACTATTCAGTTTCTCCCAATATTTTCCTGCCAGCCTCTAGTAACTGGGACCATTGCTTATTTCTGTTTCCACGGGGCCTATGCCAGTTAAGAAGATTCTAATGTAATATAGCTGAGTCCTTTCATCAATGAGAGAGTAGCATGACTGTGAACTACAGGATATGGCCCACTCTTTTCTTAGTGTAATTAATTAATCGAAAACATCATTGATACATTTACAAATATTTTAATTTTAAATTAAAAAGCAAAATCAGATAAAATACTCTCCAAGGGTTCAGAGTGCACAGAGTTCACAGTTCTTTGGCATGTGAATTTATGGCCAGATTCAACAACGGCATATGCAACTCTCTTGAAGTTAGCACTAGCATTGAATAATACAGCCCTTAGAGTGCAAAGTCTTCCTATCAATAGTATAACAAACTTTTGCAGACAATCTCTGTCTTACCTAGCTTAGAGATATTACTTCAAGTCGTGAATTGTTTTTAAAGCTGTATGTAATTTGGGTGAATGAAGGTAATTTATTATTCAAAAGTGTTAATTTTTTCACATGCTGTTATATACCATATCTGAATTAATTATAATACTGAAAAAACAGCAGCAGTTGCTACTCAAATACCTGCTGTTGACCAGGCCAGGGCTTGGTAATGCAGAAATAACACTGACATCAAATGTGAACCCAATTATGGATCAGGAAGCTAAAAACAAATTAGATCCTGGCAGAAAAGCACCATTTCCTTTTACCAAAACACTCTACCAGTTATCCTTCCCTATTAGGAACTTGTAAAATACATTAACACAACTTTTCCTTGCATTGAAGTTACAGCTGCATATTTCCTAAGTCTCATCATGTGTGAATGGGCCACGCAGTATTTGCATGTCAAACCCATATACATACTTTGACTATTTCTCTTAATAATGTCTGATGTAGAATTATGTGCAGCTTTCAGAAATTGTAGCTTTTTTAATATTTGTCTATTTACATACATATTGTACACACCATACACATAATCACAAATGTGTACCTACAAAGTATTTAATGTACACTGTACATATAGATGGATGCATGTGTAGTGCGTATGTATATCTATTCAGCATGAAATATATATTTACAGCTAGAGATTATGAAATGCACATTGTGGATAAATACAGTACTGCATGTTTTTCATACTATATACTGTATGTACTTTTTCTGTCTCTCTATAACATATATGTATTATTTACTGTGTATTTGCCAGATATACAAATCTTTGTCTGAATTCTGTAAATGTTATCTTTAGATTGGAGCTTACAAGAAAGCTGAAGCTGTAGCTACAGTTGTTGCTGCAGTTGATCAGGCACGTGTTAGAGAGCCCTGGGAGCAAGAGTATGCTGAAGAAGGCTATGCTGAGCAGACAGCTTTGCAGTATGGATATAAAGAACGTACTATGACAGGTCACATTGTTGAGGTGCCAACAGAGCGTCATGTTGTCACCAAACCAGTACACGTTGCTTCTGAAACAAAAGTTTCCACCACTGAAAAAATGGGAATGCATATATCAACACAGGTTAGACTTCATTTACATTGCAGTCTGTCTCAATGTCTGTATATTTTTTTTAAATGAAACCTTTTATTTGTAGTTTGGTGACTAGCACAACATACTCACCAAACATTCTATTGGTTAATGTAGATTAAAAGAACAGAAGAAACTAAAACTGAAAAAGCAGTCCGTGTTGAACACACACGTCCCCGGACAGCAAGTCCTCATTTTACCGTTTCAAAAATTACCGTTCCTAAACCAGATCATACTTACGAGGTAAGAAGTGGAGGAAGGGTATGCCAGGCAAACAGCAAGCTCAGTTAAAATAACTGATACCTCATTCTTTTTAAATTGACGCCCCTCCTTTTACCAACCTATACAATACTGTGCTGCTCCGAAGAGGGGGAAGAGGTTGTGCTATCTTTCTGATTTGTGTTGTCCTATTCCCGAGTAAATAAAATATAAAAAAAAGTCCTTTATTTGTGAAATCCTGCCAAAAAGGGATTTTGTTGGTTTTTTAAAATCCAACCATTTCATATATTCAGAATGCAACTGGAACGTGTGCCATTTACAATAAAATGCTATACAACATACTCACCAAATGTTTTATTCGTTAATGTAGATTAAAAGAACAGAAGAAGCTAAAACGGAAAAAGCAGTCCGTGTGGAACACACACGTCCCCGGACAGCAAGTCCTCATTTTACAGTTTCAAAAATTACCGTTCCTAAACCAGATCATACTTACGAGGTAAGAAGTGGAGGAAGGGTATGCCAGGCAAACACCAAGCTCAGTTAAAATAACTGATACCTCATTCTTTCTATATTGACGCCCCTCCTTCTATCGCTCCATATAAAACTGTGCTGCTCCCAAGTGGGGGAAGAGGTTGTGCTATCTTTCTGATTTGTATTGCCCGATTCCTGTGTAAATAAAATATTAAAAAATGTATGCCCTTTCTTTGTGAAATTCTGCCAAAAAGGGATTTTGTTGGTTTTTTTAATACTCCAACCGTTTCATATATTCAGAATGCAACTAGAACATTCAGCATTTACAATAACATGTTACATGCCTGATATTCACCTTCACCCTGTTTAAAGGGTAGAAAAAAAATCCTGATTCGTGCTCACTTCTTGCATGAAAGAAACAATACTTCAATTGCGGTACTTATTTTTTCTTTGCAGTTGTTTTACTGCATACTAAATCAGGTTAGGAATTAACATGCTTTACATTCCTAATCCAAACTATATTTTTTATGGCCCCATAAAGAGCCATGTGCTTTTGCATTAATTTCATGTTACTTTTTCCTTTCTACTGTTTGAGGGGGTTTTTCTATCCCCTTCACAGGTCTCATCTGAAGGTCTCATCTCCTGTATTTTTAGAATTTAGACTTGCTCTATCTCTTCAGCTGCCCTGTCCTTTTTCTCAAGCATATTTAAACATGTTATAGCCATTACTTAAAATAATTCTTCTGTACTATATATATAAAAACTTATGGACACAGTCCAACTTAGTTATGCATAAAGTAGCACTTTGAAATCTCTTCAGGTATATTAATCGCTTCCTGGCATATAATTAGTTCTGTGATGCCTTAGTGAAAATCTGAGTTCCCATTTGAAAAAGCCTAGAAAACAAAACAGCATGTTCTCTTTAAAATCTATGTGCTATTTAAACGACAAAATTCTAACACAATATAATAGAATACTTTTAAATGCTATACAATTTCAAGTCTGCATAAAAGGATATATATTTTAAAATCTATCACTTTAGCACATAGTGAGATTGAAAGTGTCTTTATGTATCTTATCTAATGCCAATAAATAAAAAAATAAGGAAGTAACAGATTCATATGTAAGCTGTCCTACTAATTTGCTTGGGAAATACATAGTGTGTCTTTTGAAAATAAGAGTGATACAACTGTAACTTTCTTTCTCTTGGGTTGGTTAGGTTTCAATAGCAGGATCTGCTATGGCTACTCTTGAAAAAGAATTATCAGCAACTTCTGTTCAAAAGATCACCAGACCTGTGAAACCACCTCATGTAAAGCCACCTGAAACCAGAGAGATGACAGAAAAGATTGTCTCTCCACAATTTCCCTTTGGAGAGGCAGCTGACACCTATAAGAGTCGTTATGATGTTGAAACAAAGAGAGACATAAGTATGAGCATTACAGGTGCTGTGGTACGGGAAGAACACATTGAATTAATGCAAGAAGGTGAAGCAGAGGTTTGTCATTAAGTGAATTACAATCATCTTGGCTGACTTACATCTTAGAAACAAGAGAGTAGCCCAGCATGTTTACAGTTCCCCTCATTTACAAGCCTATCCTTGTAACATATCCCTACTGACTTTTGTTTATCTTAGGTTGTGATACTTGTTTTACACAAGCATTTCTAAGTTCTTAACATCACTTTGTCACAGCAAGCAACAGTCACTCTTTACAAGGAAACCTTTTCCTATATCAATTCTGGTGTGTCTGCCATTTATTTGCTTAGCTTTATGAGATGTTTAGTAACCCTTTCAATGTCCTAGGTGACAGAAATGGCTAGAGTTCCTGAGCCAGCAGAAGTCCCTGCTACCCCACCAACCTTAGTCTCAGTAAGTAGTAAAAAATGTAGATCTATGGTTACATTGTTTTTACCTTTCCTTCCCTTTAAGATCTGCTTTGTGTCACCCCTTTCTTGTCATGTATTTAATACATTAAGTTACTTTCTGAAGCTCTGACACTGTCTGTCATGTCTGTAGCCGGTTGTCAGTCTCTGTAACCATGTGATCTATCAGAATGATCTTTGCTGAAATGGAGCAAGTGAATTCTCACAAGGATCTGCCAAAAGATCAAGTTCCATCTGATTTTCCCTGTGAAAAGTAACATATTCAGACAGCCCAACTCCAGCTTCAAAAGCTGTAGTTTGAAAATGTCTGTTCTCTCAGATTTATTTGGGGTACTGAACATCAGTGTGTCATTTTGATATAGATGCTGAATTTTAGATTTCAGGGCTGTTTTATCATACAGTTGAAATGATTTATTTACTAGTGAAGAGCCATGTTCATTTTAATAATACTTTTGTGTGACACAGGGTCTGAAAAACATGATTGTTATTGAAGGCGAATCTGTCACTTTGGAGTGCTACATCTCTGGCCATCCAGCCCCAACTGTGTCATGGTACAGAGAAGACTATCAGATTGAGAGTTCCATAGACTTTCAGATTACCTTCAAAGCAGGAGTTGCTCGCCTTGTGATTCGTGAAGCCTTTGCAGAAGACAGTGGAAGATTTACTTGCACTGCTACCAATGTGGCTGGAACCATCAGCACTTCATGCCACTTGCATGTGCAGGGCAAGTATATTTGTCACAGCAAGAACACAAACACATCGCTCCATCGAAATGGCTTCATTACATTACAATATAACTTCTATATATCCAAGAGCTAGTAGTTCTGACAGCTGCAGAAGCAGAGGGTGTGTCTTGATTTGTCTAGAGCAGCCCCAGAACTGCTAAACCTGCTAGCAACTCCCACCTAGACCCTTCACCTAATCAAAGATTTTGTGTTGCCAAAGGCAAAATCAAAGTCTACCCATTAGTGTTGTACACTACCTGCACCATCCCCATCCCTGTTTTCATTTGGAGATACATGGGCCTGCCACCCTTCACATTAGTTCTGTCACTTCAGATGATGGCTAGGTTGATGCCTATTTTGAGGAAGGGACCTATCCCCACATCTCCCAACTATTCTGGGGTCCCCCTACTCCCAACCATCAGGGATAAATATTTCAGCCTCTGAAGTCAAGACCAACACTCACTAGTAAGTGGCCTAAAAATGCAGTCCTATGTGGAAGGAATAAATAGTAAGACCCCCATGAGCATACCCAAGGATCATCACAAGTATCTGAGAGCAGGGAGAGAGTTTGCCTTATTGTTGAGTTATATTCAAGACAATCCAAAACCCACACACCAGCGGAACATTATGGCACACCCAACATCCCAAGCCACACTAGGGTAATTGGCCATATAAATCATATCAGATTGGCAAATACCACAGCACAGTCCAATAGTATGCAAGAGGAAGAAATATTAAGGGTGAAGAATACTAAATAGCTCAGGAATGTTGACTGTGACTATGTTACAGCCATGCTGGGTTGAGGGGGCTAGAAAGGAGACTCCCCAAGTCATCTGGGTTGCCAATTATGAGCAAGCTGAGATTCCTGATGTACTTTCCCAGTGCAAGTACCTGACCCTTAAAACCAGTCAGCAAAACTACCCTCCCTCCTAGCTGCTTTGTATACTTTTAAAATATTTTGGCATCAATATCATATTTTTCTTACAGTTTCTGAGGAAATTGAGACCCGAGAAGCAGTTTCTGCAAAGGTTGTCACAGCAGAGAAAGGGTAAAGTTATTTTTCTAAGCAGACTGCTCATACTGTAATTATTAGTTACTTCCATTTTATTTATTTATGACTACATTCTGCATCTGCTCATTTGCCTTCTTTGAAATCTTCTTCCAGCTATATGGAGTCAAAAGATGTGGTAATGGTAGATACCACTGTCACAGAACAAGAAGTGTTTGGAGAAGCTGCAGCTCCTTACTTTATAACCAAACCTGTGGTTCAGAAGTTAGTTGAAGGTGGGAGTGTCATTTTTGAGTGCCAAATTGGGGGCAACCCAAAGCCACATGTCCACTGGAAAAAAGCTGGGCTCCCTCTTACTACTGGCTACAGGTATATGAGATATTTAAATATTGTTCTTTCTCTGAGATGCAAATAATACTTCCATAGACTTGACACACATTAAAATTCAGTTATCCACTTTGGACTAATCCATTGCTAGTCTAACCCCACTAATTTCAGTGGTGTGTCATCAGGAATTAATATGGCCCTAAGTTTCTGAACATATATGCATTTGAAGTCCATTAGGCCATTCTTCTTGGTCATGGGATGCAATGTTTGCTCTGCAGGGTTATAAAATATACATTTTAAAATTCTAGAAAGGCAATTATAAATGCAAAGATGAGCTAAAATTTGACAGACATATTAATGTATACATATTGCCTTTGGTTTGAATTGTCTATGTAGTGTATAGAATTGAAGAAATATCTAGTGAAGGAGCCATCTAAGTATATCTACTTGAGCTTTTGAAATGTACTGTGATATAATCACCTATAGAAAATGATGTTACCAAGCATAAAGCTCCCTGTAGATAAAGAGTCTGATATTGGGAAGGTTTTATTGTATATGATAATGGAATCATCAAGACTTCAGTACTACCTCTTGTCTCTGAGTTCAATTATTATTATAGGTCTGGGGTATTGAGTTCTGGTTGCAGTATGGTTATTTCTCTTATGCTGTTCTACTATTCCACTGAGTTGATATTGGCCTAAAAATTATCAGAACATTGGCTTTTTCAAGAAGTAATTAGTCATAGATCTTGAAAAATAAATATACTAAGAGTTCCGCTGATCAGAATTATGGAGAGTTTGTGTTTTCTATATTATTAAAGATACAAAGTGAGTTACAAAAAAGAGACTGGGGAATGCAGACTTGAAATTTCTATGACCTTTGCTGATGATGCCGGAGAATACACTATAGTTATTCGCAATAAGCATGGAGAAGCTTCTGCATCAGCCTCTTTACTGGAAGAAGGTATGTATGTGTGTGGGTGGCAAGGGATGAGGGATTAACAAAAAAAGTCAGTGATGGAATATGGAAGAACAAGACTGGAGTTTCTTAAACTTGCTTTAAGCTTGGCAAGTTGGTGGCAACTCACTGGTCACAGTGGTCGATGAGGTATTGCAGAGACTCATTTTTCTTTCTGCACAATTAAATAGTTTCAAAATGGATGCATTCTTCTTTTAAATGATTCCCCTAAAGGCTAATGATTCGCCCTTAAAACATGGGTGCTTCGTATCAGTTGTCAAACCATGATGATCTACAGAAATGCTTGCAGGTCACAGGGTGAAATCCTGGCTTCTACTTGATTCCAGTGGGGCCAGGATTTCACCCAGAGTGCTCACTTCTGTAAAAGCAGATGATAAGAGAAGAATACACAAGCCTACTTCCCTTCCCCTGCTTCTCCACCTCCCCCCCGAGAAAGAGAAGGTACTGGGAGCTCTGCAGAGGGAAAAGTGCCTACTGTGGTTTTCCTGTGGCGCTGAGGATTTCTACAGGAGGGAGAAAGTGTTTGACTTCAGGCTCATGCACAGTTTAGAATCTCTGCTTGAGTGCAGCAACAGGAGCTCTCCTCTTGCAGAACTCTTAATGCTCTGCAGAATATGTCGGATCTTGAAGGTTGCCAGTGGGATTCTGGGGAAAGGAAACTAACTAATGAGATGGGAGATGCACTTTAGAAAAAGAAACTAATTTAGACTATTTAGTTATTTATGTGAATATTCATCAAGTACCATAGTTCACACAGGGAAGGTCTGGAGATCTGGTTAGGAGGGTTAAAGGAGAGAAGCTCTCTTTTTACAAGTGGTCCGTAATTAAGAACACCTGTCTTAGAACATATAAATTATGAAGTTTTAATAAAGACTGGGCGGAGCATCTGTCTGTTGTAATGATTCCCACAGAGTATCAGGATGTGCACTTGTTCCACAACAGCCTGAAACTCTGTTTAAAGTAATACATACTGATCGTTAACTTCTGCAGCTTGTTTCTACATTTATGCCAGTAAAAATGGTCAGTGACTTATGGTCTTAACTTCTAGCTGATTATGAGGTCTACATAAAATCGCAACAAGAAATGATGTACCAAACTCAGGTGACTGCATATGTACAAGAACCTAAAGTGGCTGAGATAGCCCCAGCTATTTCATATGCTGACTATGAAAAAGAATATGAAAAAGAACAAGCTTTAATTAGGAGGAAAATGGCAAAAGACACTGTGCAGATCCGGACTTTTGTAGATGAACAGGCAAGTATCATTTCAGTCACTCTAAATGGTGATGGGAGCAGTTTGTCTTTTTATTTAGTTTCACAAATGTAAGAAGTCAATAATTCTGCAAACTCTGTAAAGTCTGTTTTACAAAATCCATCACAAAACTGTTTCTTTTGTGCATAGGAATTCCACATTTCTTCCTTTGAAGAAAGACTTATCAAAGAAATTGAATACAGAATTATTAAGACCACCCTAGAAGAACTCCTGGAGGAAGATAGAGAAGAGATGGTGGTTGATATTCCTGAATCTGAAACAGTTGAAGCAGGATTTGATTTAAGATTAAAGAATTACAGAATTTTTGAGGGAATGAGTGTTACCTTCCATTGTAAGATGACTGGATATCCATTACCCAAGGTATACCAACATATATAAATTTGTAATATAAATCATACAGCTATTGTTTGGAATTATATCTACCTATGAAACAGGCCTGCTGCTCTATATGAAAGCACACTGGATGGTGGTAGCTTACTGTCAGAGAACCCTTCTTTTTCCTACTTATTTTAGAAAACCACAAATTCAAAACAAAACAAAAAAAGGACGTTTTTCAGTCCTTTGTTCTCTCATCAAATTGAGTTTCCATTTTGTAACTTTGTTCAATAGTTCTGGATAGGGAAATGGGCTAGATTCACCAGTATGTTATGGCAGTTTTGCGCTACTCAGGCATCTCCTGAGTGTCACAAAGAAGCGGTCACATATTAGGAAATCTGGCCTGTTTCTGTTTCATCCTTTAGGTATCATAATGCTGTATTTTATATTGGATACTGATTTTCATATCATGTGCCACTGCAAAAAGCTGTTCTTTATGCTTAATTATTTCAAGTAAAATTGTTTGCCAACTAAGTGTGGTTTACGGTCGTGTAATAGTTGAAAAGTAGTGGGAAAGACCTAGCAGAGTCCCAAGTAACATATATGGGTATACATTACTGTACTCTAATCTCCATGAGTTTTCACTTCAATTTTTTACTATTTCTTCTGTGCAGATTGCGTGGTACAAGGATGGTAAACGCATTAAGCATGGAGAGCACTACCACATGGAAGTTCTTCAGGATGGCAGAGCTAGTTTATATTTACCTGTTGTGTTGCCTGAAGATGAAGGAATTTATACAGTCTTTGCGAGCAATGTTAAAGGAAACGCCATTTGCTCTGCAAAGCTATACATTGAGCCTGTTGCACCAGTTGGAGCTCCAGGTTATATGCCAGCACCAGATGTTATGAAAAGATATCGGTAAGCACAGGGTAATATTCAAGTCTCATGTTCATTCCAGTCCGCTACAAATAAACAGTGTCCAGTGATCCAGTCATGTAGTCCAAGCTAAACAAGTATAGTCTGTCAGCCCTGGCATGCTGTTGGAAGTACTGTTGTTGATTCAATAAGTGGGCACTCTGTTCTCTGTGTCAGTACTGAACCAAATCCCTATAGCTACAGGGCAATGTGATTTTGGAGGTACCATCTTTCAAATAATAGGTCTAAACAAGGTACTCGTTTTACAGTCTTAGTAACCATGTCCTGTCCGCTTAAATCTTCTCAATTTAGATAAGATATTTTTCCTCACTTGGGATTTTAACTATTGTGCACTGCTCTTGTTTTCCACCACAGAGATTATTACACTGTAGTAGTCAGATAACTCATCCAGTTATAGATATAAATGGATTGTGTGTGTGTGTATCTGCATACCGTACACTGTGTGTGTGTGTGTGTGTGTGTGTGTGTGTGTGTGTGAAAAATAAATATTGCTGTAAGCATAGAGAACTGTAATATTATTAGACATTGCACAAATGCTTCATATTGATTAGACAAAAGGAAACAAACTACAAATAATAATTTTACCTCACTTTTTTCCCCTAGGTAAATTGATTTTATCATGTTTTAAAATACTAGGCACAGGAGATGAATTACATATATTGCTTTAGCCTGGTTTGAGGCATCATTGTTACAGCATACCTTTTTTTGTCCCCTCCTCAGGTCTCTTTCTCCCCGTTCCCCAAGCCGTTCTCCAGCCCGTAGTTCTCCATCTCGTTCTCCTGCTCGCAGACTAGATGAAACTGATGAGGGACAGCTGGAGAGATTGTATAAGCCAGTTTTTGTGTTGAAACCTACTTCCTTTAAATGTGCAGAGGGACAGACAGCAAGATTTGACCTAAAAGTAGTTGGCAGACCCATGCCAGAAACATACTGGTTTCATAATGGTATCTCAATTTATTTTCATCAGATAATTATCTAGAAAAAAATATTGTGAGTATTTTACATATTGGGAAAAAATACTGGGTGTAAAAAATTGTTTATTTCTGCAGGTCAACAAGTTGTTAATGATTATACTCATAAAATAGTAATTAAAGAAGATGGCACACAGTCAATGATCATCGTCCCTGCTAAACCTGATGATTCTGGTGAATGGACTGTAGTTGCTCAGAACAGGGCAGGCAAAGCTTCAGTCTCAATGACCTTGACAGTGGAAGGTATTTACTCTGCATGTTTTGGAAAAAAGTCTATAATTATAACTTATAATAGCAGCTATTTCAATTTCTGTCTCTGGTTATTTTTATCTTCCTCTTTCAGCTCAAGAATATCTAGTGAAACCATATTTTGTAGAAAAGCTAAAGAACATTAGTGTTAAGGAAGGCAATAAACTGGAAATGGCAGTGAAAGCTACTGGTAACCCTAATCCTGACATTGTATGGTTGAAGAACAGCGATATCATTGTACCTCATAAATACCCAAAGATCAAGTAAGTGGTTTCTAAAAAGATGATGTGTAAAAACAGTATAGATATCAATAAATCTGGTCCTTCAAGGTACTAAGTGCCTCCTAGCATTTGCTGAGTGCCTCCAGCTCCCAAAGAATGTACTAGATGAGAATTAAAAGTACTCACAATGGGAAGGGCCTGATCCCATGGTCTTTGAAGATAATAGGAGTCTTTCCACTGACTTCAATGAGGATTAGATCTGGTCGTAAAAGTGTGCAATACTTTCCGGGCTCTGGTCTTCTTTTTGCATGTTTCAGTACATTTATATTATGTAAGTTTCAATAAAACTGTTAAAACCAAACTATAAAAGAACCTCCACTAGCTTCCTGCATCTACAGTCCTCTAGTAGACAAAACTTGCATTAATTTCAAGATCACTAAATACTGCTACTTTGTGTTTATACACTGCCTAGCACAATGAGGCCACATTCTTAGTTGGTCCTTAGGCACTACCTTAATAAGTATAATTAAACATTATTTTTGATTCCACCAGGAATTTTCCTGTTTAAGGGTTATGGAATGGGACCTAATTGTGAAAGAGAGAGGTGACAAAATTATGTATATTTTTTTAATATTTCAGGATTGAGGGAAATAAAGGAGAAGCTACACTTAAAATTGAGTCCACTGTCAAGCATGATGCTGCCTGGTATACTGCCACTGCTATCAATAAAGCGGGGCGCGACACTACACGGTGCAAGGTAAATGTCGAAGTGGAATTTGCCGAACCTGAACCAGAAAGAAAATTAATCATTCCAAAGGGAACATACAGAGCAAAGGAGATTGCAGCGCCTGAGCTTGAGCCTCTCCACTTGCGTTATGGTCAAGAGCAATGGGAGGAGGGAGATCTTTATGACAAAGAGAAACAACAAAAGCCATTCTTTAAGAAGAAACTCACTTCATTAAGGCTCAAGCGCTTTGGACCAGCTCATTTTGACTGCAGATTGACACCAATTGGTGATCCCACTATGGTGGTCGAATGGTTACATGATGGCAAGCCCCTGGAGGCAGCCAATAGACTCCGCATGGTTAATGAATTTGGATACTGCAGTCTGGACTACGGAGTAGCCTATCCTAGAGACAGTGGAGTGATCACTTGCAGGGCAAGTAACAAATATGGTACTGACCACACATCGGCTACCCTTATTGTTAAAGATGAGAAAAGTCTTGTGGAAGAAACTCAGTTGCCGGAAGGCAGGAAGGGACTGCAGCGAATTGAAGAGATGGAAAGAATGGCCCATGAGGGGGCCCTTGTTGGAGTGACAGAGGATCAAAAAGAGAAGCAAAAACCAGAAATTGTTTTGGTCCCAGAGCCTGCAAGAGTTCTGGAAGGTGAAACTGCGCGATTCCGCTGCCGTGTCACAGGCTATCCGCAGCCCAAAGTCAATTGGTATCTCAACGGGCAACTTATTCGTAAAAGCAAAAGGTTTAGACTCCGCTATGATGGTATCTACTACCTGGACATCGTGGACTGCAAATCATATGATACAGGTGAAGTGAAGGTTACTGCAGAAAATCCAGAGGGGGTAATAGAACATAAAGTGAAACTTGAGATCCAGCAGAAGGAAGATTTCAGATCTGTCCTTCGTCGGGCACCCGAACCCAGGCATGAGCCAGCAGCAACGGAGCCTGGCAAACTTCTCTTTGAAGTACAAAAGATAGATAAGCCTGCTGAGACAACCACCAAAGAGGTGGTGAAGCTAAAAAGGGCTGAGAGAATCACTCATGAGAAGCTACAGGAAGAGACTGAAGAGCTGCGCAGTAAATTCAAGCGTAGGACTGAGGAGGGCTATTATGAAGCCATTACTGCTGTGGAGCTTAAGTCTCGTAAAAAGGATGAATCATATGAAGAAATGCTTAAAAAGACAAAAGATGAACTTCTTCACTGGACCAAAGAATTAACTGAGGAAGAGAAGAAAGCACTTCTTGCTGAAGGCGAAGTCACTATTCCAGCTATCAAACCAGAGAGGATTGAGCTTAGTCCAAGTATGGAGGCTCCTAAGATATTTGAACGCATTCAAAGCCAGACAGTAGCCCAAGGGAATGATGCACATTTCCGTGTTAGAGTAGTAGGGAAACCAGACCCTGAATGCCAGTGGTTCAGAAATGGCATGCAGATTGAGAGATCGGATCGGATATATTGGTACTGGCCTGAAGATAATGTCTGCGAATTGGTGATCAGAGATGTAACAGCTGAGGACTCTGCCAGCATCATGGTGAAAGCAATCAATATAGCTGGTGAAACATCAAGCCACGCTTTCTTGCTAGTGCAAGGTAATGTGTAAATCCCCTTAATGCACTCTGTTCATTAACAACATCCATTTGTCAAATTTTTATTTATTTATTTATTTATTTATTTATTTATTTTTTGCAGCCAAACAGTTAATTAATTTCACGCAAAATTTACAAGATGTTGTTGCTAAAGAGAGAGATTCCATGGCAACCTTTGAATGTGAAACCTCAGAACCCTTTGTCAAAGTGAAATGGTATAAAAATGGAATAGAAATTTTTTCTGGGGACAAATACAGGATGCACTCTGATAGAAAAGGTCACTTTCTTTCTGTGCTAATGATTGACATGTTTGATGCTGAGGACTACAGCTGTGCATTGGTAGAAGATGAAACTGTTAAAACAACAGCTAAGCTTATTGTTGAAGGTAGGAATGAAAACTTTTATGACCATTCAATGTTTTTATAGTTAAATCTACCAGGAAGCAATCAGCTATGACTGATGAACATAGCAGTAGGCATTTTGCTGTATAGTAAGAACATTGCAAAAATGTTTACACTATGTTTATATTTTTAATGCAACATTAAAATCTGAAAATTAGCTTATGTTCAAGGTTTACAAATAATATTTGTTTTGGATATGTTTGTTTCTTTATACCCAAATGTTTTGATAAGAAATGTTTCACCAAACTCTTAAACACATTCACAAATGATTTTTTTTAATGTTCTAATGTAGGTGCCATTATTGAGTTTGTTAAAGAACTTGAGGATATTGAAGTCCCAGAGTCCTTCTCCGGCGAGCTTGAATGTGAGATTTCCCCTGAAGATGTGGAGGGGAAATGGTATTTTGGTGATGTTGAGCTCACACCCAATAGTAAATACATGATTACTTCCCGGCGGGGTCGCCAAATTCTCACTGTTAAAGATGTTAGTAAGGAAGACCAAGGAGAGTACAGCTTTGTTGTAGATGACAAAAAGACAAGTTGCAAACTGAAGATGAAGCGTAAGCCTTTCTAATTACATACCCCTTCTCTCTTACAGTTTTAAGAGTAATTATTTTGTTTATCCTTTGTGAGGATTAATTTTTTTTTTTCATATTTCATAGCCCGTCCTGTGACTATTCTTCAAGGACTTACTGATCAAAAAGTCTGTGAGGGTGATATTGTTCAACTTGAAGTTAAAGTCTCCCTAGAAAATGTTGAAGGAGTCTGGATGAAGAATGGTATTGAAATTCAGCCAAATGACCGGGTGCACGTCGTGTTGGATAAGCAGTCACATATGTTATTAATTGAAGATGTAACAAAGGAAGATGGTGGAAATTACTCCTTTAATGTTCCCAGTCTGCTTCTTTCAACCACTGGACGTGTCTCTGTTTATAGTAAGTGACTATTATTAGCCAGTCCAATGGGTTTTTTTTTTTGAAGACATGGGTGGTCATTTGTTTGCTTTGTTTCTTGTTAATTTAAGGGTTTTTTTTTTTAACATGAATATATTTGTGACTTGGCAGGTGTGGACATAGTTGTGCCTCTAAAAGATGTTCACACTATTGAAGGAACAAAAGCTGTCTTTGAATGCAAAGTTTCAGTCCCTGATGTGTCTTCATCAAAATGGTACCTAAATGATCAACAGATAAAGCCAGATGACCGTATACAAGCTGTCTGCAAAGGCACTAAACAGAGGCTAGTGCTTACCAGGACCCATGCATCAGATGAAGGACACTACAAACTGATGGTTGGCAAAGTTGAAACCATTTGCAATCTCACAGTTGAAAGTAGGTATTCTTTAAGATGCACAGTAGTTCTTAAAACACTTCCTGCTAATACAATAAAGTGGTAGTGACTAATATAATTTCTAATGTACTTGTTTTGCAGAAATTCAGATTATTAGAGGCCTTCATGACATCACATGCACTGAAACTCAGAATGTATCCTTTGAGACTGAGCTGTCACATGCAGGTATTGATGTTTTATGGCACTTCAAGGATCAAGAGCTCAAGCCTAGTCCTAAATACAAAATTGAAGCACGTGGCAAAATATATAAATTGACTGTAGTGAACATGATGAAAGATGATGAAGGCGAATACACATTTTATGCTGGAGAAAAGAAAACATCTGGGAAGCTTATAGTAGCAGGTTAGTAGACTTAAATCCCAAAAAGTGTCTCTCTTTGATTAAAAAAAAATACCCAGTGTAATAAGCGATTTACATATTTTGTAGCAGCACGTGCAGTTTTGCTCTTGCTAAATCTTCTCCACTCTCATTTCTTTTCTCTTTTCCCTGAGGCTTGTCTCACTTTCTCTATCTTATTTTTTCTGTCTTCTTATTGGCTTTGATTCAGCAGCACCTAAGTGGGTTTTTAAGTGCTTTGTTTAATCTGGGCCATAACGTAGAATGCTGCACATATGTGTGTGGAAAGGAAGGCAGTATGTTGTCCTCAGAATCTGTGTTGCCAGTGGATTTCAGCAAGGCTGAATTTCAGTATAAAGAGAAAATAACCTAATGAGACAGCTGCAACACTGAACAAATAACTTGTGCTTTTGATTCCCAACAGGTGGTGCCATTGCAAAGCCCCTCACCGATCTAACAGTGGCTGAATCCCAGGAAGCTGTTTTTGAATGCGAGGTGGCAAATCCCGATTCTGAGGGCCAGTGGTTGAAGGATGGAAAACCATTATCTATGACGGATCAATGCCGTAGTGAATCAGATGGTTTAAAGAGGAGACTTAACATTCCAGTCACCAAGCTAGATGACATCGGTGAATATACCTACAAAGTGGCATCCTCAAAAACATCTGCCAAACTGAAGGTTGAAGGTCAGTAATTCCATCCTGATTTGATACTTTTAAGGGCTTGATTCAAAGGCCATTAGATCAATGGCTTTTGGATCAGGCTCTAAAACACAAAATAAAACTAAGTATGATGTACATCATCATTATTAGAAACTGTCTCTTGTGTTTAAAATGCATGATGTTGGAGGCAATAAATGGATATAATTTTTGGAAGTTCCATGTTAGAATTGAACATATTTTGATAAAAACATATTCAGTGTATGCTGTCAGCCATTAAAAAAAAAACATTTGCCAATAGTGTAGTAGCATTTTAAATATAGGAAAACTATATTAATCTTAGATACTGATAGCTCCTGGGAAATGCTGTTTTGTTTGGGAGTTGGCGCTTGGTGATCATGATATGTGTGTAATGTGTGTGTCTTTGGATCTTAAAATAAGAGGATCGTAACATGTTTTGTAAAATGACAGTAATTAACTGTCTTTGAGGTTCAATTTGCTTTTTCAACTTTATTGGTAATTTGGTGTTTTTTAGCTGTTAAAATAAAGAAGACACTAAAGAACCTGACCGTAACAGAAACACAAGATGCAGTTTTTGTTGTGGAACTTACCCATCCTGATGTTAAAGGAATTCAGTGGATCAAAAATGGCATTGAACTTAAATCAGATGACAAATATGAGATTACAGTAAAGGGAACTGTTTACACACTGCGAGTGAAAAATTGTGTTATTACTGATGAGTCCGTTTATGGCTTTAAGCTTGGAAGGTTAGGAGCCAATGCCAGACTCCATGTTGAAAGTAAGTCAATTTGTGATCATTTCAGCAATTAGTCTAATGACTGTTTTAAAATTTAAGTCACAACTATGAATAAACTGTTGTAACTCTTTTCTTTAAGCTGTTAAAATAATCAAAAAGCCAAAGGATGTAACTGCTTTGGAAAATGCCGTTGTTTCCTTTGAATTGAGTGTGTCCCATGATACTGTACCAGTCAAATGGTTCTACAAAAATGTTGAGATTAAGTCAAGTGACAAGTACAGAATGATCTCTCAAAGGAAAGTTCACAAGCTGATGTTGCAGAATATATCTCCCTCTGATGCTGGAGAATACACAGCTGTAGTAGGACAACTGGAGTGCAAAGCAAAGCTGTTTGTGGAAAGTAAGTATTTCATACCACACTAGCTTATGTATTATTACTAGTCCTTCCACTGGATGATCTATTACTCTTTGCATTTCCATTTATATAAACATAATTTAAAAGACAATACGATCTGATTTTTTTTCATTCTCTTTTTTGTGATAGCTGTACACATTACAAAGACCATGAAAAGTATTGAGGTTCCTGAGACCAAAACTGCCTCCTTTCAGTGTGAAGTATCGCATTTCAATGTACCTGCTGTATGGTTAAAAAATGGTGTGGAAATAGAAATGAGTCAGAAGTTTAAAATAGTGGTTCAGGGGAAACTCCATCAGCTCAATATCATGAACACAAGCAGTGAAGATTCTGCAGAATATACATTTGTCTGTGGGAATGACAGAGTCAGTGCAACTCTGACAGTGAACCGTAAGTGAACAAAATTTAACCAAAGTGTTTTCTATTACCAAAAATAGTTATGATATTCATACATGGTTAAGGCTTCTTTGTGTTCAATATATGCTGAAATGCACCCCATCTACTGGTTAGAGTGGGAATATGGCAATCAGGAGACATGGTTGCCTGTCTCAAAAGTGCCTAAGGAGCCTAAATCCCATTTTCAAAAGAGATTTAGGCACTTAGGAGCTCAAAGTCCCATTGACTTTTACTAAGGCTTAGGCTTCCAAGCGGCTAGGTCACATTTTGAAAATGGGATTTAGTCTCCTAAATCATTTAGAAGCTTTTGAAAATGTTATTCCTAGAACCAATTCTCGAATCTTGACTCTGACATAGAATCTCTCTTTGACATTGCACAAGTCATTTAGCTGCTCTGTGCCTCAGTTTCACCCTCTATAAAATGGGATTATTCCCCTTTCTAAAGTGTTTTGAGATGCTTGAATGAAAAGCTCTATACAACTACAGAATGGTATGGTTGTGTTGGACGTTTGTTTTCTGAGTTTAAAACTTCTTTTGTTCTAGAAAATAAGATTATACAGGTCACTCTGTCTATTTTCACATATTGTTGTGAAATCAGTAAGGAAAAATTTAAAACCAATTGAAAGCTCATAGATACAAAGATGATTATTAAAAAGTAGTAACTTGGAAATAAAATGCTGAAAAGGTACTTTCTTTTTGGTAATTTTTGTGCTAAATGCAAGAAGCCCAATTTTCAATTAATGGCTTATTTTATAATATTTTGCAAAACTGATGAGGGTAGTAGGACCTTGGTCTAAATGCAATCTGTTAAAGGATTGTGAAGCAATTTAGGCTCTTGTTAAGACACATTTTTAAATCATGTGGCTATTTCTTTTCTTTTAGCTATCTTGATTACATCTATGCTGAAAGACATCAATGCTGAAGAGAAAGATACAATAACATTTGAAGTAACTGTCAACTATGAAGGCATCACATACAAGTGGTTAAAGAATGGGGTGGAAATAAAATCAACTGACAGGTGCCAAATAAGAACTAAAAAGCTTACACATTCTCTTGCCATAAGGAATGTCCACTTTGGTGATGCTGCAGAATACAGTTTTGTTGCTGGGAAAGCTGTTTCATCAGCCACTTTATATGTGGAAGGTATTTGTTTTCATAGTCTGTATATTTAAGGAACTTAATGGTCCTCCTGATATATATTTATTGTGCTCATCATATATATGTGGTATTTCCCTAGCTCGTCACATTGAGTTTAGGAAGCACATTAAAGACATTAAGGTTGTGGAGAAGAAACGAGCCATTTTTGAATGTGAACTCTCAGAACCTGACATTTCAGTGCAGTGGATGAAGGATGGCCAGGAACTCCAGCTTGGTGACAGGTAATCCTTTTGCTCTGGAACAAGATCCTAATATTCTTTATATTTTTCAGAAAAATAGCTCTGTTCATTATCTTTATGTTATCTTTAGAGTGAAAGTTCAGAGGGAGAGATTTGTCCATCGCCTCCTCATTCCTTCCACAAAGATGTCTGATGCTGGACAGTACACTGTAGTAGCAGGAGGAAACATGTCCAGTGCTAACTTAGTTGTGGAAGGTCGTGATATTCGTATCAAAAGTATCCATAAAGATGTTCAGGTATAGTATATACACAGGGAATAAATTCTTGGCACCTCTGTTTTTCTACCATTTAAAGGAGCGATAGCTCATTAATGGGATATACTGCAGCAGGGGTAAGAGCATACCTAAACTCCACAACAGCAATAGTTGTGGGGTCAGGGCGTCCGACCATGTTCTGATGAGCCACCCCCGTACCTACTCTATAGGCCCTGGGGAATCTAAAGACGCATACTTCTCACCAGGCCAGTAACTTTCTTCTCACTGATCCAAACAAGATATTGGTAAGTGGGAGGAGAATAGCACATCTGCAACTCTCAGGCCTATATAGTTTACTTTGGGTTGGTCATTAAGCAGTAGGCCATCCTGTGTCCTGCTGCAGACAGAATTTGGAACCTCCTGAGTTTTTCCCCTTAAGATTTAATGAAGCAGGAGGGCAGCTGCAAAAGCAGGTGCTATTTGTAATATTTATTCTACTTGATAAAAGGTCATTGAAAGACAGCGAGCTGTAGTTGAATTTGAAGTCAATGAAGATGATGTTGAGGCTCGCTGGTATAAGGATGGCATTGAGATCAATTTCCAGATTGAGGAAAGATATCAGTATTTTGTGGAAAGAAGAATCCACCAAATGAGCATTACTGAAACAAGATACAGCGATGCTGGGGAATACACTTTTGTAGCAGGAAGAAACAGGAGCTCTATTATTCTCCATGTTAATGGTATGTATGTTTGCAGTATTGTTGTAGCCATGTTAGTCCCAGGGTATTAGAGAGAGAAGGTAGGTGAGGTAATATCTTTTGTTGGACCAAATTTTGTTTGTGAGAGAAAGACAAAGATATTATCTCACCCACCTTGTGTTTTTAATGGTATGTATGGGCATTCATTTTGTTCATCATTGCATTTCCTAGCCTGTATTTTCTGTATCTCTGTGAAAACTTGTTGGGGTTATAACACTATAAACTTGGCATAACTTCAGAGAGATAATCCTGAAACAGTTGGGGTAGCTTGTGCTACATCACTGCTTCCTCTACACTCTTTCCACTGAAATAAATAGCTGATTAAAATGTTATAGCACTTTTTTCTCTGCATCTACCTAAGCCAAGCAATTCTCTTACTGCCAAGTAAATAAAGCAGCAATCCCTTAACTTTGATATCTCAAATATTTAGTATCAGAGGGATCAATCTAGCAGTTTTCAGAGATGTTTTTTACAATTTCATCTTTCAAAAAATCTTACACACTAAAACAGCTATTAGTTCTGAAAAATTTGTCATAAGTCCCAAGTTCAGTATTCCTGGCCCAAGAAAATCCCCCAATCAAGTGACTTCGTTGTGCGAGGAATACTAAACTGGACCTTCAGTCACTGGGAAATTTGCATGAATGAGGATTGTGAATTCTGACCACTTGACAATAGTATTTTTGTTTGGCAGAATAAGAAAGAGATCTTACTAAATTTTTAATAATTTCAATAAGCAACACATATTGAGATCTTCTTTTTGAATCTGCAGCGCCAGAGCCACCCCATATTATTCAGGAGCTTCAGCCAACCACGGTGGAATCTGGTAAACCTGCTCGCTTTTGTGCTGTAATATCAGGTAGACCCCAGCCCAAAATTTCTTGGTATAAAGATGAGCAGCAGCTTTCTCCAGGCTTTAAGTGCAAGTTTCTTCATGATGCACAAGAATACACTCTGTTGTTGATTGAGACTTTCCCTGAAGATGCAGCAGTTTACACATGTGAAGCAAAGAATGACTATGGAGTTGCCACTACTTCAGCCTCTCTTTCAGTGGAAGGTAAGTTTTCCATGTTCCTTAAAGTGTATTTGAAATGGTATTGTCAACACTTTGTGATTGTGTGCTCCTCTCTGTGGACTGATCATAACTTTTTTGGTCTCTTTCTTTAGTCCCAGAAGTTGTTTCTCCTGATCTAGAAGTGCCAGTTTATCCACCTACTCTTATAACACCACTTCGAGATGTTGTTACTTCCGAAGGACAATCTGCTTGTTTTCAGTGCAGAGTTACAGGGACAGGTTAGTTTAATGAAATTATATATAATTTTTGTTATATCAAAACTGTTCAGCTGATACTCAAAGCAAATCTAATAACATCTGAGTTGAAATCACTCTTTCTGAAGATTATGTAACTATCAGTTATATGTATGGAGTATAGTATTTGATGTATAATCACTGTCAGCTATTAATTAAAAAAGTTATCTCATAGCTGCCAGTAGATGTGAAATTTAAAAGGGTCCTATCCCAAATGCTAAGAATTTTTTTAATGGGTGTTCCTGGGCTTAGTAGTTCTTACATTTTTAATCAGATGTGGATCTTTCTAATGCTTTTCAGAGTAGTGACTGCTACATGAAGTTCAAAACAGTCAATGCAGTGATATGGCAGAGCTTTGAAGCCCTAACTATAATGCTGAGGAAAGCATTGGCCTAGAAATGAGCATGAAAAATGAACACTTATTGACACACCTTTTAAAAAAGATACTGGTCAAAAATCTGTCCTAACTTTCATGCCAAAACCCCTTAACAGGATGTACCATTTTCTGTACCATTCATGGGAACATTAAACTAAAAATATTGCATGAAAATTAGAATTTTTGTTTTATCCCAGAAACAGAGATTTTTTTAAAAAAAATTTACACTTATTTGAAATAGATTTTCTTTACATGAATGTACCATGTTTTAGTTAAATAAAATACTATCTTATAACTAAAAACACTCTCCCGGTCACCATAGCAGCTATTTTGCTAAATTAAACTGCAATGTTGTTATTTATTATTATTGCCCCAGATAGTATTGGGCACTATTCATAATAATAATAAATAAAATATTCACATATTATGTAAAGATACCTAGTGCCTGACATAAAACTGTATACAATTCAGTCCTTGTCCCAAAGTGTTTACAGTAGATTATAGGCATACCAAAGTCCAGATTTAAATCATTTTTGAGTTATAGAAATGCAAAAAGGTGGATGAAATGAATAGCAGCTACTTTCCTTGCATTCCTGTCACGTAAAAGTGCACATCTGGAATTGGAAACAAATCTGCTTCCAGGATAAAAATCATGGTAAGACTCAGAAAATACACATAGGAGTCTATACCGGAACTATTGCCATCTTAATAACAGCTATGCAAAGCATGCCACAATAGGAGTGTGAGTGTGTGTACGTGTGAACTATCTTTATGTGCATGTTGATGACTGAGAGGTACATTTGCAGCACAAAACATGGGGATTTATCCTTGCAGCTCCTGTTCTTTTTGCATTGTATACGAATGAATTTGTATATTTCTCAAATAAAGCATGAATATATTTTATATTAGCTTAGCTAATATAACAGTGTTGAAAATATATTTTCAAAGTGTGTGCACCACAGTACTTTTCCTGTATCTTTACTACATTGACAACTGCAAAAACAATTAAAGTAACTTTATATTGGTGCTGGATCTAGAGGTGCTGGAGGTGTGGGTGCACCCTCTCACTTGAAGTAATTTCCATCACAAACAGGGTTTACATTTTTGTTCAATGGCTTTCAGCACTATAAAAATAGTTCCAGCACACTGTTAATTTTTATATGCTAGATCAGTGCAGTTAGTGATGTAATACAGTGCCAGGTTTGATGACTGGAGCTGGCCTCTTCTTTCCCAGGCTGGCAAGATCTTTCAGAACTGGGAAGAACAGGCTTTGTTCATGAAGCAAGAAGGTGTCTCACTGGACTCACCAGTGACCTTTTTGATTAATTAGAGACTGGCATTAAAAAGCTTCTCTCAGGCGGGTACAACTGAACTGGATCTTCAGCTATGATGATTTCCACTAGCTGAGGATCCGACCCTATGGTCTGGAAGATAGGGATGTAAAAACTGGAGGTTTCTCAGAACTCAGACAGAAAAATAGACAGAAAAACCCATTCCCCTCCTCAGACAACAGGTTACCTATTGGCATTTGTCTGAACTGTGTGGATCAGTTCAGTCATTTTGCAGCCCACTAGATTGTCAGTTTTAAATGGTAGTTTGAGCTTGAAGATAAATATAAAGTAAAAGCAGTTCTTTGGTAATAGTAATAATAATAATAATAAAACAGCAACAACACTTTTTAAAAACAAAATACAATGAAATTATCCAGGATATTGTGGATGTGGCCCTAAAGAGCCACCTCTATTAATGCCCCTTAGTATGCATCAGATTCTGCAAAATGGGGCATGCTTCCTCTGTTCCTTCCCTATGCCAGTATCCAACTCCTCCCCTTCTCATCCACCTCCAGCAGCCACCCAGACCCATTTGCCCCACTCCCAGGCACAGATTTCATGCTACCCTCTTCCCACGTACAGCACCTCTGCTCTCCCCTATGCATCTCAGCTGAGCTGCCACTGAACTCCCACGTGTCAGCTGATTCTTCCTTATGTCTTCACCTACCTCACAGCTGAATTCTTAAGATGCGATGCCAACATATAGCCACTGGGATCTTTCATTTTTCATGCTCGCTGACAAAACTGAAAGCCCTACTCTGCCTCCTTTTATTTCAAAGGTATCCAGAGGGAGAGAGAGAGAGCGAGATTTCCAATTAATCGTTGAATGTAGCAATAACAAAATAAGTTTTCCCTCATAAATATTACCAATCCTGAAATGTAAAATAACCAGTAAGCTACATGTCATCTTAAACTAGCCTTATTATACATTATCAAGGAATATTCAACTTAAAAAAGCTGTGATATAAGTGATTTATGAAATATTTACTTATTAACATCTTGTATCTTAATCTTATTTTCATTTTTTATTTTACTTGAGCAGATCTGAAAATCTCTTGGTATTGCAAAGATAAGGAGATCAAGCCATCCCGTTTCTTTAGGATGACTCATTTTGAAGACACTTGCCAGCTGGAGATTGCAGAAGCCTATCCAGAGGATGAAGGAATTTATACGTTTGTTGCTAGTAATTCTATAGGCCAAGTGACAAGTACTGCTAACTTGAAGTTGGAAGGTACAATGTACAATTAAAAAAGAAATCATATTTTAATTAGGTCATGTGCCCATACTAATTAATATTCATTAATAAATATATGTGAGTCATTGTTTGTCATGTCATGTCTTTTAATTCAATTAATCAGTATCATCTTACAACATCCACTTGTGTCTCCAGGACATGGTCATGCACAGTGAAGTTTGTTTCACAGTTTTCAGTGTTCCATGCACTTGCCTTTTCATCATTAGTAGTATCCAGCATGCACCAAACAAGGTAGAAACCTTGTCTCTAATCTAAGTCTTTTAAACACATTTGTATTGCGTTAAAAAGCCTTTGCCTTGAAAAGATCTCTAAAAAGTTTTGGTATTTGATAAAATGTTTTCATTTAAGAAGCTTTAGAAAATCTTAAACAAGGGTGTGCCCAAGATTGGTGCAAATGAGAAAATAAATGTGCACTCATGCATTCTTTAAGCATTGATCACTAATTTCAGAACAGAATCAAGGGTTTGTTGTTTTATTCTTATGTGGTTTTCAGTGTAATTTAACCTGAAATATTTTTATTTTATTTTATTTTTCCAAGAGTTTTTAAACTAGGGAATTAATGATTCATACTGTAAAATTGCCAGGCCAAAAAACACCAAAACAACTTAGGAGAGAGAGAACTTGATTGTAGCGTAGGGTCAGAAATTAAAAGTTGGCATGCTTCTTTTCAGGATTTAAAAAGGTTGAAGAAGTTACATCAAAGTCCCAATGGCATGTTTCTTCATCAGTTTCACTTAAGAAGGAGCCTGTTGGCCAAAGGCCCACCTTTATCCAGCCTATTTCAAGCTGCAGGGTATGCAGCGGGGAAACAGTCAGATTTCAAGCCAGGGTCACTGGCATGCCAAAACCAGAAATCCAATGGTTTCATAACCAACAGCTAATGTTGCCAACAAAAGATATAATTTTCCATTTTGATGAGTCTACAGGCACAGCTATGCTGATAATAGTAGATGCTTTTTTAGAGCACGCTGGCCAATACTCTTGCAAAGCAGGAAATAGTGCTGGAGAAGCAACTTGCACAGCTACACTTACAGTGACTGCGGAAGGTAAAGCCCCATTTTTGTTCAAAGGGATTCAGTTTGTTGTATACCACACTGTTACTAATTACCTCCTTTCCTCTTTTCACACCGTTTAGGTAGCAGCTAGTTCACTAATGTTGGTAGTATTAGCTGTAACCAATAAACCACTGTAATTTCTTCTATTTTAAAATGTCATATAACTTCAAATCTCACAAAACTTTACCCTATATTTAGAAAATAGAGACATTTTACTAAACTAAGCAAGAACACACTTTAAACCAGAGAGCAAGTGACAGTCACACCGTTGTCTGATGTACTCTGCATTGGGGGTGTAAAACTAACAGAAAATACATCCTTAAAGAGTATCATAACAGATTATTCAATATTGGAATGGACAACGTCAGTGAAAAGAAGAGATGAACATCAACTGTGTATCAACTGCATGAGTACACGTCATTTTCCATTCATCTATGTGAATAAATTTTCTTTTGTGTCAAGAGCATAATGTATCTGGCATGCTGAGTTTTCCCATGAAGATGATATCTTTCATTCTCATTATCCATACCATTTTATTTTGTTCATAAGTTGGCCCAGTAAAGTACTTTTAGATGTTAATGTTATTTTTTTGTTACTTAATTACGCAGTGCAAGCCATAGATAGGCAAAGTTCTGGGAAAGATGTAAAAGAGTCTATCCAGTCGCAGGCAATATCAGAAGTTCATGTTGCTTCCCCTTTCACAAAGAAGGAGACCAGAGCTTATAAAAAAGAAATTAAATCAGTGCAAGAACCATCATATCAACTGGGTGTGCAGGTTTTGGAAACTTTATCAGAAAGTTTAACCATGAAAGCTACATCAGTGAAAGAAACAGAAAGTCTCCATACAACGGTCCTTTCACAAACATCTCAAAGCACAACAAAAGTCTCCGCTGCTTTTGTTCAGGAAATGAGAGAAGCTTCCCCAATTATTCTCCTGAAACTGCATGACCAAACTGTGAAATGTGGCGATACCGCGCAGTTCATTTGTGCTTTAGAAAGCGAACACTTTTTAAAGGTTCTGTGGACCCATGAAGATGAAACGATAAAAGATTCTGAACGAGTGAAGCTATCACAAAATGGTAGTGTCCTATTACTCACAATTACAGATGTCCAACTGTTAGATCAAGGACTGTACAGATGTACTGTACATAATGATCATGGAGAGACGACAACTGCTGCGGTACTAACAGTAGAAGGTGGTTATTTGATTTTTAACATTGGCTTACCTCATTTCAACCTAATCATCTCTGCATATGGCTCACTTATATTTCCTAACACTAGTATTTAATTTAGAAATATATATTTTAAGTTCTTTGTCACATTTAGGGTTCTATTCATAAATAATTTATGCAGCACCAGGCAGGGAGTTTTATAGCTTGCTTGAGAAGTGCATCATGGCTGTTTCCAGCAAGTTACAGCCAAATGGAATTGGTACCCATACATTTATCAACTTAAGCCTCTGATATGCAGTAAGACTTTGACTTGGTGGGAAGTGTCCATGTGGAACAAAATGAAGAAAAGGGCAGAAGGAGGCCATTTTTTTTATTTTATTTTATTTTTTTTGCAGTTTATGCAGATTTCTGAAGTTGGAATTTGAGTGTTCTTTTTAAATAAAGAAAAGGGAGGAAAGTCAGATGAGCAAATTAACCCAGACGCTGGTCACTCCAGCTTGCACAGGAACATATACTGCTGATAACTCAAACAGACTCCATTTTGAGTGGCACTATAGGACAACATACATGCAAGGGTTAATATTTAAGCAGTTTATTAGCATGTTTTCTTCCAACATCCTAAACATAGGTCTGTTTTTTACTCCTGAATACACCCATTCGTTGTGCCCAGTGCTATAAAATCCTCACTTGTCTATTGGATTTAGGAGTCTCTCCTTCCCAAGACTATATTAGTGTTCTACACAGTCTTTCTCCACACTTGTAATGGTGTGTTTTTGTAGGATTCCTTCCCGTCCCCCCACCCCCCATTACTCTAGTGCATTAAGACATCATCAGTTTCTGCATGTAATAACACCTTTGGAGTACAGACATTGATTTCCTTGACCCCCTAATGATCCAGAATGGGTCTCTTGTTCCTTTGCCACTGTTCACCTTAGACGTGATAACTGCTTTTATGAATCCATTAGAGGCAAGAGTAACAGCAGCGTGAACATGAGAATAAAACAGTCTCATACTGTTCCATGAAGTCGTTTGCCATGAGCCATTTATCTGGCTCTTACGCACCTTTCTTTGCTGTCGATCTATGTAAAATGTTGTCTCTACATGATCTTCTGCAATTACCTTCAACGTCAGAGAAAGTGGCTTCGGTGAAAGATGTGCTTGCTTGTGTTAGTCATTATAGACCAAGTCATTGTCCCACTTAAGTTAATGGTAAACATTCCAATTACTTAATTGGGACCTTTTTTTAGCCTAGCATGAATAGAGCCCCTAAATGTGTCATAAATCATATATTTCATAGTTTGTTTTTAGCTTTGAGCACTAACATGCTGAACATTCCTTTTCCATACTAAAGGCTTTATTTTTGTTTCTCTAAGTATAAGGGTGTTTTATTCCTGCCAACCATCTAATCTAATGCTTTTCCTAACTTTATTCTTACCTAGCTAAAGAAGCACACGCCAAAGCAGTAACAAAAATTACTCTTGAATCAGATACTAAAAGCATTAAAACAGTCAAAGAGTCTCAGACTCAAACAACCTCCGAAGTTAAGGAAGAGTCTGCAGTGGAAACGTCAAGTGTGTTCATACCTTCAGCTCAAAGACCACAAGGAACTGAAAAACAAAGGAACGGAGACTACTACCCTGATGTTGTGCCATGCGAAGAGATCATAGAAAGTGGTGCCAAAGTACCAGTATTTCTTGAAACTCTGCCCCCAGAAACCATTGTAAAAGAAGGAGATGATGTGTCACTCTTTTGTCTAATAAAGGGTGTGCCTGCTCCTTGTGTGATCTGGCTGTACAATCAGCTAATAGTTGAGGAGTCTGCGTTATGTTCCTTAAAACACGATGGGCCACTGTGCAGTTTAAAATTACTGAAAATTGGTCAGAATCAGAGGGGTATATACAAGTGCAGAATAGTTAACGCTGCAGGACAAGCCGAGTGCCGCACTCATCTGAGAGTGACAGGTTGGCAACTGCATGTTCTTTCCAAACATAAATCCCTCTTGCATACCATCGTTGCATTCAAGTACATTCTGCCCATATGAAACAGTAAAGAAAAAAAATGTCACTCATCTGTGGATTGTTGAATGTTTGCCTCCCGGTGTTTAAGGCATGTTACAGGCATGGTAAATTACAGACAAAAATCATAAAAAGTTGTAGACAAGTATACAATACAAATACGTTTTGAAACAGTTGATCACTGTTTTGTCAAACTTATCAGGTGTTTGAGTTGTTTTGGCATGTACTTGTGTATGTGTGTGTGGATTTCTGTATCCTTGCAATAGATATTCATAATTTCAACCTCACACTGTTAATTGATTCAGTTAGAAATCATCACAATAACCTCTGTTTTATTCTAGCTCCGGAAAAAGTTCTTCAAGAGAAGATAGAACAACAGATTGAAATGGAAGTGAAAGGTACAGTCACAAATTAATGTTACACTGAAGCATTGATTTATCATAAATAATTAGTAAATTGTCAGAAGCTTTTATTTGCTTACATAAAGCATATGACGGGAAAAGTAAAGCACATTTTGGAGCATATTTGAATATACTGCATGTTTTGTTTTAATATGCTAAGGAATATTTGCATTACAAGGTTAAGTTTTAAAATCAGTTTAAAACTTTAAATTTATAATTTTGCAGCTGTACTTTTAACTTCTACTTCATGCTTTGCAGCTGTTTACTGCTTAAGCTTTTATTTGTTAAACTTTCTTTTTAATGCATGGGATCGTTTAAATCATAACGAAGATATAAAAATCTTAATGAAATTATTCTTAAACATGTAAGCACCCTAACAATAAATCAAAGGACACAATTTGATGGATGGAGTAGAATAGAAAATGAATGTTATTAGGACATGTGAAAGCTACACATTCCCATTGGATCCTTGCACTTCATGTACATACATTAATTCGTCATTATACATTTCTTACACTGGCTTGCAGATAGCATATGTGGTCCATGTTGCTTGCTTTTTTTGCATAATGTTGTGAAATTAGTAGCTGTATTAGTTCGAATAAACGCCTTCTCATTTCATTTTAGCTAATTATTTACAGCTACATTTTTATATATCTTTCAAAATATTTTTTCTCAATTGTTTAAACATTTTACCCACATTCAAAAGGATCAGAAAGGGCGTTTATTCTACTGTCTGCAAGTCAGGTAAGATTTTCTTCTTTGCCAACAAAAGACACAAAGGTTTTCGGGCAGCTAAACCATACACCCACAGGAACATGTTATTTTGAAATTCATTTTTGCTTGTTCAAGAAGAAATGTCCACAGTTTGAAGAAAGAACAGACAACGAACGATTTTCGTGTCAGAATCTTTAAAACAGAGCAAGGCGTTGCGTTTATTCGAACAAATATGGTGAGTGAATTTTTTTTCTGGATTTGTGATGAAATCTGTAGCATGCCCCCTATTTAATTTAATATCTTGCCATTTCATTTATTTTCATTTTATGAACGTATGACAGAAGCTGCAGACTACGCTGTAATGTAATGTTGTTCTCTTACAGAACTGTTCTTCAAGGAAAAACCTGGACTTCTGGAAAAGCGAAGCGAGATGCAAGATGCTTTCTCCGATTCCAAAGACTATCTAGACCATGGATTTGTATCTGCGCAGAGATGTGCAAGTAGAATCTCGTCTATAACGTCTTGGTCTGAGAGTCTTAAACCTTCTTTCACACAAAAGCTGAAGTTTAGATCTGTTTTAGAGGGGGAACCCGCAGTTTTCCAGTGTAAGCTCGTTGCCTGTCCAACCCCCACAATGGCATGGTTTCATAATAATAGGCCTATCCCTAGAGATCTGCATAGAATAATAAAGAGTGAAAGCTATATGCATATTCACAGCTCCAGTCTAGAGATTAGAGATGTTCGGGAGAGGGATTCTGGGAGCTATAAAGTGTTTGCCATTAACAGTGAGGGTTCAGCTGAGTCGACCGCGTCGCTCCTAGTTGCACATAGAGAGGAGCAAAATGCAAAATATTTAGATTTCCTGAGAAAGTCCAAACGAACGCATGAGAGTATCGAATGTCTGGTTCAGAAGAGGAAAGACGATAGGCTGAGGGTTTACCTGAGGTGCACTGGCTCGCCTTTCGATAAAAGGCAGGAGACTGAAAAGATGTTAAGAGATTTGTCCCCTGAAAAGGGTATGGTGCGAACAATAAGTTTTGCAAAACTCCCAGTGGTAAGGAGACAGGAGTTGGTGTATGATAAAGAACAGGTAGACAGCAAATGCACCTCAAGGAAAAGGGATCACGAAAGTGATGCTCTGCTTGATGAGGAAATAAAAATGAAGCTGCAACGACTGCGTGAGGCCAAAAGAACTATGCTGGAAAAAAAGAAACTGCGCCTGTCACAGAGAGAGATTGAGTCACGCCTTGAATCTGTGCAAACCACAGACTTTAGAGATGGTAAAGACCGAGGGACTCCTCCGCTCCATTCGGCCACTGAGTGTGAGGTGATACACTCCGACTTTCAGACAATAAAACCAATCCATAAATGCATCTCTTCACCCAAAATGCCAAGCCGTGAGGAGGGTGCCGCGTGCTATCCTAAACTAGAGCCCAAGATGCCAGAGGATTTTCACCTGCGAATGGAGCGAATCTTGGGGCTTTCCAAACCCTCCCAGAGTCCTTGGGACTTTCCTGAAGGAAGGATCAAGGCAGAAACATTCCAAACAAAATCAGTAATCACATTATCAGAACCAATGAGAGAGCAGTTTCTGGGAGAGGCTCCTTCAGAGCAATCAGAACCAGTTACGGAAGCTACCTCTATCGACCATGCATATACACACAAGGAACCACTAGAATCAAGACTAGATACCAAGCCAAAAGAACAGCTGGAGGAGTTCCAAGCAACAACAGCCATGAAGAAAACCCCTGAATCTATCATCTATGTGCTTCTCTGTGAGGGATTAAGCGAAACTACAAAATCGGAGAATGTAATGTCCGAGACAATCACACTAAACATCAATGAGCCTGTTGATACTTTTGAAAGCATCCAAACAGAAAAGGGTGAAGAAAATGCAACATTAGTACTGGAAGACTCTACAGAAATCAAGGAGTCTGTATTGGTAGAGGTCTGTGAAATAAAGGAAAAGCCTGCCAGGTCAGAGAGCCCTATTCTAAAGTTTCTGGAACCTGCCCCGCCTCTATTTGTTCGCGAAATTGAATCTCAGGAAGCAAAGGAAGGAGAGAGTTGCATATTTGGTTGTCATTTCCACGGCCATCCGCAACCCGTCGTCACTTGGTATAACAATGACAAACCCATACCACGCAATCAGGACTATGCCCTTCACACCACAGAAAGTCAATCTACCTTGACTTTCTGCTCTGTGCTCCCTCAGCACGAAGGATCCATCACCTGCGTGATATTTAATGAGTATGGAACAGCCACAACATCAGGCAAGCTTACAGTGAAGATTAAAGAGAGGATTGAGGCTGAACCATTCACCACCAATCAAGCTGAACGATTAAAGTATTACACAGAAGAGGAGGAAGAACTTAGGTTTGTATTTGACAAAATAAAAGAAAATCAACCAACTTTCAGTAGTGAAAGTAGGGCTACCCTTTACATTCCTCAGGGTAATCTGCCCATGCCTTGTGTTTCGGACTCAGACCTGCTTTCACGTCCAGTGGAAATCAAAGTAACTGCTCCTACTCCGACTCCGGAACAAGTTGAAGAACTGAAGGAAATAGTTCAACCTGTTGAATTTATACCTGAGCCACCACCGCAGGACCAACTTTTTCAGGCAATAAAACATAAATTTAAATTTTCCTTTGATGTGGTAAATGAACCACCAAAAATTGTGAAAGATACACAAAATTATATTAATTGTAGAGAAGGGGATTCTGTAGTGCTTGAGTGCTCAATATCTGGTGACCCTCAGCCGGTTGTAACTTGGTTTCAAAATGGCAAAATCTTAACTTCTCATGAGAAGTTTTGGTTTGAGGAGGAAGAGGATGGTAGCTACAGGTTACATATTGATGATGTTTCAGCGTCAGATGCTGGCACATACACATGTATTGCTGAGAACACAGCAGGAGTAGTAGAAACTGTTTCTGATCTTACAGTAGAGAGTGGTGTGCAAAGTTTTTATAGCCAAGTAGAACAAATTAGTGATGTTGAAGAAGAAACTGTTCCAGATCAAAGTGTACAAATCCAGGAAGAGGTTGCAAAGGAACATTTGCACGATATTTATGAATCCTCAGTTGGATATATTGCTGGCAAGTTTAAAGAGAGAGAGTATTCTGTAAGTCAATATTTTCATAACCTTAGTACATTGAGACAGGCAGAGCTCACAGAAAATGAACAAAACACATCTTCGAAAGAAATAGACTCCAAACTCCCAAGATTTGTGTGTGACATTAGAAAGTCTATATTTACTGAGGATCAGCCAATAACTGAAAGCCCAGTCTTCCAGCGCCAGATTGAAAAAGAAGAGAAAATAAACGCGAGTGAACAAGAGGAGTCAAAGACAGAAAAAGCCAAAGTATTTGCTTCTCTTGGCAATTTAAGCCAGGTTCCACACACTAAGGATCAGCCAGTAACTGAAAGGCCAGATTTCCAGCTCCCGACTGAAAAAGAAGAGAAAATAAACGTGAGTGAACAAATGGAGTCAAAGATAGAACAAGCTAAGGTACTTGCTTTTGTTGGCGATTTAAACCAGGTTCCACTCCCTGAAGAACCGTTAATATCAGAAAGCCCAGATTTCCAGGGCCAGGTTGAAAAAGAAGAGACAATAAACGTGAGTGAACAAGTAGAGTCAAAGATAGAAGATGCCTACATACCTGCTTTTGTTGGCAACTTAAACCAGGCTCCACTCCCTGAAGAATTATCAATATCTGAAAGCCCAGATTTCCAACACCAGATTGAAATAGAAGGGACGATAAATACGAATGAACAAGTAGAATCAAAGATTGAAGAAGCCCAAGTATTCGCTGTTGGCGATTTAAACCAGGTTGCACACTTTCAGGATCAACCAGTATCTGACAGACCAGATTTTCAACTCCCGATTGAAAAAGAGGAGAAAATAAACTTGAGCGAACAAGTGGAGTCAAAGATAAAAGAAGCTAAAGTACTTGCTTTTGTTGGCGATTTAAGCCAGGTTCCACACATTGAGGATCAGCCAGTAACTGAAAGGCCAGATTTCCAGCTCCCAACTGAAAAAGAAGAGAAAATAAATGTGAGCGAACAAATGGAGTCAAAGATAGAAGAAGCTAAGGTACTTGCTTTTGTTGGAGATTTAAACCAGGTTCCACTCCCTGAAGAACCGTTAATATCAGAAAGCCCAGATTTCCAAAGCCAGATTGAAAAAGAAGAGACAATAAATGTGAGTGAACAAGTAGAGTCAAAGATAAAAGAAGCTAAAGTACTCACTTCTATTGGAGATCTAAGCCAGGTTCTACTCCCTGAAGAGCTAAGAGATCAGTCTGATAAAATGGATACAATAAAAATGGAAATTGCAACCACAGAGTTTTCATTTAGGAACCAACTTGAAAAGATCATTGAAAGTCATACAGAGAAAGCTACATATCTTAATCTAGAAGTTTGTGCAAGTCAGGATACAAAGGAAGAAGTGAAGAGTGTGAAGGATGAAGGTACTGGTTTTGAAACAATGCAATACTTGAAAAAGACCGTTCCTGAAGAATATAACTTTAGCAATGGTGTTATTGATCTGCCCAATCTACACAGCGGAAACAGTCCAAGCAAATCTTTTAGTAATGGTAATGAAATAGAAGTCAAGGACACAGGTCATTTTTCAGAGAAATTAGAGCCTGACCTAGAGAGTCCTGCTTATGAGCTAACGCTCAGAACACCACTTGCGGCAAGTTCTCTCAATGATATTTTAGATGCGTCATTTACGGATGTAAACGATCAAATCCATGTCTTTGATCAGAAGCTGAGTGCAAAGAGGAAGGAATCTGAGGATCTGAGTTTTTTCAGTCCTATATCCAAGACGGTACAAGAAGATAGAGAGCTGCATGAAAAAGATATATATGACACCGACTTAAATAGGACATTTCAAGATTCAGCTACCATAGAAGAGAAAGATACATCCTATTCGCCCGGGATAAATGAAGAATTCAAAGGTACACCTGAATTAGAACAACTTGGTTGTTATGAGCCAAATAAAGTAAATCAGCAAGAAGAACACATAGGGCAACAAGAAAGAACCATAGAAGGAAAAGAACAAGATTACATAAGCTTTGTACATGGCTTAGAAGAAAATGTCTGTCTTCATGATAAAAAATTATCTGACTTTGGAGAGACAGAACAGAATGAAACATATCGCGATGAACAAACATTAGGAAAAACAGAACATGAAACACACAATATTTTGTTTGATTTAAAACAAGCTCCTTCTGTTATAGAAACTGTAGATCAGGACTGTCAACAAGTTAAGATGCAACAAGAAGAAGCGCATTTAAAAGATCGACACCCGGCCGCTGAACCTGATGCAGCCAATATTGTATTTGATTTGAAACAAGTTTACTCTGCTATAGAAAATCTTGGTCAAGAACAAGAGAGGCTGCAGCAGGATGAAGTATATTTCAAAGATCAGCATTCTGCTTCTGAACGAATGGAACCTGATACACACCTCATGGAAGAAAATGTACAGAAAACCACTCCACCAACAGAACAAGAAATTGATTCCTGTCAAGAGTTTTCCAAAGAAAGGGAAACTATAAGGGGGAAAAGTAATACTCAAGAAGACACCTTATCTCTAAAAAAAGTAGAGCCCCAAATCCAGGAACTAACATTTAATCTAAAACAGCAGGCACCCACATTCTCAGAAGAATTCATGTCCAAAGAGAATGGCAGCATATCACCAGATGAAATATGTTCATTAAACCAAGTGTCATCTCCTGAGATCATGGAAATGGAAAGAGAGAGCTTCATACACCATCTACAAAAAAATGACACACCTGTAGAAGAAATGTCTTTAAGTGAAGAACTTCGTCATAATTACAAGATGCGACTGGAGGGAGTTTATGTCCAAGAACGGACTTTGTCAACAGAAATTGGAGCAGCTGAAATGCACGTATTTAAAAGGGACCTTGTCAACATTCCTCTTTCTACTGAACAGGGACCATCTGCAAAAGCAATTGATGAATCTGAGAAAAATGTTTATGTGGAGGAATCACTTAAGGAACAAATTAAAGACTTGGTATTGGGGCAGACAGAGCCTATGCCTTCAGCAGAATTGAAAATATCTGTAAGCCAATATTTTCAAAACTTAGTGCAAGAAACAGATGTTTCTGAGGGTGTGGAACCACTAGAGAGAGTGGACCCTGAAGCAGACAACTTCATAGAAGACTTGAAAAAAGCTGCAGAAGAGAAAAAACACACTGCATGTAAACTGGAGCAGGAACAAATACACATTCCTTGGGCAGAGCAAGCTACAATGAAAGAAATAAGCAGCTCTACTTTTAATGGAAGTAAAACTGAAACTGTGTGTTATACAGAAGTAATTCCTGAAGACTATCATGCTATTCAGCAGGAATCAGATACCCAGGGCAGGGAGATTTCTTTTGGACAGTTCCTTCGTTCCTTAAGAAATGAAGAATCCATAGTTCAAGAAAGGCAATCAAGAGAAAAGTTAATTGCTTTTGAGAAACACGAGTGTAATTTAGAAGATCGGCTTGAAAATGAAATTTCATTTCAAACTAAAGAAATTGTAAATGCTGCTGAAGGAAATCTGGAAGAAACAGCCCTATCAGAAAATGTTTTGCAATTTCAAGAGCTAAACGCTGCTCAAGTGTCAGAACCTGAGCCATGTGTGTCTCTCTCAAAGTATTTACTCTCAGCTGGACAGCAGGAGATTCCAGATTTCAAAGAAACCATTTTCAAGGCCTTTGACCAAAAGGAATCTATCACTTCTTTGGAAATTGAAGATGTCACGTTCAGCACCGTTTACGACTATTATAACCAGCAGCAGGAACTGACCCGTCCACTCTCTCCTGAATCAGAAATGTCAATTGAAATCGCTAGCACAAGTGGTGATGAGCTGACAGAATCTGAGCGATTCTACACACCACCATCATCAGTAGAAAATTTTGAATCTCCCATGTCTTTTGAATTTTACCACATTCCAGCTGGTACACCTGAACGATATTTAACACCTTCAGAGGAACCAGTCTTCAACAGAAAGTCCCCTTCAGATTTGGTAAGGGACGGCACACCACAAGAGCACTACAAAAACCCCGAACCCAGAACATTAAGTTCTCCTTCCCAAGAAAAGAGGTCACCTTACGAAGAGTCACGCTCAGAGATGTTTGGCACACCATCTGAAGCAGTGGAACCAAAGGGAAATGAAATGCCTCCTGCATTTATTAAACCCTTGCCCAAGAGGAAGGTCAATGAAAACAGTTCATTGAGTTTTCTTGCTGAAGTTATAGGCTTTCCTGTTCCTGATGTGAAATGGTATCGAAACAAGTCATTGCTTGAACCAGATCAAAGAGTCAGAATAGAAAAAGAGGGTGATATATGTATTTTGGAAATTCATAATGTTCAGAAATCAGAAGAGGGAGAATATATATGTCACGCAGTAAACATCATAGGGGAAGCTAAAAGTATCACCCAAGTAGAAGTTTTGCCTCAAGATGGAAGGTCATTGGCCTTACCTCCTCCGGTAACACATCAGCATGTTATAGAGTTTGACTTGGAACAAAATACAACTTCAAGGTCGCCTTCTCCTCAAGAAATACTTCTGGAAGTAGAGTTGGATGAAAATGAGGTTAAGGAATTCGAGAAGCAGGTTAAAATAGTTACAATTCCTGAATTTACTCCTGATAACAAAAGTATGATTGTTTCTCTTGATGTCCTCCCTTTAGCTCTGGTGGAGCAAACCACCAGTTTCACTGCAAAAGGAGATGAAGATGTGAAAATTGACTTTGAAGTCACTGAAATGCCCCCACGCTTTACCACTCCCCTTTTTGATTTGGAAATTGTAGAAAATTCAGAGGCAGTGTTTAAATGTACAGTGACAGGTTTCCCTACCCCCAAAGTACAGTGGTTTAAAGAAAATACCTGCATTGTTGCAGATGGTAGGAAGTATGTTGTGAATGATGAGAAAGGAAGCCATAGTCTTAACATTCAGAACCTAGGTCATTCCGATAGTGGCACATATCGGTGCAAAGCAGTGAATAGTGTAGGAGAAGCTATATGCAAAAGCTCTCTAGTTGTACTAGATTCACAGAGAGCTGTTGCTAGTGCGAGTGGGGATGGAATGACTGATATAGCTCTAGGCAGCGCTATAGGTAGGCCACAGAAGTTTGATTTGCTTGTAGACAATACTAGTCCAAACGGCAACAAGACCGAAATAGAGCTTGAGTTCGAATTTGAGCAGAACACTGATGACTCTCAGAAAGCGGTCAAATTGGTAGCTATCACAGAACAAGAATATGAAGAGGAAGGGGAGAAATGTGTCAATATTAATTTTGATGTATTTGCTGAGCCATCCAAAAACGAGGAGATAGAATTTAAAGCAGAGAGCTCGGATAGTTGTTCATTTGAATTCCAAGTCACAGAAGCCCCTCCAAAGTTTATCAAACATATTTCTGATTGCACTTCGTCAGTAGATGCCTCAGCATGTTTCCAGTGCCTTGTAGTTGGCTCTCCAAACCCGAGTATAAGTTGGTACAAAGATGGGATATTGCTTGAAGGGGATAGGTACTGTATGGAGGAAAGGCAGATGGGCTATCATAACCTAATTATAGGAAATGTAATCCAAAACGATGAAGGGGAATACAGATGTGTAGCCGCAAACAGAGCAGGAACTGCTGATACAAGCGCTGTGTTAAACATATGCTGAATTTCCAAGCCTGATTTCCAAATATATGTTTGGATTAAACACGGAGTAGGTTCGCATTGTCCCTAAATTCTGTTTGTAAACATGTAGGTACTTCCTATATTTTAATGCTCATTGAGAAGTGAAATTCACAACTGCGCAGGCACCACTCAAGTCCCACATACCCTGTTTTAGGAATTTAAGAGGGAGTTAAGCATGCAGGGGTCTTGTGCAGGCATTCTATAACAGGATGAATTTCATTTCTTGCACATTCTGCTAAAGATACTCTTTTCATTGTTGTTATTTACATATGAGAACTCCTTTGTCTGTTTCCTATACATGTATATATACTTGTGTTATTTAAAAGTGCAATCATCTCTATGTTAAGAGGGCCTAGCAATCATCTTGAAATATGAAATCTGCTCTGTTATGAAATACTACTTTATATGTACTTTTCACAGTATGCCTAAACACAGTATGCCTCAACTTAGTATTCCTCCTTCACAATGTTGTCAGAAAATAATACTCTCTTTCAATCAAATCCTGAAGTGCTTACACATCTTCAACCTTTCCACCTTTCCCAGACCTAAAGAAGAGATCTTGTCTCTTTCACCAACAGAAGTTGGTCCAATAAAAGATATTACCTCACCCTCCTGGTCTCTCTTTTGTACAGTCCCTATTCTGGCAAAACTGCCATTGGAGACAGTGGACCTATTTCTGATCTTGATTGTAAATCAAGAATAACTTTCCTGAAGTTGATGGCGTTACTCTGCTGCAAAAGCAATGCAAGTGAGATCAGAATCAAGCCCAGTTAAAGTTTCCCTGCAGTAAAGACTGAGTAAGGACTTCAGGATTTGTATCTCTACTATCAAGTAATAATCATGTATATAAATATATTGTGTACTGTACCTTTAAAATTTAGAGGAAAAGATGAGGCATTCAATAAATCAACAGACAGAATGTAACTATGAAACCATAAGAATAAAACCTCTCTTTCTCTGTACTCCTGTGCTATTAATAAAAATACATAGCAGTAAAAAAGCAGGAGACTTTCACTGAACATTTTATTTTAAGATTAGAACTAAGTCTCTGGGAATTCATTTTTCTTCTGTCAGTCATAGTTCTACCAACATATAAGGTTAAATACTTAACTGACAGAAACAAAATGGAGCAGATTTTATATGAAGCATGTTTCTTTTCAGTATAAGCACACCTATTGTGCTTTAGATTGATTTAATAATTCATTTGTAGGAAAAAAAAGAAAAACCTATAATATATATGACTACTTTCTGGTGTGTGTGTGTGTGTGTGTATGTGTGTGTGTATATATATATACCCTATATATGTAGGGTTTCATCTAAATTCAGCAACCCTGAACTGTTGTTTTAAATATGAATAATTATTTTGCGTGCTTATTCTTTACACAATGTTAAGGGTACTTATTAATTTTTGTCAGTTGACTTTCAAAATGTTTTAAGAGGCATGATTTAAAACTTAAAAGAAATAATGCTTTTGTATAGTCAATTGTTCTCATGAATGTTCTTCATTCTGTGTTCGATGTGTATTCATGTTTGGGTTATGCATGTCTCAAAAAGTTTGAGGCATCACAGAAGCTACTCAGTGTCATTGCATTAATAGGGATTCATTCTGAACTCAACATGTTCATAGAATCATAAAGGACCTGAGAAAATTGGGTCAGATGGTACTCAATTTAAAAAGCCATAGCACACATGGGCAAATTTAAAAATCCATTTTTACAAAATTTCCATGAAATCAACCAGCAGTATTTGATCTGCAAATATTATTGAAGATACTTGGATCTCCCAATAGGTAGTGATGCTTTAACTGAAATCCTTCAATATTTTGGTGATGGCCCTCAAAGATAATAAAGGAAATCTGCAGAGAGTGCCACACATGAGGATTTACTGAAGTGTTTATAAAATATGTCCATTTTGAAAGCTTGCTTGTTTGTGGCTCTTTTCTCACAGAGAAACAATGAAAAGCATCCTAGGAAAGTTCTCCCATGAGCATTGCCATTAATGCAGATTTTAAAGAGGAGTAGGAGAAAGGACTTGGATTTAAAGAAAAAATCGATTTTTTTTTTAAGTCTGAAAAATTTTGGTTAATTTAAAAAAAATATATTTCTCCATTTCATCAATTGTGGCATTTTCTTATTCTGTACAGACCAAAAATAGATGTGCCAAAATACTTAGAAATAGTAGTTCTAATAGTATTTCATGTCCATGACAAAAGAGGAAGTACTCTAAAAATCTGACAAGTCAAACTATTTTTTTTTTTTTACGTTTCCAAACTAATTTTGTAGTTTAGATGGTGTCCATAAGGGAATAATACCTTTTGGTGCTTAGCTGAACCAAATTTACAAACCTTTACAGAGTCATGCATCACAAATTCGGAAAGTACTCAATAAAATATCTGACATTATTATTGCCTGACTGTGCTATGGAGTTTGGAAAGCCATATTTAGCATTAAGCAGTGCAGGTACCAAGTAGTTGGCATCTTCAGAAATTAAACTGAGTGGACATTGTTCTTTCACTTTCCTTGGCTAAACCCTGCTAAGTACTATAGAAAGACAGATTATTTTAATACCACGGATGACCACAAAATAAATATTAGTACACATTAAAGTACATATGTATTTAAGTAAGATTATTATAAGTGTCATTGTCATTAAACCAGTTTCTGTTGAAAAAGCTGGAAGATATGAGAAGTGACAGTGTTTGATCCAACACTGAGCTGGATAGGAATTGTTTTGTGTTGCGTCCATATTCATTCCCTGTACAGATGCATAGCATTTGCTGATTTATTAGATAGCATAGATTCCTAGAAAAGTATGCATGACATTTATTGAACGATAGAGTAAATATGATGTTGAAGGCCTGATCCAAAGCCCATTGAAATGAATGGGCCCTATTGTCTTTAATAAACTTTGTATTGGAACCTAAACAATTATCTTATACGTTAAATATGTGATTCTGGTATACATTTTAGTAGAAACTGGCTCAGATTGAAACCTAACATCCAAACTCTGGCAGAGTTAAAATCCAGGTCTGAACTTTATATATAAAATAAATAAATAAATCTTTATGATCAGGATTTGTCCCTATAGCTTTTAAAATTAATGCTTAAGTAGAAATTAAGAAAATTAGTCATTTCATTGCCAGGTTAAATGTCTTTTTTCATTCTTCAAGACAGAGTATTTTAAAAAATGGGTAATTGATGTATGTTTGTAATCAATATTATATTTTAAATATTAATGTAGATGATATTTGTGAAATAAATATGTAAATATTTAAATTTGTTGTTTCTAGTAATTTGTTAATGAAATATGTGTTGGTAAGTATTCAAAACATGTTTTATGTGGATTTCCTGTTAAATTTACCATCTTGAAACACACAAAACTACATTAATTCTACTATATTCCTTTATGCAAAGCTTCTCACATGTTTATAATGCAACTTTTTCATTTTCCCCAAAGGAATACCCTCCCCTAGCGGGAGGAAGCAAGCAGACAAAATATGTTTGTAGCTTTCCTGTTGTTATCACTGGAACTGATCCCGTGGATTGAAATTCCACTGTGTACAGTCTTCCCAGAGTCAAAGGGCCACTTTGACTCACCTAGACTAGTACTTTACTACAGGAGCAGTCTCTTTTGATTTCTGTGGGACTTAAGATAATTTTCACCGACCGTAGGCATGGCAAAATCGGCCCCATCAAGGTACTGGCCATAGTGGTTTTATGGTACATCAGAACTATAGCACCTTTCTTACAGGAAAAATTCATAAATATACAACATAAGCTCATTCTTCAAAAGATGAAAATATTTAAATAACTGCATGAACATTTTTCTAATAGTTTTTGTAGTCTGCCTATTTCTGCGATTTTTTAAAATTTTATTTCATTTTTTATTTGGGAGAAGTTTAGCAATTTCTAGAGATATAAATGAATGCATCTGATGGAGCATTTTTGTGCTGCTTTTTGGCTTTGCAGTATTTTCTCAGACCTTTTTTGACTTAGCTCATACAACTGTGAACATGTCATTAATTATAAGATAACGGGGAAATATTTTTCCACCAACTGTTTTTGATTTTTTTGTAAACTTCCCAAGTATTTCTAGGGCCAAAAACTGCAGGCCTTACTTATAATTCAGTGGTGGATGTTTTGGCCGGTAAGGACTGCAGGATTTGGTTTCCAAACTCTCTACATGTTGCACTGTTCCTGGATAGCTTGAAAATTCTGCTGAAAAAAAAAATTGAAATATTCAAGGTAAACAACCTGGCTGTAACAATGGTTCCATTACTGACTCTTGTATCAATGATCTTGCAAACAGCAACAGACATGTCTATCAAGATCTTCTTCCTCTCCTGTTTTAAACCACTACTAAAAAAAAGTACAACATCGACATTAAATTAATACAAGGATCTACTTTACTAATCCACAAAACTAAGGAAACTGATTTAGCCTTCTTTCTAGATATTGCAGGAATTCTGATACTTAGCATCATAGCTTTATTGTATCCCTTGAAGTATCTAGGCATAACAGGAAGCACTGGGAAGTATCTCCATACTGCTCCCACTTCCATAACTGGGAAGTATCTCCATACTGCTCCCACTTAAACTAACTGAGACCAGAGTATAAACTCTAAATGACGTTACTTAGAGCAGTGGATTAATCAAAACCTTTTCATAAATTTTATATAATAGTTTATTAATCTGTACATATAAAATATGCATATAAATGCACAACTTTGATTCTACTAGTTAAAATCCATACATAACTGGAATATAAATATTTTGTAAATTAAATTGTACAAAAATATTTGGTTCCATCATCTTTTTAACAGGTCTCCCCAATGATTCAAACGGGGAGTTCTCTATAAAAATTGATAGCATGATATGGCTCAGTTTAGTGGAATTATATAGTTTAAGTTATTATGACAGAAAAAGGACTTCAGGTTCTTTGTTACGCTGTTTTATGGTATTAAGAATGCTACAAGGTATACAACAAATAATTACACTAACAGACCTATTTTATTCATATTCTCTAGCGATTACTAAATACAAGTTCTCAGCAAAACATTTTAGTAAAACTAATAATTTTTTCCCATACAGACTTTTCTAGTTCTGTTGTTGTGTCTGCTGAGGAAGAAAGAACCGAAAGTTACAGCAGCGACCTTCAATTGTCTGATAGAGATAAAACACTTGAATTTTTGCCTGAAAATTCAATTTACTCCAGGAAATTAGAGATGAAAACAGAGGAAGGCAGCGTCCCAGTTTTCCTCAAACACGTTTCTAACGCTGAAATAAGTCTAGGAGATGTAGCTAGACTCTCAGTTACTGTTACTGGCAGTCCAAAACCTAAAATTCAGTGGTTCTTTAATGGAGTAAAATTAACTTCTTCCATGGATTACAAATTTGTATTTGATGGCAGTGATTATAGTCTTATCATTCTTTATACAAAATCTGAAGATGAGGGTGAATACACCTGCATTGCCAGTAATAAGTACGGAGAGACTGCATGCAATGCCTATCTAAAGATTAAACCAAAAGAGACTGGAGAAGTCTACAAAAAATCGGTGGTAGAACTAGAGATAGAGAAACCCTTAGAAAAGAAAATAAGTCCCTACCCCCCTTGCTTTGTTAAGAAACTGGAACCCGTTCAGTGTGTCCAAGGTCTCCCTGTTGTATTTGAGTATACAGTGCTTGGAGAACCTGCACCCGAGGTGCAATGGTTTAAAGGGAATCACCAGATTTTCTCTAATGTATACTACACTGTCATTCATAATCCTGACGGCTCGGGTTCATTAACGGTCAATAAATGTCAGAGAGATGACGGTGGGTTATATACCTGTAAAGCAATAACTCCCCTGGGTGAAGCCACTTGCTCGGCAGAACTGCTTGTACTCCTGGACACAGGCGGTGTGTTTCAGTATAAGGAACAGAAAGTAGTTCAGAAACAGCTGACGAAATCGTACAAAGAAACCGTAAACGAGCAGACCACCGAGTCTCGTTTATATTCCGTTCAATTACCCGGTGAGGGCAGGCAGCAGGCGCAGCACGTGCTATATACCATTGGGACAGAGGACAGGCACGCGGTGCGGAGCGAAGAGGTAGGCTCGTTGCTGGAGGTGTCTCACTCAGCAGCGACCATGCAGCAGGAGACGGTCCTCACCCAGCAAGCCGCCGTACTCCAACCTCAGAAGGCTGAAGAAAGCGTAGCTGTTTCCCCTCCGGCTGCAGAAAGGTCGGCTACGACAGCAAAGCAGCTTCATCCAGCTGCTTTTACGGCGAGTGAGGTTCGGCACCACCCGAGCCTCCTGGAGCAGCATCTGGAGCCGATTAAAAGCCCCCCGGTAGCTGCCTTGCCTGATCCTGAACTCCACGCGGGCCCGGGGATGTGTGTGCCGGTGGTAGAAGAAAGCGGCCAAGAGGACAAAGAAAAAGAACTGCCGCTGAGCGCCCCGGGGCTGGCTGGCCTGAAGAGGGCCAGAGAGGAGAAAGTTCCCTTTCTCTCTGCCGTCGCTGAGGAGAAGCAGGCGCTGACCGCAGCTGTCTCTCTGCCGAGCGCCGGCGGGGAACCGGCGGCGGGGAGCTGCGCCTGCGAACCCCGCCACGCCCTGTACAGCCCCGGAGTGGCAGCCGTCCAAGAGCTGCCGAAAGAAACTTCCTTCGCGCTAGAAACCCCTGCGCGGGAGAGGGGCCGCCTAGGGCTGGAAGGCGAGAAGGTGCTGCGGTCCGCCTTCGCGGTAGAACAGCGGCCGATAGGCGAGGCTCACACCCGGCAGCTAGACGCCCCTGCTCCGCCTGCGGAAGCCAGAGCCGCGGAGGAGTCGCCGGCGGCATTTCACCTGCCTCGGACTGAGTCCCCGGCGCTGTTTCTGAAAGAGGGCGTCTTCGGGGCCCCTCCGGCGCCGCGGCAAAAGGGAGCCTTGAGACAGGACCGGGTTGTGAAAGCGGCTCTGGTTACAGAAGAGAAGCAGCCGCTCTCGGGCGAACACGCCCAGCAGGTAGCGGGGCTGGACAGGATAGCAACGGCAGAAACCCAGACGGAAGGCGAAAAGCTGCTGACCGTGCCGCTGGTACACGGGCAAACCACGCTGCCGAGAGAGGAGCACTTCCGCTTTGTGGCGCCACCTGAGGCTCAAGCCGCCTGCAGGAAAAGCCCGACGTCGCTGCACGCTTTCGTCTTCCAGGAGCAAAGGCCCCTCTCCTGTGAAGCCACGAGTCCGTTCCCTGCCCTGCACGAAGCGCTTACCCTTCAGCCTGTCCGAGAGCCCGCCTCCGCCCTCCATCTCCCGACAACCCAGTCCGAGCACGTGCTGCCCAAGGAAGACGGGCTGGCGTTTCGGAAACCTCTGTCCCAAGCGGTTTCCCAGAGAGAAGAGAAAATGCGGAGCCGGGCGGCCACCACGGAAGAAAGGAGCGGATTGTCTGCGGAGCAGCTGGAAGCTTTTCGGGGCAGCACGGAAGGGTTGCACCCCACAGCTACAGCTGAAGCGCGGGTACAGAGCTGCCTCGCCACGGTGGCGGAGGATGTACCTCTGCCGAAAGAACAAACCATCGCTGCGGCAGCAAAGGAGCAGAAAGCTGCCCTGAGAAAGGAAGACCTTCGAAACGTTGTGCAGTTACCGAGCATGACTGAGAGCAGGGCCTTATTCCACGGCCATATCGAAACATTTGAGGACATTCAGACAGTGCGCGGGGAGATAAAATCCGAGCCCAGATTCCGTTCGGAATCGGTTTGCATTGAGGAACGATGTGTTCCGCTAGAGACTGCGAATTGGTTGGACGCCGCGGAAGAGGAGTTTGCTGCAAGAATTCAGGAAGGGCAGTCCGTGAGGCTTCCGTTAGTATTAGAAGAAAAGCAGCCTCTCAAGGAAGAGCACGCCGTTGAACCAACGAGGTCCGAAACGGAAACTGTAAAGGTAGAGAAGCAACCAAAGGAGGCACTGAGCGCACACGAAAGGCAGGCAACAGAAATCCTTTCCAAAGAAAACCAGTTTGTTGTTCAAGTTCCCAAGGGTTGTAGCTTAGACATAAAGACGCAGGTCAGACGTGCCCTGAAAGCTGCGGTGACAAGTGAACAACAGCCCTTGTCTTCCGAATGGTTGAGTGATATAAAAAGTATTGAAGTAAAGACAGTGAAAGTCAACAAAGAACCTAACTACACAATGTGCACCTACATTATAACCCTCGGGAGCTCCAGTCCCATAGAAATAACGGTCTCTTTAGATGAAATATACCCTCAGACAGGTGACTTGAAAACTGAACTACAGGCTGTTTTGTATGCGATTATTTACGAGGAAAAACATGTTTTGATAGCAGAACAATCCAGACCTGTATCAGTAACTGGGCCTCGGGAGCTGTTTGTTACTCATTCGCCTTTCGCAGAAATCTCTTCGGCTACTGTAGCTGATAAGCAGGTGCAGCAGGAATCAGTGAAGCATAGTTCCGACGAGCCGGAGCCTCAGCGGGCCGAAATAACCATAGAACCAGAAGTGCAGCTAGAACAGCTTGTGTCTGCGCGAGCAGTCAGCGTGGTTGCTGTCAAAAGTGAGATCAGAGATGTAGGTGCAACCGCAGTCACTGCCGACGTTGCTTTAGCCGCTGTGCCATTGGAGAAACCAGTGGAAATACTGAAAATGAATGAGAAAAAGGAAGAAATATCTGAGGAAGATGGTGGAGAGGTTCTCCTAACTAAGGCAGGGAAGTCAGAGGACAAGCTAGTTAGAGAAGACTATCCCGTCATTCACAGAAATCTTGTAGACACTGTTGTCGAGGAAGGTGATAGCTTGAGTCTTATATCAGTCATAACAAACGCCAAAAAGGTGAATTGGTATTTTGAGGGTAAACTGGTGTCTTCAGGCAAACAGTTCAAGTGTTTACAAGATCATGACACATACACACTAGTAATCAACAAAGTACACAAGGAAGTGCATCAAGGAGAGTATACCTGTGAGGCAGTGAACGAAGGTGGAAAAACAACAACATCAGCGAAACTCACAGTTGTAAAAAGAGGTTGGATTATGGGGATAAAATATTGCCTTCTAATATTCACTAATTTTCTGATGAAATATATATATCTGTATCTCCATATCGACCTGGATACAGATATGAAAAGAAATTAAACTTCATTAATGTAATCACAGAACTAACCATAGTTTACCCCTATTCTTTCTCCACTTCCAATGTGTTTTTGACATTCTATAAATTATTCATTTTTCCTTCCCACTTTTTTCCTAAAATAATTCACACTTTTTCACTTTTCTGTAATACAGTTAGTTGCCTTTTTTTATTTCGTCGCATAATTGACAAAAACCCAATCACGTGTAACGGTGTAGTGTACTCCTGCTTGCCATCCGAATTTCTTAACAGAGCATGCATCGACACTTTCATCCCCTTATCCACAAAGCAGTGATCGGTTTACTTGTTTTTTCCTTCTCGTCACTGAAACAGGTCTTTATAATCATTGCACCATGGTTAGCACAATTTCATACATTTCTTCGTTTTCCACTGTTCCAGTACAACGTGGTATATATTCTATATCACATTGTTATGCATGTGTCAAGTAGTACCACCTTAGTATTTTTTCTGATTTCATTATGCACTGCAATGTAGTCCATTCACTAGGTTAGCACTGCTTATAGTCTGCTTTTTATTTTGACAGTCATTTTCTTTTCTTTACAGTCACTTTCCTTGGATTGCTAGTAAATCATCCATCTAATTTCAGTTGGTCACTTCATTAACAGTTATTTGGGGGAAACACAGACTAATGAGCGGGTATTCGAATTAATTTGTGCTTCCATTTCTAGTTGCACCAATACTGAGGAGAAGACTCGAGTCGCAGGAAGTGGCCGTTAACCACCTTGCCAAGTTTACCTGTGAGATTGAGACTGCCCCTAATGTAAGATTCCAGTGGTATAGAGCTGGTCGAGAAATATATGACGGTGACAAGTATTCCATCCGTACCACTAAATACGTTTCCACGCTGGAAATTCCAAGACCTCAAGTAGTTGACTGCGGAGAATACAGTTGCAAAGCTTCCAACCAATATGGCAGTGTAAGCTCTACAGCGATTTTAACGGTGACAGGTAAGTACGGTTTCTTAATGCTCTTTTTATTTTTTGCTTTATTAACATCCTCATACTTTGCAATTGCTACACTGTTTTATAATTTTATAATACTTATTTTAGGATTATGAATTATATTGCACACAGACCCAAAAAGCTAGTCTTTACGTCTCTGACTGATGTAAAGACAGAAAAGAATTTAATTTTGACAACACCCGTGTCAAGGGTTTTGTTTTGTTTGTTTCTTTCTTTCTCCCTGCATCCAGGGAAGGAAAAACTATCTAGCAGTTGGGAATCGATTTAAGGATTTCAGGAAGTCATGGGGTGGAGAAGGGTAATCAAATCCAGATAATATGATTATTTTATGAAGACATTATTTAACCTCCAGAAAATAACTATAGGTGGATATACATTTTTTTAAAAAAGCCTATTTATTTGTTTACTCACTGGTTTCTGAGTCATCGAGCAAGAATTCAATGTCTTCAGCTCTGGGAGAAGAATTTCAAATTCATTTTTAATGTATGACGTCAGTCTGCTTGGATATTTTTATTTTGATCCAGTTTCTTTGGTATAGTGCTCAGTGTAAACTTACCTTAATTCGTGTTCTAGTTGTGATCGTTACAGAAGCTCTTGGACACGCTTGGACAATAATTACTGAATGGTTGGGTGGAGTGATCATCTTGCAATGACTAAAATATGTTTACAGGCATATCTCAGTTTACGGGACTTTATGAACATTAAAAACAACACATTTATAATATCTTCTGTGTTTTCCCTTATATTTTGCTGTGGTCTAAATGCACGGGGTTGTTTTTGTTTTCGGTTTGGTTTCCTTATTGGATTAGACATTACTAGTTCAATCATGAAAGCAGCATAAATTAATAACAGGACCACAAACATTTAGCATTTTGCCCAGTCTTGCTAAACGAAATACTGTATTGGATCTTGGATCTACACTGGTAATTGCTATAAATCGATCCAGACGGTCAAAATGTTTTCATTCTTTTTAAACCTTTCAATTTCTTTATCGCTCCACTCTTAGTTTAAAACTATTTTAAACGTGTGTCCCAAGACAAACTATTCTCCGCCCTTGGCGTACATAGAGACAATAGCGGCTTTGGTACCAGCCCAATATAACTATGACATCATTTCTTTTTGCAGAAGCGCTCCCTCCGACATTTCTAACCAGACCCGAATCAATCACTACTTTTGTGGGTAAAAGTGCAAGGTTCCTTTGTACAGTGTCAGGCACTCCGGTGATCGACACAGTGTGGCAGAGAGACGGCACTACTATTTCTTCTTCGGAGCACCACAAGATTTCAACCGCTGATAATAAGCATATTTTAGAAATTAAACATGTTACAGTAAGCGACAGAGGAGTTTACACTTGCAAAGCCTCAAACAAGTTTGGAGCTGACATCTGCCAGGGGGAAATGGTAATTATTGATAAACCACATTTCATTAAGGAGCTACAGTCAGTGCAGTCTGCTGTCAATAAGAAGATACGTCTCGAGTGCCAAGTAGATGAAGATAGGAAAGTAACAGTAGCGTGGAATAAAGATGGGAACAAAATACCCCCAGGAAAAGATTATAAAATTTATTTTGAAGACAAAATAGCATCACTTGAAATTCCTCTGGCTAAACTTAAAGATTCAGGAAATTATGTATGCACTGCTTCAAATGCGGCTGGAAGTAGCTCCTCTTCTGCAACTGTAACAATAAGAGGTAAGAAAGTTGTTCATCCTCTTTGAACATTATATTTCTTGAAATACCTATTAATTCTGTGCAGGCTAGAAATATAGGCGGTAGAATTCATAGGATAATGTCTAATTCCACCGAGAGGCAAACTGTTCTTAGTCACTTAATTCCCAAAGTGTCTGGTCTCAGGATTCTGTGTTTAGAGTACGCTGTATGTCATTTTTTAAAACTCGTGTTTCTGTCTTTACTGAATTTTATTTTGTCTGTTATTAACGAATGTTCCTTTTTAGCTTTCAGTATATTCCGAGTAACCTAAATATTTCTTTTTACCAAGAAGTCCTTTAGGTTTATTCCTGAGTTTTTAAAATCTTTCCTTCTTTCTTTGTTTAAGTAAACGTATATTTTCGCCAATAAGTTCATTAGTTTTTTTCCGAGGGGAAAGGGTTAATGAATCATTCTTTCTTTCTTTGTTTAAATAAACATTTCCCCCCTCCCTCCCGCTACTGAAATCACTAGAACTGTGGCTTGGTTGGGATTCCTGGTAGTACTTCTCTATGTTCTACCTTGTTAATGTGTTTAATCAATCTTTCAGGCTTCTTTCTTTTTGAAATCTTTCTTTAGAGCCACCGTCATTTTTGAAGAAGGTTGATCCATCTTATTTATTGACACCGGGCGAGTCAGCGCACCTTCAGTGCAAAATCAAAGGGTCTCCTGAAATCCAAGTTACTTGGTTCAAGAATAACAAAGAAATTAGAGAGAGTAACACGCACAAAATATCATTTGTCAACTCTGTAGCTGTGCTAGTTATTTCCGACGTGAAAGTTGAAGACAGTGGAAGTTACTCGTGTGAAGCAGTTAACGATGCTGGCAGTGATAGTTGCAGCACTGAAATAGTTGTCAAAGGTTTGTTCTTACAGTCACTGGCAAATTTATTTGAGAAATGACTTTCTGTACTGGTGTCAGTTACTAATTCTTTATTGATGCTTTAATACTTTTATAGAACCCCCTTCTTTCATCAAAACACTTGAACCGGCAGAGATAGTGAAAGGAACAAACGCCACACTTCAGTGTGAGGTTGCTGGTACTGGACCATTCGAAATTAGCTGGTTTAAAGACAAGAAGCAGATTCGCAGTAGTAAAAAATACAGGTTGATCTCTCAGAAATCTCTTGTCTTTCTGGAGATTTCTTCCTTTAATAGTGCTGATGTTGGTGAATATGAGTGCGTTGTGGCTAACGAAGTTGGTAAATGCTTCTGTGGTGCAACGTTCATACTGAAAGGTTAGTGAGCAAAGGAAAACTCTCTTTTAATATACTGTAGAGATAGAAGAAATCTTGTTTCTTAAAAGCTTGCTTCTTTATTGTTTTTCCCTGTTTTCTCTTCTACTCTTTAATGCGCCATTTATATCTCCGGTGTATCTGCCATCCTGTTTCTGAATTTGGAAGGGAAAGCAGAAGGCAGATTTTACTAGAATTGCCACCGGTGCAAAATCTTAGGTTAGGCGTCAAGAAGTAACACTAAAAGCAATTCAATCGTCATTTACCCCCCTGCGGGGGCTGAACGTGTTATGTCAAGTGATGTGTTCAACCCACCGCTTGTCCAGCTTGGAAATACTCCCCAAATTTTCCCTTCTGTCGTAGCTAATCAACCAGTACATTGATGCTCTATACTAGACAAGTTAATTTTAAAAACAGCCATTAATATGCAGCATTTAGGGTTTCGGGAAGATGGAGTAATCAGTCAGATTTTCTCTTTTGAATTAGAACCACCATCTTTTATTAAGAAAGTCGAAAATGTTACTGCACTTGTTGGCGACACAGTTACTTTACAGTCCGTTGTGAAAGGGTCCGCTCCTATTTCTATAACGTGGATGAAGGGGAAAGACATTATTAAAGAAGATAACAAAGTCAAAGTGACCTTTGAAAATGGTCTTGCAACGCTGCACATCACGGGTGTCCAGATTAGTTCTGGTGGGAAGTATACTTGTGTGGCTGAGAATGATGCAGGGAGTCAAACGTGTTTTGGAGAAATAGCAGTGAAAGGTCAGTATAGGAACATTTTAACTTCACAGAATTCTACATATAAAGGAAAGCGATTCCATTTTGACCCAAATGACAACTGTTTAATTCTGTTATAGAACCTGCCCAAATTACTGAGAAACCTGATTTGATTCAGGTGACTGCAGGAGACCCAGCCATTTTGGAATACACTGTAGCAGGCACTCCAGAGTTAAAAACGAAATGGTTCAAAGATGGCAAACCGCTGGCTTCCAGCAAAAAGTATAGAATCAGTTTTAAAAATAATGTTGCCCAGCTAAAGTTTTATACCGCCGAAATACAAGACAGTGGCGAATACACATTCGAGATTGCTAACGATGTTGGACGCAGCTCGTGCACCACCACCTTTACTGTGTTAGGTTGGTATCTTGCTTTTGGCAAAGGATAATACTGTTTAGATTTAAAACCCAAATAGCGCAGAAATCCGTTTAGACACTGAAATGCTCATTTCGCTTTTTTCCCCTTTGTTGTGTACTGCACAGACCGAACCATTGCGCCGTTCTTTGTTAAACCACTGAGGAACGTTGACAGCGTAGTTAGCGCCTCCTGCCGCATGGACTGCAAAATCTCTGGCTCCCTCCCAATGAGTGTCTCCTGGTTTAAGCATGAAGACGAGATAACTACCAGTGCTAAATACACAGTAGTTTTTGCTGAAGGTTCTGCGTCTTTGGAAATCAAACATCTAGACACGAACGATTCTGGCATGTACACTTGCAGGGCCAAAAACTCTGCGGGCAGTAAAGAAAGCAGTAGCACTTTGACTGTAAAAGGTTTGGCAGATCGTTTTGTATTTTCTTCTTGATGTGTCATTTAATGATTCATTTCTTCCCCACCAGGCAGGTTGCACTTCTTACTCTTTGCAATTATTTCTTTTAAACGCCATTTAGAGCCACCCAGCTTCGTTGTAGAACCAGAGTCCCAAGAAGCAGCACCCGGATCGACAGTGCGTTTGAAGAGTACCTTAAAAGGAACAACACCACTCACAATAAAATGGTTTAAGGGTGACAGTGAGCTGGAAACCGGCGGAGCCTGCTATATTATCACTGAACCTTTAGCGAGTTATTTGGAACTCTACGCAGTAAAGCCTTCTGACTCAGGGGACTATACTTGCAAAGTCAGCAACGTGGCTGGTTCAGTTGCGTGCAGTGCAAACTTGTTTGTGAAAGGTTTGCATTCCTTTTCTTTATTGACATCTTTGGGTTGTTGGGCTGCTCTCAGTCACACTGGCGCAGCCTTCAAGGTGCCAGTGAACTGAGAAGTTGGCCCGTTGCCTTTTATACTCTTTACCTCTTTCTGTATTCTTAATACCTATCTTAAATCCATAGAACCTGCTACCTTTGTCGAGAAGCTAGAGCCATCACAGCTGTTAAGGAAAGGAGATTACGCGCAATTAGACTGCAAAGTAATTGGCACTCCTCAGATTAAAATCACCTGGTTCAAAGACGACAGGGAAATTCAAGAGAGTGCCAAATATAAGATGTCTTTCGTGGGCTCCAAGGCCATGCTCAAAGTTATAGGTGTCGAGATTGAAGACAGTGGAGAATATATCTGTGAGGCAAAAAATGATGCCGGCAAAGATATTTGCAGTAGTGTTGTCACAGTCAAAGGTTTGTGTCAAATTTCCCCGGCCCCAATTCCCTTCTCCAAGTTTGTTGCATCATTAAAAGGTTCCAGCGCTTAATGAATACAAACCACAATCTCTCTCTTGCGCTGTAGAGTCACCTTATTTTAGCAAGGAGTTTGAACCCATGGAAGTACTGAAGGATTCTGATGTTGTTTTGGAGTGCGAGGTGCTGGGCACGCCTCCGTTTGAAGTATTTTGGTTGAAGGACAACAAGCCCGTGAGAAGCAGTAGGAAACACAGAATAATCATGGAGAATTCCTTGATTAGCCTCCAAGTTTTCAGGTTTGATGCCTCAGATGTTGGTGAATACCAGTGCAGAGTGACTAACGCTGTCGGAAGCTGCGTCTGCAGCTCTGAGGTGACTCTAAAAGGTTGGTATCATTCGGGGAGATATAGCTGACGTAGTTCTTCTACATTATACCGTTCTGCGCTCCAGCTGAAATTGACCAAGAATCTATTTTTCCGATAGAACCCCCGCAATTCGTGAAGAAGATTGAAAACATTAGCTCCCTTCGAGGAGGGACGGTTGTGTTTCAGGCCTCCATTAAGGGCACTTTGCCAATCACTGTTTCTTGGTTGAAAGATAACGATGACGTCATTGAAGATAACAACATCAAAATGACATTTGTGAACAACGTGGCCACTCTCCTTGTCAGGTTTATTGAAGTGAAGCACGACGGGAAATATTTCTGTCAAGCTAAAAATGATGCAGGAATTCAAAGATGCTCTGCTTTACTAACAGTAAAAGGTTGGTTCAGCATTTAATGTTTTCAAAGAATTCGAGCAATGTAATTTTAATTTGTACGGTAAATATTAAAAATACTCTTAACATATATCCCTGTATTTACCACAGAACCTGCAACAATAACTGACAAGGCTGTGTCAATTGATGTCACTGAGGGAGACCCGGCAACCTTGCAGTGTAGATTTTCAGGAACTAAAGACATTACAGCTAAATGGTTCAAAGATGGAAAGGAGTTGACTTTGGGCCCTAAATATAAAATCAGTACTACAGATAAAGTCTCCCTCCTAAAGATAGTTCATACGGAAAAGAAAGATAGTGGAGAATACACTTTTGAAGTTCAAAATGATGTCGGAAGCAGCAGCTGTACCGCTAGTATTAATGTGCTAGGTTTGTATTGTGTCTCTCTTATGGGGTTTACAATATATTGGTTCTTTACTGATTCCAGAACTAGCACTATGGCCAAATGACCTAATACTTTATTTTTACTGTGTTGGATAGATCTTATCATACCGCCCAAGTTCACAAAAAAGCTGAAGAAAATGGACAGCATTAAGGGGTCTTTCGTTCACTTAGAGTGCATAGTGTCTGGTTCACATCCTATAAGTATCCAGTGGTACAAGGATGACCAAGAGATAACGGCTAGTGAAAAGTACAAATATTCTTTCCATGATAATACTGCATTCCTGGAAATCAATCAGCTGGAAGGTACAGATAGTGGCTCTTATACTTGTGAAGCAACAAATAAAGCAGGAAGTAACCAGTGCAGTGGATATTTAACAGTCAAAGGTTTGAGATTCTTATTCTTTCGCAAGAACAAGACATTCAGTTTATTATTTCGGACTCTTTTTTTTTAATCATAAAATTATTCTTTTCCTACCCTTCCCTCTTCTATTCTCTTTCACTCGTTGTAGAACCCCCGTATTTTGTTGAAAAACCACAGTCACAAGATAGTATACCCAATGCTAGAGTTCTGTTCAAAGCTCTTGTGAATGGCACCACTCCTATGCAGATAAAGTGGTTTAAAGATAGCAAAGAACTTCTCTCAGGAGCCACTCGCTCTGTCTGGAAGGATGACACTTCAAGTGTGCTAGAGGTGTTTTCGGCAAAGACTTCTGATTCAGGAAACTATACCTGTCAAATAAGCAATGATGTTGGGACAGCAACTTGCAAAGCAACCCTGTTCGTGAAAGGTGTGCATTTTTATGCCCTTTTAATCTCATGGGTTCTTGTGTTCCTTCTTTAATTAGAAAGAATATTTCTCGAATGTAAATTGAGTAAATAAAGTCTTGCCCTTTTTGTTCATATTTAGAACCACCCAAGTTTTTTCAGAAGCCTAATCCTGTAGTAGTTCTGAGAAAAGGACAATCCACCAGTTTCGAATGCCAAATTACAGGCACGCCCCCAATCCACGTGTCTTGGTACAAGGATGGCAATGAAGTAACCCACCGTGCTAAGTATGGCATTTCATTCCTAGAGGGTTTTGCCACTTTCAAAGTTGACAGTGCTAACGTAGAGGATAGTGGGATTTATGTTTGTGAAGCTCACAACGACGCAGGTAGTGAAAGCTGCAGCACTGAACTCAAAGTGAAAGGTTAGTTATTAGCCTTCCCACCCCCCTCTCTTTCTTTCGCACGGACATGCGGGGTTTCCCCCCCGCCTCCTTTCTTTCCGTTTTTCCTATTAAGTTGCTATGTGTGTTCCTCCTAATTTTTTATAGAACCTCCCACATTCATAAGGGAGTTGAAACCTGCTGAAGTGGTTAAGGGTTTTGATGCCATGCTGGAATGTGAAGTCTCCGGTACTCCTCCCTTTGAAGTAACCTGGCTGAAGAATAACAAGGAGATTCGCAGCAGCAAAAAATACGCCATGACCGACAGAGAATCAGTATTTACCCTGGTCGTAACCAACTGCGATTTTTCAGATGCTGGGGAATACCAGTGCATTATATCAAATGATGGGGGTAGTTGTTCTGGCAGCACAAAAATCAGTTTGAAAGGTCAGTTCAGTTACCACGATAAGGAAACAAACTCCAGACATTCAGTGTCTTAACTACCTTTTAGTAACTTAACAGGGATTAAACAATATCTTTTTTCATGGCTTCTTTTTGTAAAACACAGAACCACCGTCCTTCATAAAGAAGATAGAAAATGTCACTACCGTTTTGAAAAGTTCCGCTGTTTTTCAAAGCACGGTAGGGGGTGCTCATCCTTTATCAGTGTCCTGGATAAAAGATGAAAAAATCATCGAGGAAGATGAGAACTTCCATATTACATTCGAGGACAACGTGGCCACCCTGAAAATAAAACATATTGATATTGGTCACGGGGGGAGGTACACCTGCCAGGCAAAGAATGAATCAGGAGTTGAAAAATGCTTTGCCTTACTCTTAGTACAAGGTTGGTGAGCTACGCACTTTGAAGTTTATTTCGTAGAAGTAGTTTAAAAGGCCCATCGGTAGAGAGAACTATAATGAATCTACGCTTTAATTCTTACTACAGAACCTGCTCAGATCATAGAAAAGACAAAATCAGTTAAAGTGACTGAAAAAGACCCAGTGACCTTGGAATGTATTGTGGCTGGAACACCAGAACTCAAACTGAAATGGTTTAAAGATGGCAAGCAGCTTCTGCCCAGTAGATATTATACAATGAGCTTTGACAATAACGTGGCCAGTTTCAGGCTTGAATCGGTAATGAAGGAGGACAGTGGTACATACTCTTTTAAGGTTGAAAATGATTTTGGAAGCAGCACCTGTGAAGCTGTTTTGACAGTGTTAGGTTTGTATTTTGCTTCATTGCATTTTGCTTTCTTTGTGGGGGAAAAAATTGATTGCCTACCGGTATTTGTGAAGCTATTTGAGATGCAGGACGTTAACTGTTATGTTTTTGCCATTTTGTTGGGCAGATCAAACAATCCCTCCATCGTTTACCAAAAAGTTAACGAAAATAGATCAAGTTCTGGGATCTTCTGTTCATATGGAATGTAAGGTTTCTGGCTCACTCCCCATTACTGCTAAATGGTATAAGGACGGAAAAGAAATACATGATAGTGCAAAATACAGGAGCCTATGCCATGAGAATACTGTATCAATGGAGATTTCTAATCTAGAACTGGCAGATACTGCAAATTACACGTGCAGCGTGACTAACGTTGCGGGCAGTGACTCTTGCAGTGGCGTCTTAACAGTGAAAGGTTTGGAACTCTTTACATCTTCTCTTAACTGTAATAGATACTGAAAAATACATCTCTTAAAATAATTACAATCTTACATCTTTGAATAATACTGCGAAAAGTTACGGTATATATTTTTTTCTTTATGTGAGGCTTCATTTGCTTTAAGAAGTACTTAAAACTTTTATTTTTCGTGATTGCTCACTTTGTTTCGTCTTCAAACATTCCTTCTGCGAAGGGTTTAACTAAATATTTCTTTCCCTTGAAACTGTAGAGCCAGCAAGCTTCCTAGTAAAACCTGAAAACCAGCAAGCCATACCGAATTCTGCGGTGGAGTTTAAGGCTGTTTTGAAAGGAACGCCACCGTTTACAATCAAGTGGTTTAAAGAAGATTTGGAACTTGTGTCTGGAGCTAATTGTTTTATTGGGCTAGAAGGGTCAACAGGTTTCTTAAATCTCTATTCAGTGGATATTTCAAAGAGTGGATGCTATACTTGCCAAGTTTCCAATGATGTTGGTAGCGATTCTTGTACTGCAACCTTGCTGGTAACAGGTGTGCACATTTCCTTGTTTTGTGTTGCTCTCTTCTCGTCTATCTTTTGTCGAGCCCGAGTATTGTTCTTATGAATATTTCCAAGCTCATTCTTTTCCTGTATTCTTGATTTTAGAAACTCTTAACTCATGTTTAGTATCGGATTTCTTTCATTAGTTCTTTTCTGTCTCTTTTTTGTTCAATATTAATACCGAAATCACTCTTTTTTCTCCCCTATTTATTCCGCTTTCTTTTTTTAATAGAACCTCCGAAGTTTGTTAAGAAACTAGAAGCATCAAAAGTAGTAAAACGCGGTGACTCAGCACGATTTGAATGCAAAATAAGTGGATCTCCAGAAATCGGAGTGGCATGGTATAGAAATGACAACGAAATCATTTCCAGTGAAAAATTCAGGATGTCTTTCAGTGATTCCGTGGCGGTGATTGAAATGAACCATCTCAGTACTGAAGATAGTGGGGATTATATATGTGAAGCTCACAATCCTGCCGGCAGGGCAAGCTGCAGTACTAAAGTTATAGTCAAAGGTTAGAAATCACTCTTCACCCTATTAGTTTGTACTTACTTTTCGGTGATTCTCCCCTCATACATTCACAAGTGAACGTTGCTTATTTCTTTTTTTCTGGGACAGCCTTTTTATTTCTGTCCCGTTTCAACCACGTTCCCCTATATTTCATCAGGACCTAGACAAGACTTTTCTAAGATGCCACTCTTACGCCATCCTTCACGGATATGGAGGCTCTCCCTAAATTATTCATTCAGTTGCACCATGAGTTTCATGAGAATCCTAAAATCTGCTGTTTTATGAGTGCTGAAATGTTAAGGACAAGAAACAGAAATCTGATTAATTTTAGTTTTACGCGAGAGTATTTGGTGTTACTGCGCTCAGACATGTGGGAGTAGCTCCTGTTCTGTAACAATGTTGTTTCCTTTGTTTATATTAGCTAAAAGAGATGCTATAAAAACACGTATCTGTCCGTTTAATCAACCTCCAAAATAGACAGCTCCGTATGGCATATGCCCAGAAAATCCGGAGAATCCAAATCCATTCCACTGATTTTCCCCTTAAAACAGAATCTTGCTGCAACTGTGGTAACTTTGTAAGAATCCTTTTTATGTTCGTTGCATATATCCAGATAACTTTATAAAAGTGCCAACTGCTTTTCTTTTTGTAGAACCTCCTGTTTTTAGCAGGAAGCCTTCTCCTGTAGACATGCTCAAAGGTACTGACGTGAGTCTTGAATGTGACATTTCTGGAACTCCGCCATTCGAAGTTACATGGTATAAAGATAAGAGACAAATCCGCAGTAGTAAAAGGTATAAGGTTACATCCAAAAATTACCATGCTAGTATTCACATTCTTAATGTCGAAGCGTCAGACGTTGGCGAATACCAATGCAAAGCACAGAATGACGCCGGGAGTGACTCTTGCATTTGCACTGTAAAACTTAAAGGTGAGTTTATTTTCATAGAATCTGTGACAGGTCCCTCATAGAAGACGCGTATTGATGGTTTCTTACGCGAACCCTGGAGATCTTTATAGTAATCACATGTTTCTTGTTCAGAACCACCAAAATTCGTGACGAAAATAAACAGCATCTCAGTTGTGGTTGGTGAACCAGTAGAATTACAAGCAACAGTGGAAGGCTCTCAGCCAATTTCTGTCCTATGGCTTAAAGACAAGGAAGAAGTCATTCGAGAAAGTAAAAACACTAGGATTACATTTGTGGAAAACGTTGCAACTCTACAGCTCGCAAATGCAGAACCAGGCAGTGCTGGAAAATATATCTGTCAGATCAGGAATGATGCTGGAACTCGGGAGTGTATGGCTACCTTAACAGTTTTAGGTCGGTAACAAAGGTGATGGTGGGGTGCGTGGGAAAAATATCTGCAACTTTCAAAAATGAACTCAGGTGCTTAGGTGACATATGGGATCAACATACCAGTATCTTCTGGAGACTGTGAGTTTAAAACTGAAATGAATTTGACAGCCTTTTTGTCCCCAACTATTATCGGTCACGAAACCCTTCATATTTTGGCACCATTCATAACTCTTGTCTTCTGCTCTTGAGAGCTCCGAGAAAGACAGACTGGTGAAATCGAGTGGAGAAAAGTACGCTTTGTCTTACTCATATAGCCAGATGTGGAATCAGTACTATTATTTTCCTCTATATTGTATTTATATTAGGACAGCGCCTAAAGTCCCAATCAAGATCCTCATTGTGTTGGGCGCTAGTCCGTGCCCCCAACCTGCTTACAGTGTAAGACAGACAGACAGAGGGTGGGAGAATGGAATCAACAGATACCAATGCAATGCAGATCAAACCGTTAAAGCAGTTATTTGTACTAATATGGCGTTACAACATATAGAAACCTAGCGAGTAAAATGAGTTATTGACCATGGTTATTGCTTGCATCTCCTTACAGAGCCGGCAGTCATTGTGGAGAAGGCAGAACCAGTAAGAGTTACGGTAGGAGATGTTTGCACATTAGAGTGCAAAGTGGCTGGCACACCCGAACTTTCAGTTGGCTGGTTTAAGGATGGGAAAGAATTGACAAGCAGCCACAAATACAAAATTACCGTCCAGAACAAAGTGTCTACGCTTAAAATTCTCGATTCAGAGAAGGGAGACAGCGGACTATACACTTTTGCAGTACAGAACGATGTTGGTAAAAGCAGCTGCACAGCCTCAGTTGATGTTTTAGGTTGGTTCTGTACTTTCTTCCACGTTTCACCAAGATTTTCTTTAGGAAATGCTCCTGTCTCTTAAACCACTGTGGATTTGTTACATTTTCTTACACAGATCGAATTATTCCGCCTTCTTTCACAAGAAAATTAAAAGAAACACATGGTGTGCTGGGTTCTTCGGTGTTTCTGGAGTGCAAAGTATCTGGATCGCCGCCTATTTCAATTGCCTGGTTTCAAGATGGAAATAAGATAGTTAGTGGAGAAAAATATCAAGCCACATTTTCAGATAACGTCTGTGTTTTGCAACTGAATTCACTGAACTCATCAGATACGGGAAGTTACACCTGTAAAGCTACGAATGTAGCCGGGTCTGATGAATGCAGAGCAGTATTGACCGTACAAGGTCAGTATATGATGGCCAGCTAGCACTTTGCCATACATTCTCTTCTGTATAACAATCTTTCTTTCTTGGGAATGTTAGTTGTTTTCTCAGTATATTTTGGGGGAAACTATACAAATATAAAATGCTTTGCTTTTCATCTTCAAATTGCACATGTAAATATCAGGTTCATTTGATATTGACTGATTTTTTAAAAACATGTTTGTTTAGAACCACCCTCTTTTGTGAAGAAACCCGAACCCTTGGATGTTTTACCAGGCACAAGTGTAACTTTCAAAAGTGTTATCAGAGGAACCCCTCCATTCAAGGTGTACTGGTTTAGAGGGGTCAATGAAATTGTGCCAGGGGATAAATGTAACACCTATTTGGAGGATTCGGTTGCAGAACTGGAGTTGTTTGACGTAGGTCCACTCCAAAGCGGAGATTATACTTGCCAAATAACTAACGATGCTGGCAAAGCATCCTGTACAGCTCATCTTTCTGTAAAAGGTTTGTACAGATTGAAATTTCTCTTTTTTCTCTAAAATATCAACCTTTGAACAGTTACACTCAATAGTTTCGAATTCTTATTGCTCATTAGAACCAGCAGTGTTTGTGAAGAAATTGAGTGATCACTGGGTTGAGCCCGGAAAATCCATAGTTCTGGAAAGCACATACACTGGCAGCCTTCCAATCTCGGTTATATGGAAGAAGAGTGGCAAAACTATAACTCAGTCTGAAAAATGCAGCATCATCACAACGGAAAAATCTTGTATTCTGGAAATTCTTAATAGTACAAAAGATGATGAGGGAGAATACACTTGTCATGTTGAGAACGAGGCAGGAGGTGATGTTTGTGAAGCACTAGTATCTACATTAGGTGTGTTACTATGTTGTTTTATATTCCGTCATCATTCTTATCAGAGTGTCTTTTCTAAGTTCGTTACTGACTCTGACTATTTGATTTTTTTAGAACCTCCTTATTTTGTTACACACTTGGGATCTCTAGAAGTGTCAGTTGGAGATTATACAACTTTACATTGCCAAGTTGCTGGAACACCAGAAATTACTGTGTCTTGGTACAAAGGAGATACAAAACTAAGATCTAGTCCTGAGTATAAAATGTTCTTTAAAGACAATGTTGCTACTCTAGCTTTTAACAAAGTGGATAACAACGACAGTGGAGAATATATCTGCAAAGCAGAAAACAGTGTAGGAACTGCAACTACAAAGGCTCTCTTAACAGTTCAAGGTGATGATTTTTTGTTAGCTTGTTCAAAACTACTCTTTACAGCTCTTTATCTCTTAAGTATAGAAAAATGCCACACAAAGCGTATTTTAACATACTTGGTTTTTTTTACAGCGCGCAAACTTCCTCCTTCGTTTGCAAGGAAATTAAAGGACATTGAGCAAACAGTTGGCTTACCAGTTAAATTTACCTGTCGCCTAAATGGCTCAGAACCTCTTAGCGTGACTTGGCATAAAGATGGTGTACCTTTAAGAGATGACCATAATGTGCAAACCTCATTCGTAGATAATGTAGCGATTCTCCAGCTGTCTCAAACTGAGATGAGTCACACTGGACAATACTCTTGCACAGCTACCAATCCTGTTGGAACTGCTGTCTCTAGCGCTAGGCTCACAGTCTCAGGTTCGTTTGCTGTTGACTCTTTTTATATTTAAAGCTCGGTGCCTTGGTCTACTTTTTTTTCTTTGTAGATGAACTGATATCTACAATGTCTGATGACTCTTGTAATGAAAATACAAAGCAGTTAGTATTCTGTTGTTACTTTTAATTTCTAGAACCTAAGCAGCCTCCCTTCTTTGATATAACACCTACATCAATAGAAGTTCCTATTGGAGAAAGTGCTGATTTTGAATGTCATGTTACTGGAGCCCAACCAATACATGTCACTTGGGCAAAAGATGGCAGAGAGATCCGAACTGGAGGAAACTATAATATTACCTTTATAGCAAACACTGCTCACCTGAGAATTCTGAGATCAGGCAAAGGAGACTCTGGCCAGTATGCCTGCCAAGCTAGTAACGAAGTTGGAAAAGAGTTTTGCTCAGCTCAACTTAATGTCAAAGGTATTAATATTAAGTAGGCCTTATTTGTGTGGTTTTCTTGGGAGGAAAGTAGCTGATTTTTTTTAATGTCCTCTGTGTCTTCAAATATTGGAGGTTAAACCTAGAGGACTTTTTCAAACTACAAACGTTAAACTGTGGCTATCATGGATTTTAAATCTTCATATTCTTCTTCATGTTGCAATGTGTGAGAGTGTAAATTTTGTATGCAAACGCGTTCATTTCTCCCTTCATTCCTCTTGAAAGTATAGTTGTTATATGTAGTTTTATGTATTATTTTTCATGTTATTTTTCTAAGTTTGAGTTAGTTCTCTGATTATTGATTTCGTTTTAAGCTAGAATATTGTGACACTTTTATGTAGTGATGTTTCTGGAAGATTTTTGTAGATAAAATAGCAAACTGCTAAAACTTCAACATTAGAAAAAGATAGCATTATTTTTATTTTACATTTTTAGGGCTGTAAAAGGTCATAAATTAAATTTTCAACTTTAATGGATATTCACTTACCATTTATGGATGCGTAAACTAGTCTGGAATATGAAACGTGCATGGAATATTATTTTAGGTTTAAAACCACATAGATTTATACACAGAGAACTTACACATTTATATACACATCTATTTTGGACCCGGTGAAGCCAATGACAAAATTCCCATTGACTTCATTAGAGCCTGGATTTCGCTACAGATTGCCGCTCATATTTTGGAGCAATTCTATTGGGCTCAATGGAGTGCTTCTGCATTTCCACCTATGTAGCTGGGAACAGAATTTAGCTCTAGATATTGTTTTCATCTTCTTCTACCCTTCTTTCTGTCATCCAAAGACAAGTTGAATGTACTTTTGTAGTGCTAATATTCTAGCAAGTTATTTCCATTACAAAATTCTTATCCTCTCAAGGATGCTTATCCTACACAATCATTTTGACAAATAAGAAAAATTGAATGTTGTTTGTTGTCTATTTATATTTATTTATTTATTTCGTTTATAGAAGCTCCAAAGTTTGTTAAGAAATTAGAAGCTTCAAGATTTGTGAAACAGGGTGATTCAGTTCAACTGGACTGCAAAATAAGTGGTTCCCCCGAAATCAAAATTGTGTGGTACAGGAACGACACTGAAATCCATGCTAGTGAAAAATACAAAATGTCATTCAGTGACTCAGTGGCAGTTCTGACTATTACTGATGCCAGCATTGAAGACAGTGGCGATTACATTTGTGAAGCCCACAATTCTGCTGGTACTGCAAGCTGCAGTACTGTTATCACAGTAAAAGGTTAGAAGACTATTTCACATCTTTTTTTCTTATTTCCTGGCATTCGTACACAGTGCCTTTACCTACCACTACTGGTAAATAGCAAAATAGCAAAAATCGATCTGAAGATAGAGCTGCTTCAAAAGATTATGGCTTCCCTTGACTTCAGTAGCAAAACACTTGGAGAAAGATCCCATCCTAACCCAAATGACTGTGTGTATCACACAACATTAGTAGTGTTAGTAGCAGTAGCATTTAGAGAACCCAGTAAGGGAACCATCATGCTAGGCGCTGTATAAACATGTAGTAAGGAGACAGTCTCTTTCATAAAGACCTTCCATCCGTGCCATCCATGACTAATGACAAGATGCAACAGGTGAAAGGAACGAACATATAATAGGACAAGGGAGGAGGAAGAAACAGGAGTAGGAGCACATTGTTTTGGTGTAAAGTAGTTGGGCATTCCTTGTAGCCAACTCTCTGCCTACTCTTTATCAAAGGTCAGAGTTCTGCGAGTATCATGGCGGAAGTGAAATGTAAGAAGGCATTCATAGGAAGAGGAGTATTTATTGATTTTGTGGAGCTGTGTCATGCATAAAGACAGCATGGGAAAGAGCTTATTCATGAGTGGGAGAGGCGGACTGACAGTGAAGTCTAGAATTTTTAGGAAAGAGGAAGCTGCAGTGGACAAAGTTAATAGATCAGGTCATAGGGTGAGCTAAAGTGAAGAGTCTTGAAGGGCAGGCCAAGACAAGCCCATCCTTATCAACATCCTCTGTTTGGGCAACTGAATCGGATTTCTGAATTCAAAGTATTTGTATAGGTATCAAATTTCTACATTAGGAATTTATAGATGTAGAAAAAGATATGACCTCAACGTGAACTGTTAGGTGCTCAGCACTTTTAAAAACTAGGACACGTGTAAATGCCTAAATATAACTTTACCTTCGTAACTTTTTAGGCTCCTATTTCTGAATATCTTGGCCCCTGCTGTTAATAAGACATCTACCCCTGGTGACACACTTATAGGCTCTGTTGTTATTCTTTTTTTATAGACCCTCCTGTTTTTAGCAAGAAACCTACCCCTGTAGACACGCTTAAAGGTTCTGATGTTGTCATTCAATGTGAAATGTCGGGAACCCCACCATTTGAAGTAGCATGGTTCAAAGACAGAAGACAAGTCAGAAGCAGTAAAAAGTTCAAAGTTACAGCTAAAGACTTCACAGCCAGCATTCACATTCTTAACCTTGAAGCTTCCGACACTGGGGAATACCACTGCAAAGCCATGAATGAGGTGGGAAGTGACACTTGTGTTTGCGCTGTGAAATTCAAAGGTTTGTATAATTGAACATGGACAACATTCACATCTTCTTTTCTCAGCAGATTGCATATTTCTCTTTAAAGCTGACTTATGGTTTTACTATGACTCTTCCCATCATTAGAACCTCCGAGATTTGTTCAGAAGCTAAGTGACACTGTAGCCTTTGTTGGGGAACCGACCGCACTGCAGGCTGTGGTGGAAGGCTCTCAACCTATTTCCGTTCTGTGGCTTAAGGATAAAGGCGAAATCATTAGAGAAAGTGAAAATGTCCAGATTTCCTTTATGGATAATGTTGCAACTCTTGAGCTTGCAAGCGCAGAGGGAGCCCATGTTGGAAAGTACATCTGCCAGATCAAAAATGACGCGGGAATGAGGGAGTGCTCGGCGTTTTTACAAGTTTTAGGTTGGTAAAAGCTTCTAGCACACAATAAAAATAAAATCGTGTACTCCGTGTAATTATACCTCCCGGGCAAAAAAATCAGCTTTCAATAATTTGCTATTCAACTCTGAACTTTTGGTTTTACAATGCAATTTTACCGATTTAGGCGGTTTTTCTTCTTTCAGAACCAGCAGTAATTTTAGAGAAGCCAGAACCGATGTCAGTTACGGCTGGGGATTCTTTTACATTAGAGTGCACAGTGGGTGGAACACCAGAACTTATTACAAAGTGGTCTAAGGATGGAAGAGAACTGCAGAGTGGCCGCAAATATCAAATTACCTTCTTCAATAAAATAGCTATGCTGAAAGTTCTTTCTGCAGACGTGGGAGACAGGGGACTATATACATTTGAAGTGCAAAACGAAGTTGGTGAAAGTAGCTGCACATCCTCAGTTGATGTTTCAGGTTAGCTGGTTACTAGCTTTCTTGTCATTTAGTACATTCTTTTATTTAAAAAGATCTTTCCCTTTTTAATTGAAAAAAAAACCAAACAAAAACATTCGGTTTTGTTGCCTTTTCGTATGCAGATCGCATTGTCCCTCCTTTTTTCACAAGAAAGTTAAAGGAAACATATGGCATACTGGGTTCCTCAGTGCTTCTGGAGTGCAAAGTTTCTGGATCACCACCCATTTCAGTTGCCTGGTTCCAAGATGGAAATGAGATTGTTAGTGGAGACAAATATGAAGTCTCATTGTCAGATAACGTCTGTGGTTTGAAACTGAATGCACTGGACTCATCAGATACCGGACCTTACACCTGTGCTGCCACAAATGCAGCTGGATCTGATGAATGCAGTGCCTTTTTGATTGTACAAGGTCAGTAAAAGATGGCCAGTCTACTTTAGACAAAAAGCTTCTTTCATTTATTTCTATTCTATTCATGTTATTTCTTCCTTGGCAATTTTAATAGCTCTATGAATCTTTTACCACACTCTGATTTGGTTTTCATCTTCAAAAGTATCAATCATACTAATTTATTTATGTGTCTTAACTTTTTTATATAAATCTAGAACCACCCTCATTTGCAAAGACACCTGATCCTGTGGAAGTTCTACCTGGCATGAGTGTAACATTCACAAGTCTCATAAAAGGAACCGCGCCATTCAAAGTTAACTGGTTTAGAGGCATCAGGGAACTTGTGTCAGATAGCACATGCAACATCTCTTTGGAGGATACAGTTGCAGAACTGGAATTGTATGAAGTAGAACCACTTCACAGTGGAGATTACACCTGCCGAGTCACTAATGATGCTGGCAGTGCATCTTGTACCACTCATCTTTTTGTAAAAGGTTTGTCTTGATTGCTGTTATTACAAATATTATTTATTAATATATGTGCGTGCGTGTGCACACACACATTCATGAATATCTTCCTATTTTCCCCCCTATTTTGACTTTTTGCCTTCCTATTTGTTGCTATAGAGCCAGCAACATTTGTGAAGAAAATAAGTGATTTCAGTGTAGAGCAAGGGAAATCTATACTTCTGGAAAGCTCATACAAAGGAACTCCTCCTATTTCAATAACATGGAAGAAGAATGGCTTACATATAACACAGTCTCCAAGATGTAGTATAACAACTACCGAAAAATCAGGCATACTGGAAATTCTTAACAGTACAAGAGATGATGAAGGGGAATACATTTGCGAGGCTGCAAATGATGCTGGAGCGGATATTTGCCGAGGCCTAATATCAGTCCTAGGTTTGTTACTATCTTAGATTCCTTGACCACTCTTTTATTAATAATAGTCATTATGAGATTTGTTCTCTCTTCTGTGGTGCTGATTGCAATAATTTGTGCTTTAGAACCACCTTATTTCGTTACACACTTGGAACGCATAGAGGTGACAGTTGGGGAGTCCGCATCTTTACAGTGCCAAATTGCTGGGACGCCGGAAATCAAAGTCTCGTGGTACAAAGAAGATACAAAATTAAGATCGACTCCTGCATATAAAATGTACTTAAAAAATAATGTGGCCACGTTAGTTTTCAGCCAGGTGGAGAGCAGTGACCTTGGAGAATACGTCTGCAAAGCAGAAAACAGTGTTGGCTTTGCTTCTTCCAGCGCTCTGCTCACTGTTAAAGGTGATGGTTTCATTTAATATATTCAGGAATAACTCTTATAGTACTTGGCTTATCATAAATGCAATTGTCTCCAAGTTGGCAGGATGCCTTATTTCCTACTTATTTTCTTGCAGAACGTAAGTTTCCACCTACATTTGCAAGAAAACTAAAAGACATTCAGGAGACCGCTGGTTCCCCGGTTACATTTGATTGTCGCATAAATGGCTCCGAACCTATTGAGGTGTCATGGCAAAAAGATGGGGTGTTATTACATGATGATGATAATATGCAAACAACATTCTTAAATAACGTAGCAACTCTTCAGATCTTGCAGACAAACATGGCTCACTGTGGCCAATACTCTTGCTCAGCTCACAATGCTCTTGGGACTGCTTCTTCCAGCGCCACACTCCTTCTCACAGGTTGGTGGATGCTAAATCCTTTCCCAGCCTTTTGTTTTAAACAAAAAGAAGATACTTTGTTGTTATGTAATGCTAAATGAACTAATTCCATGGTGACGAAGAAGCAGCTGTGAGTGTTATGTTGTCCCTTTCCATTTTTAGAGCATCTGAAACCTCCTGTCTTTGATGTGAAACCTTTACCTATTGAGGTAGCTCTTGGAGCAAGCGGTTCCTTTAAATGTCATGTCACCGGATCAGCACCATTAAAAGTCACTTGGGCAAAAGATAACAGAGATATCCGCCCTGGGGGCAACTACAAGATCACCCTGGTAGAAAACACAGCCAGCTTGACAGTTCTAAAAGTAGGCAAAGGAGACTCTGGCCTATACACTTGTTATGCGAGCAACAATGCTGGAAAGGATTCTTGCGCAGCTCAGCTAAGTGTAAAAGGTATTTAAGAATGCAATGCTTTATCATCTTCTTGCCCTGCTTTTTATCTTGTTAAAGAAACAAAACAATGCAGGCATTATGAGCTTTCTCTATCTTTTAAATGGGGCAAAACTGAAAGCTCTCAATCGACTTAAAGTGAGACCCTTTATATACGCAGTCTGGTGAGGTAAGTGCAACACTAGCTGCAATTTGCAGTAGTTTTCAATTTGATGGTTATTTTAGGATTGAATCAGATTACATCTTAACTGCTGAGTGAAATCCTTTTATCTTCCTAAAGGCAAATTCTCCTCTCACATACCAAGTCTTGGAATATGAACATTTGAGCAGCTAACAGCAGCCTGGAGGACAAATGCTATTTTTCCCACCAGCATTCTGCTCTCCTTTATAATATATGGATTCTTCAATCTTTACATGTCTCTAAATTTATTATCAGACTAAGCTATGCTGGAGTAAATTATACATTAGGGATTTTCACCAGTGCAATTTCCTTAAGGTTGGGAGGACCTTTGGGTTTATAACAGCTTTTCTGGATGTTTAATTCCCATTGATCCTCAGACAGGATGAGTGTAGGCCTCTTCAATGTGTTTTTCTTCAAAAGTACTTCTGGATAATTCTAACCAGTGCTTATTTCTATTCAGGTGCCAAATTTACATCTGGAAGGCACTTCAGTGAATGTACAACTTTTTTCAGATGGAATAACCTGAAACTCCTCTGTGATCATATGTAAAAGCACACAGTGACATTATCCTGATATGTAATATTCAAAAAATAAATTACAGTCCTACCAAAAAAATATTAATCTTATCTTGCAAATATAGGCCCCATATCAGCCAGAGCTCGATTTAATGCCTAAATTTAAATATGCGCTTCAATGGAACAACTCATATTCTTAACCTTTGGCAGAGAGTAATTACCTTGTTGACTCAGAGAATTAACATTTGTAGTGTTCTTCTTCAAGTGTTGAACTCTGCAGAGAAAACGCATTGTATATTTCCATTAGCTGAGACAGCTACCATGAACAGAAACATTACCACTTTCTAAATTGTGCAATATAATCTAGTTAAATACAAATATATTGTTGAAATATATTTATATCAATAGACAGGTCTTTGATATACATGCTGAATTTCTTACATAATGTATCTATGGTATCGGTGTTAATAGGATATAAAGGTCTTGGTCAGTGCCATTTAGTGCAAATTCCTTTCTTAATATACGTTGGCTAAAACTGTTTTGAACATGATGTTTCTATTACACATTTGTTTTATTACCCACATAATGCTAAACATTGTTACTTTGCTGGTCTTTATCACGTGCAGTGAAGATTTTACTTAAAATCAGTTCTGGACTAAAACAACAGAAAGAGACCTATAGCAGACAAGTAAAATAAATGTAGAAGTTTAAACAGAGGCTTTATACATAATGAATGTACTTTTGTAGAAAGGTAGACCAGGAAACAGACTTTAGCCACATACATATAAGCTAGGGGACTAGGCGACACGGCATACACATACACACCAGGTGTTTATACTAAATGGTACAGCAGAAACTGAGATAGAATTCTCTTCCATACATATAATATGGACAGAATTCAATATAAATTTCTGTCATGGCCAAGGTAAAAATCAGCTGAAAATCTGGTATTGAACTTCCCAAAAGCAGACGTCAGCTGTAATTTCAGCATTCTAAAACAGTGTCACCCATAGTAAGAGTTGAATATTTCAGTAAAACATGTCAACATATTTCTAGTTTTGTGTGCAGTAGCTATTTGAAAATCTGGTTATATTATATACAACCTATTGAATTGTAGCAGAGGGAATTTCTTACATGTAAATGCTCTTGTAAATTACATATATGGCAATTTAGAAAACAATAATCTGTGTGCAAAATAAATATGTCCTAATGTTTCCAAGGAACTGAGAAAATCATTTTAGGTATAATACAGACCATTGGCAAAGCTATACAAAGAAACTCACCTGCTTTTGTTTGCTGTGTATGCTCTGTGCTCTTTTTTATCGCACGCTACTGTAAATTCACATTCTGTAGACTGTTGTACTCTTCCCCTGCCCAGCAAAAAAAGTGTACACTTTTGTTTGGATATTTCATCATTTTAATGAATCAGTGCAGTTTAGTGTAACATCTTGTTTACTCTTGTATTTTGGTTTTATAGAACCACCGAGGTTTATTAAGAAGCTAGACACCTCTAGAGTTCTGAAACAGCATGATTCCACTAGATATGAATGCAAAATAGGTGGCTCTCCAGAAATCAAAGTCTCTTGGTACAAAGATGAAACTGAAATCCATGACAGTGAAAAATACAGAATGTCCTTCGTTGATTCCGTGGCAGTCATTGAAATGCACAATCTCAGTCTAGAAGACAGTGGAGACTACACTTGTGAAGCTTGCAATGCAGCGGGTAGTGCAAACACAAGTACCTCATTGAAAGTGAAAGGTCAGAACCCCACTCTTCCCTTTTTTTTTTTTTGACAGTTCCTTCTTTTAATCTGCTGTGAAAGATTAATACAACTCTTTCATCAGATAGGCAAGTACTGCATTCTGAGAATGCAAGGGGGTATGTATTTTATCAGTGTTCAGTGGCATGGGAGCCATCTCTTATTTTGATTTATGTCTTTACTCTTTCATGTCAGTCCAACATAGTGATAGAATTTAATATTTAAATATTCCTGTTTCTCTGTTATGTCCCAAACTGAACTAACAGAAACCCAAACTTCTTTTTTTCATAGCACCACCTGTTTTCAGCAAGAAACCCCATCCAGTTGAGACTTTGAAAGGTTTAGATGTTCATCTTGAGTGTGAGCTTCAGGGCACTCCTCCATTCCAAATTTCATGGTATAAGGACAAAAGAGAGATTAGAAGTAGCAAGAAGTACAAAATCATTTCTGAGAACTACCTCACTAGTATTCACATTCTCAGTGTGGGTGCCGCGGACGTTGGCGAATATCACTGTAAGGCCGTAAATGATGTGGGAAGTGACACTTGCATTTGCTCTATAACGCTAAAAGGTTTGTATAATTATTTACACATCAGTTACATTCCTACCATCCTGTCTTTCTCATCCATCTCCTTGTGCACTCCCTTTGCTGTTTTAATATCATGTATCTTCTCTTCACCAGCACCACCAATTTTTGTGAAGAAGCTCAATGATTTCACTGCTGTAGTTGGGGAGCCAGTTGAGCTGCAGGCCACAGTAGAAGGTGCCCAGCCCATTTCTGTTGTGTGGCTGAAAGACAAAGGGGAAATCATTAGAGAAAGTGAAAATCTTTGGATTTCCTATTCAGAAAACATTGCAACTCTAAAGATTGGAAATGCGGAACCAGCCAATGCTGGAAAATACATCTGTCAGATCAAAAATGACGCTGGAGTTCAGGAGTGCTTTGCCACTCTGTCAGTTCTAGGTTGGTAACGAGGAAACAAAGCAATATAAAATGATATTTTAACATCACTTAATAAACTGATTACTTCTGCTGTTCTGTCATCAAATATGGCTGTGATTTGCATCTCATTTCAGAACCTGCAGTCATTGTAGAGAAACCAGGCCCAATGAAAGTCACATCTGGAGACTCATGTACTCTAGAATGTACAGTGGATGGCACACCAGAGCTTACTGCTAGGTGGTTTAAGGATGGGAATGAGCTGTCTACTGATCACAAATACAAAATTAGCTTCTTCAACAAAGTGTCTGGGCTTAAGATTCTCAATGCAGAAGTAGAAGACAGTGGGGAGTATACTTTTGAGGTGAAAAACAGTGTTGGTCAAAGCAGTTGCACAGCTTCAGTGCGTGTTTCAGGTTAGTTGATTAATTTGTGAATTATCTTTGATTCTGTGGTTTCTTTAAAAGGCGTTATGCAACATGCTGCTTCCTTCATTGCCATATCAAGCTGCTGCCACTGTGGGAAGACTCACTGGTCATGTGATCTTAGGAGCCCTCTTTGGGCCATCTGGCGCTATGGAGATCACAGTATGTAGGAGTAGTTTGATGCCTACATCACATTTGTTTTCACTCCCCATGAGACTTGATGCAGTTGAGAATATTGCTAGGATTCAATCTCATCAACTGAGTCTGCATGTTCCTTCAGCCAGATGGTGCAATGTTGTTCTTTTCCCTATGAGAAAGTATTGAAAAATAAAAGGAGAAAGTTGACACTCACAAAGGGTGAGTGATCATTTTAGAGAATATTCTCCAACCCGCTCTTATCTTCTCTCAATGCCTCAGGGTAGGCTAGACTGTAGCCGCCTTAGGATTCCTCCAGCGAAGGTAGATGTGCCAAAGGAAATTATGCTGATTCTGCTAGATGTCTGGGAGCCATCTCCCTTTTAAGTTATTGTTGTAATATTTATACCTTTGTTTTACCCTACATAGATCGCATTATACCTCCGTCTTTCACAAGAAAACTGAAAGAAGCCAATGGTCTGTTGGGTTCCTTTGTTGTCCTGGAGTGCAAAGTGTATGGGTCACCACCTATTTCTGTTTCCTGGTTCCATGACGGAAATGAGATCAGTAGCAGAGACAAGTATCTGACAACCCTTACAGACAATAGTTGCTCTTTGAAAGTGAACGCACTAGAGGAATCCGATATGGGAAATTATTCATGTACAGCTACTAATGTAGCTGGATCTGATGAATGCAGTGCATATTTGACAGTTAGAGGTTAGTACCCAAATGAAGCAGAGGTTCGAGATACAAAATACTTCCTTTGCAGGGTGTTTTTGGCTCTGTTATATGATTCTAACCACCGGTATTTTGCATGTGAATATTTTATTCTTCATCATAGTGCAAAAGTGCTTATTGCACATTTGTGTTGTGTGCCTTTAGAACCTCCTTCTTTCGTGAGGAAACCTGATTCAATGCAAGTTCTATCTGGTGCGAATATAACTTTTACCAGTGTCATACAAGGCACCCCACCATTGGATGTTAAATGGTTTCAAGGTAGCGTTGAGCTAGTACCGGGACATAGATGCAACATCTCCTTGGAAAATTCGGTTGCAGAACTGGAGCTGTTTGATGTACAGCCACTCCAAAGTGGAGATTACACCTGCCTCGTCACTAATGAGGCTGGCAAAGTTTCTTGCACAGCACAGCTTTTTGTAAAAGGTTTGTCCGGCTTGAAATTACATACATTTCTTTTTAAAAAGTCTCTTGGTGTGTACCTTTAACTTTTATCTTCATATTGTTCACAATAGAACCAGCCAAATTTGTGAAAAAACTGAATAATCTCAGTGTAGAGAAAGGAAAACCATTAATTCTGGAATGCACGTACACTGGTACTCCTCCGATAGCAGTCTTGTGGAAGAAAAATGGATTTGAAGTGGCTCATTCTGAAAAATGCAGCATCACCACCACAGAAACGTCAGCCATATTGGAAGTTCCCAGTAGCAAAACAGAAGATCAGGGACAGTACACTTGCCATATTGAGAATGATTCTGGACAAGATCTTTGTCACGCCGCCATCTCAGTATTAGGTGTGTCCTCATTCCACAAGGAACCTTTTTATACTAATCATCATTGTGATGTTTAATTATTGGTACTAATGGTGTTTGTTTGTTCTTTAGAACCACCTTATTTTGTTACACACTTGGAACCTGTTCAGGTGACAGTTGGGGATTCTGCATCGTTACAATGCCAAGTTGCTGGCACACCAGATATTATTGTATCATGGTACAAAGGAGATACAAAACTAAGAGCAACTCCAACTTCTAAAATGCACTATAAAAACAACGTTGCTACTTTGGTTTTCGGCCAGGTGGTTAGCGGTGATAGTGGGGAGTATATCTGCAAAGCAGAAAACAGTGTTGGAGAGACTTCTTCATCAGCTTTGCTTTCTGTTCAAGGTGAATATTTTTTTTTTTTAGTTTAAAAGTTTAAGAAAAAATTATCATTTTTAGGGAACACTCTGTCTTTAGCTGACCAGTTAGAAACCACTCCTGTCTGGAATCTTCTCAACATTCATTACCTTCCACTAGTTAAGGGACTGGCTCAAAAGCCATTCCCAATGCCAGTTCTTAATTAACCCAGCACTTTCTCTAAGGTATACAGGCTTCTGACCCTTCTCCTGGTATTTAGGACATCTCCCCAATTATTCTTCCAGCTCTTACTAATCTAAAGAATGTAAGACCAATAATCAAACATCAGGGCTAAATTCTGCCCTCTTTTACAACGTTTCAACCACATTTACATCTACCTCATCTTCTTTGTATACCTGGGCAGAGCCCTCTCTTCAAACCAATTACCAAACTAAGTGTTCTAACAAATAATCTCCTTCATCCTTTGTGGGCTTCTTCCTGTTTTATCTTAGGCAAATTTGTTGAAAACAAAGATTGGGTCTTCCGGTATCTTCTTGTAAATCCGCCCAATCTATATCACAATACAGTGTCTTTTTAGGCAACACTTACTGGGAAATTTACCAAGAGCTGCATAACTTCCCAAAGTCTTCATTGTGCAATACTTCTTTTCTTCTTTGCAGAGCGTAAATTTCCTCCTTCATTTACACGAACATTGAGAGATATTCAAGAAACTGTTGGCTTACCAGTTACATTTGACTGTGGAATAACTGGCTCAGAACCTATTGAAATATCCTGGTCGAAAGACGGCGTACACATCACAGATGGCTACAATGTGCAAACTTCCTTCTTAAATAACGTAGCAACTCTTCAGATTTTACAGACTGACAAAAGCCTTGCTGGGCAATATACTTGTACAGCTACCAATGCTATTGGAACTGCTTTTTCAAGTGCCACGCTCGTTCTTACAGGTTGGTTCGTTATTAAATAATTTCCCTTAAATGTCACCAGATCATTTTTCATTTCCCTGTCAATTTAAAATAATAACTGGAGCATTTATTTAACTATTTGCTTTAAACTACCTGAGGTTTTCAAATCTATACATGCTTTTCTGTTTGTTTCACTGTTTAGAAGGGAAGAATCCTCCACTGTTTGACATCCCAATTGCACCTGTGGATACTATTTCTGGGGAAAGTGCTGACTTTGAATGCCACATTTCTGGAACACAACCTATTAAGGTCACTTGGGCAAAAAATAACCAAGAGATATGGACTGGAGGAAAATACCAAATCAGTTATGTAGAAAACATTGCCCATTTGACAATTCTGAATGCTGACAGTGCAGACTCTGGAACGTATACATGCCATGCTATTAACGAAGTTGGAAAGGACACTTGCACAGCTCAGCTTAACATTAAAGGTATTGGCTGATTCATGAGTATGGTATGCACACTGAATTCCTTTATATCAAAAAGAAATAAGTCTTTTTGTTGCTAGATAAATTCTATCCCATTTTTTCAATATATGGATTAGGTAATGTGTATTGAAAGTATTTATCTAGAGAGATCCAAAGATCTTTGAAGGAAAGTGTGGGGCGAATTGAGTAGTGGCGATAATGTTTTTTTCAATCTTCTTTTCTGTGCATCTTTACAGACTTTGTCATCCTAAAGGTTTATAAAAAACATTTTATAAAAAAATCTGGTTTGAATCTTGTTGCTTATACGTAAAGTCTTGATTTGTTTAAAAGGGGCATTTTTCTTAAAGGCAGCACATATGATTTCTTTAATTAATTTTTAACTACTAAAATGCCGCATCCATTTACATAGTGTCATGTTTTGCTATTCCAAGGGTGGTTTCTCTGCGTTCTTCCTGCAAAAAGCAGCCATGTTTAAATGTGTGAAAAGATATATTTTTAAAAAACATATAGTCTATAAAGTCTTCTACTGAAATACTTGTTTTTAAAATTTATTTTCAAAATTTAAGGAGTATGTTCATTTCTTTCAGAACGAAAAATTCCACCTAGTTTTACAAAGAAACTGTCTGAAACAGTAGAAGAAATAGAAGGGAACACCCTTAAACTTGAGGGCCGTGTTTCTGGTTCTCAGCCTCTGACCGTTGCTTGGTATAAAAACAATCAAGAAATCCATCAGAGTCCAAATTGTGAAATATTGTTCGAAAACAACGCCTTACTTCTGCATATTAAGAGTGCGGGGCAGGCTGATTCTGGCTTATATACCTGCAAAGTGTCCAATGAAGCAGGAAGTGCATTGTGTACTTCTTCCGTTGTCATTAAAGGTTAGTTAATTTCATGTTTTGCCTCTCTTTGGTGTTATTTGATTTATCAGCATGTTGGCTGTCAATACACCTTCCAGAGCTAATCAAATAATTCTCACGAAAAGTTTTATCTTTATGCCATATATAATTGTCTTCAAACAATATTAAAGTCAGAAAAGTGTACACAACAAGATGATGTCACCAATTCCTGCCTTAGATAAACAGGTACAATTCTCATGAATTTCAGTATGAGTTCTGTATCTCAGGATAGAATGGAGCACCATATGTCTATTTCCTTAGACTTAGAATACAGTACTAATAATATACAAAATAGTGACTGATTTCCTGCAGATTTCTACATTTCCTTTATAAAATGGTATTACATAAACCTTGCTGCTATTAATACATATTTGTAACATATAATAACACAATGCTGTGCATGTTATGAAAGGCTAGAGCTCTACAATAGCCATACATTTTCCTGTCAATTACAAAATTTCTAGACCACACCTGTAATATTTGTTTACAAAAGTGTGGCAGATTTTTCCAGAACACTGTCAGCATTTTTTAAAAATAGCTGAAACTATTTAGCTACTAATGCAAGAGTCAGAGCATCTATTTTATTTTATTTCGTTACTTTTTGCATATTATCCTTTGGGATCTATTCTTGCTTATCTTGTATACGTTATTCCGATTAACCACGTGTCTTGGACATCCATACTCTTAATATGCATTCCTAGCATTTTACAGAATGTATTTTGTTAATTATTTATCTAGCTCTTGGCATGCCTAATGTAAATGCATTGTCAACTCCATTGCATGTCTTTCTCTTTCTTTAGCACTTGTTTTTCTCTTCTCTTTTGCCTCCTATAATATAATGTGTGACATATGTTAAAGTAACAGTAAAGACTAGTTTACTCATAAAAAACGAGCCTATGCTGAAACTTCATTTGAATCTTCACTGAGGTTTTGCAGGGAGCTGCATACAATAAGCAAAGTAAAATCTGCAGGGGATGGTTTATTTCAGCCTTTAGATACACCCATGGTACTCTCATTGAAACTAACTGGATTGTTCATGCATTTCTTAGGGCATAATTGAGACAGAAACATCCTGCAGATGCAGAAATATATTTTAGTGTATCTGACACCCTGACCTGGTTTTCAAAGGCACTGAGCACCCTCATCTCTCAGTGATTTCATTTGGAGTTGTGAGTGCTCATTTCTTCTAAACAGCAGGCTCCACAGGATTAACCTTCTTTCCCTGACATATAGGACAAACAAACTGTGGGGGTAGCTAAGTGGCTGATCTCCAGTTGGGGCCAACAAAGAGATATTGGCCAGTTGGGGCCAACAAATGAAGCCATTTTGCCTCACAGTATTTGCAAATGGAGATTTTTCCCACTCACCTGCCCATGCATAGGATCAGGATGGATTGAATCCCTGTGCTCCACATTATTTTATCTTTTAAATTATGGCTATGGTATGCCCTTCTTGACCCAAGACTTGCATTTAACATACTGCAGAGATTTAAAGCATGCAATTCTTGTTTCTTTTTACCTACATTAAGGTAAATAAATTTACTCTTTTGCCTTTTCCACCCATCGCATTGCCTCTGTCCCTCATTCTTGCTGTTGTGGGCAAACAGGAGTTGAACCACTAAACCAATAAATCCTTTTCATTTTGTGGGTTAAAGTCAGACTAAATGTTGCTTTAAGATTTTTTATTATGATGATTGATGATGTAAACAGTTACATTTGGTGTGAGCTATGAAGTAAGGTTGTAAAAAAGAGAAGAGGCTGAATCTTTAGTGATACAAAATGTGATGTCCCATAATATCCATCAAATCTCAGCTCATTTTCTTTTCATGTAATTGCAGTTTTGCTGTGCAAGATGTGCAGCTTTTCTTTTATTGTTTGAAGAATAAGAACAAATCCATCTAAATTTGCATAGTGTGCTGTGGTAGCATGAGGTTTAGCGGTAATTGGTTTTGCAGCATATTGCATATTAGGTCTTTTAAAAGTTGCTTAAACAACTTTTGTGGAATAGCAGTTGTGCTTTAGTTTTAAATCTCTTTAAGAAGGAGTGCAAATATAACTAGTGCATTGAGAAAAGCTGGCATATATGTAGATCTCTTCATGAATGCTGTGAAAAAGTACTTTCTTTGTACCAGTTTTATTTTCCAAAACTGTGTACAAATACTATTCCGGGAAACCAGATTATATATATCAGCATACATTGCTCATCATTGTTTGCTTGTAGATATAACTTTCTTTTAACAGTTAAGAATGTATTTATTTCTTGTCTTTTTCTCTTATATTCATAACACACTTCTTTCTTCATTATTTACTAAAATGTTTTCCTATTCTGTTCTCTTGGCTTTACAATTAGATTTTACTGATTAGATGGTTTTTCTTCTTTCAGAACCAGCAGTAATTTTAGAAAAGCCAGAACCAATGTCAGTTACGGCTGGGGATTCTTTTACATTAGAGTGCACAGTGGGTGGAACACCAGAACTTATTACGAAATGGTCTAAGGATGGAAGACAACTAAAGAGTGACCGCAAATATCAAATCACTTTTTTAAACAAAGTTGCTACGCTGAAAATTTTTTCTGCGGAAGTGGGAGACAGGGGACTGTATACATTTGAAGTGCAAAACGAAGTTGGTGAAAGTAGCTGCACATCCTCAGTTGATGTTTCAGGTTAGCTGGTTACTAGCTTTCTTGTCATTTAGTACATTCCTTTGTTTAAATAGATCTTTCCCTTTTTAATTAAAAAAAAATTTTGTTTTGTTGCCTTTTCGTATGCAGATCGCATTGTCCCTCCTTTTTTCACAAGAAAGTTAAAGGAAACATATGGCATACTGGGTTCCTCAGTGCTTCTGGAGTGCAAAGTTTCTGGATCACCACCCATTTCAGTTGCCTGGTTCCAAGATGGAAATGAGATTGTTAGTGGAGACAAATATGAAGTCTCATTGTCAGATAACGTCTGTGGTTTGAAACTGAATGCACTGGACTCATCAGATACCGGACCTTACACCTGTGCTGCCACAAATGCAGCTGGATCTGATGAATGCAGTGCCTTTTTGATTGTACAAGGTCAGTAAAAGATGGCCAGTCTACCTTAGACAAAATGCTTCCTCCATTTACTGTTATTTCTTCCTTGTCAATTTTCATGGTGTCTATGAATTTTTAATCACACTCTGATTTGGTTTTCATCTTCAAAAGTAACTATCATATTAATTTATTTATGTGTCTTAACTTTTTTATATAAATCTAGAACCACCCTCATTTGCAAAGACACCAGATCCCATGAAAGTCCTACCTGGGATGAGTGTAACATTCACAAGTCTCATAAAAGGAACTGCGCCATTCAAAGTTAACTGGTTTAGAGGCATCAAGGAACTTGTGTCAGATAGCACATGCAACATCTCTTTGGAGGATACAGTTGCAGAACTGGAATTGTATGAAGTAGAACCACTTCACAGTGGAGATTACACCTGCCGAGTCACTAATGATGCTGGCAGTGCATCTTGTACCACTCATCTTTTTGTAAAAGGTTTGTCTCGATTGCTGTTTTTACAATTATTATTTATTAATATATGTGCGTGCACACACATTCATGAATATCTTCCTATTTTCTCCCCTATTTTGACTTTTTGCCTTCCTATTTGTTGCTATAGAACCAGCAACATTTGTGAAGAAAATAAATGATTTCAGTGTAGAGAAAGGAAAATCCATCCATTTGGGAAGCACATACAAAGGAACTCCTCCTATTACAGTAACATGGAAGAAGAATGGCTTACATATAACACAGTCTCCAAGATGCAGTATAACAACTACTGAAAAATTGGGCATACTGGAAATTCTTAACAGTACAAGAGATGATGAAGGGGAATACACTTGCGAGATTGCAAATGATGCTGGAGCAGATATTTGCCAAGGCCTAATATCAGTCCTAGGTTTGTTACTATCTCAGATTCCTTAACCACTCTTTTATTAATAATAGTCATTATATGAGATTTGTTCTCTTTTTTGTGGTGCTGATTGCAATCATTTTGTCTTCAGAACCACCTTATTTCGTTACACACTTGGAACGCATAGAGGTGACTGTTGGGAAGTCCATATCTTTAGAGTGCCAAATTGCTGGGACACCAGAAATCAAAGTCTCGTGGTACAAAGAAGATACAAAACTAAGATCGAGTCCTACTTGTAAAATGTACTTTAAAAATAATGTGGCCACGTTAGTTTTCAGCCAGGTGGAGAGCAGTGACCTTGGAGAATACGTCTGCAAAGCAGAAAACAGTGTTGGCTTTGCTTCTTCCACAGCTCTGCTCACTGCTAAAGGTGATGCTTTCAAACAATTCAAGAATGACTTTTTATAGAAATAGGTTAATCATAAATGCAATTGCCAATTGTCTCCAAGTTGGCAGAATGCCTCATTTCCTCCTTATTTTCTTGCAGACCGTAAGTTTCCACCTGCATTTGCAAGAAAACTGAAAGACATTCAGGAGATCGTTGGTTCCCCGGTTACATTTGATTGTCGCATAAATGGCTCCGAACCTATTGAGGTGTCATGGAAAAAAGATGGGGTTTTATTACATGATGATGATAACATGCAAACAACATTCTTAAATAACATAGCAACTCTTAAGATCTTGCAGACAAACATGGCTCACTGTGGTCAGTACTCTTGCTCAGCTCACAATGCTCTTGGGACTGCTTCTTCCAGCGCCACACTCCTTCTCACAGGTTGGTGGATGCTAAATCCTTTCCCAGCCTGTTTTAAACAAACGGAAGATGCTTTGTTGTTATGTAATGCTAAATGAACTAATTCCATGGTGACGAAGAAGCAGCTGTGAGTGTTATGTTGTCCCTTTCCATTTTTAGAGCATCTGAAACCTCCTGTCTTTGATGTGAAACCTTTACCTATTGAGGTGGCTCTTGGAGCAAGCGGTTCCTTTAAATGTCATGTCACCGGATCAGCACCATTAAAAGTCACTTGGGCAAAAGATAACAGAGATATCCGCCCTGGGGGCAACTACAAGATCACCCTGGTAGAAAACACAGCCAGCTTGACAGTTCTAAAAGTAGGCAAAGGAGATTCTGGCCTATACACTTGTTATGCGAGCAACAATGCTGGAAAGGATTCTTGCACAGCTCAGCTAAGTGTAAAAGGTATTTAAGAATGCAATGCTTTGTCGTCATCTTGCGAAGCATTTTACTTTGTTAAAAAAACAAAACAAGGCAGGCATTATGAGCTTCCTCTATCTTTTAAATGGGACAAAACTGAAAGCGCTCAATCGACTTAAAATGAGACCCTTCCTTTACCCAGTCTGCTGTATTAGATGAAGCACTCACTAGAATTTTGATAGCAGTAATTTTCATCTTGATGGTTATTTTAGGATTGAATCATATTGCAGCTTGATTGCTTACATGATTGCTGATAATCCTTTTATCTTTTTAAAGGCAACTTCTGCTCTCACACACCAAATCTCTTAGAATATTAACATTTGAGCAGATGACAGCAGTCTGGGGGACAAATAGTGTTTTTCCATCAGTGCTCTGCTATTATGTATAGTATGTGAATTCTTCAAGCTACATGTCTCTTAATTTATGATTGGACTAGGCTACACCAGTACATTAAAAATTTTCACCAGTGATATTTCCTTAATGTGGGCAAAGCCTTTGGGTTTATAACAGGGGTTGCAAATATAGGCCCAAATTCAGCCAGGGGTTCTAGAAAATGCCTACATTTAAACATACGCCTTCAATGAAACAACTGTCATTCTTGACCTTTGGCAGAGCTTATTTACTTTGTTGATGCTGGACCTTAATATTTATAGTGTTCTTCTTTTACGTACAGTGTTAAACACTCTGAAGAAAAAACACATTATTTATTTCCATTGACTGAGACAGCTACCATGAATAGAAAGCATTACTACCCTATACATTTTTCAATAAAAACTGGTTAAATACATGTATTGTTGAATGTATTTATATCAATAGATAGCTCTTTGATATATATGGTGAATTTCATACATAATGTATCAATGGTATCAGCATTAATAGGATATAAAGATCTTGGTCAGTTGCTATTTTGTGCAAATATCTTTCTTATTATATGTTGGCTAAGCTGTTTGAACATACTGTTTCTATTACAAATTTTTTTTTATCACATAGTGCTAATCGTTATTCTGCTGGTCTTTGTCATGTGCAGTGAAGATATTGCTTAATAATCAGTTCTGGACTAAAATGACAGAAAGAGACCTATAGCAGACAAGTAAAATAAAATAAATGAAGAAGCTTAAACATAGGCTTTATAAATAATGGCAGTACTTTTGTTCAAAAGATAGACCAGGAAATAGACTTTAGCCACATACATATAAGCTAGGGGACTAGGCGACACGGCATACACATACACACCAGGTGTTTATACTAAATGGCATAGCAGAAACTGAGATAGAATTCTCTTCCATACATATAATATGGACAGAATTTAATATAAATTTCTGTCATGGCCAAGGTCTCAAATCAGCTGGAATCTAGTATGGAACTTCCCAAGAGCAGACTTCAGCTATAAATTTGGCATTTTAAGGCATTGTCAGCAATAGTAAGAGTTGAATATTTCAGTGAAAGACGTCAACATGTTTCTAGTTTTGTGTGCAGTAGCTATTTGAAAATCTGGTTATATAATATATTCCTAATAAATTGTAGTGGAGGGTAATTCCTACATCTAAATGCTCTTATAAATAACATAAATGGCTGTATAGTAAACAATAATCTTTGTGCAAAATAAATACATCCTAATCTTTTCAAGGAACTCTGAAAGTTATACTATGTATAATACAGACCACTGGCAAAGATGTACAAAGAAACTCCCCTGCTTTTGTTTGTTGTGTATGCTCAGTGCTCATTTTTGTTATGCTACCACCATGTACATCACTGGATAGTGTAAATTCAAATACTGTAGACAGTGGTACTATTCCCCCGCCCTGCAAAAAGATGTATGGGTTCAGTTAGATATATCATTGATTTCATCATTTTAATGAATCAGTGCAGTTTAATGTAACATCTTGTTTACTCTTGTCCTTTGGTCTTATAGAACCACCGAGGTTTATTAAGAAGCTAGACTCGTCTAGAGTTCTGAAACAGCATGATTCCACTAGATATGAATGCAAAATAGGCGGCTCTCCAGAAATCAAAGTCTCTTGGTACAAAAATGAAACTGAAATCCAGGACAGTGAAAAATACAGAATGTCCTTCGTTGATTCTGTAGCAGTCATTGAAATGCACAATCTCAGTGTGGAAGATAGCGGAGACTACACTTGTGAAGCTCGCAATGCAGCGGGTAGTGCAAACACAAGTACCTCATTGAAAGTGAAAGGTCAGAACTCTCACTTTTCACTTATTTTCTTTGTTTTTGATGGTTCCTTCTTTTAATGTGCTGAGGAAGATTAATAAATATCTATTCAAGTAGTTGAGTACTGCCTTCTGGGAAAACAAGGTACGTATCTTTTCAGCATTCTATGGCATGGGAGCCATCTCTTATTTGTGATTCATGTCTTTACTCTTCAATGTCAGTCCACCATAGTGATAGAATTTAATATTTAAATGTTGTTTTCTCTGCTATGTCCCAAACTCAAGTAACAGAAACCCAAACTTCTTCTTTTCATAGCACCACCTGTTTTCAGCAAGAAACCCCATCCAGTTGAGACTTTGAAAGATTTAGATGTTCATCTTCAGTGTGAACTTCAGGGCACTCCTCCATTTAAAATTTCATGGTATAAGGACAAAAGAGAGATTAGAAGTAGCAAGAAGTACAAAATCATGTCTGAGAACAACCTCGCTAGTATTCACATTCTTAATGTGGGTGCCACGGATGTTGGTGAATATCACTGTAAGGCCACAAATGATGTGGGAAGTGACACTTGCATTTGCTCTATAACGCTAAAAGGTTTGTATAATTATTTACACATCAGTTACCTTCCTACCATCTTGTCCTTCTTGTCATTCTCCCTGTGCATTCCCCTTGCCGTTTTAATATGTCGTATCTTCTGTTCACCAGCACCACCAATTTTTGTGAAGAAGCTCAATGATTTCACTGCTGTAGTTGGGGAGCCAGTTGAGCTGCAGGCCACAGTAGAAGGTGCCCAGCCCATTTCTGTTGTGTGGCTGAAAGACAAAGGGGATATCGTTAGAGAAAGTAAAAATCTTTGGATTTCCTATTCAGAAAACGTTGCAACACTAAAGATTGGAAATGCGGAACCAGCCAATGCTGGAAAATACATCTGTCAGATCAAAAATGACGCTGGAGTTCAGGAGTGCTTTGCCACCTTGTCAGTTCTAGGTTGGTAACAAGGAAACAAAGCAATATATAATGATATTTTAACATCACTTAATAAACTGATTACTTCTGCTGTCCTGTCATCAAATATGGCTGTGATTTGCATCTCATTTCAGAACCTGCAGTCATTGTAGAGAAACCAGGCCCAATGAAAGTCACATCTGGAGACTCATGTACTCTAGAATGTACAGTGGACGGCACGCCGGAGCTTACTGCTAGGTGGTTTAAGGATGGGAATGAGCTGTCTACTGATCACAAATACAAAATTAGCTTCTTCAACAAAGTGTCTGTGCTTAAGATCCTCAATGCAAGAGTAGAAGACAGTGGGGAGTATACTTTTGAGGTGAAAAACAGAGTCGGTAAAACCAGCTGCACAGCTTCAGTGCGTGTTTCAGGTTAGTTGATTAACTAGTGAATTATCTTTGATTCTACGGGTTCTTTAAAAGGCCTTGCACAACATGCTGCTTCTTTCAGTGTCACATCAGGATGTTGCCGCTGTGTGAAGACTCACTGCTCATGTGACCTTAGGGGATCCTCTTTGGACAGGTAGCACTGTGGAGATCACGGGCGGTGGGGTAGGTTTAAGCCTGAATCACATTTTTCATCCCTTGAGTGGAAGAGGAGGTTGCAGGTATTCATTCTCATCAACTGAGTCTGCATCTTCCTTCAGACAGATGGTGCAAAATTGTTGTTCTCTCTATGAGTATGTATTGAAAAAATGTAAGTGAGAAAGTTAACCCGAAGAAGGGGTGAGTGATTTCTTTAGAGGGTATCCTTTAACCTACTCTTCTCTCAGTACCTCAAATCTCCGGAGATAGACTGTAGGCCTTCTTAGAGTTCCTCCAGCAAATGTAGATGTGCCAAAGGAAATTTTGCCGTTTCTACTCGATACCTGGGAATCTTCTCTCTTTTAGTTACAATACTTGTAATATTTATACCTTTTGTATTATCCTATACAGATCGCATTTTACCTCCTTCTTTTACAAGAAAACTGAAAGAAACCAGTGGTCTTTTACGTTCCTCTGTTGTCCTGGATTGTAAAGTGTCTGGGTCACCACCTATTTCTGTTTCCTGGTTCCATGATGGACATGAGATCACTAGTGGAGATAAATATCAGACTACCCTTATAGACAATACTTGCACTTTGAAAGTGAATGCACTAGAGGAATCTGATACTGGAAATTACTCATGCACAGCTACTAACGTAGCTGGATCTGATGAATGCAGTGCATATTTGACTGTTAGAGGTTAGTACCCAGAACAAGGCAGAGCTTCAAGACATAAAATACTTTCTTTGCGAGGTGTTTACATTTTTGGCTCTGTTACTATGATTCTGTGTGTCATATGGGAATACTTTACTCTTCATCAAAATGCAAAAGTGCTTAGTGGCCTTCTCTGTTGTTTGTATTTTTAGAACCTCCCTCTTTCATGAGGAAACCTGATCCCCTTCAAGTTTTATCTGGGACTAATATAACTTTTACTAGTATCATACAAGGCACTCCTCCATTGGATGTTAAATGGTATAGAGGTAGCATTGAGCTAGTACCAGGACATAGATGCAACATCTCCTTGGAAAATTCGGTTGCAGAACTGGAGCTGTTTGATGTACAGCCACTCCAAAGTGGAGACTACACCTGCCTGGTCACTAATGAGGCTGGCAAAATTTCTTGCACAACACAGCTCTTTGTAAAAGGTTTGTCCGGCTTGAAATTACACACATTTCTTTAAAAAAAAATCCCTTGGTGCCTACTTTTAACTTATCTTCATATTGTTCACAATAGAACCAGCCAAATTTGTGAAAAAACTGAATAATCTCAGTGTAGAGAAAGGAAAACCATTAATTTTGGAATGCACGTACACTGGTACTCCTCCGATAGCAGTCTTGTGGAAGAAAAATGGATTTGAAGTGGCTCATTCTGAAAAATGCAGCATCACCACCACAGAAACGTCAGCCATATTGGAAGTTCCCAGTAGCAAAATAGAAGATCAGGGACAGTACACTTGCCATATTGAGAATGATTCTGGACAAGATCTTTGTCATGCTGCCATCTCAGTATTAGGTGCGTCCTCATTCCACAAGGAGCCTTTTTATATTAATCATCATTGTGACTTTTAATTATTGGTACTAATGGTGTTTGTTTGTTCTTTAGAACCACCTTATTTTGTTACACACTTGGAACCTGTTCAGGTGACAGTTGGGGATTCTGCATCATTACAATGCCATATTGCTGGCACACCAGAAATTATTGTGTCATGGTACAAAGGAGATACAAAACTAAGAGCAACTCCGACCTCTAAAATGCACTTTAAGAACAACGTTGCCACTTTGGTTTTCGGCCAGGTGGATAGCGGTGATAGTGGGGAGTATATCTGCAAGGCAGAAAACAGTGTTGGAGAGACTTCTTCATCAGCTTTGCTTTCTGTTCAAGGTGAATATTTTATGTTAACATGTCTAAAGGGTTGCAGAACTAAAGGGTTGCTTTTTCAGGAAAATATATCTTGTTTTAGGAACACTCTGTGCCTCTACCTGACCATTTAGAGACCACAATGGCCTAGAAGCCCCTCAGCATGCATTACCTTCTTCTATTAGTGAAGGACAGGCTGGAAATCCATACCCAACGCCAGTCCTTAATTAACCATCATTCTTTCTACGGGATACAGGCTTCTGATTCTTCCCCTTCAGAACAGGGCATTCTTGAATATAATTATTCTTCCAGCTCTTTCCAATCTAGAGAATGTGAGACCATGAATCAAATGTTAAGGCTAAGTTTGCCCTCATTTACAGCTTTGCAGCCACACTGACTGGTTGTCAACTTCCTGGCATCCTTGAGCAGAGCCGTACCTTCTCACCAGCCCTCAAACTAAATGATCTAACAAATAATCTCCTTTTTGGGCCTCTAACTGTTTTCATTGTACAAGTTGATTTGAAAAAAATTACTGGCTCTTCCAATATCTTCTTGTAAATCTGCCCAATCTATATCATAATATAGTGTCTTCTTCAGCAGTGCTTACTGGAGAATTCATCAAGAGTTGGATATCTTCCCAAAGCCTTCATTGTGCAATACTTCTTTTCTTCCTTGCAGAGCGTAAACTTTCTCCTTCATTTACACGAACATTGAGAGACATTCATGAAACTGATGGCTTACCAGTTACATTTGATTGTGGCATAACTGGCTCAGAACCTATACAAGTATCCTGGTCGAAAGACGGCGTACATATCAAAGATGACTACAATGTACAAACTTCGTTCTTAAATAATGTAGCAACTCTTCAGATTTTACAGACTGACAGAAGCCTTGCTGGGCAATATACTTGTACAGCTACCAATGCTATTGGAACTGCTTCTTCCAGTGCCACGCTCATTCTTACAGGTTGGCTGGTTATTAAATAATTTCCCTTAAATTTCACCAGATTATTTTTTCATTTTGATGCCAATTTAAAATAATAACTGGAGCATTTATTTAACTATTTGCTTTAAACTACCTGAGGTTTTCAAATCTATACATGCTTTTCTGTTTGTTTCACTGTTTAGAAGGGAAGAATCCTCCATTGTTTGACATCCCAATTGCACCCGTGGATGCTATTGCTGGGGAAAGTGCTGACTTTGAATGCCACATTTCTGGAACACAACCTATTAAGGTCACTTGGGCAAAAAATAACCGAGAGATACGGACTGGAGGAAAATACCAAATCAGTTATGTAGAAAACATTGCCCATTTGACAATTCTGAACACTGACAGTGCAGACTCTGGAATGTATACATGCCATGCTACTAATGAAGTTGGAAAGGATTCTTGCACAGCTCAGCTTAGTATTAAAGGTATTGGCTGATTCATAAGTATGTTGTACACACTGAATTCCCTTATATTGAAAAGAAATCAGTCGTCTTGTTCCTTGTAAACCATCTCTTCTATATATGCACTAGAAAATATCTATCAGGAGGGATCAAAAAGTCTCCGAGGGAAATAGTGGGGACAGTCAAGCAGAGACAATGTTTTCCTCGGTCTTCTTTTCTTTGAAACTTTAGAGACTTTGTCATCTTAAGTGATTTGTACAAAAATCTAGTTTGAGTCTTGTTGCTTATACATAATGTCTTGATTTTGTTTTAAAAAGGCATTTTTCTTAAAATCAGTATAAGATAATTGATTTCTTTTATTACCTTTTAAATGGTAAAACTCCATATCCATTTACACAGTGTTTTTCTGTTCTAAGAGTGGTGTTTTCTGCATACTTTTTGTAAAAAATAGAGCCCTTTTTAAATGAGTTAAAGTTTTTTAACAACTTATAGTCAATAGAGATATTTCTTGAAAAGTCTTCTACTGAATATATTATTTTAAAATTTATTTTTAGAATTTAAGGAGTATATTAATTTCTTGCAGAACGAAAAATTCCACCTAGTTTTACAAAGAAATTGTCTGAAACAGTGGAAGAAACAGAAGGAAATGTCCTTAAACTTGAGGGCCGTGTTTCTGGTTCTCAGCCTCTTACCATTGCTTGGTATAAAAATAATCAAGAAATCCATCAGAGTCCAAATTGTGAAATATCATTCCAAAACAATGCCTTACTTCTGCATATTAAGAGCGCAGGGCAGGCTGATACTGGCTTATATACCTGCAAAGTGTCCAATGAAGCAGGAAGTGCATTGTGTACTTCTTCCGTTGTTATTAAAGGTTAGTTAATTTCATGATTTGCCTATCTGTGGTGAGAATGTTTACTGTCAATATATGCCTTCCAGAGCTAATCAAATAATTCTTAATAGGAATCTTACCTTTATGCCATATATAACTATTTTCAAACAATATTAAATTCAGTATAGCATATACAGAATGAGATAATGGCAGCTATTTCTCCTTTATATATGCAGGCAGAACTCTCATGAGCTTCAATGTGAGTTCTGTATCTCAGGATAGAATTTAGCACAATATGTCTATTACCTTAGATTGAGAATACAGTATTAATTATATAATACAAAATAGTGACTGATTTCATGCAGATTTCTACATTTTGTTCATCGAACAGCATTACACACAGCTTGCTGCTATCAACAATATACATTAGTATTAAATAATAACCCGACCCAGCGTATGTTGTGAATGGCTAGAGTTTTATCATAAGCCATAAATTTTCCTGGCAATTAAATGAATTCCAGACCACACTCAAAATATTTGTTTACTAAAGTGTGACCGATTTTTTTCAGGACTATGTCAGCATTTTTTGAAAATATCTGAAAACATTTTCTACTAATGCAAGAATCAGAGTCTTTGATCCCCCCATATTATCCTTTGGGATCTATTCTTGCTTATCTTGCATACATAATTCTGATTAATCATATGTCTGTGGAAGTGCCTACCTTAATATGCATTTCTAGCATATTACATAATGTGTTTAGAATGTGTTTTTTGAATAATTTATCTAGCTCTTAGCAAATCTAATGCAAATGTGTCGTTTATACCATCACATGTCTTTCTCTGTGTTAAGCATTTGTTTTTCTTTTCTGTTTTCCATACTGTAATTTGATGTGCGTCCTATGTTAAAGTAATAGTAATGCCTAGATTATTCATAAAAATGAGAATTAAAGTTTTTAACAGTGAAAAAGGGATCTGGATGAATCTTTAGTGGTATAAAAATGTGATGTCCCATTACATCCATCATATCTACTCAGTTTCTTTTCATGTAGTGGTAGTTTTGCTATGCAAGATGTGCAGCTTTTTCTTTATTATTGGAAGTATCAGAATAAATTCATCTATATCTATATTTGTACAGTCACAGCAATTTGCTGTGGTAGCATGGGATTTAGCTGTAATTGTTGTTGCAGTATAGATTCATACACAGTTAGGGCTGGATTGGACCTCAAGAAGTCATCAGTTCTAGCACCTTGTTCTGTGGAAGGACCAAGTAAACCTGGACCATCTCTGATGGGTATTTATTCAACCTGTACTTAAAAACTCCAATGATGGAGATTCTACAATCTCCCTTGGATACCTATTCCAGATCTAACTACCCTTATAGTTAGAAAGTTTCGTCTAGCATCTAACCTAAATCTTCATTGTGGCAGATTAAGCCTGTTACTACTTGTTCTACCTTCAGTGGACATGGGGAACAATTGATCACTGTCCTCTTCAAAACAGCTCTGAGCGTATTTGAAGACTATTATCAAGCTCTCCCTGGGTCTTCTTTTTCAAGAATAAACTTGCCCAGTTTTTTTTAAACTGTTCCTCATAGGTCAGGTTTTCTAAACCTTTTATTATTTTTGTTGCTTTCATCTTACTCTCTCCAGTTTGTCAACATCCTTCCTAAAGTGTGATGCCCAGAACTGGACACAGTACTCCAGCTGAGGCCTTACCAGTGCCATGTAGAACAGGACAATTAGCTCCCAGGTTTTTCATAGGATGCTCCTGTTGTTAAACTCAAGAATGATATTAGCCTTTTTTTGCAGCTGCATCACATTGTTGACTCATATTTAATTTGTGATCCACTATAATCCTCAGACCCTTTTTCAGCAGTAGTACCACCTACTCAGTTAATCCCCATTTTGTAGTTGCACATTAGATTTTTCGTCCTTAAGTGAAGTGTTTTTACACTTGCCTTTGTTGAATGTCATTTTGCTGAATTCAGACCATTTCTCCAATTTTTCAAAGTCATTCTGAATTTTTATCCTGTCCTTCAAATTGCTTACAGCTACTCCCCAGGTTGGTGTCATCTGCAAATTTTGTAAGCATACTCTCCACTCCTTTATCCAAGCCACTAATGAAAATACTAAATAATACCAGACCCAGCAATGATCTCTGCAGGCCCCACTAAATACGCCTTTTCTGTTTGACAGCAAACCATTAATAACTACTCCTTGAGTATGGTCTTTCAACCAGTTGTGCTCCCACCTTATAGTACTTTCATCTAGACCACATTTCCCTAGTTTTCTTAGGAGAATATCATGTGCGATTGTATCAAAAGATTATTAAAATCAAGATGTATCACATCTACTTCTTTCCTCCATCCACTAGCCCAGTAACTCTGTCAAAGAAGGAAATTAGGCTGGTATTGGCATGATTTCTTCTTGAAAAATCCATGCTGACTATTCCTTATAGCCCTATTATTTTCCAGTTGCTTACAAATTGATTGTTTAATAATTTGTTCCATTATCTTTCCAGGTATCAAAGTTAGGCTGACTGGTCTATAATATCTCTGGTCCTCTTTGTTCCCCTTTTTAAAGATAAGTAGTATGTTTGCCTCTTCCTAGTCCTCTAGGATCTCACAAGTCTTCCAGGAGTTCTCAAAGATTGACATTCCTTCATCTTTCTCTTGATCCTAAAGTATTTAAATATCCTCTTCTTATTAAATTTATATCTCTTCCTGGGTTTAACTCATTTTGTGCCTTAGACTTTCTGATTTTGTTCCTATCTGTTTGTGCTATTCTTCTAGGAATTTGTGCAGGTTTCCACTTTTTGTATGATTTTCAGATCATTAAAGAGCTCCAGATGAGCCATATTGGCATCTTACTATTCTTCCTAGCTTTCTGTCACAGCAGGATAGTTTGCAGTTGTGCCTTTAATATTGTCTCCCTGAGAAACTGCCATCTCTCCAGAACTCTTTTTTTCCTTTAGATATTCTTCCCATGGGACCTTACCTATCAGTTCTCTAAGTTTTGTTAAAGTCTGCTTTTTTGGAAGTCTTAGCTCCTGTGCTTTAGCTGCTTTAATATTCTTTAAGAATAAGTGCAAATTAACTACTGCATTGAGAGAAGATGGAATACAGAAAGCCCTCTTTTTGCTTGCTTGTGAAAAAGTACTTTCTCCATACTATTTTATATTATGTAGCATTATTAGTATTCTCAGAAACCAGACTTGTACGTATCAACGCACCTTGTTTATCATTCTCTTCTTTGTAGATATAACTGAGTTGTTAGAGTCAAGATTTCATTTATTTCTTGTGTTTCTCTCTCATGTTCATAACAAACATTTCTTTCTTGATTATTTATTAAAATATTTTCCAATTCCAGAACCAAAAAAGCCACCAGTGTTTGACCAACCCCTTAAACCAGTGACAATAGTGGAAGGAGATATTTTGCAGATCAGCTGCCACGTCCAGGGATCAGAGCCAATCAGGATTCAGTGGCTGAAGGCTGGGAAAGAAATAAGAGCTTCAGCTAAATGCAACATTAGCTTTGCTAATGGAACAGCTCTCTTGGAACTCACAGCAGTCACTAAAACTGATGCAGGCGAATATGTGTGCAAAGCTACAAATGTAGCTGGGAGTGACTCTTGCAAGTCAAAAGTGACAGTGAAAGGTATAGTAAAACAGAAAAATCAGGTCATGTAATGGCAATTTAAAACAAAACTACAATGATCACATCTTTGTTTTCTGTGAATTAAGTGGTTCGTAATCAAATAGAAAATAACCAGTGTCTTTTATTACTTTATAAAATATCACATAGCCTGAAATACTGGCTTTACTGTGACATTATATTTAATGATAATTAATATAGCACCATAAATATAAACCATATACATTACGAGGTCTGTGTCAAATGAATAGTAGATCGCTAGTGCAAGGTTTAGAAATTAACCTTGCAGACAAAACAAAGAGTTTAAGATAAGGCCAAGCTGAAAGAGTGGGCTTCAGTCTCTAGAGCGTGTATGCTTGATGGGAAAGATGGGGATTTAGGCATTTTTTAAGGGAGCTGTGTATATTGTCAGGGAGAGTGCTCCATGTCTATGTGGCAGAAAGAAGACACAGCAAAGTCTGGAGTGAGCCAGCCAAAAAGATAGGAGAATAAGAAAGAATGCTGGGCAGTGCATTAAGAGAGAACGCTCCACCCAGCTCAGAGGCAGCAGTTGGATTATTGGGCTGGGCTATCTCAGCTTCAACCCACACAGCTCCGTCACCCAGTTGAAATTAATATGGTTTGAGGGTGAGAGTCTCTCTCAAATATACTTATTTGTTCTCCCATTACTATAGCATCTGATCTCTTCACAGTCTTTCATATGTTAAAGTAGCACCACCCCTAGCGCAGAGGCATCAGTGGGTTTAGAAGTGGCTTAATCACTTTAAATTTCGAGCTGTAGGCTGATGATAATGCTAAGAAACCCTGTAAGTCAAACGAAATGGGCACCAAAGAGAAGCCCCTTGTTACTATCCTGAGTGAGAGCTGCTGGGTGACAACTGATCAGAACTTTTGAAAGTCCGGCCATTTTTATTTATGTGCCCAGCTATGGATTTAAGAGCCTAAATTAAAGTAATCTGTTTAAAAAAATCTTAGGACCTGATTCTGATGTTGTTTACTTCTATGTAAGTTTACAGGGTATAACAGAAAAGGGAATCAGGCCTACAGTGTCTGCTTCCATCTTAGGAAATCAAATGACAACTTATTAAAAGTCATCGGAAAATACTTGGCATTTTACTTTCTTGAATGCACTATATATGCTGCTTTGGTAAATGGACTTAACTACAATAAAAAAATTCCCATAATATCTCCCTTCCAGTTCTGGGGCATGAAAAAAGTTGTTATGCCTGAAACTGAGCAGTTCTATTAAACCCTCCATCTTAATTCCTTAATCCTATTTTCCAGAAAAACCAGCAGCTGCACCAGCAGCTAAGAAAGCACCAGTGGATGGAAAGCTTTACTTCATCTCCGAGCCTCAGAATATCAAAGTTATGGAAAGTAAGCTCGTTCTTCGAAAAATATGTCATCTTCTCTATTTGTTATATTGGAGCATGATATTATCTCCTGCGGTCTTAGACACATGAAAGATGAATTTCTTGATTTTGTATTTTTCTACAGAGAGTGTTGCAACATTTATTGCTAAAGTTGGAGGTGATCCAATCCCAGATGTTAAATGGACTAAGGGAAAGTGGAGACAACTCAACCAAGGAGGTCGTATTATCATTCAGCAGAGAGGAGAAGAAGCTAAACTGGAAATAAAAGATGCAACAAAAACTGATTCTGGACTGTACAGATGTGTAGCTTTTAATGAACATGGTGAAATTGAGAGCAGTGTCAACCTGCAAGTTGAAGAACGAAGGCAAGAAGTAATAGAAGGAGATCTGAGAGCAAAACTGAAGAGGTAGGCGTTAGAAATTTTTCTAATTTCTCTATAGTCTCTACAGTGGGGGATGTCTTAACTGTATCTTTGATCCAGATATAAATTATTAGTATTCACAATATAGTGAACAGATTGACACCAATTATATTTAGGGTTTGATCCTAGCAACCATAACTCATGTCAGTAGTCCCTGACTAGTTTAAGAATCCTTTTGAAGTCATGTGTAGCTATTACTCATTGCCAAACAGTTTTTATAGAATAAGGTCCCTTCAACATTAACTTGAAGACTTACTCTGTACAGAATAATTTTTAGCTGACTCGGTTTTCCAAAGAATTCTGTTACAAAAGAGATATATTGTGCATGTGTTCTAATTAATCTCATTTCTTAAATAGTACTCCAACCAAAAAGAAGGAAGAGGAGGAAGAGAAACCCATTGATATCATGGAACTTCTCAAAAATGTTGATCCTAAAGAATATGAGAAGTATGCTCGCATGTATGGAATTACAGATTTCCGTGGCCTCCTGCAAGCCTTCGAGCTGCTAAAGCAAAGCCAAGAGGAAGAAAGCCATAGATTGGTAAGACCTAGTCAGGCTGTGGCATCGGGAATGCTAAGAGTAACATGGTTGCTGGGAACAGCCTCGATGTCCTAGCTGTGGCATTGCTGTATGTATAAGAGATTCAGATTCCAATCCTGTGGTTCTTGTCTCGCTCTGTTAACTCCCAACATGTTCAAGCCCTGGTGAGGCAGTCCTGCTACTAACAGTGGCCCTTCCAGCCAAGTACGTCCTGTCCCCATCTCTTTGCCCAGAGAATCTTGGTGACATGCAGTTTGTGAGATGGGCTGGTGAGGTGATTAAAGTAAGCTATGAGTTCTCAGAAGATTCAGTTAGAGAGATGCATGACTCTCCGGACTTGTGGAGGGCAGATATTTAAAAAAAAATGGATCCTAGTCATTTCGCAGTAGTGTTACTTCATGTTAACCCATGTTCTGTCTTTCTACAGGAAATTGAAGTCACAGAGAGAGCTCGCAAAGAAGAACAGGAATTTGATGAACTTGTATCATTTATTCAACAAAGACTCACACAGACAGAGGTGACATGATGGCTTTGGCTTGATAGTAAAATATGTGATCACATAACGGGAACTGATCTTGAAATGAAGACTGAACCATTTTAATTAATATTTTTCAGCCTATCACTCTCATCAAGGATATTGAAAACCAGACGGTTTTAGCAGATGAGGACGCTGTCTTTGAATGTGAAATTAAGATTAATTATCCAGAAATCAAACTCTCCTGGTACAAAGGAACTCAAAAATTGGAGTCTAGTAACAAGTATGAAATAAGAATTAAAGGTGATCGGCACATACTCAGAATCAGGAACTGCCAACCTGCAGATCAGGGGAATTTCAGAATTGTCTGTGGTCCACATATTGCTAGTGCTAAGCTAACTGTGATTGGTAAGTTTTTTTAAAACTAATTTACACACTTAATTTAATACTATCAGATACCTTCTAGGTCATATATTTTAACATGCTAACAGAACCTGCAGTTGTACGGGACCTTCATAATACTGCTTTCAAGGAAGGAAGGATATGCACCTTGCTTTGTCAGTTCTCTATCCCAAATGCCAAATCTCAGTAGTATAGAAATGGAAAAGCCATTAATTTAGGAGGAAGATACTCAGAAGTCTCAAATTTTTTGTCTGCTTGCATTCATAACACAATTTTCTTTCTTGATTGTTTGCTAAAATACTTCCCTATTCAAGCTATGTGTTCATACTTGTCATGCTGCCACCACATAAATCACTGGCTAATGTAAATTCACATTTTGTACCACCTACCCAAAGTCTATGCTTTCAGTTGGATATTTTCTTGATTTAATTAACTTAATGGATCAGTGCAATTTAGCATCTCATCATGTTTACCCTTTTCCTTTGGTTTTATAGAACCACCAACGATTATTACAAAGCTAGACTTCTCTAGAGTTGTAAAACAGCATGATTTCACTAAATATGAATGCAAAATAGGCGGCTCTCCAGAAATCAAGGTCACCTGGTACAAAGATGATATTGAAATCCATGACAGTGAAAAATTCAGAATGTCCTTCATTGATTCCGTGGCAGTCATTGAAATGCACAATCTCCGTGTCGAGGACAGTGGAGACTACATTTGTGAAGCTCACAATGCAGCGGGTAGTGCAAGCACCAGTACCTCATTGAAAGTGAAAGGTCAGATCCACATTTTCTTTCTTTCTTTCTTTCTTTCTTTCACTTAAACTGTTGTGGAAAGCTATATATTTTCTTTAGTCAGATAAGTGAGTACCACCTTCTCAGAATAAAGGGTACATATCTTACCAGTGTTCTACGGTATGGGTTCCATCTCTTATTTATGACTCTTCTCTTTACTCTTCCATATCAATCCAACATAATGATAGAATTTAACATTTAAATTTTGTTTTCTCTGCTATGTTCCAAATTCAACTAACCCAAACTTCTTCTTTTCTTAGCACCCCCTGTTTTCAGCAAGACACCCCACCCAGCTGAAACTTTGAAAGGTTTAGATGTTCATCTTGAGTGTGAACTTCAGGGCACTCCTCCATTCAAAATATTATGGTACAAGGACAAAAGAGAGATTAAAAGTAGCAAGAAGTACAAAATCATTTCTGAGAACTACCTCGCTAGTATTCACATTCTTAATGTGGATGCCACAGATGTTGGTGAATATCACTGTAAGGCCACAAATGATGTCGGAAGTGACACTTGCATTTGCTCTATAACGCTAAAAGGTTTGTATAATTATTTACACATCAGTTATATTGCTAGCATCCTGTCGTTCTCGCCTTTCTCCTTGTGCACTCCCTTTGCTGTTTTAATATGACGTATCTTCTCTTCACCAGCACCACCAATTTTTGTGAAGAAGCTCAGTGATTTCACTGCTGTAGTTGGGGAGCCAGTTGAGCTGCAGGCCACAGTAGAAGGTGCCCAGCCCATTTCTGTTGTGTGGCTGAAAGACAAAGGGGAAATCGTTCGAGAAAGTGAAAATCTTTGGATTTCCTATTCAGAAAACGTTGCAACTCTACAGATTGGAAATGCGGAACCAGCCAATGCTGGAAAATACATCTGTCAGATCAAAAATGACGCTGGAGTTCAGGAGTGCTTTGCCACCTTGTCAGTTCTAGGTTGGTAACAAGGAAACAAAGCAATATAAAATGATATTTTAACATCACTTAATAAACTGATTAATTCTGCTGTCCTGTCATCAAATATGGCTGTGATTTGCATCTCATTTCAGAACCTGCAGTCATTGTAGAGAAACCAGGCCCAATGAAAGTCACATCTGGAGACTCGTGTACTCTAGAATGTACAGTGGACGGCACGCCGGAGCTTACTGCTAGGTGGTTTAAGGATGGGAATGAGCTGTCTACTGATCACAAATACAAAATTAGCTTCTTCAACAAAGTGTCTGTGCTTAAGATCCTCAATGCAAGAGTAGAAGACAGTGGGGAGTATACTTTTGAGGTGAAAAACAGTGTTGGTAAAAGCAATTGCACAGCTTCAGTGCGTATTTCAGGTTAGTTGATTGATTTGTGAATTATCTTTGATTCTACAGTTTCCTTAAAAGGCCTTGCACAACATGCTGATTCCTTCGGTGTCACATCAGGCTGCTGCCACTGTGGGAAGACTCACTACTCATGTGACCTTAGGAGCCCCCTGTGGGCCAGGTAGTGCTGTGGAGATCATGGAGGGTGGGGGTAGGTTGAAGCCTGAATCACATTTTTCACCCCTCAAGAGAATGAGGGTGTTGCAAGGATTCATTCTCATCAACTAAGTCTGCATGTTCCTTCACACAGATGGGGCAATATTGTTGTTCTCCCTAAGAGAAAGTATTGAAAAAAAAAAGAAGGAAAGTGACCCTCAGAAAGGGTGAGTGACAGCTTTAGATAGTATCTTCAAACCCGCTCTTACCTTCTCTAAGTGCATCAGGACTCCCAGGCTAGACTGTAGGCTTCCTTAGAATTTCCCCCAGTCAAAGCAGATATTCCAAAAGAAAGTGCAATGTTTCTGCTAGATGCCTGGGAACCATATATTTTTCAAGTTATAATGCAGTAATATTTATACCTTTGTTTTATCCTATACAGATCGTGTTATTCCTCCTTCTTTCACAAGAAAATTGAAAGAAGTCAGTGGTCTCTTTGGTTCCTCTGTTGTCCTGGATTGCAAAGTCTCTGGGTCACCACCTATTTCTGTTTCCTGGTTTCATGATGGACATGAGATCACTAGCGGAGACAAGTATCGGACAGCCCTTACAGACAATACTTGCTCTTTGAAAGTGAACGCACTAAAAGAATCTGATATGGGAAATTACTCATGTACAGCTACTAATGTAGCTGGATCTGATGAATGCAGTGCATATTTGACTGTTAGAGGTTAGTATTCAGAATAAGGTGCAGCTTCAAGATATAAAACACTTATTTGTGGGTAGTTTATGTTCTTGGTTCTGTTACGTTATTCTTACCATCAATATTTTGTATAGGAATATTTTACTCTTTATCAAAGTACAAAAATCTTATTGTGTTTCTTTGTTATGTGTACCTCTAGAACCTCCTTCTTTCGTGAGGAAACCTGATCCCCTGCAAGTTTTATCTGGGGCGAATATAACTTTTACCAGTATCATTAAAGGCACCACTCCATTGGATGTTAAATGGTTTCAAGGTAGCATTGAGCTAGTACCGGGACATAGATGCAACATCTCCTTGGAAAATTTGGTTGCAGAACTGGAGTTGTTTGATGTACAGCCACCCCAAAGTGGAGATTACACCTGCCTGGTTACTAATGAGGCTGGCAAAGTTTCTTGCACAACACAACTCTTTGTAAAAGGTTTGTCCAGCTTGCAATTTCATACATTTCTTTAAAAAAAAAAAAGTCTCTTGATGTGTACCTTTAACTTTTATCTTCATATTGTTCACTATAGAACCAGCCAAATTTGTGAAAAAACTGAATAATCTCAGTGTAGAGAAAGGAAAACCATTAATTCTGGAATGCACATACAGTGGTACCCCTCCGATTGCAGTCCTGTGGAAGAAAAATGGATTCAAAGTAGCTCATTCTGCAAAATGCAGCATCACCACCACAGAAACGTCTGCCATATTGGAAGTTCCCAGTAGCAAAATAGAAGATCAGGGACAGTACACTTGCCATATTGAGAATGATTCTGGACAAGATCATTGTAACTCTGCAGTCTCAGTATTAGGTTTGTCCTCATTCCACAAGGAACCTTTTTATACTAATCATCATTGTGACATTTAATTATTGGTACTAATGCTGTGTGTTTCTTTTTCAGAGCCACCTTATTTTGTTACACACTTGGAACCTGTTCAGGTGACAGTTGGGGATTCTGCATCATTACAATGCCAAGTTGCTGGCACACCAGAAATTATTGTATCATGGTACAAAGGAGATACAAAACTAAGAGCAACTCCAACCTCTAAAATGTACTTTAAGAACAACGTTGCCACTTTGGTTTTCAGCCAGGTGGATAGCAGCGATAGTGGGAAGTATATCTGCAAAGTAGAAAATAGTGTTGGAGAGGCTTCTTCATCAACTTTGCTTTCTGTTCAAGGTGAATATTCTTATCTTATCAAGTTTTAAAGTTTACTTTCTTAAAATGTGATGTTTCAGGAGTGAAAAGTCTTTTCTTGGGAACACTATGTGCCTTTTCATGACGAGTTAGAGATTATCCATGTCAAGAGGCTCTACAGCATTGATTACCTTCCAGTAGTGAAAGACTGGTTGGAAAGAATTTCCCAATAAATTGTTCAATGTTCTCTCTAAGAATATCCCCAAAGCGAGTAGGGCTGCAATGACGGGAGGGCATCTCCCATCAACGCAGCTCCGTGAAGACGACGTAGTATGTAAGTGTAAGTATGTCGACAGGAAATACGCAAGCTACATTATGTAGCTTTTGTATCTCCTGTCAACCACTGGCAGCAATATAGACCAGACCTTAGAGATACAGGCTTTTGTCTCTTCCTCCCTCAGTTTAGGGCATCTCCACACTTATTCTTCCAGCTCCTACTAATCTAGAGAATGTGAGACCATTAATCAAACGTTAGGGCTAAACTCTGATTTACAGCTTTGTAACCACATGGACTTCAGTGAGACAGGAAGGGTGCAACTGGTTGTACTCTTCCTGGTATCTCTGGGCAGAGCCCTCTCTTCACACCAACTCCCCAAACTAAATGGTCTAACATATAATCGCCTTGATCCTTTGTGGGCCTCTTACTGTTTTATTTTAGGCAAGTTGTTTGAAAACAATGATTGGATATTCCAGTATCTTCTTGTAAATCTTCCCAATCTATATAACAATACAGTGTCATCTTAGGCAGTGTTTACTGGAGAATACACCAAGAACTGGATAACTTCCCAAGGTTTTCATTTTATAATACCTCTTTCCTTGCAGAGCGTAAATTTCCTCCTTCATTTATACAAACATTGAGAGACATTCAAGAAACTGTTGGCTTACCAGTTTTGTTTGATTGTGGCATAACTGGCTCAGAACCTATTCAAGTATCTTGGGCTAAAGATGGGAAACATATCAGAGATGACTACAATATGCAAACTTCGTTCTTAAATAACACAGCAACTCTCCAGATTTTGCAAACTGACAAGAGCCTTGCTGGGCAATATACTTGTACAGCTACCAATGCTATTGGAACTGCTTCTTCCAGTGCCAGGCTCGTTCTTACAGGTTGGTTGGTTATTAAATAATTTCTCTTAAATTTCAGCAGATCAATTTTTCATTTCCATTTCAACTTAAAACAATAGGTGCAACATTTATTTAACAATATGCTTTAAATTAATTGAGATTTTAAAAGCTATACATGCTTTTCTGTTTGTTTCACCATTTAGAAGGGAAGAATCCTCCATTCTTTGATATCCCAATTACACCAGTGGATGTTATTGCTGGGGAAAATGCTGACTTTGAATGCCACATTTCTGGAACACAACCTATTAAAGTCATTTGGGCAAAAAATAATGAAGAGATACGGACTGGACGAAAGTACCACATCAGTTATGTAGATAACATATCTTATTTGACAATTCTGAACGTTGACAATGCAGACTCTGGAAAATATACATGCCATGCTAGCAATGAGGTTGGAAAGGACTCTTGCACAGCTCAACTTACTATTAAAGGTATTGACTGACTCGTGTTTAATGTGCATGTTGAATTCCTATGTATTGAAAAAATGTCGTCTTGTTGCTAGCTAAGTTTTCTATATATGGATTAGAAAATGTGTATTAAAGTATCTATCATGAATCAAAAGGTCTTGAAGGAAAGTGTGGGAAATTGTGGAGAGGAGATAATGTTTTCTTCAGTCTACTTTTGTGTGAAACTTTAGAGACTTTGTCATCTTAAATGACTTCTACAAAAATCTGTTTTGAGTCTTGTTGTTGATACATAAAAAGTCTTGATTTTGTTTTAAAAGTTATTTCTTTTATTACTTTTAAAATAAGAAAACTCTACATCCATTTCAACCGTTTGGTGTTTTGCTATTCTAATAGTGGTGTTCTCTGCATCCTTTTTGGAGGGGGGGGAAGAGCCCTGTTTAAATGAGTGCAAACAGTTTTTTAACTGTCATTAGAGGTATTTCTTGAAAAGTCTTCTACTAAATATTTCATTTTAAATTTTATTTTTAGAATTTAAGGAATATGTTCATTTCTTGCAGAACGAAAAATTCCACCTACTTTTACAAAGAAATTATCTGAAACAGTAGAAGAAACAGAAGGGAATGCCCTTAAACTTGAGGGTCGTGTTTCTGGTTCTCAGCCTCTGACCATTGCTTGGTATAAAAACAATCAAGAAATCCATCAGAATCCAAACTGTGAAATATCGTTCCTAAACAACGCCTTACTTCTGCATATTAAGAGTGCAGGGCAGGCTGATGCTGGCTTATATACCTGCAAAGTGTCCAATGAAGCAGGAAGTGCCTTGTGTACTTCTTCCGTTGTCATTAAAGGTTAGTTAATTTTGTGTTTTGCCTGTCTGTGGTGGTGTTTTCTTTATCAACATGTTAACTGTCAATATACGCCTTCCAGAGCTAAACGAATAATTCTCACTAGGTTTCTTATCTTTAAGCCACATATAATTGTGTTTGAACATACACAGCATACACAATGAAATAATGGCACCAATTCCTGTTTTAGATATGCAGGAACAGTTCTCATTAACTTCAATGTGTGTTCTGTATCTCAGGATAGTATTGGGCACAATATTTCTATTATTTTCACCCAGGAGCATGCACAAGGGGGTGGCAAGCAGGGGCACAGCCCCCCACAAAATCTCTGTGTGTCCCTGCAGCCCAGGAAGGGAGCAAGCAGCAGGGTGGCAGGTTGCCAGCTGAGCTCCTCCCCCCCACCACTTCCACAGCTGCAGCTTGGTGCTGGAGTCCCACATGTTGCCTCTGACTTCATCACCTCAGGGGGTGATCTGCAATGTTGGGATTCCAGCAGCAGGGAAGGAGAAGCAGCAGCTGTAGGAGTGTGGGGTGGAGGAGTTCATCTGGCAGCCAGCCATCCTGCTGCTTCCTCCCTTCCCAGGCTGCAGGGACACAGAGAGTTCTGCTGCCAGGAGGAGCCACTGCCTCCTCATTGCTGGGCATCCCTGTCAGAGGTGTCCCAAGAAATCTGGGGTCAGGGGGGTCACGCAAACCTTTCATTTGTGTATTAAACAGGTCCCTCCAAAAATGTTCAAGTTTAAATTCCTGCATATGCCCATGCTTTCGCCTTAGAATATGGTACAAATAATATACTACAAAATAGTGATTGATTTCATATAGCTTTCTATATTTCATTTATTGAACAGTATTACACAAACCTTGCTGCTATCAATATATATTTGTAGCAAATAATAAACCAATGCTGTGCATATTATGAATGGCTAGAGCTTTACTGTAAGCCATAATATTTCCTGGTAATTAAACAAATTCCAGACCACAGCTGGAATATTTGTTCACTCAAGTGTGACAGATTTTTCCATGGCAGTATTTCTCAAAAATAGCTGAAAACATTTAGCTACTAACACAAGAGTCAGAGCCTTTAAAAAAAAAAACTTTTTGCATAGTATCCTTTGAGACCTATTCTTGCTTATCTTCCATACATAATTTCATTTTATCATATATCTTTGGAAGTCCATACCCTTAATATGCATTCTGAGCATAAAACATAATATGTTTAGAATATATTTTGTGAATTATTTGGCATGTCTAATGCAAATGCACTGTCTATTCCACTGCATGTCTTTTTCTTGTATATTTGGGTTTTTTCCCTCTCTTTCTTACTGCAATATGATCTGTGTCATATGTTAAAGAGTAACATCTAAATTATTCATAAAAATGAGGCTATACTAACACCTCTTTTGAACCTCCATTGACGTTTTTCAGGGAGTTGCATGGAATGAGCAAAGTAAAATGTGTATGAGATGGTTTCATTTCAGCCCATATTTACACCTGTGCAAATCTCACTGAAACTAACTAGATTGTTCTTGAATATTTGAGGCAGAATTTTTACATAAATGCACTGCAAATGCAAGATTGCCTACCACTAAGCAGAGAAATATTTTAGTGGGTCCAATACCCTGGCCTAGTTTTCAAAGGCGCTGAGCACCTGCATCTCCTAGTGATTTCAGCACCTCCACACATCAAGATCCACAGGATTAACCTTCTGTCCCTGCTGAATGGGACATGCAAATTGAGGAGTAGCCAAGGTACATGTGACTGATCTCCAGTTGGGGCCAAAAAATACCCGAGGTCATTTTATCTTCCTATATTTACACTTGTGATTTTCCGAACTCATCTGCAAATTTGTAAAATCATGATGGGTTGACCCCCTACTGTTCCCACTATTTTGCCTTTTATATTATGTGAGATAATATTGTGAGATATTATGTGATGTGATCCAAGAAAGACATACATTTAGCACACAGTAGAGATTTAAACTCTGTAATACTTGTTTCTTTTTTGCCTATATTAATGCCAATACATTTGCTTTCTTACCTTTTCCCTCAATTGCACTGTCACTGTCCCTCACTCTTGCTGTTATGGGCAACCAGAATGGGATCAAGTTAAACTACAAAAGCGAGCAATTCATTTGATTTTCTAGGTTAAAGTCAAATTAATGTTGCTTTAAGATTTATGATGATGATGATGATGAGGTAACTATTTGCATCTGGTGTGAACTATGAATTAAGATTGTAAAAACAGATCAGCCTGAATATTCAGTGGTATAAAAATGTGAAGTCCCATAATACCCATCAAATCTCTACTCATTTGCTTTTCATGTAGGCTTCACTTTTTTCTAAGCAAGATGTGTAGCTTTTCTTTCATTGTTTGAAAGATAAGAACAAATGCATCTATGTCTAAATTTGTAAAGCCAGGGCAGTTTGCTGTGTAGAATGGGGTCGAGCAATAATTGTGTTTGTAGTATATTGCATGTTTGGTCTTATAAAAAGTGGTTAAGCAACATTTGAAGAATAGCAGTTGTGCTTTAGTTGTTTTAATTTTTTTAAAGAATGAGTGTCAATTTAAACTATTGCATTGAGAGAAGATGGATTACAACATCAAACTCTCTTCTTGCATGCTTGTGAAAAAAATACTCTGATTGTACTAATTTTATTTTCTAATACTATATAGCATTAGTATTCTCAGAAACAAGACTTGTATCAATATATATTGCTTATCATTCTTTTATCTGTAGATATAACTGAGCTGTTAGAGTCAAGATTCATTATTTCTTGTGTTTCTTGATTATTTATTAAAATATTTTCCAATTCCAGAACCGAAAAAGCCACCAGTGTTTGACCAACCCCTTAAACCAGTGACAATAGTGGAAGGAGATATTTTGCAGATCAGCTGCCACGTCCAGGGATCAGAGCCAATCAGGATTCAGTGGCTGAAGGCTGGGAAAGAAATAAGAGCTTCAGCTAAATGCAACATTAGCTTTGCTAATGGAACAGCTCTCTTGGAACTCACAGCAGTCACTAAAACTGATGCAGGCGAATATGTGTGCAAAGCTACAAATGTAGCTGGGAGTGACTCTTGCAAGTCAAAAGTGACAGTGAAAGGTATAGTAAAACAGAAAAATCAGGTCATGTAATGGCAATTTAAAACAAAACTACAATGATCACATCTTTGTTTTCTGTGAATTAAGTGGTTCGTAATCAAATAGAAAATAACCAGTGTCTTTTATTACTTTATAAAATATCACATAGCCTGAAATACTGGCTTTACTGTGACATTATATTTAATGATAATTAATATAGCACCATAAATATAAACCATATACATTACGAGGTCTGTGTCAAATGAATAGTAGATCGCTAGTGCAAGGTTTAGAAATTAACCTTGCAGACAAAACAAAGAGTTTAAGATAAGGCCAAGCTGAAAGAGTGGGCTTCAGTCTCTAGAGCGTGTATGCTTGATGGGAAAGATGGGGATTTAGGCATTTTTTAAGGGAGCTGTGTATATTGTCAGGGAGAGTGCTCCATGTCTATGTGGCAGAAAGAAGACACAGCAAAGTCTGGAGTGAGCCAGCCAAAAAGATAGGAGAATAAGAAAGAATGCTGGGCAGTGCATTAAGAGAGAACGCTCCACCCAGCTCAGAGGCAGCAGTGGAATTAATTGTCTCTGGACTATCTCAGCTTCAACCCACACTGCCCTCTCACCTGATTAATATTAATACCATTTGGGGGTGAAACTTTCTCTCTCTCTCTCTCTCTCTCTCAGATACTTATTTGGCCACCCTTTCTATAGCATCTGATCTCTCTTCCCAGTCATTAATATATTAGCACCACCCCTAGCACAGAGGCAGAAGTGGGCCTAGAAGCAGCTTAGTCACTTTAAATAACTAAGGCTATGGCTACACTGATGGCAGCAAAGTCGCTGCTGTCAGATCAATTTCTCTGGATCGACTGAGCGGTCAGTGAAGACCCACTCAGTCGATCCAGAAATCGACGTACTAAGACCACCTTCACAAGTGGCGTAGCTCTGTGTCGACGGGAACGCGGTTCCCGTCGGCGCAGTGCAGTGAAGACAGTGTGCAGAAGAGAAGCAGAGAAGTCGACGGGAGTTACGCAAGTTTTTTGCGTAGCTTCCGTAACTCCCGTCGACTGCCGCCGAATCTCGGATGTAAGTGTAGACAAAGTCGGAGTGTAGGTTGATCATAAAGCTAAGAAACCTTGTAAGCTACGCTTTTAATAAATGGGTGTCAAAGCAAAGCTACTGGATACTGTCCTGAGTGGGAGTTGCTGAGTAACAACTAAGCAGCGCTTTTGAAAATCAGGCCACTTATTTATATGCCCAGCTATGGATTTAAAAGCCTAAATTAAAGTTATCCATTTCTGAAAATCTTAGGACCCAATTCTGATGTCATTTACATTCATGAAAATTAAATTTTGCAGGTTGGAACAGAGATCAGAATAAAGCCCACACTGTCTGCTTCCATCTTAGGAAATCAAATGACAACTTATTGAAAGTCATTGGAAAGTACTTGGCATCACTGTATATGCTGCTTTAGTAAATGGACTCAGCTACAATACAAATATCCTGATTATTTTCACTTCCCTTTCAGGGAAGTGAAAAAAGTTGTTATGCCTGAAACTGAGCAGTTCTAGTAAACCCTCCATCTTAATTCCTTAATCCTATTTTCCAGAAAAACCAGCAGCTGCACCAGCAGCTAAGAAAGCACCAGTGGATGGAAAGCTTTACTTCATCTCCGAGCCTCAGAATATCAAAGTTATGGAAAGTAAGCTCGTTCTTCAAAAAATATGTCATCTTCTCTATTTGTTATATTGGCAGCATGATATTATCTCCTGCGGTCTTAGACACATAAAATATGAATTTCCTGATTTTGTATTTTTCTACAGAGAGTGTTGCAACATTTATTGCTAAAGTTGGAGGTGATCCAATCCCAAATGTTAAATGGACTAAGGGAAAGTGGAGACAACTTAACCGGGGAGGTCGCATTTTCATTCAGCAGAGAGGAGAAGAAGCTAAACTGGAAATAAAAGATGCAACAAAAACTGATTCTGGGCAGTACAGATGTGTAGTTTTTAACGAACATGGTGAAATTGAGAGCAGCGCTGAACTTCAAGTTGAAGAACGAAAAAAGGAAGAAGTAATAGAAGGAGACCTGAGAGCAAAACTGAAGAGGTAGGTGTTAGAAACTTTTCTAATTTCTCTATAGTCTCTACAGTGGGGGATGCCTTAACTGTGTCTTTGATCCAGATGTAATTTATTAGTATTCACAATGTAGTGAACAGGTTGACAGCAATTATATTTAGGGCTTGATCCTAGCAACCCTAACTCATGTTAGTAGTCCCTGACTAGTTTAAGAATCCTTTTGAAATCGTGTAGTTATTACTTATGTGCCTAACAGGTTATAGAAGCCCCTTCCAACTTTAACCTCGAGGCTCACTCTATGCAGAATGATTTTTAACTGACCCGGTTTCCCAAAGGATTTTCTTAGAAAAGAGATATATTATGCATGTGTTCTAATTAATCTCATTTCTTAAATAGTACTCCAACCAAAAAGAAGGAAGAGGAGGAAGAGAAACCCACTGATATCATGGAACTTCTTAAAAATATTGATCCTAAAGAATATGAGAAGTATGCTCGCATGTATGGAATTACAGATTTCCGTGGCCTCTTGCAAGCCTTCGAGCTGCTAAAGCAAAGCCAAGAAGAAGAAAGCCATAGATTGGTAAGACCTAGTCAGGCTGTGGCATCAGGAATGCTAAGAGTAACATGGTTTCTGGGAACAGGCTTGATGTCCTAGTTATGACATTGCTGTATGCATAAGAGTTTTAGAGTCCAATCTTGAGCAATCTTGAGCTTCTCTGTTAACTCCCAACATGTTCAAGCCCTGGTGAGGCAGTCCCGCTACTAACAGTGGCCAAGTAAGTCTTGTCCCAATCTCTTTGCCCAGGGAATTTTGGTGACATGGAGTTTGTAAAATGGCTGGTGAGGTGATTAGAGTAAGCTATGCGTTCCCAGAAGGTTCAGTTAGAGAGAGACATGACTCTCCAGACTTGAGGAGGGCAGATATAAAATTGTGGATCCTAGTTATTTTGCAATAATGTTACTTCATATTAACCCATGTCCTGTCTTTCTACAGGAAATTGAAGTCACAGAGAGAGCTCACAAAGAAGAACCAGATCTTGATGAACTTGTATCATTTATTCATCAAAGACTCACACAGACAGAGGTGACATGATTGCTTTAGCTTGATAGTAAAATATGTAATCACATAATGGGAACTGATCTTGAAATGAAGACTGAACCATTTTAATTAATATTTTTCAGCCTATCACTCTCATCAAGGATATTGAAAACCAGACGGTTTTAGCAGATGAGGACGCTGTCTTTGAATGTGAAATTAAGATTAATTATCCAGAAATCAAACTCTCCTGGTACAAAGGAACTCAAAAATTGGAGTCTAGTAACAAGTATGAAATAAGAATTAAAGGTGATCAGCACATACTCAGAATCAGGAACTGCCAACCTGCAGATCAGGGGAATTTCAGAATTGTCTGTGGTCCACATATTGCTAGTGCTAAGCTAACTGTGATCGGTAAGTGTATATTTAAAGTTTCTCTAGGAAGTAATTTATACTTTTAAATTTAACGCTCTCTGATATTTACTAAAATATAAATATTAACATGCTAACAGAACCTTCAGTTGAACGGAATCTTCATGATACTGCTTTCAAGGAAGGACGAACATGTACCTTGATTTGTCAGTTCTCTATCCCAAATGCCAAATCTCAGTGGTATAGAAATGGAAAAGCCATTAAGATAGGAGGAAGATATTCAACACAAGTCTCAGACAAAGTACACAAGCTAATCATCAAAGATGTTAGAACAGAAGACCAGGGACAATATACCTGCAAGCTTCACAATGTAGAAACAACTGCAGATCTAACAATTGAAGGTTTGTAAACAGATAAAAATCTCTTTGTTACAGTTATGTTAAACAGTTTCTGGATGCTCAGTTACCAGAAGAGACAGAAAGAAGAGTTCATAATTTTTCTTCAAGACTGAAGATGGACTTGATGAGAAATTCTGCTGTTATATTCCACTGCCCTTATAATCTAATAATATTTTGTCTGTATAATTAATATAATCCATTACACTGTAACACTTCGATTTGAGTCATGTTGATCCTGTTTCATCTGTATCTGAGGTTTTTATATTTTCCTGAGATTTCAAACTTTCAATGTGCCTATACACCAAGCATCCTTTATCTTTTCTTAATTGCCTTAATGACTTCTCTTGAATACTTCTCTTCACAATAATCTTGTTGTGACAATACTCTTGTGTCGTCTTAACTTCACTCCTAAATGGAGGATTTCACAGGAGATAGAAAGATGAATACACATTTCTTTGTATTTCTTTTTTTCTTCCTTTTCGATATCCAAGTAGATGTCTGATGCTCTTTGATGTAATCACAAGAAATTATATAAACAACCGCAGGTCTATTGCTACAAGGATAACTAATATATTTTTGTTTTGTTTCAAAACCAGCTGAACCCATTCAGTTCACAAAGAGAATACAGAATATAGTGGTGAGTGAACACCAGTCTGCAACCTTTGAATGTGAGGTTTCTTTTGATGATGCAATTGTGACATGGTACAAAGGCTCCATTGAACTAAAGGAGAGTCGTAAATATAGCTTTAGAAGTGAAGGTCGCTGTCATTATATGACTATCCACAATGTCACTGCAGAAGATGAAGGTAACTTAATGGGATGTTTCTGTTGTCACTGTTTTTTCTTGGTTTTGCTTCTTAATGATCGATACGAGGTTTATCTCAAAATGCTTTCATATTCCAGGTGTGTATGCTGTAATTGCTCATCTTGAACCAAGAGGTGAAGCAAGAAGCACTGCAGAGCTCTATCTGACAACTAAAGGTCAGTGCATGTACTGAATAGGTTTGTGAGCTTAGCTATGTACAAGGGCTGAAATAGTGTGCTGGAGAGCGAAATCATTCTAAATACAAATCTATTATTCTTTTGCAGAAATGAAACTGGAAGTGAAGCCACCAGGTAAAGAAGAACATGTAAACATATCTATGAATCATCTGGCACTGATTTAATTTTGTGCCCTCTTTTATTTTTTTGTTTTTAAAACCCTTATTTCTGGATTTGGTTTTAGTAAGCCATAGCTAATATGCTGAAAAGGAATTTCCTGATCCATAAAGGAGGATTTTTTCCATAGGCAGCAATTTTGAATGTTGTGGTGATTCCACAATTAGTGAGGAATTTATGGGCCTGGGGTCCTCTTGCACGTTACGGGAAGCCATCTTCCCTACAATGCAAACTCTTGTTTTTCCTTTGGACTGAAAGTAGACAGTAAATTGGGGTGTGGACTTCAGGGAGGAGGTAAAAAAGCAACCAACCAAATAGACAAACATATCATAGATGAGGAAGGTGGTCATTCTGACTACACTTAATAATCTTCCTTTCAACAGGTAGACGTGTGTGTGTGTGTGTGTGTGTGTGTGTGTGTGTGTGTGTGTGTGTGTGTGTGTGTGTGTGTGTGTGTGTGTGTGTGTGTGTGTGTGTGTGTGTGAGAGAGAGAGAGAGAGAGAGAGAGAGAGAGAGAGAGAGAAATACCATCTAAAATCCTGGAATCTAGGATTTAAAAAAAAACCAGACTATAAGGATTTAGGATGTGATGCAATTGAAAGGTTAATAGAATTAGGTATGTGTAACTTGGCTAAACTATGACTGAGGAGGAGGACGTGATAACTATCCATATGTATTTCTATTATGTTAAATCAAAGGAGAAGGAAGAATTGCATACAGTGGTCCAATAAAATATAAATAGGGTGTAAGGGATGAAACCGAAGAGAGGAGATATAGTCTGAATATTTCCTAATGCTGAGGAGTAACAGCCTGCAGAACAGTTTTCTATAGGAACAATTAGAAGTCCCATCTCTTGAATCATTTAAAATTAGTCCTTAGAAAATACTGTGAGCTAGTCCTAGGGATTGGACAAGTTCAGCAGAATTTATACTTTCTATACATTTCTATATATTTTGACTTTCTAGATGTTCCTGATGCCAGAGTTGCAGTTCCAATTGAAGTACCAGCTGAAGGTAAGATGGATAACCAGATTTTTATAATGGATTTTCTCTTTAGAATCTAGGCAATGGAGCAGTTGGAATTTTGGAGATTCAGGAACCTCAGAGAAAATCTAGGATTGAGCAGTGCTCAAATTCACCCCTCTCTGTATAAATCTCAAATAATCAGGGTTTGCTGAGGGAGGCAATGGCACTGGTACTTCTGGCGCTGGGTGTGCAGTAGCACCCACTGACTTAAAGAATTGTCAGGGTGGACTGCTCAAGTAAGTGCAAGTGGGGAAATGGACCCATTGTTGTGGGGAACTTTCCTGACTTTTGTACTACCCTGAGTGAATCAGACAGCAAAAGGATCTGAGTCCTTGCTCCAACTCCCTTTGCCCAGATGCTTGCCTGACCTCGAAGACTCCTCTTCCACTTTCCCATGTGGCAGTCCTCATAACCCCATTAAGGCAGGACCCAGGATTCTTGGGAGACTTAACCCCCAGTCTTTTCATAGTCACTTAGGACAGGTACTAGCATGTCCCCAATCCAGGGTACTTTCTCCACACTGGCCACTTCCTTGACCCACTGATCACTACATTAAGTTTAAACCAAATATAACTTATTAAACAGCAACTGTAAGAAACATAAAGGAAAAATGGAAAAGATTAAAGGAACAAGGGCCCCACCCTATGGGCATGGGGAACATCACAAACAGCAGTCTCTGCAATTTAAAAAAAGTTCACAGCCTATTCGTTACACACCCCAGGTCTCCCTCCCAGGACCTGGCTGTGCTCTGGTGATACATGGGTCAAACGTCTGCTCTGGTGGCGGCTACATGCCCCCGGGCTCTAGGAGGCAGGACCCTTCTCACCAGCATCGGCCCTTCTGTTGGGTTCAGGATCCCGTTTCCCTCCCTTGAGTTCAGCCACCCTTGGCTCCTGTATTACTTGTGGCACAGTGGGTGTCCATTCCCCAGCTCTGGCTCCCCACTGTAACTCACCCCTGGCTCACCCACAGTGTGGTTGGTCTCTGGTGCTCCAGCTCCGCAGCTCTGACTCCTCTGCTCAGTGCTGCTGCTGCTCCATTTCCAACGTAGCTCTACCTTTTCTGTCTCTGGAGTGCTGCTCTATCTCCAGCTCCACTCTGGTTTCTACTTTCTCCTATTGCCCTACTCTGGTGCAGGCAGCTCCAGCTAACATGAAGGACAGTCCCCGGCCTCTTGACTCCCTCATTGGCTTGCCTACCCTGTCAATCTAGCAGACTTCAAGGATTACCCTCTACTGATTGGCCCAAGGGACTGTCAGTCTCAGGATCCTGATTTCTCTTTCTCCTTTCCCCCTTTTCCTGCTATTGAGAGAGGGCCAACAAACCCCATCACCACTAAGTTTCATTATTAGGATGGATTTGCAGTTCCCACCCATGGAAAGTACTGCAACTGCTCCTGATTGCTCCAGCCCCAGTCTATCTGTGAGTGTAGGCACCACAAGTTACCTCTGATTTTTTAATTGTAATACAATCACTTTATGTGTCTGCATTCAAAGTTCATTAGGGATTTTTTCACATATACTTAAGAATGTAACACTGAAATATTTTAATAAAAGATATACTTTATTTTTCTAAGATATCCCTATTCCTGTTTTTCTGCCTTTTGCTGTGCCACCACCAGAAGAGAAGAAAGGTAAAGGCGTATAGATTTAAAACTAGAGATGTTGTCATACAGAATGTACTGGGTTAAATCCAATTTCTTTTGGTAGATGTTAAATGCAAAAAAAAAATTTTTTTTTTAGCAACCAAGAAAGATCTTGTAAAGAAAGTCTCCAAAAAGGTGGTTTCAAAAGCTCCTGAAGAAATTGCACCACCTAAAGGTAAAATGGATTTTTACATTTAAAAAAAAAGGCTATTTTTAAGAAAGCAAATTTATTTGATGTGGAATAATAAAAAATTATTGTATTTGACTTTTTTATTTTTAAGTTATAAAGATGCATATTTAAAGCCCAAAGGTACATTCTTAAGGATACTTCTGTTCTTTTCTGATATGTTGTGGAATACTGATTATCAAGGTAGAAGAAATTTCTCACCTGATCCTAGTTAAAGGTTGTAAACTAGTGATGCAATATATAGATTGAAAAAATGAGCATGAACTAGCATACAAGAACCTAAGCTCTGAAGATCAAAATAATAAAAAATTGGTAAAAAGGCAAGCAAAACAAAGACAAAAACTATTCTGTTAACATGTGACTGTTCTCTTATTGTGTCATTTTATGAAATTGAGGGATGCAGTCGCCTATTTAAAAAGATGTAGAGTACACTGTAACATAGTTTCTTGCTTAGTCAACCAAAAGCCTTGATCTTGTAGATTACATCAGAGTCAGCAGCAGTCTTTTCAGTGTTTTTTCCATCATGCTAGCATATATCCAAAGCATCTAAATCTAAAGCATTGCTATCAGCAACTTTGATTAGGTATTTGTTAAAACAAAAGCTCTCTTTACATTAATTTTTTGTTTATATGAATATTATTATTATTTTGTTAAACTTTGTGGGGAATGAAAACATTTGGGGCAAAATAACATATTCTCAAAATGCTAATTATTTCTGTTCAGAAAAAATTAGTATTTAGACAGTATGTGACTTGCTAAAGGACTCCTAATGGGATTCCATCCTTTTGAGTTCAGTGGGCTTACAACAATGCACTAAGGACTTGACCCAGTGCCATTAAAATAAATGGAAGTCTTTCCATCAACTTCAGTGGGGGTTGGATTGGGCCTTGAATGCAGAATTTAGGAAAGGTGCTAATTTCTTCATGCTCCATTTCTGTTTTTTCTTAGAATAATATTAAAACTGATACTGTGACATTTTAAATTAATGGGAGTTTTGCAGTTGACTTCGGTGGATCAGAAAGTCTGGGCCAGCGTGCCTACCTATCTAGTATACATCTCCTAGAGCAGTGTTTCTCAACCTGGGGGTTTAGAGGGGTCGCAAGTGCAGAGCTGGTATTGGGGGTGGCAAGAAAGGCAATTGCCTGGAGCCACAGGGGCGCCATGAAACTAAGTTACATGCCTCAGCCCCGTGGGGGTGGGACTCAGGCTTCAGGGGTACAGTAGTTTGGAAAGGTTAAGAACCACTGTCCTAGAGGTTGCTAAAGGATATATAACGTCTTCAATATGCATCTGTATCTGCCTTTATAGTATGAATGGGAGCTATGTGTGCCCATCAAGGAGAGACTAGACCACTAAACATAACATCTTTCTACAGTTTCAGAGGTTGTAAAGAAAACTGCTTCCTGGCCTCAGCCTCAAAAGTACAGAATGTTATTTCAACAAAAGGAGTTTATCTAAAACATGTATACAAGGAAAATAAGCCGTTGTGGGGAAATAAGCTACTTGGTTTTCCTACCTCTTGATAATCTGCATCTAAAGTGTGCAGATTCATTCTTTTTCTTTCATTCATCCTAACTTAATTAGAGAGATTTTACCCTGCTACCAGCATGTGCTGATGATACTAATTTGAAATTTTTTTTTCTCTTCTAACTTTCTCTTGCTGTTGATATATAATGAATTCAATGTGGCAGTCTTCTAATGAAAAAATAGGAGAAAATTGCCATTGAAATTTGGGTCCTATAAATTCAGAATGATGACATCATAGTTATGTTGTACTGAGGAGATAGCTCTGAATTAGCTAATTTATTAGTAAACTGACTAACTGTGTCTGCATGAGACCAACCAAGCTGGGACAATATTGAGAGCAGCAAAAAACAATAATACAGCATTATATTACTGAGACTACTGTGTAAAAATGCTAAAATTAAATTAAATAATACATTATGCCTTGCAAACTCCATGTTTTAATTTGAACAATCTTTTAAAGTTCCCAAAGTGCCGAGGAAGCCACAAGAGATCGAAGTGACTACTGTAGCTAGACGGGAAGAGGTTCATGAAAAGGAAGAAATGTATGAAGAAAGAGAAGAGGTTTATGAAGCACAAAAAGAAACTTATGAAGAATGGGAAGAAGATTATGCTGAACTACAGGAATATTATGAAAGAGAAGATTATGAAGAAGGGGAAGAGGATTGGGAAACTTATGGAGAAAGAGAAATAACTTATGAAGAAAAACAAGTTTATCACGAAGAAGGTATATTAGAATTTCTTCATTTTATTAATCTCCTTTTCCTTCTTTTTTGTTCACTTTCCCCATCTCTCTGTTCTCTTAGCACTGCTCAGTATAATTCATTTGGTTTGAGATGTGTAAAAATGTTACTGCTGAACACAATGGCATATAAATTTTGAAAGTACTATTGGTATTTTGTGCCATTTCCTGACCTGTTATCTTCTAATATGCCCATTAAAGAGGTGGTGGCCTTCAGTAGCTAACATCTCAGTATTTACCAAGATTTTTAAAGGGCACACAGAACATTTTTTCATTTTGGACTCCCTTCACAACAAGGATACATGGGGTAGCCTGTGTATACTGGTTACCCAGTATAGCAGTGACTGCTTCACATGTTGCACTGGATGGAGCAGATCTTCTTCGCCATTCTCTACTTCCTATAGAGTTGAACCTGTACCACTGATTTAATTAAAGTTTTTCCACTGACTTCAATGAAAGCAGGATCAAGCACCGAGCAGGTTGTGGCTGCCAGTACAAAAGGAGAAATGAACATATATCCACATTTATTTTTGTCAGGGATCTAAAGCCAGATGTAACATACTTTAGTTTATCTAGGTGCATTACAGTTGCAGTCTCAGAAGCATATACCAACTAGTCTTGTAGTATAAGGTTTAGAATAGCTTTCCAGGATTTTGAGTCTTATAGTAGCAGTTTTTCCTTATTTAATCCTGTTTCTTTATATATATTTTCCCCCTGTGTTCAGTAGTAAGCTCTGATCTCTCTTTATTTTCTTCTCAGTTGGTACATTTTGAGATTTTCTATTGCAGTATTTGGAACATATTGTGTTATCAATCTGTATGCAGAATTTCTCAGATAAAGTACAGGGGAGTTCTGATTGCAAATCAGTGGTAAGCCATGGCCCATCATCAAGCAAGGCTAGAATGATATGGATACAGCTCAAGGTGACACATTATAATATACAGTAGACCCTCAAAGGTACGAACACCAGTTACGAACTGATCGGTCAACCGAATACCATGTAGAATGGGAAGTAATCAATCAGGCAGCAGCAGCTAGAGGAAGGGAGCGGGGGAAGGAAAACAAATACTGTACTGTGCCTGTATTGCATCTTAAAGGTAGGCACACCTGGGTTTCCGGTCCCCACCCTCACTCACCATGCAAAGAGACACAGCCACTAGAGATAGGAGGTGAAGACGCTGAGGTTTATGAGCACGGCTGTGAGCCCCTGCTTCTCCAGGCAGCCCAAGCAGGCAGAGCAGAAGCAGCCTGGGGTCTGCGCTGCTTTCCTGTAAGCCGTGGGTGCTGTTTCACTCCCACTACCCCGCCAGGAAGGGGATGCTGTTTTCTCTCTCTCTCTCTCTCTCTCTCTCTCTCTCGCTCACACACACACACACACACACACACACACACACACACACACACACACACACACACACACACACACACACACACACACACACACACACACACACACACACACACACACACACACACACACACACACACACACACACCCCTCCACTGCCAGGAGGGGGACAAGGTTGCAGTCTCAGTCCCAGACCGGGAAAGAAGCCGCCACAGCCTGAGCAGTTGATGTTGCAAGGAAGCTGCCAGTGCTAGGATGGGAGCTGCTGCTGTTGCAGCCAGAGTCTGGTCTGGAGCATGAGGAGCCAGAGTTTGTGCTGCCTCTAGCAAATTGCGCTCTGGAGGGATTTTAAAGGGGCACAGCATGCACTCCAAGTGCACGGATGTGACCCAAACTTTGCCCGTGGCTGTGATCCTGGGTCCTGCCAGCACCTCTCAGAGTGCAAGGGGCAGGGGAGGGAGCGGTGCTGGCAGCGGGGTGGAGGCCACTTTCTACCACATGCTGCCTCTGGATTCCCCCCTGTCCCAGACAAGGCTGATTTGGGTTGAATGCCCCACAAATCTATTTCTGAGTATTAACAGCCATATTCTGCTGCCAAGGGTCTGCCTCCCAGTTACTTCAGTGGAAGCAGTTAGCAACAAAGCCGGAAATGAACGGAACCTGCCATGACAACTGTTAGATGTTCACGATTGTGTGTTTGTTTATTTTTAAATGTTATATCATCACCTAAGGTTGGCTTGTCCCATACCCTAAGGTAAGGTGTACTTTTTCAAAGTGTGTATTTCCTCTTCATTCACTGAAATACTGTTTTTATTAAAAGTGGTTGGAGTTCCTAAGAAGCCCGTGCCTGAACGTATAACACCAGCAATTACAGCTGAAAAGAAAGAAGTGACCGTCCATAAAGGTACAGGGTTGAGACATTTCTGCATAATTAGGGTCACACTGAATAAGTTTCAGATCTCTCTTACATTGATGTAAATCTAGACAGTGGGAATCCCTCCCAGATCCCTGCATGCCTATCTCTCCCCCTCCAAGCAGTGTTGAGAGTCCTTGGTAGAGCAATGGAGCTGCACTGGTAAGAAATGGTAGTCACCAGGTCCTTCATAAGGATCCTCCTGGACTTCCATGGGACCCTGGAGATCCATCAGATTTGGGGGCAGGCTGGATAGCCCATTCCATTGGGGTCACCACAACCAGTGAGCCATGTGAGTGGATGTGCAAAAGGGAATCCTGGAAGAAATTAAAACATATCAAAGTCACATTAAATGCTACACCACCCAGTTCTGACTGATTTGTATCAGGATGATCATTTGCAAGGTTGTCTAAAAGTTGTGAAATCTCTTTAAATTACCTTTAGTTGTTAGGAAACCTGTAGCTGAAGAAGCTGAGATAACCACTCAGAGGCTTGAAGAGGAAGAAGTCAGACTCCCTAAAGGTACTGCTACCTATTTAATGATTTTAATGCCAGTGTTGCACGAAAGTAGTTGGAATGTTGTCACTTTGTGTTTGCAGAAACAAATGTTCTTCATTTAACATAGATCTGACCAATTTTCAATCTTTGAGACAATGATGGTAACAGCCCTTGCCCAGCTGTGGTAAAGGAAAGATTAAATGCAACAGTTTATGAGAAAGATATGAGCCTGTATAACTAACACCTAATACTTGAGGGTAGGAAGAACTGATAAACTACATTTGGGGAGGAGTATCCTGTTCACTCTTACCTACCCATGTCTGACATCCAGTTTTCCATCATGGCTCATCAACCAGGGTATCTTCACCAATTTTTGGGCATATGGATGCATAAGCATCCCATCTCTTTGCTGATTTGGACCCTCCAGTTCAGCATTTTCTATTCTACAAGAGGGGTGAATCACCTGGTTCTAAAACTCAAAAGAATGAGGAGGCCCTGAACACCAATGCAGCAGTAGTCTCAAATTTCCTGACCCCCTAGCAAGATCTGGACTGTGGTACGGGATCAAAAGAAACAACCACTCCCCTTATGTCATTTTGCGTTGTCCCTAGCACAGCTGCAAGGCTGGATCCGATTACATTTGTCTTGTTTGTTACATTTTCAAAGGGTGCTGCAAACATTAACTCACTGTAATGTTAATTTGGTATCCTCACTACATATTGAACTAACAATACATATTTTTTAAGTTCCAGCAGTTCCCAAGAAGGTTCCACCACCAAAACCTACCAGGGTGCCTGTTGAGGAGGAGGAGGTTACGAGAAAGAAAGGTACACATCTTCACCTCTCAATTACCTATTCCATTCTTTCCAGCATCACATGTATAGTATCGGTGTGCTGCATGTGTATATATATGTATGTCTATTAGTACTTGTATCAATTTTACATTGCCCTGCAGTGACCACTGTCATTGTTGAACTAGTCATATGTAACATGCTTTTATGTTTGTGTTTTGTCCTATTACAGAGTAGCATAGAATTTATTTTTGTGTTGAATGTTTTTTGTGGCTAGCCTTCAATTTTTAAAATTTTGTACATGGTATTGCAGTGTGATCCAGCTGTCTTTCATGTATTCTTCTTGCTGGAGTATATATAAAGATGAATGGTACTAGCGTCCTGCAATTTCTTTGGAAAAGCAACTTCTATGTGCTACTTTTGTGTAATATTTACAAAAGGCTACATGCTCTTTTTTTTAAGAAGCTTTTTGAACTATCTCATTGGCCTCTAATAGATACTAAACTTCTGTTTATTACTTTTGTGTTTACTATTTTAGCACATACGTACTAATTATCTAATATTGTGCTTTAAGACTTAAATGTACAATAAACTTACTGATTTGATAGGGACTGATACATTATCTACCACAAATATGGGTTCAGAAAAACACTACTAAAATTAAATCCTATCTTTAAAGTACCGACAGTAGAAATGTGGACTATTTCAGAAGAAAAGATGTCAGTTTCTGTTCACACAGAAGAAGAATATTCATACGTCCCAGGTATGTACAAAATGAAAAAGCTGTAAACTCAAATTTAAAAAAATTTCAATCTTATTAGAGTTTCTTTTTTATATACTTTTTGTGACAAATTATGTATTTTAAACACATTGTACATTTATGTTTCATACTGCATCGCTTCTTTGTCATTGTGTTCCATTGCTTTGATATTCTTTGAAAGAATCTTTTAATACAACATCTCAACGTTATTAAAATGATTTTATTTAAAGAGACAAACGTCCATGAGAGAACAGATACAGAAGAAAGAGTACATGTTGAAATTCCTGAGGCTCCCCCAGCAAAAAGTAGATTAATTATTGATTTAAACTGTTTTAAAATATTATATATTTATTAACCTTTAATTCTTAATTATTAAGCATATAATCCAGTTAATTGTGAGTACTCTTCATCCCTTCTCAGATTATGATCCAAATTTCTTAATTTGTTTGTGTTTTAGACACATACAGTTTGCACACACATACAGTATTCTTAAAATAACTTGAGAACTATTATGAACATTAGCATTTAATATCCCTACATTTAATATCTTTAAAGTTCCTGAGGTGCGTAAGAGAGAAGAGAAAATACCTGTTGCTGTTCCCAAAAAAGTGAAGGCTCCACCAGTTAAAGGTGAATAAAATCTGTGCACCTGTGTTTAGGTGTCTATACTCCCAGTTTACCACAGGATAGAATGCCAGACTTGCTCAGATTTCTCCCACTAGTGGCTACGTTCTCAGGAGTTATGTGCCCTTATAAAAGTACACAAACATGACTCTCTCTCAAGCTAAATCATATTCTTAACTATTTAAATGATAAGCAGTTAATATGTTCTTTGGTATGCACAAAATATGTAATACATGTTGAATAACAAAGGTCAACGTTTTTGAATATGTACAACATGTTGAAAGTTGTTTTCAATGCTTTACTAAATAATATAGTAATCTCCTAAATGTTCACAATTCTGCATCTTTAAAGTGCCCGAGGTGCCAAAGAAACCTGCCCCAGAAAAGAAGGAACCTGTTCATGTCCCTAAAAAAGTAGAGGCTGCACCAACTAAAGGTACTCCAGTTCTCATGAGAAAAGCAAGATTTTTTTGTCTTTTGCTATCTTAATTTTTGTTGTTGTAAATACATTTGTGGATTAATGATCCAGCTTTGTTTTTGTGTTATCTTTGTCTGCTACATACTATGATGGTTTATTCAAGGATCGTTTGTGCTGTAACACAGCTCATAATCACTTTATTTGTTTGTCCTTCCTTTTCTTAGCCTTTCCTTTGTCTGTTATCTATATTTAAATTGTATGCTCTTTGGGGAAGGGGCTGACCTTTTTTACTTCTGTGAAGCACCATGGAAATTTACAGTGCTATATTAATAATATAACAATGCACTGTGCCTAGCTGTCAGTAATTTTTAAATAGTTTTCTACATATCTTAATATGATATAGCTATATGTTGTGACGTGCTGCAGTGCGCACATCCTTTACTAGTCTGTACAACTGAATGGATTCTATAAAGGACACTTTGAGCACTGTACTCTGAATGAGTGTTCCAAAAACTAAAACACCACCATTTTGACAATGATGTCTTTAAAGAACCTGAGGTGCCTAAGAAACCTGTGCCAGAGAAGAAAGTACCTGTTGTCGTTCCCAAAAAAGAAGTAGCTCCTCCAACTAAAGGTACATCACCTTTTGAGTGTGAACATTAACATAATTCTTTTCCTAATATGTTTGTCTTAATAACTATTGATTACTTCTAAATCTAACCATATCTTATATGTAACTTTTATATCCAGTCCATTGTTTGTTTGTCTGTTCTTTGTTTATGTAGTTCTCAAACTTTTAAAAAAGATTATTTAAACCTGTTTTTAATATCTTTAAAGTGCCTACAAAACCTATGCCTGAAGAAAAATGACCCATTCCCAAAAAAGTGGAGCCTCCACCTGCTAGAATTATACCTAAAAGCAGATTACATTCTATATGCACCTCTTTAATGTTGCTGTTTTAAATGTCTTTCATATAGTGTATATGTAAACAGATTTGTGTTTCAATGACAATGATTATTTGTTCGTCATAACTCTATGTTGTATATAACAACATATTTAATGCTAACTAGCAACAATTCTAGTTTCTTCAGTTAAAGAATGCAAGTCTTAAAACACCTGTGTGCATATTCTAAATATCAGAGTTTGGGTCTGATTTCTACAAAGTCACTTTTTTTTCTTGGTAATCCATCTCCGTACGTTAAAGTATACAGTTTGTATGTTAAATGGCTTATCTTCCTCAGATGAATGTATGAATGTAATTCTATAGTAATGTATCCAGACATCCTTTTCAAAATTAGCATTCAGTATTCTAATTTTGATATTTTTGAAGTGCCTGAAGAGCCTAAGAGAGCTGTCCCAGAAGAAAAAGTTGCTGTTCCTAAAAGAGAAGAGGCTCCACCAGCAAAAGGTACATTACCTTGTAGTTTACTGTGTAAAGCACTGTTCTTTAGTGTTTTGGTTGTATTGTGGAAATGTGTGTCTGGATGTAATCTCCTTTTTAAATACTCCATTTGTGTTATGTTAATCCTAAAACTAAGTAATATCTTCAAAGCGCCTGCAGTGCCTAAGAGAGTTGTCCCGGAAGAAAAATTAGCTGTTGCTATTCCTAAAAAAGTAGAGGCTCCCCCAGCTAAAGATATGTTTCCAAATGGAGTGACAGAATCTGTTGATTCTTAAATATCATCTGTTCTTATCTTCTGTTTTGTTATTGGCCTCTTACTGTACTTGTGTTACTGTTCGGAGTTATATGTTAGTATACTGTGCTATTGACAGTGGATCATGAGTTTATTTTGTGTGTTGTGTAGTACTATTTGTGCTTTTGTTATACAGTATCTGTGTTCTTAAATCTTCCAAATCTTGGCAATCTGGGTTATTATCTCTGCATTCTGATGAGTTCCAGAGGGGTAGCCGTGTTAGTCTGTTTTAGCAAAACAGCGAGAGTCCTGTGGCACCTTAAAGGCTAAGACATTTATTTGGGCATAAACTTTTGTGGGCAGAAACCCACTTCGTCTGATGCAATCTGAAATCCAGTGCATCCGATAAAGTAGGTTTTTGCCTACAAAAGCTTATGCCCAAATAAATATGTTAGTCTTTGAGGTGCCACAGGACTCTCGCTGTTTTATCTATGCATTGTAATTAGAAAGTCATAAATTTAATATTAATACCTTTCAAAGTGCCTGAGGAACATAAGAAAGTTGTTTTTTTTAAAAAGTATACGTTACAGAAGAAAGAGTAGGAAGGAAAGGAGTGGAAAGGAGTGGAAGTCCCACCCCCTGAAGATACATTGCAAGCTATGATCCTTGTGAGAAACATAATTCTGTAGATTGTTCTTGTTGTCTTAAAGTGCAATTTTATTGTTTAAAGGTATGATTCCTAATACAGAAACATGCCTTGATTGTTATATGTGAGTTTTTGAATTAAGACATTTTACATGTGGAGCACAGAACCTCCAAGTTACTCATAGCTTTCTGTGGGCTGCTCAGTACTTCAGCTCTTTGCCCCTGATATAAAATCCATTGAAGTCAACACAAAGATTCTCATTGATTGCAAGAGACTTTGCATCAGACCCTTAATGAAGTCATAATGGAAGTTAAGGATATTTGGATAGTGGGGACCTTGCGGGATCTGGTCCATGAGGTATGGGTACACATGCGGTTATATCCATCATTGTCTTACTCACATGCAGCAGCACTATTCTTTGTGCTACTGATGAGAAACACTGGCTTGCTTTTGCACTGTAACTCATTACCATTCTGGGGCAAATTCTCAGCTTGAATGCAGCTTGACTTCAATGAAGCTATGACAGTTTACTCCAGTTAAGGATCTGCCCCATAGTGTCCCAAGACAAGATTCCCCACTTGTGTAATCTATTAATGAATAGTCAGTCAGATGGGTTAGTTAACACATTTTTATTAAGATAACAACACAGAGGGCCAAAATTTTGAAAGTCAACAACTAAGTTACCCCTATGAAATATGAATATGCAAAGAGGTATTTGTTCATATAAACATGTTCCTTTCTGCTTGCACCTAGGCAACTTGGCTGCTTGCCCCATCACAAGTTGTTTTTTTTCCCTGATACAGTCATAAGGAATATGCTGGTTTCTCAGTTTATTTGTCCAGCACATCACCTGCCCTCTAATTTTGTACTAGCTTTTCTTTACCACCCACAAAAAGAATAAGTATTATTTAACTACTTTGCTACTGGCCCTCCATTGTAGCTGCTGCGATGGGATGTTTGGGAAGCTGTGGCACTCCATTGAAAACATAGTTGAATTCTGAGAGTTACTGGAGATGTAGTTTGCCTCCTGTCCATGGTATATGGGCAAGGCACAGAATTTAATGCAAAACAAACATACATGTATAAAGTACTTCATGTTTCATGTCTATGGCTGTCGCTCTCACATGGACCTTATCAGAATAGTTACACATCTACCACAGCCATTGTTCCACAAAAACTCTAAAAAGTGAAACTATCTTTAAAGAACCAATAGTGGAAGAATGGGAAGAGGAAGAGGAAGAAGAAGAAGAAGAAGAGGAAGTTACCATTTCTGTTCACAGAGAAGAGGAGATTTCATCAGTTACAGGTACAACCACAATTCAAGGAGTGTAGGCTAAAATGAAAATGATCTGTGAATCTTGTTATTTTTTAAGTAATTTTTTGTTTTTTTACCAAAAATAATCACGTTTTCCCTCACTGTGTAGGTGAACATTTTTTTTCATTACACCATTTGTTTAAATGCAGATAAAGTTTCATATATGATGGCATTTTGCCACTACTGAACAGCTGCCATTTCTTATGATCAGTCTTCAGCCCAACCCACTACAAAACTGCATAGTTAGTTGCTTACAGAAAATAGGTGAAAATTGTCAATCTTTTCTTGAGCATAATCCTTTGTCCTTCAGTCTTTATGAAGATATTGTCTCTCAGGGTATTATTCCTCCTTTCCTGTTGTTGTTTGATTGACCAACTCAGAGAGTGTAAAGGACTCCAAAATATAACAACATTCTGTGGACTTCCTTAGACAATTCCGTTATGTGTGAGAATGAGCAAACCCTGTCTACTGCCAGTGTACTAATAGTGAGATTTGTGTGTTTTTCTTTTGGTGTCTTTGGTATTGAAATCATTCCCATTTTTTAAAATTACACAAAATTTTTAAAGTGCTTCAGAAAGAACCACCAGAAGAATGGATACCCTCTGTTGCTATTGAAATAGAAGAACCCCAGTTTGTCAGAGGTAAACTAATGAAAATAACATTTTCTAGATGTCTGTTTCTTAATCTTACCCATTTTATTTGTTTCAAATGTTTTCCATGTAGATATCTTATGTTTAGTAAAGTAACCTCTGTCCAGATCTTCACGGTGTTTAAACTATCACTTGTGTTCTTGTATTGTTTTTGTAAATTGTTCCTTCCTCTTTTACTGTCTCGTTTTTGTATTAAGTGAAATTTCATGTATATTTTCTTCCATCAAAAATCAATCAAGATTAAAAAGACTTATTTCTAGCTGCTTATTATTAAAGTGCAATCCAAATATTACAAATAAATATCCTACATTTAATACTTCTAAAGTGACCGAAGTGCAGAGGAAAATTATCACCGAAGAAAAAGTAGCTGTCGCTGAAAAAGAGGAGGCTCCACCAAAAAGAGGTACATTGCCTTTTGAAGCTATGCAACAGATGTTTCTCTTTTAATATTATCTTGTAACTCTGTCTAATTATGTTGTATAAAATGTAGATTCTTATGTATGCTTTAATTTCCTTATTTGTCTTACACACGTCAGGCCTCTGTATTTGTATTTTTGTTGCGTAATTATTTTTATCGTTTGTGAATAATTCAAAACTCCTAAAAATAAATAATATCTTTCAAGTGCCAGAAGTGCCCAAGAAAGCTGTGAAAGTTCCTGCTCTGGTCCACAAAAAAGTGGTGGCTCCTCCAGCTAAAGGTACATTAGCTCTTTCTGGTGATAAAGGAGGCTTTTACATATTGGAAATCAGTGGGAACCAGCAGGCTTTGAACATCTGAATTGTTTGATTTTTAAAAAAACAGCTTATACTGACTCGGTTATAAATTGAAAGGAATTTTGGTTTCCGCCGTGCAAAAAACAATGTAAAACAGTCGCTCTTCTGCATTTTTGTACACTCAAAACTGCTATTGATTGTAATAGTTGTTTTGGGTGCACAGTACTTTTGATAAACTGTGCATTACTCATATGCAGCTCACTGTCACTGAATTCTTTTAAGAAAACTTATCAATGTTTTATCACATCATCAGCATTTTTTCCCAAATATATAGTTGTGTCCTTTCCTTCTGTGATTTTGCTGTGGGTTTATAAAACTGTCTTCTATGTACTCTGTGTGTGTGTGAAATTTTGTAGTCAAATTACATGTAATAGAAAGTGTCAGCGATGCTGAAGAATCTTGCATTCAAATTCTAGGGTCCCTACTGTGTCATGTATATATGTTTACTCGGTCTTTTTATATGCATATGTCTCTTTCTGTTTTTTTTTTTCCATGCTTTTATAATTATCATTGCTGCTACTAAACCTACAAAATAATACAATGTTTCTGAAGTGCCCAGGGAGCTTACCCAGAAAAAAAGAAAGCATGCTACTATTCTCCAAAAAGTACAAATTCCACAAGCCAAATGTATATCTATCTATTAGTGCATTAAAGATTAAGTTGATCTGTTGTCTCTGTTAACTTACATTTATGTTTGCTTGTTGTTTTGTGGGAATGAGCAAACCTACAGAAACCCCTGTAACTTTTAAAAATATACTGCTGGATCTGTAACACAGGTAACTTAACACTGCAAAGGGCAGCGAGCACAAAGCTATTGACTGAATTTCCTATGCATGTGACATGCTAAATCTGCATGTATCCAGCTGAATTCGCAAGATGACAAATTCCAATGAGGTTTACATGTTTGTAGAGCCTCACTGAGGTCAACGAGAGACTTTCAATAGACTTTAGTAGGCATTAGATCTAACCCTGCAAAGAGCAGAGCAACCCCTATGGGTGCAGTGTGTTTTGGCCAGACCCAGCTCCCATTTAAGTAATTGAGAGTGACTCCATTGATTTCAGAGGGGGCGTTGGATCAGTCACTGAGGGCGTTTCATTCCTACAATAGTTCTGCACCTTGCAGGATCATATTCAGAGTCAGAAGACACCTTAAAAATGAAGTTAATTTTATCATGATGTGATTTTCTTCCCAGTCTTTTTGTTGAGTCCACAGAAAATGGTAGCACTAATGTTAAATGACATGACAAAGAAAACCATGTTTTGAAATCTGAGCTAAAATCATCTAGTAAATTAGCTGCCTTTCTTTTGTCCAATCACTATTACTCTAAAACATATTCAGCAGAGGCTGTAACAAAAGAAAAGACGTGGCTCAGCAGAAATATTATGGCCTGAACTACATACATACATCCCGAATCTAAGTCCACCAGGTGGTCTTCCCATTTCCCTGTTGCAACTAGAAACCATCTCATCATACATCAACATTGCAAAAAAAACCAAACAACAACTCGGAGATACTGAGTCTCAAAGCCTGGGTCAAGTGACTCGGACTTGTGGGGGTCATGCTACAGCACTAAAAATACAGTGTCGACAGTCTGCTCAGGATGGAGCCCAGGCTTTGAGACCCACTCCTGTCCTGGGTTTCTGAGCCTGGACTCCAGCCCATGCAGAAATATCTACCCTGTTATTTTAAAGCCTGTAGTGAGAACCCAAGTAAGTTGACCCCATCTCTGAGACTCATTTCTATGAGGTTTTTTTATTTGGTTGGTTGGGTTTTTTTGCGCTGTAAATATACTGTAAGACTCCATTTCACACTAAAGCATCCACACCATTAGAGCTTATTGTATTTCCTGGTTCTCAAATATCTGTTAATTACTACACAGTTTGGATCTTGCTACTATTTTGGGAATAGGCAGTACTCCTCATGCAGGTGAGACTGAGTGAATTAGATTTCTTAAATCAAGCATTTCATAGCAACACTAATGAAGGATGCTATATGTCTTTTTCACAACATAGTTTTTCTGCAAATTTACAAGTGTTCTCAAGGAAACTATTTTGCAAACTAAGCAGCGTATATGTGTTGTGGGTGTCAGTAGTGTATGTTGGTTATTCCTTTTTTAAATAATTTCATTAGTTTGAATTAAGTACATGTAATAGATCAAATATCCCAAATAGGTCAATTCTGTATTCTCAACATTAATATCTTTAAAGTGACTGAAGAAGAGTCTTACTACGTTGAAGAGAAAGTACCTGTCCCTGTTCCTAAAAAAGTGGAGGCTCCACCCACTAGAGGTATATAATTTGTTTGCTTCCTATAACTGGGAAAAATGTCTTTCTTTAAATTTCAGTCCTTAACGTCTTACCTTGATGAGTAAAATATAGCTTTTAATTTAGCATTAAACAAGTACATGTGCCATTTGTGTCTACTGCCAGTGTATTCATAATGAGATTTGTGTGTTGCTTTTTCTTTTGGTTTCTACTATTGAAATCTTTCTGATTTTCTAAAATTACACAATATTTTTAAAGTGCTTAAGAAAGAACAACCAGAAGAATGGATACCCCCTGTTGCTATTGAAACAGAAGAACCTCAATTCATCAAAGGTAAACTAATGAAAATAATATTCTCTAGACGCCTTTTCTTTTTCTTTATCTTACACATTTTATTTGTTTGTTTTTGTTTGTTTGTTTGTTTGAAATGTTTTCATGTAGATATCTTGTGTTTCAATTACAGTAACCTCTGTCTAGATTTTCACTGTGTATCAACAATTACTTGTGTCCTTGTATTGTTTTTGTAAATTGTTCCTTCTTCTTTTACTGTCTCGTTTTTGTATTAAGAGAAATTTCATGTATATTTTCTTTCATCAAATATCAGTCAAGATTAAAAAGACTTATTTCTAGCTGTTTATTATTAAAGTGCAATCCAAATATTACAAATAAATATCCTACATTTAATACTTTTAAAGTGACTGAAGTGCAGAGGAAAATTATCACCGAAGAAAAAGTAGCTATTTCTGAAAAAGAGGAGACGCCACCAAAAAGAGGTACATTGCCTTTTGAAGCTATGCAACAGATATTTCTCTCTTAATATCGTCTTGTGTCTCTGTCTACTTTTGTTGCATAAAACATAGATGCTTATGTGTGCTTTAATTTCCTTATTTGTCTTACAAACATCAGGCCTCTGTATTTGTATTTTTGTTCCCTGATTATTTTTGTTGTTTGTGAGTAATTCAAAACTCCTAAAAATAAATAATATCTTTCAAGTACCAGAAGTGCCCAAGAAAGCTGTGCCGGAAGAGAAAGTTCCCGTTCCGATCCACAAAAAAGTGGTGGTCCCACCAACTGAAGGTATATCAGCTCTTTCTAGTGATACAGGATGCTTCTACATATCAGAAATCAGTGGGAACCAGCAGGCTTTGAACTTCTGAATTATCTGATTTGAAAAAAACAGTTTATACTGACTTGGTTATAAATTACTGTAAAAGGAATTTTGGTTTCTGTCCCGCAAAAAATGAAAAACGGTCATGCATTTTTTGTGAGTTCAAAACTGCCATTAATTGCATAGTTGTTTTGGGTGCACACTTATTTTGATAAACTGCACATCATTCATATACAGAAGCTCATTGTCTCTTCTTTAAAAATGTATCAGTCTTTTCACATCATCAGCATTTTTTCAATTATGCAATTGTGTCCTTAATTAACTTCTGTCGTTTTTTTATGAGTTTAAAAGGCTGTCTTTTATGGGGGGTTTTCTGTGTGTGAAATTTTTAGTTACCTTACATGTAATGGAAAGTGCCAGCATTGCTGAACAATCGTGCTTTCAAATGCTGTAGCTCTTACTGTGTCATGTAAATATGTTTTAATCATTCTTTTTTATGTGCATATGTCTCTTTCTGTTTTTGTTTTCATGCTTTTATAAATATCATTGCTGTTACTGAAACTGTACAATAATTTAAAGTGTCTGAAATGCCTAGAGAGCTTATCTGGGAGAATGGTTTCTTTTCTTCTAGATAAGTTCCTTAGACCCATCACACACAAAAAGTATAAATTCCGCAACCCAAATGTACCTCCAGCTATTAGTTCATGAAAGTTTAAGTTTAAGTTAACTTAAATTCATGTTTGCTTGTTGTTTTGGGAGACTGAGCAAACCTGCAGAAACCCCTGTAACTTTTAAAAATATACTGTTAGATCTGTAACACAGGTAACTTAACACTGGAAAGAGCAACGAGCAAAAGCCATTGACTGAATTTTTCTGCATGTTGAATCTGCCTGCATCCACATGAATTCTCAAGATGACAAATTCCAATGAGGTTAACATATTCATAGAGCCTCACTGAGGTCAATGGGAGACTTTTAATACACTTTAGTGGGCATTAGATCTAGCCCTGCAAGGTACTGAGTGTTCTGGCCTGACCCAGCTCCCACTTAAGTCATTGAGAGTGATTCCATTGACTTCAGGAGGAGTTGCATCAGTCACTGAGGACGCTTCATACCGACTGAAGCTCAGCACCTTGCAGGATCGTGTCCAAAAGGAGGTGGTATCATGAAAAAGAAGTTAATGCTATCCTGATGTGGTTTTTCCCCAGACTTTTTGTTCAGAGTTCCTAGAAAATGACAGCACTGATTTTAAATTCTATGACAAATGAAAGCCATGTTTTGAAATCTGAGCCAAAACCTTCCAATAAATTAACTACTTCTCCTTCGTCCAACTAATGTTTCTCTAAAACAAATTCAACAGAGACTGTAATATAAGAAAGACTTGGCTCAACACAAATGATTACTTCTTGACATAAATGTCTGTATCCCAAACCCAAAGCTACCAGGTGGCCTCTCCATTTGCTCTGTTGCAACTAAAAGCCATCTAAGACTCCATTTCACTCTCAAGCAGCCACACCTTTTGAGGAGTAGCCGTGTTAGTCTGTATACAGCAAAAACAACGAGAGTCCTATAGCACTTTAAAGACTAACAAATTAAATTAAATTTGTTAGTCTTTAAAGTGCTACAGGACTCTCATTGTTTTCACACCTTTTGAGTTCATTGTATGTCTTGGTTCTCAAATATCAGTAAATTGCTACACAGTTTGGATCTTGCTACTATTTTGGGGTTAGGCAGCACTCTTCGTGCATGTGAAACCGGGTGAATTAGTTTTTTTCCTAAATCAAGAATTCCATAGATACACTAACCAAGGACTAGATCAAATATACCAAATACATCAATTCTGTATCTTTAACATTAATATCTTTAAAGTGACTGAAGAAGAGCCTTACTACATAGAGGAGGAAGTACATGTTCCTGTTCCTAAAAAAGTGGAAGCCCCACCAGCCAAAGGTACATCCTCTCTTACATATGAAATGTCAATTGTTCGGCATCTCAGTGTTCCTGATTTTGTTGGTTTTGGTGTGTGTCCCTACTACATGTGTGTTACAAACTTTTTTTTTTTTGACTAACCAAGTGTTTGGTTATTGTTTTGATACCTTTCCTATTTCTTAAACTATACACTGTAATACTTTTTAAGTGCCTGAGAAGCCTAAGAAAGTTGTCCCACCACCAAAAGTTCCTGAGATTCCTAAAATCGAGGAAGCTCCACCAACTAAAGGTATAGAACAGTTACTAATTAAAATAATTCTTATCTTTAAAGACATGACCCAAGTCTTTTCTCTCTCTCTCTCTCTCTCTTTTTTTTTATTTTAGTATCTGTTAATAAAGATGTAGGTTTCTTATAAATCACAGTGTGACTGTTTGCATTACACCTGTGTGTTGTGTATAGTGTTTTTCCTCATTTAAACACTTTGGTTATTATTAAACAAAGGAAATATTGCCACATTACATACAAAATATATTCAGAATATGAGAGATCAATATTCTTAAAACTCTTCTTTACAAAGTGCCTGAAGTTCGTAAGAAAGCTGTTCCTGAGGAGAAAGTACCTGTCCCTGTTCCTAAAAAGGTGGAGGCTCCACCAGCTAAAGGTATATCGTTTACATTCTTCATATAACTTGGAAAAATGTCTTTCTTTCAATGTCAGTCTTTAACTTCTTTCCTTGATGAGTAAAATACAGCTTAGATGCTTTTAATTTTTTAGCATTGCACATGTACATGTGCTTGTCTGTGTCTATTGCCAGTGTATTCATAGTAAGATTTGTGTGGTGGTGTTTTTCTCTTTTGGTCTGTTTGGTATTGAAATCATTCCAATTTTCTAAAATTATACAATATTTTTAAAGTTCTTAAGAAAAAACCGCCAGAAGAATGGATACCACCTGTTGCTATTGAAATAGAAGAACCTCAGTTCACCAAAGGTAAACTAAAGAAAATAATATTCTCTAGACATCTTTCTTTTCTTTTATCTTATACATTTTGTTTGGCTGGTTGATTGGTTTGTTTGAAATGTTTTCCATGTCGATATTTTGTGTTTTAATGACGGTAACCTGTCTGGATCTTCACTATCTATAGACCATTACTTGTGTGCTTTGTTTGTGGTTTTTTTTATACATTGTTCTTTCTTTTATTGTTTCATTTTTGTATTAAATGACATTTCATATATATTTTATTTCATTAAAATCAATCAAGATTTATAGTACTTATTTCTAGTTTCTTATTATTAAAATGCATTCCAAATATTACAATTAAATATTCCGATATTTAATATTTTTAAAGTGACTGAAGTGCAGAGAAAAATTATCATTGAAGAAAAAGTAGCTGTCACTGAAAAGGAGGAGGCTCCACCAAAAAGAGGTACATTGCCTTTTAGAGCTATGCAAGAAATATTTGTCTCTTAATAGTATCTTGTATCTCTAATAGTCTAATTATATTGCATAAATGTAGTTTTTGGCACATTCTTTTGTTTTTTTCTTTAACTTACAAATATATTACGTTTCCATATTTGTATTTTTGTTGCCTGATTATTTTTGCTCTTTGTGTGTAATTCAAATCTCCTAAAAATAAACAATATCTTTCAAGTGCCAGAAGTGCCCAAGAAAGCTGTGCCGGAAGAGAAAGTACCTGTCCCACTCCACAAAAAAGTGGTGGCTCCACCAGCTAAAGGTAATCAGCTCTTTTTGGTGATACAGGAGGCTTCTTCATATCAGAAATCAGTGGGAACAGGCCTTGAGCCTCTGAACTGTCTGATTTAAAAAAACGGTTTATATTGATTTAGTTATAAATAAAAAGGAATTTTGGTTTCTGCACTGAAAATCATTTAGAAAATCATATAAAACAATTGCTCTCCTCATTTCTTGTGTATTCAAAACAGTTATCATTGCAATAGTTGTTTTGGGTGCACACTATTTTGATAAACTGAGCATCATTCATATGCAGAGGCTCAATGTTCCTTCTTTTAAAAAAAGTATCAATGCCTTTTCATATCATCAGCATTTTTTTTCAGTCATGAAGTTGTGTCCTTAACTTCTCTCATTTTCTTGTGGGTTTTAAAAACTCTCTTTTATCTTTTTTCTGTGTCTGAAATGTTGTAGTTAAATTACATGTAATGGAAATTGCCAGCAATCCTGAACAGTCTTGCATTTAAATTCTAGAGTCCTTACTATATCATTGTAGTACTATATCATTGTTGTAGTCATTCTTTTTTATGTGCATATGTCTCTTTCTGTTTTTGTTTTTATGCTTTATAAATATTATTGCTGTATATTAAAACAGTAAAATTCAGAATTTATCCTGAAATTAAAAATTTGGTATTATTCTTCAAAAAGTATAAATTCTGCCGATCAAATGCACACCCAGCTTTTTATGCATTAAAGTTTAAGTTGACCTGTTGTCTTTGTTAACTTAAATTTACCTTTGCCTGTTGTTTGATATCAAATCCTTGTCTATTTTTAGATACACATGCTTACTTTGTAAATGTGCATTTATTTCGTACTTGTCCATCCATAATTCTTTTACATGAACATCAAATTAATATAGAGAGTCTGAATTTTGTAATTTAGTATTCTTACAATTGCTATTTTTAAAGTACCGGAAGTTCCAAAGACAGTTGTCACAGAAGAAAGAGTGTCCGTTGCTGTTCCAAAAAGAAAAGCAGCTCCACCAGCAAAAGGTATCCACATCCATGAATTAAATTATAAAATAAATGTTCTAACTGCCTTGCTGTTGGTCCTCCAGTCCGACTGCCACATTGCCACAGTAACTTCTCTTGAATTCTGACATTCCATCAAAATCCCAGGAACCTTAATGGGTACTGGGGCAGCATTAGGGGTGCATTTTCCCCCACTTTATCTAGTGCTGAAGGTGGCAGGAAAGCAATGAAAGTGTCATATTTCTGTAATAACCACATTGATTGGATAGGGATTATATACCATCTACCCCAAATATTGTTTCAGAGAAACAATACTAAAACTAGAGTCTATCTTTAATGTACCAACAGTGGAACAGCATTGGGCTATGTCCGAGGAAGTGTCCATTTCCCTTCACACAGAGGAGGAGGTTTCATATACAGGTATGAACTAAACTAGGCCCAAGTGAAATCTTTTAGTCTTGCCATCATCTTTTTTGTCTATTTTGTTTTGCAAACAAAACTCAGGATTTCAAACTCAGTGTAGATTAAAGTTTTATATTACACATGGGGCAGGTTAATGTTTTTCCTAAAAGTGAAGCTCTTTGAATTTTTCAGCTCTTAAGAAGCTTAAATCTTCCATCCTGACTTCTCTTTGTTTACCTGGGGAATGCTTAGTCATTTAATTAGCCCCTGTCTTGGATGCAGCTAATGTGATGCCTGTCTCTCTCTTTGCCCTCTGATGGGAAACTGCTTGGCCAACTCCTTACTCCAACAAAGTGTGTACTCTGTCCTGGATAAGTCTACAAAACTCAACATAACCTACATCTTAAGCTTTTTGTAGTGTTTACAGTTAAAATCTTGTCATCTTTTGGATGTCTCAAATGGCTGTTAGAGGCCTCTTGCTGTATTTACTGGAGAAGCTCAAAGAAAGCTATAGGGGCACATTTGTGTGAAAGACCCTGTTCTCCTCGTCTGGAAAGGGGCAGTCAATGAGGTCACAGAGGGCCTGAATTTTCTCAGCATTGATTGGATTTTGTATCAGAGCTCTGATTTGGAATGTGTAGAAATTGGTATATAATACCTTGTCTGCACAGTTGCCTTGGTGATATGTGAGACACATACATGTCAGATAGCCTTTTTTATATATCTTTCTTCTGTATTGTTGAATTACACCATTGTGTATTAGTGTTCTTCTTCTTGCCTCTATTCTTTGTGTACATTGTGTACATTGTTTTTTAAAGTTCTTAAATGTAAATATACTGTATCTTTAAAGTGCCTGATGTTCCTGAGAGAGTAGTCATAGAAGAAAGAGTACCGATTTCTATTACTAAAAAAGTGAAGAGGCCACCAGCTAAAGGTACACTGAATATAGTATTAGATATAACATATATGTTCTTTGCACGTCTGTGCTGTAAATGTGCCGTCAGTTCTACTTTGTGTTTTTACTGAACATTCTTGATTTGATTTAGTTCTTATATTGCAATGTGTTATAGCGCTGTTCATGAGTATTTCTGTGATGAATTTTAAGATTCTTAAAATTGATGTCTTTTTAAAGTTCCTGAAGAACGTAAGACAGTTGTCCGAAAAGAAGAAGTTCCCGAATATGAAGAGGAAGAGGTCACCCACTATGAAGAAGAAGCACCCCAATATGAGGAGGAAGAGGAAGTTATCCACTATGAAGAAGAAGTCATCCACTATGAAGAGGAGGAAGCGCCCCAATATGAGGAAGAAGAGGAAATTACCCACTATGAAGAAGAAGTCATCCACTATGAGGAAGAAGAAGCTACCCAGTATGAAGAGGAAGTTCCTCAATATGAGGCGGAGGAGGAAGTTCCCCAATATGAAGAAGAGGCTCCCCCACCGGTTAAAGGTATAATGAAATTTTGGGATAAAATCAGAACAAAACTCTTCTGTTTTGCAAATATGTCAAGATTTTCTTTTGTTTTAATTACTCCAGTACATTATTTTTCCTTTGTTATGAAAATTAATTATTGGTGTGTGTTACAAAGTGTGTTGCATGTTTGAATGCCTACTGTTCATTACAATTTTTGTGAATATAATAAGTGTTTATGTTGTAAATAATCAATTGCCAGCATAAGGGAGTCTGTGTAATCAGATAAGGCAATGAACATTCCAGGAAGTTTTATCTCATGCTAATTTGAGGCTTTATCTTGTTATCAATCCATATTTTAAAATTCCCATTGAGAGTTCCACAATCACAAGAGAAGGTGTTTGTATCCAGATGATGGATGGCCTAAGTGATTTAGGGACACAAATCCCATTGACTTCACTTAGGTGCTTTTGAAAATCCTAAATGGCTTTTGGGATTTTTTTTAAATATAGGAAGAAAGATGTTTTCACAGAAGCCAGAAATGGAAAAGGCCAATTAAATTATCCAGGCCATCTCTTAGAGTTTATAAATATTTTCGTAGGGAGAATAGTTGATGAATATGCTTGTAAATCTCCATCATCCTTGCATATTAATCTCCACTGATAGGGTAATCAGGTCATCCCAAATTCTTGGTAATAAAAACCTTCCAACTAGAGGGGACTTTTCAATAAAACATTTTATTTCAAGAATATGCCAATTTGTTGAATCTGAAATTGTTAGGTTTCAACTAATCTCCCAACCTGAATTTTAAAAAAGAGTTTCAAACTGCCCTGTTTTGACATTTTCAAAATGAAAATTTTCATTGTTTGGTTTGAAACAACTTTTTTAGAGATGTTAGTTTATTAATACTAAAAATTTGGTTTGAAACAACTTTTTTAGAGATGTTAGTTAATTTATATTAAAAATTTTATTTTAAAAGATTGAAATTGATATTAAACATTTTAATCAACCTAATCCATCTTTATAAAATTGTCAGTTCGTGAACATTTTTGAAATTTCAACTTTTTGTCCTAATTTGGGGATGGAAAATTTTCCAAATCTCAAAAATTCTCATGAGACCAACAAATCATTTTCCATCCAGCTCTTCATCCAACACCCCACATATAACATAAAGACAAAGGATAAATTCCAAAATTGCCTATATAGAATCATAGAATGATTTATATGATATATATGATTTCAAAAGGAAGTTAAGCACTTCTTAACAAGTACAAAATTCTTGTTTCATATTTTCCCACCCTACAGATGAGTTTAGGATTTACTTTGACCAGCTAATACATATCAAAACTACATTTTTAATGTCTACACTAGCTTTTCAACATGTCAGTTAATATATTTTACAAATATGCCTTTTTCCTTGTGAAAACAAGGTCAGGCTATGCTCTATGGAAGCAAATATATGGTTTGTCTAGATTAGGAAAAGAGATCAGGGTTATCTAAAGTCTACCTTGACCATCTAAAAGGAGCAAAAAGTAGTTAACTTGCCACTACTAATGAAAAAGTTGTTGTGTTGAAGTTAGCTCACATCTATTTTAGCCTCTTTTCCTGATCTAAACAAAGCCAATGGGATTACTCTCTTGCTTAAAGTTAAGCATGTGTGAAAATCATTGTAGGATAGGACCTATGACCCTAAGCTGGGAAGTGGTCAGTGACTTCTTCCACTCTACCATGTATACCAGCATACAATTTATATTGAGTAATTGAATACACATTTTTAAAGAAACTCTTTGGGTGAAATCGTGGCTCCAAAGGCAAAACTCTCACTGACTTCAGTAGAGCCAGAATTTCTTCCTTTGTCCTTGAAGAAAACTATCAGGTACATTCTGCCATTCACCACTAAATTTATATATGAACTAATGAGTACTTCCAATTAGCTGTGAGTTGCAATTTGTGAGCAAGTTAGTTGATAAAATACCATGGGACTGCTTGTCTTGAGAGAGAGTACCAGCAATATACTCAAAATTTCTGAAAAAAAGAATGGAACCTTTAATATGTATTCTAAATCTGGCCATTAAGCATTCTCAAATGTAACATATTAAGTGCCTAATAAGTGTAAGAAAGTAGTCCCAGGGGAAAAAATACTAGTACCTATTCTTAAAGGAATAGAAGCACTACAACTAAAAGATACCTGATATAATAATAGAAGCTATTGATGTTTTTCAAAATTTTAATTTTCATCATCCTTAAATTTCCTCATCACCACCACTATTTTTGACCAGCTCTAATAACCTATATTTAAGGGCCAGACCATGTGATCTTTATTCAGACTTGGATCAGGCAAAACCCCATTGACATTAAGAGGAATTTGCCTTGCCAGATCAATGGCTGAGTAAGAACTGCAGGATTTGGCCAATTACAAATCAACATATCTCTTTATTGTGCTGTTTCCTGTCTTTTTAATATTAAACTGTTGTTAAGTGGTACCTGTTTGTGCTGGAGTAACTTTCTTTGCATTATAATTCTTGTACTTTATGTTCCTGTTATTTTGTACATAAATTCCTAAAACAAAAATGGTATTTTTAAAGTGCCTGAGGTTCCCAAGAGACCCATCCCAGAGGAAAAAGTACCTGTTCCCAAGAGAAAAGAAGTTCCTCCAGTGAAAGGTACATCACCTCTTCTTTGAAGTTACCAACTTTATTTAGTATTTAATTAACTTTATTACTTCTTGTATATTTGCTGCGTAGTTGTAGCCATGTTGGTCCTAGGATTCTAGAAAGAGAAGGTGGATGGGGTAATATCTTTTATTCAACCAACTTCTGTTGATGAACAAGACAAGCTTTTTTGCTTAAATAGAGCTCTTCACGTCTGGGAAAGGTACTCAGTGTGTCACAGCTAAATACAAGATGCTTAACAGATTGTTAAGAATAAAGAGTTAATGCTGTTGCAAGGAACCATTCAAGGTGATGTGGGCAGTTAACACCTCTGCAGAGGTAGGACAAAGGAAGATTTGTGGGTCACAAATTGTTGTAATGAGCCAATCCAGTGTTTTTACTTAGTCTAGGATTTTTAGTGTCTAGTAAGTTATGAATTTAATCTCCCAAGCTCATCTTTTGAAGATGTTGCGCAGGTTTCCTTTAAGGATGAGGACTTAGAGGTCAGATATTAAAAGATCGTTTTGTGAAAAGTGTTTGCCCATGGGTGATAGGTTGTTGTTTTTTGTATTGTATGTTTGATATAAATATTTATTACCTTGCTCTTGAGGAGGCATATCTTCATTTGAAATCTTTGTGATCATGTCTTTTTTGCTTTTCTGTTTTGAATGGCATGTGTGAGGTATTCTCAACCAAAATAATGTTTTTAAAGTGCCAGAGATGCCACAGAAACCCTTGCCAGAAGAAAAAGTGCCGGTTCCTGTGCCCAAAAGAAAGGAAGCTCCACCAGCTAAAGGTACAGCAGAGTGTGATTAAATGTGTACAGCACAATCTTTCATTCTTTACTCATCTATTCAATGTATCACAATGAGAAATATATTTCTGTTCTTGAGAATTGTTCTTCTGTAGTCTTTTGTTTCATGTCACTGTTCTGTATCTTATGGTTCGAAAATGAAATTTTCAAAGGACAACAGTATCTTTAAAGTGCTTGAGGTGCCAAAGAGAGCTGTCCCAGCAGAAATAGTGCCCCTTCCAGTGCCTGAAAAATTGGAGGCTTAGTCAGCTAAAGGCGCATCAGTTTGTAATGCATCCAAGCAATTCTGTCATTGTTTGCTCACATATGGAACATTGCAAGTAAGGGGCCTGAACTTGTTCCAAGAGAACTGAATAGGAAAACCATTCACTTATTTCAGTGGGTTCAGGATCAATCCCCACACTGTGAATGTTTCTATAATACACAGTTTAGACAACTAATTTTTGCTTTACACATTTGTACTGTATGTTTTATGTTGTCTTTCTATTTTGGAGTGGTGCAAAGGATACCAATGATTCATAAATCAAAATAATGTTTCTTAAAGTGCTTGCTGTGCCAAAAAAAGCTGTTCCTGAGGAGAAACTTGCTGTTCCTGTGCCTAAAAAACCAGAACCTGTCGCTGTGCCTAAAAAACCAGAACCTGTCGCTGTGCCTAAAAAACCAGAACCTCCACCACCTAAAGGTATATTGCCTTCTAATTGAGAGTAATTATATATATATTCAAAGTGTGTGCGTATGTACAAACTTACTCTATACATGTGTGTGTATATGTGTTTCTGTGTGTATAATATACAACTTTTTGTTCCATTCTCTCTGTAACTCCCAAATAAATGTAAGGCACATTTGTGTAATTCCTTTCTTATATGTTATGTTTTAAGTATGTTTATGTTTGCTCTCCTCTGTTCTATGTTTTCTCTGTTTCTGTTGTACTAAAAATTAAATGTCTTTAAACAAAATATCTTTGAAGTGCCTGAGGTGTCCAAGAAAGCTGTCCCAGAAGCAGAAGAACCCATTGCTGTTCCTAAAGTAAAGAAAGCTCCACCAGCTAAAGGTACATCCCTTTATGGTATATAGAAGTGAGTCATCTGTCACTTGGACATTGACATTTGGTTTTGCTGATCACAATTTCGATCCTCATTTCCAAACCCCAGAGTTCATTGTTAAGGAATACTAGGGCTCAGGTAGGGCTTGACCCTGCGTCACTGAAATCAATGGGAGCTTTGACACTGACTTCAGTGAGCTCAGGATCAGGCCTTTAATAACCAGCTGGTTTCCAGTTATAATGATCTGCCAAGAACAAAAGCAAGAGCCTTGTTATATGCTAATCAAAGCAGCAGTGCCCTGCAAATAGTGTCTGTATGGCATAATGTTTCTTTTGAACAAAATATCCGGTAGAAATCCCTTTGATTTTCCCTTGGGCAAGGATATGATCTCAGTGCCCTGAAGATTCTCCCAATACTTAGCCTAAGAGATCTGGCAGTACATTCTAAAATCTCACAGCATGCACTGCCAAATCTACTACAGAAAAAGGGTAAAAACATATCTGACTGGGAGAGTAGCCAGAATTCAAATCCTAACTGCAGAAACAGTAACGAAAACAACTGAGTATAGATAGTACCCGGCGATGTTGAACAATTTTTGCCCATTCACAAAATAGTTTACAACTAAACTAGAAAGCAAACAAACTGACAGCTCTTAGTTTACAAAATAAGATGCCAAAGACATTTCTATGTCCTCTCTTTTTGTAACATGTGAATGTGTTGTTAATTGTGTTTGATTGGTAATGATGTGTCATACGTGATCATCAGAGTGGAAAGTCGCCCAAGCTTATCCTTATAATCCAATACTACTGTAATGTTATCATGAAATACACTTACAGAATATTCTTTATATCTGTGATTATTGTTATGCAAGTTTGTGTCCGTATGTTTTATGTTGTGTTTTTCTTTCTGGTGTTGCTTGAAAATGAAATTCTTAAATTGAAATAATATCTTTAAAGTGCCAGAGATGCAAAAGAAACTTGTCCCAAAAGAAAAAATACCTGTAGCCATTCCTAAAAAAATGGAGCCTCCTCCAGCGAAAGGTACATGAATTAGCATGCTAGGCAAATTAGCAGTATTATTATTCCCTTACATTTTCAATAACCTCACTAACATCCAGTCTGAGGTTGAGCCTGCATCCACTGAAGTTTTGAAATTGACTACACCGGGATTAGGCCTTACAAGAAACAGTGATAATTTTGTCCTATGCATTTGTATTTTTGTGTCTGTGTTGTGTTCCTGTTTCTGATGTATAAAAATTCTCAAATTGCTAACATAAGACAACATCTGCAAAGTGTTAGAGTTGCCTGAGAAACCTGTCCATGGAGAGAAAGTGTCTGTTGTTTGTAACTTGTTTCCACCCTTAAAAACACTTATGGTATGTTCTTTAGATTAGTTTATGCTTTCATTGTGGCCATGCATTTTATGTTCTCTTTCTTTTTCTGATATTGCTTGAAAATGAAATTTAAAAAATAAAATGTCTTTTAAAGTGCTGGAGGTGCCTAAGAAACCTCTCTCTGAAGAGGAAGTACCTGTTCCTAAAAAGGTGGAGACTCCAACAGCTAAAGGTACAGTAGTTTAAAAATGAAAATACGAACACTGACATTAATTAATAATGTGAATTATTCAACTTCTTCTTAGCACATAGCATTTTAATGTGTGCATCTTGTGTATTTGGATATTTGGGTATTTGTTTGTAGGTTTATATTTCTGTTGTTTGTAAGTTTATGTGCTTTGACTTTGTTTTTGATACTGTGTAACAAGAATACTAAAACCAGATAATGTCTTTAAAGTGTCTAAGGTGCCTAAGAAAGTTGTTCCTGAAGTGAAGGTACCTGTTGCTCCTCCTAAAAAAGTGGAGCCTCCAGCTGTGAAAGGTACAGACACTCTTCCCTGCTATCATTCATTTTAAAATTCTTGATTTTATACTTTCGAACACCAATGTTTTCTGAATGTTCTGTCAAATTCCTGTGTATTCTTGTCTCAAAGATTAATTTTTGTGCTACAAAATTGTGAGACTGTGTTTTGTGTTGCTTTCTTATTTGTACTGCTTTGTTAAACCATTTAAAATTCCTAAATGAAAACCATATCTTTAAAGTCCCTGAGGTACGTAAGAGAGCTGTTCCTGAAGAAAAAGTGGCAGCTGCTGTTCCTAAACCAAAGGAAGTTCTTCCAGCCAAAGGTACAGACATGCCTTACTGAATTTCTTCATAAGATCTATTCCTCCTACTTGTTCCTAAAATATTTTGGAATGTAACCACTGTTTCATAGAATATCTCTTCCTTTTTAGAAAAACTTCTTGTTGTTGTCTTTATATGTAGTTTTCTGTTCCCTGCTAACTCGTTTGTCTTTCTCTGTAAAAGTCACTTCCAATACTCTAAAGTAGTTATAATAATAATAATACTATCTCTAAAGTTCCTGAGATACCTAAGAAACCCTCCCGGGAAGAGAGAGTCCCTGTTCCTGCTCCTGTTCCGGTTCCTGCAGAAAAGGAATATGAGTATGAGGAGTATGAGAAGTATGAGACCTATGAGGCTGTAGAAGAGTTTGAAGTTCCGGAGCATGAAGAGATTGAGTATGAGGAGATTCCGGAGCCTGAAGAGATCTATGAGGAGGTTCTGGAGCCTGAAGAGATTTATGAGGAGATTCTGGAGCCTGAAGAGATTGAGGAATATGAGGAGGTTCCAGAACCTGAAGAAGTCTATGAGAAATACGAGGAAGTTCAGGTTATTGAACAGGTCTATGAGAAGCATGAGGAGGTTACGAAGACTGAAGAGATCTATGAGGAGGTTTATGAGGTCCCACCAACTATAGGTACACCAAATCATGATTTTATTCTTTTATTTTATTCTTAACTCTGTGTGTCAAGTTTCACCCTCATGTTCAGTGCTCCTTTCAGTGCTCAACTCTATGTTTTTCCTGTCTTCAGTCCTCTTTCTTGTGTCTGTAGTTGATGGTGATAAACAACTTGAGGACCATTTCCCCTCCCATGCCCCAGAAAACCTATTTGGAGGTAGAATAGGAAGACTCCCACTGACCCTTCAAAAACAAAGACATCTTTGTTTAGCTGTAACTAGAGCAATTTACACATTGCATAAATGACAGCCTTCTGATGCAATTCAACTATGGTCGACATCCAGTATAATTATGGGTAACAACATTATTTCCTTTTGAGAAACATTTTGCCGAGCAATGATTTTCCACAGTAGAGCAGTTAAAAACTTAGTTAGAACCTTCCTTCCTATCATTTTAATTTGAAATTCCCCATATCAAGCAGATGGTGCATTGACAATGATTATTCCCCACTCTTCTGAAAAAGAATCTTCCTCAGCTTTCAGTTGCTCACATAACTTTGAGCACAGTAATTGTTCTCTTGCCTATATTTGTGTGTGTGATAAAGATGTGGTTCTATAAGAATATGATTTTTGCACTTTGTATTTTATATTCATCCTAATTTTTTGCAAGTAACTTAAAAATCCCTAATAAAATGTCTTTAAAGTGCATGATGTGCCTAAGAAAGCTGTGCCAGAAGAAAAAGTACCTGTTGCTGCGCCTAAAAAAGAAACTCCTCCAGCTAAAGGTACACCAGCTACTGGATACATTTAAAACTGAAGCCCTCTGTCTCTCAGAATCCCAACTTCCAGTAATGAAGTTCTCTCCTATTATTTAACCATTAAGAGTGGAGTTTTTATTTGGCAACAGAGTCAAAACTAGGATTAAGATAACAAATCAACAAAATTACTTTATATTTTAAAAGTCCTGCAGCTCCTTTCTGAGAAAGCAGTTTTCCTCCTTGTCCTTGTATGATTCATAGGACCTAACCTATTGAAAATGGTAGGGAATTTATACAAGCAAGGTCCCATCCAGCTATTCCTTGCTAATGAATAACCTCAGATCTGTTAAGTCTCTTTTTTTCCCTCCTCTCTTCATATCAAATGAATTAACAGTTTCTACCATATCCTCAGATATAATGAGAACCTTTCTCAACTATAGCTATAATTCTAGGGGGGAGTCCTAGCCCCATTGAAGTCCATGGGAACGGGATTTTACTACTAGTCTGTTCCCTATATCATGCTCTACTAATACATTAAAATGTCATAGATAGTCCTACCATTGACAAGGTAGCAGAGTTTCTGCTGTAAACCAGAGTTCTGTACTGTTCTCACTATAGGGCCACATCTGCACAAAACACCCTTTGTGTCAAATCTGCTAGTTCTTACTCATACAAATTATCCTACTGAAGTCAGTGAGAGGCGTTTTTTGGATAAGGGCTTAGGGCTTGATCCACATTTCATTGAAGTCACTGAGAATCTCTCAATTGATTTTAATGGAAGCCAAATTGAGGCCAAAATTAAGAGTGTAGGATTTGGCTCATAAAGTTAAATGGGAGTTTTGCTTACAGATAAATAGCAGGATATGGCTTCTTAGTTCATATAATATTTAATCATCTGTCTAAATGCACTATTTAAAAGTCCATCCCAATTTGAAATTAATCCAACAAGGAGTTAGTCATGTGTATCCAAAGGAGATTGAACACCAAGAATCAGGAAGCAGAGACATAGCCAGCCAGATCACAAATTTGGCAGCAGAGTGCTATCTATTGTATGCTGGCATACTACTGAGCAAATAAATATGACATAGGACACAGTTTGCTTGTGTTCTTTTAATTTCTGTAATTTTTCTGTTGAATTAAATATTTGTTTGGTTTCTTGTCTCAGCTTTATTCTTAAATAATATAAATCTTGCAAAATTTCTAAAAGAAAACAATGTCTTTAAAGTGCCTGCAGTGCGTAAGAAACCAGTCCCACAAGAAAAAGTACCTGTTGCTGTTCCTAAAAAAGAAGTGGCTCCCCCAGCTAAAGGTACATCTATTCTTTGTTGTAATCATGAAACAATGAACTCTTACTTAAGTCATTGATCTTTGTTGTTTGTTGAGTAAGACTGGACTATACTTCATGTCTCAGTGATTCTTTGTTTGTCCTAATCAAGTATGATCCTGTGTCTCATGTTGCCTTTATGTTCATAATGATTTATGAAGTTGTATATGTAAGATTCCTAAAACAATGCTATACCTTTAAAGTGCCTGAAGAACATAAGAGAGCTGTACAAGAAGAGAAAGTAACTGTGGCTGTTCCTAAAAGGAAGGAACCTCCACCAGCTAAAGGTACAACAACCCTTCATGAAACTATAGTTAACAACCCTATTCTTCTCTCATACATTCATTAGCATCAATGTCCTGCAAGAAGCATTTAATTCTTGGTTGTTTTACAAGCATGTCTTTCTGGGCATCTGATGAAGTGGGTTACAGCCCACGAAATCTTATGCCTGCAGAAATTAAATTTGTTAGTCTTTAAAGTGCTACAGGACTCTCATTGGGTTTTTTTGGCTTTGTTCGTCTTTTTTCTGATTTCCTCCAAGTAAATTTAAAAGTTCTAAAAGTTAAAAAATGTCTTTAAAGTGTCTGCCGTACCCAAGAGAACTGTTCCGGAAGAGAAACTACCCACCCCTGCTCCTGAAATAGAAGTTCCACCAGTGAAAGGTAGAGGAACCTTTGACTGGAATTTTATAGAAAGACTTTATCTCACTACTAGCTAACATCTTTTTAAGTGCAATTTATGTTCTTTGTAATATACCCAAGGTCCCCAGTCTCCTGCAGCAGCTTACATTCTGTAATGAGGAGTAACAAATTCTGAGTCAAACACTCCACTTATATGATACAAGCAAACTGGAAAGTAACTGCACTTTACTCTCTTGAAATTAAGGGGGAGAAGGGGGCTCCAACTTTTTAGTTCTAGAAGTATATTAAGCCCCCAATTTTTTAGTTCTAGAAGTATAAAGTGAATTTTGTTTAAGTTGAAAATGTTAGAGAGTATCTTAGACACAATATTTGTAAAGAAGACATTGAAATATTTCTTTAATATATCTGTGGTTGTGCCACAGGTATCAAGTTGAAATAATTCAAGGTAGTCCCTTGTATCTTGGGAGGAAAGGAGGGCAAATATAAATGGAAAAGAGTGAATGGCATCCATTACATATAGGACCACACAAAAAGGAGAGCAAACATTTTAAATATCTTCAAATCATTCAAATCTGTGGCAGCAACTTAATTCTGTGACTGAATAATATCAGCTCTTACAGAACTGCAGAGTACTGGAGACTTTGGGAGTACTTTTTTATTAGCAATTCTTCGTTGTCTATGTTTACGTTGGTTTTTTTTTTTTTTTAAGATTTGCAAATAATTTTGAGATTTTTAAAAAAACGCTAATATCTTTAAAGTGCCTGAGGTTCCTGAAAGAGTTTTTCCTGAAGAAAGAGTATCTACTGTTATTCCTAAAAAAGAGGAAGTTCCTCCATATGAAGGTACATCAACTCTTCAATGGAGTTACAAAGCAATGAAGTACAGAGAATTAGTCAATCAGCTTCCTGGTTCAGTCTGTTTTTAATATAAATAGAGGGACACCATCAAATTTAAATTTAAAGAAAAATCCCTGCCACAACCCTTGAGTCTCTATGCATTTTTGTTTCCAATCATATTTTTCTACTTTTAAAATCTTTTTCTCTGCCTTGTAAATTTCTGGGAAAGACCCACAAACAACAAAGAAATAGGCTCAGGCTCTGATTCGGAAAAGCATTTATGCAATGTTTAACTTTAAGCACTTGATGGGACTTGAGTAGGTGCTATTTAAGTGCTGTCCTGAGCAGTGTTCGATGGTTTCCTGGCCATAACTGACTACACTGGAGAAACCGTGAAATTACTGTACAAAGACTGCTTTCTAATATACAAATTAAACAGAGGATATATATATACATATATATTCTATAACCCTATATACACGAACACCACACATACATCTTTGTTTTAGTAATCTTGTTATTTGCAGCAACAGTAGGTAAAAAAAATTCAGATAGAAGTGTGGTATTTAAATCAACAGTGTCTCCTTAATTTATGTATGTGTTCAGTTAGTTATGTTGCTTTACATGTCTGCATATTTGCATTATAAATTGTCTTTCTAATCTTTGTTTTGCAAATATTTTTGAAATGTCTAAAATGAATTAATATCTTTAAAGAGCCTGAAGTTTATGAAGATATTCTCCCTGAAGAAAAAGTTCCTATTGTTTCCAGAAAACAGGAAGTTCCCCCAACTAAAGGTACATCACATCCTCAAGCAATTCATAAAGCAAAGAACTCCAATAAATTACAGTTATTCAGCCTCATAATTCATATCAGGTTCCATGTAAATAATTCATGTTTTCATTTTAACTACTCCTTGTTTTATAAGTTTATCTGTCTGTGTCTTCCATCACCCTTCTGTTCGTTACATTTTGTATTTTATAAATTCTTAACAGCAACTAATATCTTTAAAGTGCCTGCAGTGCCCAAGAAAGCTGTTCAACAAACAAATATATTTGTTTTCATACCTAAAGAAACTCCACCAATTACAGGTATATGAGCCCAGAATGGAATTTTAATGAAAGAAAAAATATCTTCACCATATTTTTTTAGCCTCTTTTAAAATTGATTTAATGTTCTGTGTGAGATATCCAAGGCCCCAGTTTACTGCAGTGGCTTATAGGTAGACTCTGCAGCAACACAATTCTGAGGCATAGGCTATTGCAACAAGTTCGTTCTTTGATACATTTGATCATCAATATCATTCATTTAGGTTTTTCTTCTACTAGCTTTTTGTTACCTTAAAAGGTGTGTATTTTGTTTCTTAATTCTTTATATTGATACTTTTAACATTCCTAAAACAAACTAATATCTTTAAAGTACCTGAGATGCCAAAGAAAGCTTTTCCCAAAAAGAAAGTAAGTAAAAGAAAAGAGAAGAACTTTTTAATGGAATTTCAAGGACAGAAAAATATCTCCATTTATTCTTCTCTGACCTCTTTTAATGTGTAATTAATGTTCTGTCTGATATAAACATTTTTCTGTGTCAGTTTAAAGATAGATTTGGCAGTGAGGATTATGCGTTTCTGGGACAAAAGCTCTAACTGTGTAGCATGCTTGTTTTGGAAACTGTCCTTCATTTATTATAAATTATTTTTTTAAAACCCATAAGAATGTTTTCCCCACCTTGGGGTCATTCTCAAGAAAATGAATGGGTTTTGCTTAAATTAAAGGTAATTACTCTTCTGGATCACAGGCTAAAATTGCCTTTGTAATTTTCTCATCAGGGTTTTAAGGAAATAAAATATTAAAGGAGACACAGATTTGTGTGTTTGAAATATTTTAGTATTTGTAGTACAGGTAGTTAAACAAAGCAGTGAGAAAACATAGCAAATTCAGGGGATTGAATGGCAAGCAATTCTTCTATATAAAATTATACAAAAGAATGGTGCAGAATGGGTGCAGCTTGGCTGATGGATGGAGCTTAGAATTTGATCTCAGGAAATAATTTGCCTTAGGACATACCTCTCCACCCTGAACACATAGAGGTTAGGAGTTGAGCAAACATGCAGAATAGACTTTGTTTCACTGGGTAGCCTACTGGCAACTGGCCTACTTCTGAGAAGTGGTAAAGAGTAGCTTTATCTATCCCACTGCAAATTAGGGCCTTACATTTGTTGTTTGTCTTTCATGTTGTCTTTTTGCTCTAAGATGATGTAAGTAATTATGAAATTTCTAAAAGAAAACTATCTTTAAAGTGCCTGAGGTTTATGAGGAAATTCCCCCAGAAGAAAAAGTTTCTGCTGCTATTCCTAGAAAAGAGGAAGCTCCACCAGCTAAAGGTACATAACCTCTTCAAGGAATTTACAAAAGCAATGAACTCCAGAAAAATATCATTATTGGGCATGGTTTAATTAATGTTCAATATGATCAATCATTCTAGAATCAGTGTTGATTCTAACTGCTCCTTGCTTGTTTTACCAATTTGTCTATCTTTGTTTTACGTTGCTTCTTTGTTCTTTATATGTTATAAATTCTTAAAACCAACTAATATCTTTAAAGTGCCTGAGATGCACAAGAAAGCTGTCCCAGAAGAAAAAGTGCAGATTGCTGTACCTAAAAAACCAGAACCTGCTGCTGTGCCTAAACAAAAAGAATATCCACGAGTCAAAGGTATATGTTAACTGATAAAACCTAGACGAAGGTTTTTTTCCTCCAAATAACTCTTATATAAAAGAGACTTGTTTTGTTTGGAGAAATAAACCTTCTTTGTCTAGAACTTTATTCATAAATGGTAATCATTTGGAACTTTGTAAACTGTGTGTGTCAAACTGATGTCAAGATTGGTATCATTCATGTTATGTATGTCCCTCTGTTATGTTTCTTTACTATTCTTAATTGTTTGCATATGTCTCTGGAATTTCTAAATTAAAATAAATGAATATCTTTAAAGTGCCTGAGGTGCCCAAGAAAGCTGTCCCAGAAGAAAAAGTACCAGTTGCTGTACCTAAAAAGCCAGAAACTCCACCAGCTAAAGGTATAGAACATCATAAATGAAATAATGAACAAACAAAATAACTCTTTTCTTTTTCTTCTGGTAATCATTACTTTTTCTGAAGTTTGTCCTGTTCTTTTTTTGTTGTCATCATGAAATATTTGATAAAGTTTGCCATTTGCCAGTTTCTTCTCTCCTGGACATGGAAGCGTAACTCCCATTCCCAAGGCATATGAAAGGATATCAGACAACTGGCTAAAAGAGAAAGCGATGAAATTGTATTAAATAATTATAATCAATAAACAACAAAGCTAACCCCACATACAGGCAGTCTTTACAGTGCAAATGCCATCACTAAATAGTTATCACAGCAGTTGAGGGTTAAATGGGGAAACTGAGTCACAAGTCCACCCAATTTAGACTTAATCCATTTTTGTCTTTATTTATACAATTTCAGACAGAATTTTTGTCACTTGTAGTGTCTGAACATATGTGTATGCCAGACAATACCAACAGACAAGATGGAATTGTTAGGGGTCCAAGTTACCACATTTGGGGGCACTGGGAAGTCCTTGCACCTTTCATAATGGCTGTCACTTCCTCTGATCTCCTGGTCCAGTCATTCTATCCTGTGTTTCAGTTTCTGGTCCAGTATCTTTCCTCTATGAGCTTTGTTCCCTTGAAGTTTTTATGCATTTCCACATTCCAGATTACTTAATCTTTATCCAGTTGGTTTTTACCACATAAATCCTTTTTTTTTTTATGTAATCCATACGTAACACATGCACAAGTTTCAATTACCCAGCTTCTGCATTTTTTTTTTTTTTTGCTGGTTTTACAGTTTCTGGGTCATGTTGTTCTGTGTCACCCTGTTCCTTAGCCTTCCCAGAAAAAGGGTATTTTTATTTATCATTACATATTTGTGTACCTCTTATTTATGTCTTCCGACACAACATATTACTTATTGTACCAGCAATAATATCATTTTAAACAAATCAGCAATTCTATGTAAAAGAATAATTGACAAAACCTCATTTATGCCAAGCAAGGTGTTGTGCTAAGTGTTTGTTATCTTATCTATAATCATTCACTATCCATAATTACAAATCATTCAAATATAGCAAACAAAATTCTTAATCTTACCATTTAACAATTCTTCATTTTTATATTTCAGTATCATATGTCAGAACATGTATGTTATCATACCCTACTTAATCTATTAAGTGGGAGGAGTTATGGAAAACACAATGATTCTTTAATGCCAGCATTTTTTATCTTTTTTACAAACATGGGTTTTTAAAGGCCTTTTTCATTAAGAATCCAGTTTTGTTTGTGAATCATTACCAAACAATCTTCATTTGAAATTTTCTTATGTTGTATTTTGAGGGGTGTCTCAATTTTAGGGCCTTTGTATTTAATTGCTTTTAATGGTACCCCAACAACAGTCACTGTAAATACGTTCACAAGTTTCATCAAGTCCAGCCACAACAGCAGAACATAATGTTGCAAAGTTCCCATTTGATAAAGAGCACATTGATATTAGCGGACATTTAGTTATTGATTTGCATGGAAGCAGAAGAAGACTCTTAAGCCAGTTGCTATGATTCCTCCAACCACTTGAGAGTCTGTTCTTTCATGTCCACTTGTTTTTTGTTACTTTTCTATTCACAATATTTTATTTATATGTATCTTTGGAATTCGTAAAAGTAAAAGACACTAATATCTTTAAAGTGCCTGAGGTGCCCAAGAAAGCTGTCCCAGAAGAGAAAATACCAGTTGCTAAAAAGCCAGAACCTCCACCAGCTAAAGGTACATATTCACAGTGGTGATGTTATAATGGAAAAAATGTTGTTTTCTCTTAAAAATTAAGGGTTATGTTTAAAAAAAATTCTCTCTTTTAAAGATTTCTTAATTAGAAGTAACACACTGAGTATGTTTATAACAAATCACTCTTTGCATTTGACATTACTAATGTTCCTGATAGACTTTTATGATGTCTCTTTTTATTCTTAATAATTTACATACCCAGGAAATTCTGAAATGTAACAAAAAGTAATACTGTTTCTTTAAAGTGCCTGAGATGCCCAAGGAAGTCCCAAAGGAGAAAGTACCCATTGCTGTGCCTAAAAAACCAGAAGTTCCACCAGCCAAAGGTACATCACACCACAGCTAAAAGAACAGGGGGAGGGAAGAAAATGACATTTACTATATTCTTGCAAATGTTATATTTTAAGTAAGCATCACCCTGTCTTTTTATTTTTTGTTGTGAGAAGCCTATTCATTTGAGGGCTCTAATCTCTTTGTTGTTTAACCATAACTATAATAAGTTTTAATGGTGGTTAAAGATATCTGCATAACAAAATAGGCAAAAGGGTGGTCCTTGAGGCAAACATTAGAAATTTCTAGGAAGAAACAGGACTTCTATGACAACTGTTTCTGATATTCTCTGGATTTTATGTGCAAAGTCAGCTCAAAAGGGGATTAAATAATCTCAAGGCACATGCTGAGTGACCCAGGCCCAAGTGGCTTCAATGGGGGTAGAATGAAGCCCACAATGTGTGGATGCAAAGAAGCTGTAGAGATGAGAAATGTTAGGGGGAAGGGGCAGATATGTGAAATAGACAATGTCAGCCATAGCCAAATGGGAAACAGACAGCTGGCAATCTAAAATGACAGAATAATTTAATCAAGAAAGAGGAGAAAAGTACTGAAGAGCACTGGAATGTAACAGTGAAATATGCTTGTATTAGTGGAAGGAAAGAAGGAAGGAAGGATAAGACCATAAATGTGTGTCAAATTGATGGCGTCATTGATGATCTCCATAGTTTGTTTTCTTCTTAGTCTTGAAGTTTTATATACATCTGTAAAATTCCTTATAATAATCAAAACAAATACTCTTTCTTTAAAGTGCCTGAGGTGCCCAAGAAAGCTGTTCCAGAAGAGAAAGTACCAGTTGCTGTGCCTAAAAAACCAGACGCTCCGCCAGCTAAAGGTACACATTGTCATTGATAAAATCATGGCTATAATTTGTCCTGTTCCTTCTGTTATAACTTTTTAAAGATTAATTTTGAGCCATCTTTTTCCCCACTGTAATCTGTGATTTTATACATTTCATTTTGGGGGATTCTCTTCTCCTCTTGATACTTAACAAATCATTCTTGTTCAACTGTGGAGTAAAGTCATGTAATATGTAGTATGTGTACTGTAAAAGCAGTCTTTTACCATGCATCATTGATGCTGTTTCCTGTCCTTATTGCAGCTTTTCTAGTCTTAATTCTTTGTACCTATGCTTGAAATTCTTAATATTAAAATAAGTGCCTGAGGTACCAAAGAAAGTGGCCCCAGAAGAGAAATATGGCAGGAAATTGTCATTTCTCTACGAACATTATTTAAAGACAACAATGACGACCTTTGGTCTCTAGCTGTTGCCTGAGATTTGTCAATCCTACTTATTACATGTAAATGAGACAAATGAATTATGACATTTGGCAGGCTCTTTTATATTGTTGATCTCTCTGTATTTTCTGTTGTTTTTCTGTTCTTAATATTTTGAATCTATTGGTGAAATTTTTCATAGTTAAAGGTATCAATATTAATATTTTTAAAGTGCCTGATGCGCCAAAGAAAGTTGTCATTGAAAAAAAAGTACCAGTTGAAGAACCTAAGAAACCAGAACCTCCACCAGCTAAAGGTACATGTCATCATCGATGAAATCATAAAAAATCTTTGTCTTGTTTTCAGAAATACATATATTTGAACGTGTTGTTCTTTTGCTGCTATGAGATTTGTAAATTGTTCTCATTGTGTAAGTTGTATATGTGTGGGAGGAGAAGAGGGGAGAGAAAGATAGAGAGAGGATAAAATCGAGCCATGCACAGAGTGCCAGAAGAAAACCAATGCACAGGGGAAATTTCATGGAGAGAGAATGAAAGAGGAACTGATGTTTAGCATCATTAATGTTTTTGATGTCCCTGAGTTTTATGTTTCCTTAGTGTTCTTAATATTTCAAACATATCTTTGGAATTCATACAAATAATAGACACTAATATCTTTAAAGTGCCCAACAAATGGTCCCAGAAGAGAAAGTACCAGTTGCTAATCTAAAAAATCAGCTAAAATCTCCACCAGCTCACAGTACAAGTGCTCATCAATATCAGCATAAGGAGGAGCCTTTGTCTTGTCCTTTTAAACCTCATTTTTAACTGACTTTGTTCAGTCCATTTTCTGCTATCTGAGATTTGTTGATTCCACTCAGTGTGTGTGAGTTGTAATGCAGGGGTGTCAAATGTCTGGTCCACTGATAGCCATTTGAGATTTTTTTGTCATGGCTGTTTGACATATTCAACACTGACAACATTCAAGGCCTAAGATTTAAAAAAAGAAAAAGCTTATAGTTGTGCAGAAAACTTTCTAAATGTGAACCCAGTGTAAACCAATGAAGATTTTCTGAGTCTACTGGCAGCCTAAAGTAATGGATCAGAGAGGTGTAAACAACTCTGTCCTCCCAACCACCATTCACTGGAGCATTAACGCCAAAACCCAATGGCTATTTAATAAAATCATTAATGATTTAATCAGGGGTCATTTTAGCAGATGAAATGGGGTGAGAGGGAAACCCAATGAGTAGGGAAGGCAGTGCAGGAAAGGAATTACAGATAGAAGAGAAGAGGAGGAGAAAAGAAAAGAGTTTTTGTTTTGTTCCACCAAAACAGGAGGAGAGGGAAATCAACAGAATAGAAACAAAGGGTAGAAATAGCGATAATGACATGATGGTGAATGTAAATACAAAATACTGAACAAACTCTGAATAATTAAAATAATTAAGAATTTAGTTACTAGAATGATCTTTGTTCCAACCTCTCTTTGGGAGTTACTAATTGTATAGAAAGAGGCATATATTCTTATATATTACCCTGATGTAAGGATCAGAAATAAATATGGGATTCAGGGTTTCTCGCACAATGTGTTTGAGATACTTACTATACTGTGTGTGTGAGAGACAACTTTGACATTCATAAAAGTAAAATACACTAATATCTTTAAAGTGCCTGAGGTGCCCAAGGAAGCTGTCCCAGAAGTGAAAGTACTTGCTGCTGTACCTAAAATACCAGAACCTCCACCAGCTAGAGGTATACGTCTTGATAGATATCATCTTAAAGAAGAATCTTTGTCTTATTTTCTTGAGCTTTATCTTAACATCTTTTGTCCAGTCCACTTTTTCCTATCTGAGATCTGTAAATTGTACTCACTAAGCAAACAGTACTGAGTGTAAGAGAGTGTAAATGAGTAATCAAAACATGAATATTGCATCATTGTTTTTAATATCTGTCTTCTATGTTTCATTCTTCTTAATGTTTTGCACACGTTTTGATAACTGTAAAATGAAACAAACTAATATATTTAAAGCACCTGAGATGCCTGAAACGGCTGTCCCAGAAGACAAAGTACCTATGGCTGTGCCTAAAAAAACAAAACCTCCACCAGCTAAAGGTGCATGTCATCAAGAATCTTTGTCTCGTTTTCTTGACCACTGTTACTTTTAACATACTTTGTCCTGTCCATTTTCTGCCACCTGAGATTTGAAAATTCTGCTTGTTGTGTGAGTTGTACTTCTGGGGTGTCAAACACCTGACTCTTTACTGTATCCAGTCATGTGCAATATTATCCTGGTCTGCTTCACATATTCAGATTGCTCAGAATCTAATATTTTATATTTTTAAAGAGTGAAAGTATAGTTAGGAGAAAAACTTGCCAAATTTGAAGTCAGTTGAAGGACGTGTCTACACTGCCATGCAGTTCAAAGTAAGGGGATCTGAGTAGCAGCATGCACCAAAGTTCCGAGCTGTAACTTCCTTGTGTGGATTCTGCAGGTGCAAACTTAAAGGTCCAGAGTTCACACTAGGTGAACTCAAGATTTTTAAGTTCACGTCCCCAGTGTCCATACAGGGGAGTTACAGTGCAGTGCTTTGGTTCATGCTATTACCCACTCCTGCTAGTGGTGCACTGCGGTGCAGTGGAGACATGCCCTAAACTTCTACAGTGCTCTCTTTGTGAGACTGCTGACAGCCTGAATCAATGTATGTGAGAAGTATTAACTCCTTCTCCTCTCCTGCCCCCTACACACACATACTTAAATTCATTGGGCATTAACGCCAAAGCCTAATGATGATATATTAATATAGTATTTTTCATTTTAATAGATTTAATGAGGAAGGGTAGGAGTGAAGTCTAATGGTTATCAGGGCAACTGGAAGTTTATTTAGGGAAGGAAATGCAGTGGGAAATAAAGAGGAGATGTACAAAGACAAGAAAAAAGTGAGACAAACAAAGAGAGGTAGATGTGGAAGGAGTAAAAAGAAAGGACAGAAATAGGGAAGTGTACAACGTCCCCCATTACTCTCCCACCCCTGTGCTGAATGTGAAGACAGATCACTGAACAAACAGAGAATACTGATAATGAGATAATAATCCTGCAAATCTGCAGATATCCGCTTTATATCCACTAAATGCCTTTTACATCCTTGTTGTACTGTGTGTGTGAGACAGAGAGAGACTTCTTGTTTGAATGTGACCACATTAATGTTTTGGATATGTCCATGTTTTATGTTTCATTGTTAACATTTTGTACGTATTTTGATATGTGAAATAAGACAAAGTAATATCCTTTAAAGTGTCTGAGATGCCCAAGAGAGATGTTCCAGAAGTGGAAGTATCTATTGTTGTGCCTAAAAAACCAGAACCTCCATCAGCTAAAGGTACATATCATCATGGATATCAACATAAAGAAGAATCTTTGTCTTATTTTCTTGAGCATTTCTTTTAACATTGTCCTGGCCATTTTCTGCCACCTGAAATTTGTAAATTGCACTGTGTGTGTGAATTGTACTGCTGGGATGTCAAATACCTGACCAACTTACTATATCGGGCCTATGATGTATTCTTCTCATCTGCTTCATATATTCAGAATGATCAGAATCTAAGACTTTATATTTTAAAAAATTAAAGTATAGTTATGAGAAAACTTTCCAATTTTTACTTAATGTAAATTTATGCAGTGCTGTCTTTGTGAGTCTGCTGACAGCCTGAAGCAATGGATCTGAACGGTGTAAACTCTTTCTCTCTCCCCCATCTTCACTCCCGCCCCAGTGAAGCTGAACATGAATATACAGCACTGAACAAACACTGAAAAATAACAACTAAAAGTTTATTTACCACATAAAGGTCAGATTTCACAACTAATATTTGTGCAGCCTCCTCCCATTGTGAGTACTGCTGTTCATAGGGCTAGATATACCTTAATTCATACCCAAACCAGGAATAATTATTAAAATGCAATTCAGCTTTCTGACAAAATTTCTTTGACACTGTGTGTGAGACAGAAAAAGGGACTCAATGATATTTCAATATTACCTTGTTAATATCTTGGATATTTCCATGTTTTATGTTTCATTGTTTGTCTTCACTACAAAATACACAACTTAGACATTCATAAAAGTAAAAGATACTAATATCTTTAAAGTGCCTGAGGAGCCCAAGAAAGCTGTCCCAAAAGAGAAAATATCTATTGCTGTGCCTAAAAAACCAGAGCCTCCACCAGCTAAAGGTACGTCATCATCAGTGTCATCATGAAGAAGAATCTTTGTCTTATTTTCTTGAGCATTATGTTAACATGTTTATACTCGTCTGATTTTTCGTATCTGAGATTTGTAAATTGTACTCATTGAGTAGATTGTACTGTCAGAGTGTATGAGTGACTAATCAAAGCTTACATATTGAATTTCTAATGTTTTTGATATCTCATCTTCTATGTTTCATTTGTACATATGTTGAGTGCTGTAAAATAAAACAAGCTAATATCTTTAAAGTGCCTAAGATACCTGAAAGGGCTGTCCCAGAAGAGAAAGAACCTACTACTGTGCCTAAAATAACAGAACTTCCACCAGCTAAAGGTATAGATCTATATTACTACATTTTCTTCTTCTTCTTGAACAGTATTTTAACATACTTTGTCCTGTCTGTTATCAGCTATCTGAGATATGTAAAGTGTATTCATCATGTGAACTGTATTGTGTGTAAGTGTGTTGTGTAAGTGGCTAATCAGTGTTTGAATGTTGCATCATAAATGCATTTTGTTTAATTGTTCTTCTTATTGTTTCGTACACATCTTTAACAATCATAAAAGTAAACAGAACTATTGTCTTTAAAGTGCCTGGGGAGCCCAGGAAAATTGTCCCAGAAGAAAAAGTGCCTGTGCCTAAAAAACCAAAATCTACTGCTGTGCCTAAGAAGCCAGCACCTCTGCCAGCTAAAGGTACATGTCATCATCGACATCATCACGAGGAAGAATCCTTGACTTCTTTTCTTGAACGTTCTTTAATATATTTGTATGCACTGTGTAACTTATACTCTGTGTGTGTGAGAGAGAGAGAGAGAGAGAATATCAGTCTGAATATGGATGTCTTTAATATCCCAGTGTCCTCTATTTCCTCATTCTCTTTAATGTTTTGTACATATTCTTGAGATCCATGTAAGTAAATAGAACCAATGTCTTTAAAGTGCCTGAAGTGCCCAAGAAAGATGTCCCAGAAGAAAAAGTGCCTATTGCTGTTCCTAAAAAAACAGAACCTATTGCTGCGCCTAAGAAACCAGAACCTCCCTCAGCTAAAGGTACAGATCAGTAGTTGAACCTTTTCTTCTTTTTCTTCTTCTTCTTCTTGAACAGTATTTTAACATACTTTGTCCTGTCTGTTATCAACAATCTGAGAGATGTATAGTGTATTCATCCTGTGAATTGTGGTGTGTGTAAGAGTGTGTTGTGTAAGTGGCTAATGGGTGTGCAAATGTTGCATCGTAAATGTATTTTCATATCCATGACTTTTGTGCAATGGTTTTCCATAATGTTTAGTACACATCTTTAACAATCACAAAATAAACAGAATTAATATCTTTAAAGTGCCTGAGGTGCCCAAGAAAGCTGTTCCAGAAAAGAAAGTGCCTATTGCTGTGCCTAAAAAAACAGAACCTGCACCTGCTAAAGGTACATCATCATTCACATAATCATGAAGAAGAATCTTTATCTTCTCCTGAGTTATCTTTAACATGCTATGTCCTGTCCGTTTTCAGTGACAGAATTTGTACTCATGTAAATTATATTAATTTGTGTGTGTTCATGACAGAAAGAGGCTTTATAATATCTGAATGTATATCCCAATGTTCTGTTTCATTGTTCTTTTTAATATTTCGTACATATCCTTGATTTTCATGCAAGTAAAATACCTTTAAAGTGCCTGAGGTGCCAAAGAAATCTGTCCCAGAAGAGAAAGTACCTGTGGCTGTACCTAAAATCTAGAGGTACATGTCATCATTGACATCATCAGGAAGAATCTGTCTTGTTCTTTTGAGCACTGCCTTTATCATATTTTAGTTTGTCCTTTTTCTGTTATGAGATTTGTAAATTGTACTCTGTGCATTTTGAAGTAAACACATCCTGTGCATTTTCGGGCTATACCAAAAGAAGGAGAGGAGGAGACCTTGATATGGAATTAATCAGGTTGCAACTTTATGACTTGCTGTCTGGGACAACCCAGCAGATAAAAGTGTACAGTGCAGGCAGCTCCATGTTCATTCAAATAACTACCTGGGTCTTCCACCAGCACCCCCTTCATTCTCCATCCATGGCTGGGGCCTTCCCATCCTTCTCCCCCTTTGTAGGAGGGTTAAGGTGGGCTATAAGAACAGGTTGACTCCCTGCTGTACCAATCTTAGGAGCCCCGAACGCCACCCCCACCCCCATTCCATTCCTTAAAAAGGAGGTGCTGTTAAAGTCCTTTATCGGGCCATTTATCTGGTCACTAGATTTTTTCCCTATGGAATATGTGCACTGGACATCTGTCCCACACTCACTAAATAAGTTGCGACATCTAGACTAATCCCTTTTCCTCCTTACTATAATAAGTCCTCCCTGACACCTGCTGTGGGGAAGGTGAAAAAAAACCCACTCCACCTAAGCCAATCTTGTAGTGAGAGAAAAATTCCTTCCCAGCCCTCCTAAAAAGGAGCAACTAATGCAATGCCCATAGCAGGTCGTAACTCAACCTGATATTCACACCCTGAGGGGACGGAGGATGGGTGCTGCCTTGCCTGCTGCATGGAGGAAGGGCTTCCATCGCGCAGGCTGGCACCTTTTAAAGCCTTCAGCTCTTACATTCCCAGAGGATAGACAGTGTTGCCAAGATGACACCCCCATACATACCTTTCTGCAGCAGTTTCTGACCTTCTTCTCCCCCACCCCTCCCATAAAGCACTGCTACCTTCCTCTGGCAAGCCTGGACAACGTCCCCCCGGCTTTAGGTGCAGTGCAGTCATTTTCTGTATCAGCCATGACAGTTGCTTTTGTCGTAGTGAAATATCCATCATAATAAAAATTAAATAATATTTTTCAAGTGGCAAATGTACCTAAGGAAGTAGTTGCTGAAGAAAGAGTATTCTTAATGATGACTAAAAAAGAGAGCCCCCCAAAAAAGATGCAATCTATCCATTCATAAAAACTATTAACAACATTGTATGCTGGTACCATTCCAATTCCCATTTTTGACATTGCTTTGTCTTATAAACATTTAGGTATTTCTTGCTTTTGGGTCATATAAAGTTCAGAATTCTTCATTTTTTTTCAACAACCATAACAACAAATCACCTGCCAATGTAATGTTACATAAACTTTCACTATACAGAAGCAGAAATGTGCACCAAAATTCTCCTGAGAGACATAACTAATCCAGGATTATTTTGAGATCAAAATCTCCCCTCCCTCCCACACACATAGTGTAAATCACTCAGTGAGACATGAATGAACCAGTAATTTTCAAAAAAATGTTTAAACAGGCAAATTAACTATGAGAACAGATATTGTACATGTACTTAGCTTGAAGTGTATTTGTCTGTGTCTCTGTGAATGTGTATGTTGATGTAGTTTTCATATGTATGTTTCTGTGATACAAATGTGATATTTGTATAAATTGTATAATTATTCATGTGACCCAAGCTTAAATAGCAGTCTTATACTAGTTGTCAATACTCTTTAAAGTGCCTGAAGTCACCATGAAGATTGGGCTAGAAGAACCAGAACAAGAAACTGCTCCTATTTCAGAAATAGAAGAGATTTCAGAAGAAGAAGAGATCTTATCAGAAGAAGAGATCTCAGCAGTAGAAGAGAGCTTTCCAGAAGAAGAGATCTCAGCAGTTGAAGAGAGCTTTCCAGAAGAAGAGATCTCAGCAGTAGAAGAGAACTTACCAGAAGAAAAGATCTTAGCAGTAGAAGAGAGCTTACCAGTAGACGGTATATACAATAGCCATAGTCAAATGAACACCTTCATTTCAAAATTGAGTATATTGTGCTACAGAGTTCTCCACTCCTGTGTTGTATGTGTATTAAGTCCCAATTTTTCCTCCTTGTGTTATTGTATGTGTGAATATGTTCTAAATTCTCAATTCATTGTAATTTAATAATAATAGTCTTCCCATTATTCAGTTTTCCTCATGTATTTTTGTTCTCATGCTAGTAGTGTGCTTTCATAATTCATACTGGACATTCACATTACATGCAAGCAACAAAACATTTATTTAGGGCTTTTTCATGCTTCCATTTAAATCAGTGACAGCTTTGCCCTTGACCTCACTGGAAGCAGAATGGGGCTTTTGGTATAATCTATGTTCTTCATCTGACTTTTATGATAATAGAGGTATACTAAATCTTCCATAATGTTATTTAAAGAGCCAGAACCTGAAAAGAAGATTCCTGAAAAACCAAAACCACGGGTACCAATTCCACCAAAAGAGGAATTTAAGATGGAAAAAGTTCAACTTAAAGGTATAAGAAGCTACAGAAATCAGTATTAACAGCTTTACTGAATGCGTCAATATAACCCATTTTAATTATATTTGCTTATCTTGAAAAAGTGTGCTGTTTAATATGTTACTTTTAGCCTAACTCAGTGCTTTTTTCTGTTGTTTTCAGTCTATTGATGCTCCTTACTAATTGTTTATAATTGTAATGAACTTTCAGAAATATCAGTCCAGTCGTTTTGTGTAGTTTTCATTTAAAATGCAGAAATTTATGAAAAGGTTGATATATTTTAAATTATCCTAATCTTTGAAAAAGATCTTAGCATAATATGACAACATATTCTTACATCCTTTCACACTGAAAATATCCCCAGCATGGTTCTTGGGGGCAGTATGTTGCTGGAGCTGTTATACAAATGTAGTCATTAAAGATCCCATTGCACCTTTAGAACAATTACTCAGAGAGAACTCTGTGGTTTGTGCCCATTGTTTTAATGTCGCTAGAGTTAATCAGTTATGTGTTAGTGATGGGGGTGGGGGGTTTGGTGGGTTTTTTCTTTTTCTCATTTTAGAATAGTTTCATTCTAAGGATGTAGGTAATAAAAATAAAATTGTCTTCTTTAAAGCACCCACACCAAAGAAGAAAGTTGAGCCTGAAAAACCCATTCAGGCTCCAGAAAAAGTGGAGCTCACACCTGCTAAAGGTATCTAGTATATTGGCATATTTTCTCGTTCCTGCTCTCGTGGGCACTAGCTTATAGTTCTTGGCATTCATCTTCTGCAGTACACTCTTAAGTACTGCTCTCTTAAATGTTTGGAAGATGTTGTCCATGTGTCATCTATCTTTGTTGTTCAGTGTTTAACTTACTTCATTTTGCTAGATTTTATTGCACCTTCCTTTCCCATTGTGAAATTCAGGAGCTGGTGGGCATGCCAGAGAGCTGAATCGGAGAAGGGTATTAAAGTGGGATCAGTTATGGGGATCCATACTTAGTCTACTTGGAGTAGAAAGCTCTACTGCAGTTTAAATAAATAAGAAACTTTAGTTAATTAATATAATGTTTAAACTCCACTTACTCTATTGATAAAGAAACTTCTGTTTCAGATAAGCATTTGATCAAAAAGGTGTTTTCCTATATGAAAATATGCTAAAGAGACAAAACACCTCAAAATAGATCAGAAATAAGTCATATACTGTAAGGTAGCAGTATTATTCAAACCTCTGTGATTAAATTTACTTAGTTGCTAGCCAAAGGGACCTTCCAACATATGTAACTCAGCAGTTGATGATCAAGCCTTGTATAGTAGACTTTGCAGGCCACCCGCATGACAATATATTACTGAGTCATATTTTATATTATATTGCTATTAAAGGCTTAAGCAAACATCTCCTCTCAAATCCACACAATGAATCTTGAATCTAATTTTCTTCTCTCTATATATATGCTGAACTCATATTGTGGTGATGGGAGATAGGTGACCCAGGTTTAGACTATCAGTCAGTCTGGGGCAATCTTCTTGGTAGATTCCAAGCTATAGGCAGGGCCATTTTAAGACCTTTGTAGGCCCTAGGCACACTTGCCTTCGTAGGCCCCCTGACCAAAATAACTAATTTGATTTTAAGCTATTCATAAATAGTTTTTTAAATAAAAAAAAAAAAATTATATATAATTTTTTTTTCATAGGCCCTGAAAGTTTCGTAGGCCATAGGCACTGTGCCTATTGTTCCTAATGGATAATATGGCCCTGACTATAGGATGCCTTGGTAGAAGTGAATTGAACTGAAAAACAAATCTTTTCCATAAAGCCTCCCCCAAAACAACACCGTTAACTCTATATATACAGAGAGAGTGAAAGAGAAAAAAACTGGGCTCTTCTTCCTAATTTTATTCAGATTGTAGAAATTAAGGTGGCAAGCATCTTATAAATATCATAGTTGGACGGTCCAGGAAGATAGATAAGTAGGACCTGCAACTGTAGGGAACATAACCTATCAGGGATGAGATCCACGGTGTTGACTGAGACAAGGATTTTACTTTTAACCTTTAACTTTGAATTTTGTAGCTTTTGTGGGTTCCTCAGACTCATACATTTATTTTGTTACTTTTATGAAAATCTCTTACTACTCCTGGAGCCATAAAACAAGCAAATATAGATATTACAGAAAAAAAGATTAATTAAAACAATCTGCATTCATTTCAGTTGTTATATCTTCTGTTTTGAATGTTCTGTTGTAAATCATCACTTGGTTTGTGGCTTTTGGAGGGTTGCTATTACTATTATGAGCTTATTTTGAAATTTGAAATGATGTTCTTTTAAGTGCCCGGAGTTGAAAAGAAAGGCCGCAGAATACTTCCTGAAGTTACCCCTCCGCCAAAGGAAGAAGTTGTTCTTAAAAAAGGTACAGAAATTTGGGCATGATACAAATGTGAAAGCACATAAATCCATTCCCTAAGTATTCCAGAGTAACACTGCACTAGGACTGCATTATGCCCTCCCAGAGAAAGTTATGTGGTAAATTACATGAGCTAAATGCTGCCTGAGGCTCATTTCCTGGTGAAGGAGTTTGTGGCTGCATGCAGCAGGAACAGCTTGAAAATCCAGCAGATCCAAAGGATCTACAAGGAAAGCAGAGCAGAACACTCAGAATCTCAGGACATCCCCCAGGATACACTCTTCCTATTTAGGTCATTCTCTGGACCCCATTTCTTCTACCTTGGCAGCAGCACTAATTCAGGAGCCATGCTGCCAGTGGCTACCTAGCAACCAGTGGTGATTGATTGCTCCTTGCCCAATGGGGTTTCTGCTTCGATATCCACTGTGCTAGAGGGAAGTTGGCCTGGTCAATTACTCCCTATTCCAATCTGGCACTCTTCTCCAAACCTGTGATGATATGACCATGCAGAGTTCAGACTGAGGTCATTCCAGGATCTCAGCAGGGCAGAGAACACTGGCTGCTCCTCTCCTGGGGTTTTCCCAATGCATTCATGCTTGTTTGCTTTTTTCCATGCTAGACAGAGGGGAACAAAGAGTTCCCATTCTTTGCACTGAATTATCTTTCCTGCTATTTCATATTAACTGAAATCAAAGTGGAATTTCAGATGTATAATTCTTTTTTAAAAAGTCTCTAGTTCTTTAGATGATAATCCTAAAAGATATTTTTACTTACAGTAGACTAAAAATGAGTAGACTAAAAAAGATTGATAAGATATACAATTTATCTTGCAAAAAGCAAGAACAACAGGAGCTCAAACCTGTTCTTTTTTAAGTCAATTGGCGTTTGGTTCAGAATTGACCATTTTGCCCTGAAATTTGTACAGCAGATGTTAGTGTACAATTATCCATGCTAATTCATCATTTAAAAGTAACTCATAATACTTCATTTTTATTCTTACAAGAAATGTTGGCATTAATACAGTAATTCAAATTATCAAATACAGTAAGCATTTAGGTACTTCAAAAAATGCTGCAAAATTAACTGGTTGTGTGGCTTTCAGTGGGTGAATCTAAATAGTCACTCAATCTGAAATACCAGAAATGCCATGAAGGATCCCTAAAAGCTTCTCTCTTATGTCTCCAAAAATAAATTTAAGAAATTAGAAGCAATTATATTATTGGTTTCATCTGTTACTGCTAAAACATTTGTGATTTAATATGTGGTTGTTATGGGCAAGACTAAAATTAACTTGATATGTAATTTCATTATTAACAAATGTTTTCCTTGATGTATAGATATATTCAAGTTGAAGATCTTACAAGTTATCATTATTAGATTGAGTTCTAAAATATCCTTGGATTATAGTTCTGTGTAAATTCAGTGTCTTTTTAATTCAAATAATATAATAAGTAATTTTATTCTAAATCTGAATCTTAAAATATACATTTTCCAGCAGATGGAAATTAAATTTAAAGTATTTAATTAAAATAAATTAAATTAAAGTTTTTTTTTTTTTGCTCCATATGACTGACTATAAAATTGTCTTTATAATAATATCCTTAATAATTACATAAAAGCTTTCATTTATCTAAAGCTATATTCCTGTACATTATGCTGGTTGTGTTATATTTATTCTCTGTTGTTCAGACATTTTTAAAATCTTTATCTTAATTACCATCTTCTTCATCCATTTAGGGCTTTAAAAACTGAAATTTTTTCTCTCTCAAAGTTCCTAGAAAGACACCTGAAGAGGAAAAACCAAAACCAGAGAAAGAACCTAAAGTAGATGCTAAACCAGTGCCTAAACCAGTAGAAAAGATAAAGAAACCTGAAGGTACAAGTCAAGATCACATTCACATGCTTCTGATTATGAAGAGGCCCAAAACCAAATCCTACTTCTGATTAGCAATTTATTGGGTTCAATTTCTAAACCTGGATTCAGATCAGAATTGTGCAAATGTCCCCCATGACTATAATATGCTGAATTAAAGTTTTACAGAAAATATACCCAAACTTTGGGAAAATTTAGATTCGGATCAGAATTGTGCACCTTCGTGGCTATTTCTCTTTCTGAGTCTTCATTTTATATAAAAAAGAACTTTTAAAATGTTTTATAATGTAAACTAAAAAGTAACAAAGTGTAAACAGTCGATCCCATTGTTCTTTCAGTTATGGTCTTGTAACTTCATGTCCTACTGTCTATTTTCTGTGTCTAGTTTTATCTAAGTCTGATTTTTAACAATATAAATGTACCTTAAACCTATGGCCTACTGAAAATCTTTCACATATACACATATCTTTCAAATGTCATATTGAACCACTCTAGTTATATTAAAATTACTTCAGTTAACATATTTGGGTATTCAAGGAATTTAAATGTATCTTCCAAAATAAAAATAATATTTTTAAAGAGCCAGAAGTTCCCAAGAAGAAAATTGAGATACCACCTGTCACGAAAAAAGAGGAGAAACCTGAGCCTGAACCAGAGAAAGGTACCAAATGTGTGGTGCTCTTTTCCTTATTCCTGCAACTAAACTGCATCCATCAGTGAACATCATTTTATATAAGCTAAACTAATTCATTGATATCATTCAGCCATAAAAATTAGCCTCTTTGCATTCTTCTGGGTCTTATTTCCTCTTTACTGCTTAAAGAATTCAATTCTCTTCCATTGAGAACTCTGCATCTTGCTGTATATGTGTTTGCCCCTGCTGTCTTTCATCAGTGAATTTTGAAAGTTAAAAAAATAAAATAAGAACATCTGTCTTCTATTAACTGTCTGTGTTTTAAAGTTTCACTCACATTATGCACTTCTCCTTTATGTTTTTTCTGTACTTTGCAATAAGGTTGTGAAATATTTATACTAACCTATTCATTATGGTTGTGTTTAAAGTACCAGAACCTAAGCCAGCAGCTGTCCCACTTCCTGCACCTGAACCAAAACCTGCAGTAGGTAAGAGTCCTTTCATCATGAATAATTGTGCACATATTTCCCTGTATATCTTGCCTTTTACCATTGCGTGGGTTCCAGATAAAAGTGGAATATCTCAGCTAACTGTTAGCGCTACCAGCAGTGAAGGATATTTTCTGAATTTTTGTTGTGAGTGAGGATCTAGTAAATACATGCTTTTAGGGCACTTGAGAAAGTTCTGTATAGTAAGTTTTAACAAACATATAAATTAAAATAAATAAATACATTTTAATTCTTTCTACAGCTCTAAAATCTCCCAAACCACCAGCAGAGGCAGCCCCTGTTGCTACTCCAGTAACAACTCCAGTGGTTGGAAAGAAAGCAGGTATAAACATTGATTCTGTAGAGTGTTTGCTAATTTGCAGTACCATCCTGCAGTCATTTCTCAAATGACTATGACTCAAATGACACCTAAAGACTATGGGACATATTATTTCCAGTATACTTAAAGCCCTCCCCCTGCCATTGGGGATCAGGCTCCCATGTACTAGCCACTGATACACACATAATAGTTCTTGTCCCAAAACTATACAATTGGGGTGTAGTCTATGTTCTTGAATGTGAGTGATGATACATACTTAACTTGTATAATGAAATGTATGTATTCTGTTAATTTCTTGATATTTGTTTTGTAATTTCAGACATATATTATATGTGTTGTATGCCTATTATATTATGTATACAGCATCATCCACAGAACTGCTATAGCACCCAAACAGCAGCATAATCTTCCCCATGTGGCTCAACCATGAACCAGAGGGGACCCACTTTAAAATGAGAGTGTAATTAATTATTTTCATTCAATCCTTGACCACTTGTAAAGTATCCATTTTGATACTGAATTGGTGATGTGGACAGCTGTTCAAAAACTGTATATAGGTTGCCAGGCAAAATCAGAGAATAACATTTTCAGCTGCTGCTGGTCTGGGTTGGATTTGGCAACCTAAAGGTGAAATGCTCCATAGCCCATCACTAACTCCTGAGGTAACTAGTGCCCTATGTTGTAAAGATAAAATGTCAGCTATGGAAAAAGGCAAGACTGAATCACCGGTATTGAAGGTGTCTGCTACTGATGAGAAACACATGCATGTAAAAGATAGTATGAGCCACGAGACAGCTGGCAGGGACATTCGAACAGAAGAAGCATTTGAGCTAAACATCTCAAATGAAACAGATAATGAAATGTTAAAACCAGAGAAAGATAAGCAAGAGACAGAGATTCTTAAGCAATTTGTGATGGTTGCCCAAGAAGATGAGCCAGAAGTAATAACTGTAGTTTCAAGGAAGAATCCTATAATTAAAGATGAGGAGAGAGAGCCTGCAATAGATCAGGTTACCTTTGAAAAGGCTAAAATAATAACACTCTATGAGGAACAAAAGCCCATTATATAGCATCTGAACGCATTGAAAGAGGTGCCAGAGAAGAAAAGAGGAATAAAATTAAATTAGCGGTTCATAGGAAGGATGAAAATGAGAGATTCCCTGAAAATTCTAGTATTCCATCCAAAGAAAGGGGACAGATTCCTGTATATGAAAAAGAAAAGGAAAGTGCATTAATTCCCCTACCTGAAGATGCCCCCAGAAAGCCTGATATCTTGATTCAGAAGAAGAGAGATGTTCCAAGAAAAGAGAAAAAAGATCAAATAAGTTTGCAGCCTGAAAAAATTGCTATAAAAGATTATGTGAAGGATATTGTAGAAGCCACTGAAGAAGTAATACCTAAACTATCTTTGATAACAAGTTAGGGAGAGAAAAGAGATGTTACTCTGAAGAGGTTTGAAAAAGTTCCTTTGGGTGAATTCTTGAAGAATCATGACATAAACAAGAAAACTCATAAAGTGAGGAAATTTGGTTTCAAGAAAGTTGATGTTCCTACAGCTGAAGAAATCATGGTTCCCAGCAAACAAGTACAGAAAATGGAAACCTTTCAAAAAGAAGAGATTGACAAGAATCTTAAGCTTAAAATGGCAGAAGTAGGTTCCCTGGAATCCCCTGAGGATACTGGCGGAGTGCCTGAGAAATGATGGGAGCATTGGGAATTCATTGAAGATGAGGTGATTCCCAGCAAAAAGGCTGATAGAATCTTTGAAGATTCAGATCTCAAGCCACAGGATGCAAAAATGAAAATAGAAGGAAAATGTTTGCAGAACAAAGAGAAACCACTTAAACCCATTGTGAGGAGAGAGATTCAGGAGCATCAATGATTGAACAAGTAGTTTTATATGGCAAAGAAGCAGGAAAAAGGATTATACCAGTTAAGAATCTTAAAACTCCTTCTTGGACCATCTTAGATAAAGACAAAAATACACAATCTAAAACCCCTGAGAAAGTGTCTATAGGAAAAGATGAATTTGAAATGATGATTCCAGGTGATGGTAGAAACAATGGGGTTTCCTTGGAAACCTTGACAAAATAGCTCACTTTGAAAAAAGTGGTGGAACTGAGTCAGTAAAGAAAAGTCCTACTAAGATGTCAAAGAATGAGAGCAAAAAACAAGTTTAAAAAGTTAAGTGATCTCCCAAAGGAGAAACCCCAGCTCTCAAAAAAGTGAGCAAAACTGAAACTGAAATACACAGATCTCCTTTATATATAGAGGAACTCAAGCTTTCCTGAAGAAAATTCTCTTTTGTAGAAGACATGTAAGATAAAATAGCAGCAGCACAACTTGGCAGTGGAAAAAGGTACACCTGTCACCAAGAAAACAGAGAAGAAAACAAAGCCTTTGGACAAAAAGCTGTCTTGTAAAAGAATGCCCAACAAAGAAGATGTCCCACTATCCAAAAGCCTAGGTAACATCATCACTCCAGCAGAAATGAAAGAACCCATTACAGAAGAGAGAGAAGACTGGATCTCACTGAGCATGGTAGAGTTTCAGAAGATGACTGACAATTGAATGAACTTAAGAAGCCACAAGAAGCTGTGGATGTTGGTAGAATGTCTGATAGAAACCAAGGTGAGAAGGCTGCTATCAAACTCCTCCACAGAGAGTTCATCATATAAGCTTTGGGAGAAAACACCATTTCTCATAATCTTTATCTGCTTGTGTTCATTTGTCAATCTCCCTGTATCATTCAGTACCATTCATATCTCCATTTCATGCATCAATTTTCTGAACAGGCATTCAATCATCCTGTCACTTGTTTGTCTTCTAGCATGTATCTTCTGAACATACATCTGTATCTCTTGCGTTCATTGTATTATTCTCACATTATTTTTAAATGGTAACTTAAATCATCTATATATTGTTACTCTAAAATCACAGAGCAGTTCGCACACATTTTTCACACTAGCACCTCATTTTTATCATTTCTTGCATTCTGTGTCCTGCATTTCATATTGCTCAAACATTTAAAACAATTATTGTATGCACAAATACAGAATGCAGGGTAATAGGAAGTGTGGTGTGGGAAATATTTTCAAAAGTGAGGGGTGACCTGTCATAATTCATGAGTGAGGGAGGCAAAATGGGTGAGAACAACTTCTGTCTAATAAAATATATTACCACCTTGTCTCTGTCATATTCTGGGACCAGCATGGCTATAACAACACTGCACGCAATAGTTCATGAATGGCAAAGTGAAAGCAGAAACATGTATGAATTACAATAAATCATCCCTAACTCTTGAGCATAGCCCTCTGCCCTTGAACATGTATTTCATGTATACAACTTATATTCTTGGGTCGGTTTATAAAATATGTGTTCTACTTTTTAAAATCTGTCAAAACAGATTGAAAAAGAGATTTGAGATACCCTAACTGGCTGGTGGGTGGATCATAAATGGTTTTTTGACAGTCAAGGTATCAGTGTTCTTTGGAGGCAGTGATATTTGTGTGGGCTGTGATTCTTTTAAATGGCTGTCATTCCAGTGGTGGTTGGTAGCCATGCAATAGTTTATGAATGTCTCTTGTTAAGTGGTATTTCGACTTATATTTCTGTGTAGTGTCTCAGTAGAGCAGGAAAGACAGGATCTAGCGTGGCAGTTTCTTCCACTACTGCCCTTTGAGGAATCATGTATTTTTACAAAGTTTCATTGTTTTGCCCATAACTGATGAGTACCATATCTATTTATCATTTACAGCTTTTTTTGTTTGCATTTGATTAAAAAAGCCAAAACTGAGAGCTTAGTGAATGGCCACTTTACAGTGAGTCTTAAAAATGACAGTTTTTTTCGACAAAACAAAATATTAATAGAGGGAGGGTTCCTAAGCTCCACTTTTTAATATCTATCACAGGATATGCAGTTTTAGATGCTATACTTCAAAATATTCAATGTCAGTCTAACTATTGACAATATATGTTACATAAATATGTATATGTTTTTATCCTTCTCCTTTCTGTATGAATATATGTACATACGAAGACAGAAAAGAAAATGTCACTTTTTAGAAAGATTTTTTCTTAATGTTAAGGCATACATCTACTTAACCAGATGTAAGACATTGCTAATACTATTGCTATTTTACTGCAGAACCCAAAGCTCCAAAAGAGGAACCTGGCAAAGTTAAAACGCCTATTAAAGGTAAGATCACAAAATACAAACAGTGCAAACTTTGCATGTATAAAATCCAGATGAATGCTTTTATCTTTCTGTGGTGTAAATGACTGGACAACAGACTTCCCAAATTTGACACAGAATGACAAGGATTTGATAAAGTTTCATCTAAACTGTTTCTCTCTCTTTTTTTTTTTTTTTTTGCCAAGACAATATTTTTTAGAAGGAATGGCTGTTCCTATTTCTAAAGTCAAATTTTTAATGAAATCATCTTTAAAAATTCATTTGATTCAGCCCCAACACAGGATGTAAAACTTAACCGTGCTTATTTTGGCATATTTGACTCAACAGATGGACAAATTCAGAATAAAGATTAATATTAAACTTAAACAAAATCTCTCTAAAAGTTTGGGTTATTCAGATTAAGGAAATAAATACATGATTATGTTCTGTCTCCTTCTGGACAAAGCAAATGAAGCTTTACTATGATTACTTTGTAATCAAAGAGTACTGTAAAGGTGGGCATAGCAAATCTCAATCAATACATGTGTTTTAGACATAACAATATTGAATGAATGGTTTAACCCAGTTGAACCTTTGAGCATGAAGAACTGCACGGCACCCCAGCTTTTAACATGGTCCAGGTGGAGTTGTGCATAGAATAATCTTGCCTTGACTATACAGTTTCTGTGCTTTAATTGCATCACTGTCAATTTTGTCAAACTGGCAACTAAGCACCTGGCTCATAAAACTCATTCAGCCCAGCTCTGCAGCATGCATACAAGCAAAACTGTAAATTGGGATCAGTTTATTCACCTCTGCATCTGACTTATAGCCAAGAAGACACCATCACCTGCAGACCTGGAGAGGAGGAAACTAAGGCCAGGCAGTGGTGGTGAAAAGCCTCCTGAAGAGCCACCATTCACCTACCAACTTAAAGCTGTGCCACTCAAGTTTGTCAAGGAAATGAAGGACATAGTGCTGAAAGAAGCTGAATCTATTGGCTCTTCTGCAATCTTTGAGGTCCTTATTTCTCCCTCTACTGCAATTACCAGCTGGATGAAAGACGGAAATAACATCCGAGAGAGCCCAAAGCACAGGTTTATTGCAGATGGCAAAGATAGAAAGCTGCATATTATTGATGTCCAGCTTTCGGACTCTGGCGAGTACACTTGTGTGTTACGTCTGGGAAACAAAGAAAAGACCTCCACAGCTAAACTCGTTGTTGAAGGTATTTCCTTGCACCCTGAATATGCTTCAGATTCTTCAACAATTTAAAGCTATAATTTACAGCTTTAAATATGTTTGTATATTATGAGTTTTCAATAATTGTTTCTATTGATCATTTCATATTTTCTTTCTATATGCATTGTATAAAACATAAAATGCATTGAAACATTTATGTTATGTATTCTCTTCCCCCAGAAATACCAGTGCGTTTTTTGAAAACTCTTGAGGAACAAGTCACAGTGGTCAAAGGTCAACCATTTTATTTGAGCTGTGAGCTGAACAAAGAGAGAGATGTGGTCTGGAGGAAGGATGGAAAGATCATAAAAGACAAGCCTGGAAAGTATGCTTTGAGTATTATTGGTTTGCAACGTGCTCTCACCATCACTGATGCAGATGACACCGATGCTGGCACTTATACTGTGACGGTGGAAGATACTGACCTCAAATGTGACTCTGTTGTTCAAGTAATTGGTAAGCAATCAGAGTTAAACTCTAATTTTTCTCCTTTGAATTTGTGTGTGTGTTTGGGGTGCTTTAAAATTAGGGAAGTTTGACTCAGTCAGTACTTGAAAAGGTGCACAGAAGGGTGGTCACCATATTTTTTTCCCTCAGGTAATGGATTCATTATTCTTCATCTTTCTTTAATACATTTTAAAATGTTCACTCTTGATATTTTAAGGCCTGACTGGCTCCCACTGAAGTTATACGAAAAGCTGCTACTCAAAGGAAAATGAATCAGAATTAACATTTTATAGGATTAGGATCATATTGATCATTGTGTGGAAGTCCCAGACAGGATCCGTGGGGAGTAATGCTCAAAATTCCTTGGCAGCATTAGCCAGATTCCAACAATACTGTCAGAAGTGGACTCCAGTTTGATGGATTTTATCTGCTGAATATTAGTGAATAATTTTGGCAAATATATGGCTAGCCCTCAGCTCCCCATTAGGTTGCTGTGATATATTGGAGGATTTTTAGTTTTGTTTTGTCTGGCAATCCTGAGATAGATACTCCTTACCATCTGCCCTCCATACATTGTAAACAAGTCTTTGGGAAATGTTCTGCTCTGGATGCATATGACAACTTCTATTATTGCAGTGAGGAAGAATCGATTCGTGTAAAGCACATGTGCTCATTTCAAGTTATAAACCAATATAAACTGGCAAGTCAGCTTTTTGTAGGTTTTGCCTTTTAAAAGAGTGGAATAATTTAAACTCCAGAAGCCCTTATTTTTCTCATTTATGAACCCACTTATATGTGTTAGTAGCCTACAAACCCTAATTTTTATTTAACTTTTTCTCATGCAGAAATGATAAGAGACTGGTTGGTGAAACCTATAAGAGACCAGCATGTGAAACCAAAGGGTACAGCTACTTTTGTTTGCAATCTTGTCAAGGATACACCAAATTTTAAATGGTACAAGGGAGATGAGGAAATTCCAACTGAACCAACTGAAAAGACAGAGATCTTGAAAGAAGGGAATTTCATTTACCTCAAAATTAAGAATGCTACACCTGAAGATGTTGGTGAATATGCAGTGGAAGTAGAAGGTCGCAGATATCCAGCTAAACTGACCCTTGGTGGTAAGGAAAGTCTTATTTATATTATATGTAATTATTGTATATGACTGTATTTTCAACCCTTTAACAGCAAGTATATTCAAAACTTGAACTCCTGTAAAGTAGTATCAACACTTTCATTGACTGCATAATACATGTTTGTTTGTGCATCTCAGAGCGTGAGGCTGAACTGCTTAAACCACTGGAGAATGTTACAGTTTATGAGAAAGAAACAGCAAACTTTGACACAGAAATTTCTGAGGACGATATTCCTGGAGAATGGAAACTGAAAGGCGAAATCCTGAGGCCCTCACCTGTAAGCATCCTCACATTTAAAAATGCAGTTCATGTAAATGAGAACACTTTGAGGGAGTTCCATGAACTTTTGTTAGTCACATTGTAAAATCTTTGCTAGTCTGTTGTGTCTCTGCAGTCATCCAGTGCTCCGGCACAGAAATTAGACTGGTTAAGATTTATGATGATTGAAATTGTGGTCCTCCTCAACAAACTACATTTCACAACAAATAACATAAAAATAATTTGCAACACATCACAACAAAAATATCCAGGCCTATGCAAATTGTTAGTGTGGTGCTTAAATTAAAAATAGGAGTTGAGTGTTAAGGAAATGTATTTTATTTTATTTTTTTATATTTCCTTTTGAGTAAAATCATTTTGATTTGGTAGCAATTTTGTTTTTAACAGGCAACTATTTCTCCCTGGGTAAAACAAGATTTGGAGTGTTTCTTTTTTATAAACACAGTCCAATATCCTGTTTTTAGAATACCATTTTCTTTATTAAAAATGTATAATTTCTCCAGACTTGTGAAATCAAAGCTGAAGGAGGAAAACGCTTCCTAACTTTACACAAAGTCAAGTTGGACCAGGCGGGTGAAGTCCTCTACCAAGCACTCAATGTTCTCACTACAGCCATCCTGACAGTGAAAGGTACATTGTACTAGCAAATAGAGTGTAGTATCACTTAGTCCAAGTTCACATTGAGTGCTTGAAAAAAATTAATTCTGTTTTGTTTCTAGAAATCGAACTTGATTTTGCTGTGCCTCTGAAAGATGTCACTGTTCCTGAGAAGCGTCAGGCTAGATTTGAATGTGTCCTCACCCGGGAAGCCAACGTTATATGGTCTAAGGGCACTGACATTATCAAAGTCGGAGACAAGTTTGACATCATTGCAGATGGAAAGAAACACATCCTTGTAATCAATGACTCACAGTTTGATGATGAAGGAGAATATACTGCTGAAGTGGAAGGGAAGAAGAGCACAGCAAGATTGATTGTGGAAGGCAAGTATCTCATTATGAATGGAGACTATATGAAGAGCACATCTTTTAGAAATTCACTACCCCATTGTTAAGGTACTGACTAGTAATGTTTAATTATAGGTGTCAGATTGAAGTTCATCACACCTCTAAAAGACCAAAGAGTGAAAGAAGGGGAAACAGCTCACTTTGAGTTCGAGCTTTCCCATGAAGATATGCCAGTGACCTGGTTCAAAAATGACAAAAAACTCCACACAAGCAGAACGGTTCTGATTCATGCAGAAGGCAAGACTCACAAATTAGAAATGAGAGAAGTGACGCTGGATGATATCTCTGAGATAAAGGCTGAAGTCAAGGGCTTGCACACTTGTGCAAAGCTCCAAGTCTTAGGTAAAGTATTATTGCCACTTAATATAAACAATTTCTTAAAGGAATAGTGACAAAACATTAATGTTTTAGTAACATTTTACATTTCAATATACCTTCAACTGATTGCAAGTTTACTAACTGTTTTCCATACCAACATGCCATTTGCAGAAGCCGATCCATACTTCACCGTGAAATTACAAGACTATTCCGCTATCGAGAAAGATGATCTCATTCTGGAGTGTGAACTTAGCAAAGATGTGCCAGTGAAATGGTACAAAGATGGTCAAGAGCTTACAGCTTCCAAGAGAATCTCCATAAAGACTGACGGCACACGTCGTATCCTAAAAATCAAGAAGATTGAAGATGGAGATAAGGGCAACTATGAGTGTGATTGTGGAACTGACAAGACAAAAGCTAATGTTAACATTGAGGGTATGTGGCCATGACTTCCCTTCTGAAAACCTTGTAACATATAGCTTAATGCTGTAAACTTGACATGCATTTTTGTGCTTCCAGCTCGTATAATAAAAGTGGAGCGCCCTCTGTATGGAGTGGAGGTATTTGTTGGTGAAACAGCTCGTTTTGAGGTTGAAATCTCTGAGCCTGATGTTCACCCCATATGGAAGTTAAAGGGAGAAACTTTAACACCTTCACCCGTAAGGCTTTTTCATTATTTTTAAATCACAATGTACATTTTAAAAATCAAAATTCCCCATAGTAACACATGATGGATGGTGGCTTAGAAAAATTATATTTGTTTCCTCCTTCAAACCAGAACTGTGAAATAATTGAAGACGGGAAGAAACATGTTCTTATCCTTTATAATTGCAAACTGGATATGACTGGAGAAGTGTCCTTCCAGGCTGCGAATGCTAAAAGCTCAGCTAATCTGAAAGTGAAAGGTATAATGGCAACATTCTCAGTGCATACAAAACTTTCTTATTAAATCCACCAACAAAAAAGCCAGCAGAAATGCATAATGATCTTCTCTAATTTCAGAACTACCTCTCATCTTTATCACTCCACTCACTGATGTCAAGGTCTTTGAGAAAGATGAGGCCAAGTTTGAGTGTGAGGTGTCTAGGGAGCCTAAGACTTTCCGTTGGTTGAAAGGAACACAACAGATCACGGGTGATGAGAAGTTTGAAATTATATCAGAGGGCACAAGGCATGCCCTGGTAATTAAGACAGTTGCTTTTGAGGATGAAGCTAAATATATGTTTGAAGCTGAAGATAAAAGAACAAATGCCAAGCTGATCATTGAAGGTTTGTTTGACTTGATGCTTCTATGGATAATACACTTGATAATTGTCTTTGAATTGGTTTTTTACATAAATGTAATCATTAATGAGACATGTTGGTTTAGGTATTCGTCTGGAATTCATTACTCCTCTCAAGGATGTAACAGCAAAGGAACGTGAGACTGCAGAGTTTACTGTAGAACTGTCTCACGACAATATCCCTGTTGCCTGGTTCAAGAATGACCAACGACTGCATACCAGTAAGGTGGTTTCAATGAAAGATGATGGCAAATTCCACACTATCACATTTAAAGATCTCTCTATTGATGACACTTCTCAGATCAGAGTAGAAGCTATGAGCAAATCCTCTGAAGCTAAACTCACAGTTCTTGGTAAGTGTTTCCTACTTTTATTCAGTATGAATTTGGATATTGTATATTATATGTAGTCCTGAAAAAAGAATACATGACTGGGAATCAGAAAGTCTTGTTTACAAATCCCTGCTCTGCCACAAACTCATTGTGTGGTTTGATAGGTCACTGAATTTCTTTTTCTATGTTTATAAGGACATTAGTTATTTAAAAACTTCCCAGAACTGTTGTGAGGATTAGTTAATATGTGTACAGTTCTTTGGAGCCACAAAGCAACTTAAAAAGTTACATATTCTTTAAAGAAGCAGCACAATATTTTCCCGTGAAGTTAGCAATTATTACGCTGAATGTGCTTCTTCTTGTTCTATTTTTGAATAGCTATGCTAATAGATTTTGCTGGTTTTGTTATCAAACCACCACATATATATATATCACCATATATATATATCAAAATATTGGGACACTCAGAAAAATAACAACATTATTATTATTGTTGTTGTTACTCCTCTGTTCAGACACTTGACAAGAATAAAAAGCTTTGTCTTATGTATCCTGCATGACCTAAAGATGATATAAACTTTTAAAAATGACTAATTGTGCTTTTAAAACAATTAAAACTTGTCATATGCTTATCTGAACTTGTACTTGCAGAGGGAGATCCTTACTTTACTGCAAAGCTTCAAGATTATACTGCTGTAGAGAAAGATGAAGTGGTTTTACAGTGTGAAATTAGCAAAGCAAACGCTCCTGTGAAATGGATGAAAGATGGCAAAGAAATAACTCCATCAAAAAATGTTGTTATCAAGGCTGATGGCAAAAAGAGAATGCTGATCCTCAAAAAAGCCTTGAAGAAAGACATTGGAACATTCACCTGTGATTGTGGCACTGACCAAACCTCTGCCAAACTCAGCATTGAGGGTAAGGTGATTTTTGTCAGTGCCTCTCTATGATAAGGCCCTTCTGGTGAATTTCTGTTGGAGGCTGATGGCATTGAATGTTCCTTTGTTTTTCTCACCCCCCAGAGCGGGATATTAAGATTGTGCGCCACCTATACAGCGTGGAGGTAATTGAGACGGAGACTGCCCGTTTTGATACTGAAATCTCCGAGGAAGATGTCCACCCCAGCTGGAAACTAAAAGGAGAAACCCTGAATCAATCACCTGTAAGCATAATGCTGAATATGCTCAGACTTGTATGTGGATAGAGATTCATAACAATTATGAGATTAAAAAAATCATTTTAGATTCTTTTAACTTAGCTTCTGGCTTTTTAGATTTTAGGTACACTTGATTCACATATTTTAGTTTTTCTCCACAATGATGAGAGCTAGAAACTTACTTTTAAAAATGAAACTGAGGCTGAGTCTTACATATTTGCATGACTCTTGGCAATTTAGAAAAACAGCAAATATTGAGAGATTCACTATAAAAATCTAAGAGTTGGCAGCACTCTTCAGATTCAGCAGTCCTGATGTAAATAATAAACAATAGGAAAAGTGAGATAGTTGCAAGTTTGTGTGTCTGTGAGTTTGAGATTGTGTGTGAATTCTGTGCATTGCCAGAAACCTACTATTGCTTGCAAGCCAGTGTTTCTCACTGTACCTAGGTTCTTCCTTCTCTCCTGCTATATGAGTGCATTGTTCATGAATACATTTATATCTTTAATAGAGCTAATGGAAATAGTCTATAAGTGGATTTATGAACAAGCATATCATTTGCATTGTTGACTGTATTAGGCAATTTAGTAGCAGTTCAGATTTCAAAAGTATCTATTGCCTAGACATTATGGATGTTTTAAAAATAACACAGAGAGAGAGATGTTAGCAAGGCTACATGTATCTCAAAAAAAATATTCTCCACGTGAATGTTGTCTTACAGATGTACTTTGTGTGTGTGCAGAAATTCTATAAACACAACTCACTAGTTCTATACTTTTTCATTTTCCTTCTTGAAGGAGTGTGAAATTAAGGAGGAAGGCAAAAAGCATTTCCTCGTCTTATACAATGTACGTTTAGACCAAGCTGGTACTGTGGACTTCCAAGCAGCGAATGCAAAATCCAGTGCTCACCTTCGAGTGAAACGTAAGTGTCTTACTAGTATATTAATGAATAAATACAGTCAATCCTGTGTCTTTAAAAAACTAGAAGAAATTAATTAAAATGAAACTAGCTCAGTCCTTATGTCATACAGTCTATTGTTTGGAATGGGTGGCTAAATCACTAAATTGCACTAAACCCATGGTCACTCCTTGTAAGAACAGTGATTCTAAAGTACTGGTGACACCAATGATCTTGAACTATAAAATAATTTTTATAGTTTCTTCCTACAAAAATAATTTTATAGTTCTTCTGTTAGTTTAAGAATTTAAAAAAAAAATAATTTTCGTAGTTTCTTCTTATTAGAGAATGAGAAAAAGGACATTGACTTCAAGGCTTCTGGGTTGTCTTGCATCATCAGTTGTTATGAAACTGAAGTATTACAGCTAAAAGCTTTGTTGTGCTGACATTTCTGGTTAAGATTGCTGGGATGGCACCACACTAATATTTGGGGAAAGAACTAAGAGCTTGATGGACAGGGACAGACCACATGATTGGAAACCACTTGTCTCCCCCTCCAATCCTAGCACTCGCTATTTTGGAAGGCACATGCCTTATCTAGCAAGAGGCATGCAGGGTTTGGCAGGGAGACAGATGCACTGCAGCTTTCCTGCTGACCTTGTTCATTTTAAAGAAACTTGCTCAGCAAACAGGGAATCTCCAATGCCCAGCCCCAAGTAGCCCCCTTCTAGTTAGGGAATTTAAATAGCTTTGCATTGCAATGTCTCTCTGTCTTGGGAGAAGCCACCATCAAGATTAGAGAGTAGGGCAGAAGCTCTCTCTTGGGTGGAAGTGATTAATGTGAGGATGATTTCTCCCCCTCGCCAAGCACGTGTAATTGGCCTGCTCAGGCCCCTCAAGGATGTAACAGTGACAGCTGGTGAATCAGCCACCTTTGAGTGTGAGCTCTCCTATGAGGGAATCGTGGTGGAGTGGTTCCTGCATGGACAAAAACTGGAACCCAGTGACAAGGTAAAGAGACTTCTTGCCACCTGCTTTCTTTCATTCCTAATTTCCCTCTTTCTTCCTTTCCTCTCTCCCCCTCCTCTCCTTTATTTCTTATCTCCCTTCTTCCAGCAGCAGAAGCACTAAGACACAGGAATGTGCTGCTCCTATTTTAGATTATACAATGTTCTCACTTAAACATTATTTACAGAAAAATTCAAATTTAAGTGGATCTGAAATAACATGTGTATTTATCACAAAGAAAGTTAAAAGCTCTCAAAATGCTGGTCACAGAAGTAAATATTTTTGTGCCTGAATCATTGGGAATTGCTATGAAATGATTCCTGCTAAGGTGTGTTGCAGTTTGAGTGAGTTTTATGATAAAATGCAGTTCCTGATTCTTTCCTCTGAATGCAGAGCTGCGTCCAGTTCTGCATATATGGGGATTAAGAAGACTGAAATTCCATTTCAGGCATTTGATCAGGCTTTCCAGATAACCTCCTGGGCAGATTTGTTTGCCAAGCGTTTCTCACTAGTTATTTTTAACCTTTCTTCAAGTGCGGGCTCTTAGCTTTGAGATGTGAGGTGCCTGGAATGCAGTCAATTAAATATCTGAACTCTGCCAATAGTAGAGAATATATTATAAAAATATTAAATGTATGTTACAATTTTTAAGATGCAGTTATTCAGATGCATTCTGTATTAGATACTTATTAGGTATGTGTAATGCCTTCAGATCTCTAGTTAAGCAGAACTGCCTTGTAGGGAAATGATGCAGAGGAAAATATAAACTGGAAGCCTAAAACACAAGTAAATGTCTAAGGTATTACACAAGTTAATGAAATTTCAGAACTTGTAGTAATGCTGATAAGTGTTTCTTTAATGAAAATGAAGTTTAGTTTAATTTTAATGTAGTTTTTTCATATATTAATGAAAGGACTCCTGTTTTCAGTGAGATTTTCTTGGGTTTTACTCAGTTTAGCCAAATCTTAGAATTGTCATCCATATTGCTATACTTAAAGATCTGTAAACAGAATTTAAACTCTTAGATTAGAAATTTAATAAACCAAGTTAAAATTTACTTCCAAATTTTGAAATAAAAATGTGCAAGGCTGTTAGTCAATGAAGTGACTAACTGAAGTCACTATTACTGACTTGCAAAATATAGCAAGAGATATTTAAACATTAAGGGATGCCATATTAATCTTGTCCTTTTGGACTTGAGTATTCTCAGAAACAACTCCATCTCCTCTGTTTTCCTTTTCAATTTAGACTTCCCATTTGCCTTCACCTTACCAGAACTACTTCTATTGCTTCACCTTGTACTTTCCTACAAATAATTTAAATTATTCTTTAGGAGACACTTTATGAACTTCACTCTGTCGGTAGTGGGAGCCTTCTGTGTGGTTGTAATGTTGCTAGGTCCACTCCTAGAGTACATATAGAGTTAAGAGTAGTGAAACTGCAACAGATGATTCAAGAGTAGATGCAGCATTGGACTATCATGGGGCACTCCCTTCACAAGGGGTCCTTAGCTACTGAAATATACTGGTATAATGTTATTACAGTGAGTAAAATGTGTATATAAGAAGAGTTTCAGTTCTTGTACATTTCTCTATCACTTTTATTTCAGACATAGTCATGAACAATACCCACTTTTTACCATAAAGCTATTGCCACAGCCCATATTTACTTGGTGTTTATAAACTTGGTCTCAAGTAAGCTCCATTTTGCAAATTAGTGAGCTAAATTAAAGATTAATTCATTCTTAGACAGGGGAATAAATATATTGATTTGTTTTATTCTCATTTAGGTCATTAATCTATTTGAAACACACACAATGTGAATATGAACATATATTTTTAAAATTATTATTAGATATATGATGTAATTTCTTTAGATTTTGACATATACTTCCATTGGAACATGTGGGAGAATTTAAATACCAGTGCCTCTGTAGATAGGAGGAAAAAATATATATATAACTCTCAAAAATCTTGAAAGTGTTCTAGATACATCATGCCTATGTAAAAGGAAATTGTCCGAAATATGTACCAAAATTAACAATAATAAAAAACCAGTAAAAATAATAAAGCGTAAATGGCATATAGTTGGCTTATATAGTTAATGTGGATACATACAAAATGTTTTTTGTTTAATTAGGTTGTCACACGTGCTGAAGGAAGAGTACACACACTTACGCTCAGAGATGTCAAGTTAACAGATGCTGGGGAAGTCTCACTGACTGCAAAGGATTTCAAAACACAAGCAAATCTTTTTGTAAAAGGTAAGCTGATTAGAATAATTATGTCTGTCTGGTGATTAGTAGTCCATCATGGACCAGGAAATCTATGGACACTCTTTATATTAAACTGCTTAGATCATATCTAAAATACTGCATACTCGTCTAATTATCTCAGTACTGGAAAGGAGTTCTGGAGCAAATTCAGAGAAGAGACAACAAAAACCATTGCAATGGTTACAGGGAATGACCTAAGAAAAGATGAAAACTACAGTACGTGTATATATAGCTTGGTTAAACCAATTAAGATACAGGGACTTGTGATAATGATTTACAAGTACCTAAAATTGTAAGCACCAAGGAGACAAATAAATTGTTTATCCTCTTCTATGTTCTTACAAATACAATAGGCTAAAACTGAATAAATGAAAATTTAAACTGAATATAGTGAAGAATTTTCCAACAGCAATAATCTTTTAGCCTCGTGGATTATTGGCCCAGTAGAAACTATAGGAGCCCCATCACTTGAGAGTAATTTAAAACTAGCTTATACATAGCACTCAAGAATGTATTGTAGGGATAATCCTGTATTGACAGCTGGATGGCTAAAATTATGGTCTTTTCCATCTCTAATTTCTATGCTTCTTTTAGAACCCCCAGTTGAATTTACTAAACCACTTGAGGACCAGACAGTAGAGGAGGAAGCAACTGCAGTACTGGAGTGTGAAGTATCCAGAGAGAAAGCAGAGGTGAAGTGGTTCAAGAATGGACATGAAATTCACAAGACAAAGAAGTATGATATCATTGCCGAGGGCAGGGTCAGAAAACTCATTATACATGGCTGCACATTGGATGATGCTAGAACGTATACCTGTGATGCTAAGGATTTCAAGACCTCTTGCTTCCTGAATGTGGAACGTAAGTCATTGTGTAATTTAACCTTTTTGTTGTTATTACTATTATTACTAATAATGTTATCAGTTTAATGATTTATTCTTGCCTAACTATGATTATTCTCATCTTTGAGATATGTATGTTTATATATTTTTCTTATAGCTCTTCGTGTTGAGTTTACAAAGCCCCTTACCGACCTTGAAGTTAAAGAAAAAGAGATTGCTCGATTTGAATGCGAAATTTCCCGCCCAAATGTCAAGGTCTGTAATATCATGTTCTTATTATCTGAATAACACTTCAATGTGAAGGTTTTCTTTAAAAAAAAATCTCAATTTTAAGTTATTGTGAAGTAACACAATAATAAGATTGAGATGCAATGCATTAATATTAGTAACAGTATTACAATATCTATTTGCTTTAAAAACAGGTGTGGTGGTTTAAGGATGGCATTGAAATAAGAAAGGGCAAAAAGTATGACATAATTTCCAAAGGAACCCAGCGTATTCTTGTGGTCAACAAATGTCTATTTGAAGATGAAGCAGAATATGCATGTGAAGCAAAAACAGCTAGAACCTCTGGCATCCTTACAGTTATAGGTAAAAATAAATCTACTCTTGAATTTACTTCATATGAAAGAAGAACAATAGCTTGGTCATTGTTTTAATCAAATGCTTCTAAATTTCTTATTATAGAGGAGGAAGCTGTCTTCACCAAAAATCTTCCCAATATCGAAGTAAATGAAACTGACACTGTGAAATTTATTTGTGAAGTCTCTAAGCCTGGTGCCGAAGTAACTTGGTTTAAAGGAGATAAGGAGTTACCTGAAGGTGGTAGATATGAACAAATTGCTGATGGTCGAAAGAGAATTCTCATCATTCATAATGCTCGTCTTGATGATGCTGACGAATACAGCTGTAGGCTTCCAAGCACTCGCACAACTGGCACACTCAAAGTACAGGGTAAGAGAATTGCTTTGGTATATTTGTTTTCATAGAAAAATCAGACAATGGTGTGCAATTTTATTTTGCTTTCTTTATACAGAAAAAAAAAGAAACAATATATGTTCAACATTTATTTTTACAGAACTTGCAGCAGAATTTATTACCAGACCACAAAATGTTGAAGTACTGGAAGGAGAAAAAGCCAAATTTGTCTGCTCAGTATCCAAAGATGGCTATGAAGTACAGTGGCTGAGGGGTAATAAGGTGCTTGAGTCTGGTGATAAGTATGACATCATTTCAGATGGCAAAAAGAGAATACTTGTCATTAAGGACTCAATTTTAGGAGACGAAGGAAAGTATTCCGTCAATGTGGGTGGAATCAAAGCAACAGCACACTTAAAAGTGATTGGTAAGCTTTGTTTATTTTACTCGTGTGTGTGTGTACACATTTTATTTTATTATTTTACAGTATGAAAGATGCAATATATTTTCTCAATTTCAGAAAAACTCAGGATTGTAACTCCACTAAAAGATCAAGTAGTTAAAGAGGGAGAAGAACTTGTCTTTAACTGTGAGGTCAATACAGAAGGTGCCAAAGCTAAATGGTACAAAAATGAAGAGGCAATATTTGATAGTCCAAAATCCATCATGGTCCACAAGGATTTAGTTTACACTCTCAGAATCAGAGATGCACACTTTGCAGATCAAGCCACCTACACTGTCTCACTATCAAACGCCAGAGGGGAACATGTCAAGAGTTCTGCTGCCTTAACAGTATTGGGTAAGTAACTTACATTTTAAAAGATACAGACATTTAATCATGTCAAATGCTGATTTAAAAAAGGATGTAAATGAACCATATTTTATTTTATTTTTCATTTTAACAGAGGAGGATCTCAGAATTGTTGTACCTCTTGAAGATGTTGAGACAATGGAGAAGAAATCTGTCACATTCTGGTGCAAAGTCAATCGCCTCAATGTTACCCTTCAGTGGACAAAGAATGGCGAGGAAGTTACATTTGACAGACGCATTTTGTACAAAGTTGACAAATACAAACACTCGCTTATCATTAAAGATTGCGGATTTATAGATGAAGGTGAATACACTGTCACTGCTGGACAAGACAAATCTGTTGCAGAGCTCATTATCACTGAGGCACCTGCAGACTTCATTGAGCACCTACAGGACCAGACTGTCACTGAATTTGATGATGCTGTCTTTGCCTGCCAGCTTTCCAAAGAGAAAGCAAGTGTAAAATGGTACAGAAATGGACGAGAAATCAGAGAAGGCAAAAAGTATGCACATTTTATCACATTTCTCTTGTTAAACTTCTAGATATATTTGCAGTGTTTTGGTGTTTGTTCTGTAGTTTAATATATAATTCACTTATTTCTCTCACTGTCCCTTGTCCCCATAAAGGTATCTGTTTGAAAAGGATGGAAATTTGCACAGATTAATTATAAAAGACTGTAGACTAGAGGATGAATGTGAATATTCCTGTGGAGTAGATGACAGGAAATCTAGGGCAAGACTTTTTGTTGAAGGTAATTGTAAAATTTAAAAGGATCTTCTGCCAGTTTTTAGTAATCAGAAGAAAGATTGAACACTATTCATATTAACTGGTATTTATTTCAGAAATCCCTGTTGAGATCATCCGACCACCACAAGATATTTATGAAGCTCCAGGCTCTGATGTCATCTTCATGGCTGAGTTAAATAAAGACGGAGTGGAAGTCAAGTGGTTGAGAAATAATATGATTATAGTCCAAGGTGACAAACATCAGATGATGAGTGAAGGAAAGGTTCATAGGCTGCAGGTGTGTGAGATAAAGCCTCGTGACCAAGGCGAATACAGATTTATTGCCAAAGATAAAGAAGCTAGAGCTAAACTTGAATTGGCTGGTAAGTCATCTACTTCATTGTATTTATCTTATAAAATCTGAGCTTAGTAAATAAAAATATTGTCACTAGTTATGTAACATTTCACATACCTTTTCAAAAGGTTGGATTAGAATGTGTAGTAAAGTGGAGACAATCTGAAATCTTATTAAACTACTTTTCCGTGACTCATTGGGATTATAATTCAGTCAAAAAAGAAATTGCCAAACTAACATTTCTATTTCTTTATGAAAAATGTTCAAGTTTTTTTTCAATGGTCACATCCAGAAAGAAAGAATTATGCTGTAAAGGCCATCTGAAACATACTTATTGTGACACTGCAGTTCTATAAAAAAAATGTCATTTTGGTGGGGTTACTCACCTGAGTAAAGTTGCTTGTGCCATTTTGCAGCATCAGATCATGAAAATGCCTTGAGTTAATGCCCAACAGCAGCCGCCTTCTCCCTACATTGACACACACACACATTTGTACATCAGTGTGGTCTAATGGATAGACCCACTGTATTGGGACTTAGGAGACCTGGGTTCTATTCTGGGCTCTATCACTGACCTCAGTTTCCCCAGCTGTAAAATGGGGATAATAATACTGATCTCCTTTGTAAAGTGTTCTGAGATCTACTAATGAAAACCTCTATATTAGCACTAGCTATGGATCTTGCCTTGTGGCCTCTAGACCTCTCCTGCAATATCCCTCTGTGATTGTTATTGGGGAGGCTTCTGCAATGACCTGTTTGATTTGGGTGAGCCAGAAATAGACAGGACAGTTTCCCCCTTGTACTCAGCCGGGTCTTGGTCCTGTGCCGCATCAGGCATGCAATGTATACTGGCCAGCTTGAATTTGTCCCTGTAGGGCAACCCCATGAATACATTAATAGTTTGCTTAAGATTCAACTCCCCTTACTTTTTCTGAGTTAGAATCTGTATTGAATATGCAAGAAATATATCAAGTAATTTTGAAAACATTAAACATTGGCCTCACTGGTCTTCTTTAGCTGCACCAAGAATCAAGACTGCTGATCAGAACCTTGTGGTTGATGTTGGGAAGCCTTTGACCATGGTTGTTCCATATGATGCCTACCCAAAAGCAGAAGCCGAGTGGTTAAAAGAGGATGAAAGCCTACCCACACACACAGTTGATACAACAGCTGACAACACCACCTTCAAAATTTTTGAAGCAAAGAAATCAGATAAAGGAAGATATAAGATTATACTTCAGAACAAACATGGCAAAGCTGAAGCACACATCAATGTAGATGTTATTGGTAAGCTCTTTATTAAGGCCTTCTCTGCTCTGGGTTTTGCTCAGTTTACAGCTATTGCTGGTAAGCCACCAATTTAGCTCTATGAGACATAAAGAAAGAAAATGCCATCATTTGCAGTGTTGGGGTTTTACCTGTTTTCAAGCAGGAATAAGCTACCTCAGTGCAAATCATAACTTATAGCAGCTTACCCTTTGCTTGTAGATCAATGTAAAAACAAAGATGAGGTACATTAAAAATACTTTTCACATAAATTTCAGATGTTCCAGGTCCAGTTAGAAACTTAGAAGTCACTGAAACATATGATGGTGAAGTTAGCCTTGCCTGGGAGGAACCAGAAACTGATGGTGGAAGTAAAATCATTGGCTATGTCGTTGAAAGACGTGATATCAAGCGTAAGACCTGGATTTTGGCCACTGACCGTGCTGACAGTTGTGAATATACCGTTACTGGACTTCAGAGAGGAGGAGTTGAGTACCTCTTCCGAGTCAGTGCCAAAAACAGAGTGGGCACTGGGGAACCAGTGGAAACGGACACACCTGTTGAAGCAAAGAGCAAATTTGGTAAGCAACAATTTTGAAAAGTATCTCAAAATATTTTTAGTTTTTGCTTTTTTTCTCACAACAAACATTATTCTTCTTCTTCCCCCAAAAAATAAAATGTAGATGTTCCTGGTCCTCCTCTGAATGTAGAAGTTATTGATGTGAACAGATTTGGTGCTTCTCTTACCTGGGAGCCACCAGAGTATGATGGAGGCTCTCCAATTACTGGCTACATTGTTGAATTGCGTGACAAAGGTTCAATCAGATGGGAGCCAGCCATGACCACTGGAGCACATGAATTAACTGCTACTGTGACTGATGTTGTGGAAAATAAAGAATACTACTTCAGAGTCAGAGCACAAAACCAGATTGGAGTTGGCAAACCAAGTGCTGCTACTCGAGCTATTAAAATTATGGACCCAATTGGTGAGTATGAAAGTATTGGTAGTGTTGATTGTTTTATAATATGAGGAAATTGTGATTATTTGTACACCCTATATGCAGAAAAGACCAGGAATTGAGTAGAGACAGGTAGAATGCATAGGGAGAAAGTAGTGTGCACTAAGTTAGCTCTTTCCACTTTTCTTCTTTGAATTTACCAGAAATATTTTGTGATCATTTGGTAAATTAGGAACTCTTAAGAATAACTGTGACAGAGCTTCTTCCAAATAATTCTGCTCTGGAATTGGAAGCCAATCTCTTTTTAAAAAAACTATTGTTTACTAGGACTATGGGGAAGGCTTTAAATAATATTTAAGATATCAATGGACAATATAGTTCAACTTATATAGGGTAAGACCAAATCTCCTTTTCCAGTGGGTAATATCTAATTTCTTCAAATTGTTTTCAGAAAAACCAAGTCCTCCCATTAACCTCAGTCATTCAGACCAAACCAAGTCATCTGTGCAGCTTACATGGGAGCCTCCTCTAAAAGATGGAGGAAGTCCAATAATGGGTTATATTATTGAAAGACGTGAAGAGGGAACAGACAAATGGATCCGCTGTAACCCAAGACTTGTCCCTAATCTTACTTATAAAGTAAGATGGTTCATTCTTAAATGAAATATTCAGTATGTGTTCACAATATTTAACATGATTTTTAATTTTCAAATTTATTTTTTTTAAGGTAACTGGATTGAAACCAGGAGCCAGTTACTACTACAGAGTCTCTGCAGAAAATGCAGCTGGTGTATCAGATCCAGCCGAGGCTATTGGACCACTGACTGCAGATGACACTTATGGTAAGCAGCTTTCTTTTTATTTTAAATAGTTAATCTGGTAAGACATAAAACTGCATCTGTTCAGGGTATCATGAGAGTACTAGCTGTCAGTGCTAAAATCAGGATGTTACTGTTCAAGCCCTTCATCTGACAATTACAATATTAGCACTTAGTGCCAACAGCAAGGGTCTTTGACCCGGTGAAATTCTGGGACACTTCTTTGTTACAAGCATCTCTGCAGGTGGGCTCGCTCTATGTTGGGAGATCCAATGAACAACAGCATAAGCAGCTATGCAGGAGAGGGAGGATGGTCTTTTAACTACCCATCTACTGAGTGGGACCAAAAACTTTTACAAATATATTAAAAGTTTTACTACCAATGGAAGTTAAACTTCACACCTGCTATTGTTTAGCCAGCTAGCTATCTTAAGGCTTTCTAAAGAGCACACTAGTAGAGAGAGGGCAGGAGTGAGCTGCTGCAACTGGGCCCACGAGGCTCCTCTCTGGCTGCTGCTGGTGGTAGAGGAGTCAAGAAGCAGCTTGCCAATAGCCGAATCATTGACAACAGTGTAAAAATCAAAAAGTCTGAAAGTATTTAATAGAATAATTTTTTCCCCTTTTTCAGTTGGACCTACAATGGACTTACGTGCATTTAAAGATGGACTGGAAGTTATTGTCCCAGAGCCACTCAAGATCCATGTTCCTATCACGGGCTACCCTGTGCCAACTGCAACGTGGTCTGTTGGTGACAAAATCTTAGAAAAGGATGACCGTGTGAAAATAAAGACTACTGCAACCTTTGCAGAACTTGTTATTACTCCAAGTGAACGTCCAGACAAGGGCATTTATACCTTGAAATTAGAAAACCCTGTGTCATCTGTTTCAGGAGAAATTGATGTTAATGTCATTGGTAAGCAGGAAAAAACCTCCTTTTGGGTATTTAAATTATAGCAATAATTTCTAATAGATATCTTGCAAAAAACCTTAGGATCATTATACAATGAGAAACCATACAACATTCAGCAAACCAGGTATATTTAACAATAATTCTAACAAATATAACTTCACTGAAATCCATCTGCAATGGTCTTTCAGTTTTCAGTATCCTACAATTCATAATTTAGGGGAGAGTGCCTAAGTAGCCAAAATCTTTTAATAAATAGATTCAATGGAAAATATGGTAAACTATTGATGAAAAGACAAATTAATGTAGTATATGTCACTTCCAGCTCGCCCAAGTGCACCAAGAGAACTAAAAGTTATAGACATGACCAGGAACACAGTGCAGTTGACATGGGAAGCACCAGAAAATGATGGAGGAAGTCCAGTAACTGGCTATCTTATTGAAAAACGTGATGTAAGCCGGAAAACATGGACCCAGGTAAGTTTTTTTATTTGCTTTTGTAAATACAGTTAGTTGTCACTTCCTATATTGTTTTCATTTGTACCGCTGAAGTCTGGTCATTTGATGTTTGGGAAAGAATTCTAGAAATATATTAGAGCATTTCTTTTTCTCAGGTTCTGGATAATGTTGTTGATCAAGAGTTTACTGTACCTGACCTCATCCAAGGAAAAGAATATTTGTTTAGAGTTTCAGCACGCAATAAATGTGGACCAGGAGAGCCCGCATATATTGATGAACCTGTAAATATGTCAGCACCAGCAAGTTAGTACTCTTCTTTATGTTTCTATTATTTTGCTGCTTTTGCTTTTATATGACTTTTTGAAAAAAATCTATCTCAAATTGGTTTTTAAGATGCTATATATCTTTCATATTGTAGCGGTGCCTGATCCACCAGAGAATGTTAAATGGAGAGATCCAACATCTAAAAGCATCTTCCTAGCATGGGAACCACCTAAGTATGATGGTGGTTCACGCATCAAGGGTTATCTGGTCGAAAAATGCCAACGTGGCACTGACAAGTGGGAGCCCTGTGGTGAGCCTGTTGTTGAAACTAAGTAAGCATTTTAAACCCAAAAATCAGGAGGAATGTCATTTTAATTAAATAAAATATTCTATTCCTACCATTTTAAATATATGAATTATTTTATAATTAACAGAATGGAAGTAACAAAACTTAAAGAAGGGGAATGGTACTCATACCGGGTTAAGGCCTTAAACAAACATGGAGCAAGCAAGCCAAGCAAGCCAACAGATGAGATCCAGGCCATAGATGCAAAGGGTAATTATTTAAATGAACGAATGAAATCCAATTTATTCTTTCTAACATTCTCCATAACAACGTTTTAATTTTCTCTTAACTCAGAAGCCCCAGAAATTTTCCTAGATGTGAAACTTCTGGCTGGACTGACTGTAAAAGCTGGAACTAAAATTGAGCTACCAGCTACAATAAAAGGAAAGCCTGAGCCTCGGATTACTTGGACCAAGGCTGATAAAATCCTGAGACCTGATGATAGAATTACTATCGAAACCAAACCTAACCATTCCACAGTCACTATTACGGACAGCAAGAGAAGTGACAGCGGAACCTATATTATTGAAGCTGTAAATTCCAGTGGGCGTGCTACCGCTGTTGTTGAAGTTAATGTTTTAGGTATATTATATTTATTATATTTATTCGTAAATCAAAATAAATGTAGACAACCATATAAGCATCAGAAATTAATATTAATCTATGTCATCCATAGATAAGCCTGGTCCCCCCGCTGCATTTGATATATCAGATATTACAAATGAATCCTGCTTCCTGACATGGAATCCTCCTCGAGATGATGGTGGATCTAAAATCACAAACTATGTTGTTGAGAGAAGAGCTACCGACAGTGAAGTATGGCACAAGCTGTCATCAACTATTAAAGAAACCAACTTCAAAGCGACGAACTTAACCCCTCATAAAGAATATATCTTCCGAGTCAGTGCTGAAAACATGTATGGTGTTGGGGAGCCAGTTCAACATAGCCCCATCATTGCTAAATATTCATTTGGTAAGATAATTAATTTGATGCTCAGTTTACTGTGTACTTTTACAGAAAATATATACATTTACAAATGTGTGTGTGTATGTTTAAATTTATATTTATGAATTTGTACAGATCCACCAGGGCCTCCAACAGGTGTCACACCTTCTGAAATCACGAAAGAGTCTGTGACCTTAACATGGTGTGAACCAGATGAAGATGGTGGCAGTCCAATCACTGGTTATTGGGTTGAGAGATTTGATCCTGATCACAATAAATGGATAAGATGCAATAAGATACCAGTGAAAGACACAACGTTCAAGTATGACTACTATCAATTTAGCTTATAAATGGGGCTATAAATACAGATAAATGTAACACTGACCTATTCAACAAATATATCATTTTCTTATTCTCTTCTTTTGCTGTCCTAAATGTAGAACAAGTTAATGTCTGATGGCATGCTTTCTCTTTCAATACTTAATTTTAATCAAGAATTTCTTTATGGCAGACTGAGTCTTATATCTTTTCCTTTTCCCCACAAATGGAATAGCTACTTTCTCTGCTGCATCCCCAAGCACCCTCTGTGATTGCCAAACACTATTCTCAAAGTTGGTGCCATTGCCATTCCATAGTTTAGGTCACACAGGGAAATTTGTCAACACTTGTATATAGCTAACAATCTTCCAATCCAAAGAGCAAAAACATCTGGCAGGTCCCCAACATTAGTCTTCTGTATGACAGTGTAACTTTCTGCTGTTGCTAAGGAGGAGTACAGAAAATAGCACAAGCATGTTGGGACAAAATCAGAAAGGCTAATGCATAAAATGAGTTACACCCAGCAATAAAGATAACAGGCAATAAGAAAAGGTTCTTTAAATACATTAGGAGTAAGAGAAAGACCAAAGAAAGTATAGGTTCTGTATTTAGCAGGGAAGCAGAGTTAATAACTGAGGGCTGAAGTAGAAGAAGAAGAAGAAGCATTCAATGCCTATTTTGCTTGAGTCTTCACTTAAAAAATTAATGGTGACCAGATATTCAATATAACTAATATTAACACCAAGGGAAAAGAAAGTAAGCCAAAATAGGGAAAGAACAGGTTAAAGAATATTTAGCTAAAATGAATTTATTCAAGTCGGCAAGACTTGATAAAATTTATCCTAGGGCACGTAGGGAACTAGCTGAAGCAATCTCAGAACCATTGCCAATTATCCAGAGTTCCAGAGGACTAGAGAAGGGCAAAGATATAGTACTTATGTTGAAAAAGAGGAACAAAAAGGACCCAAGGAATTATAGATGAATCAGCCTAAATTCAATACCTGGAAAGATACTGGAACAAATTATTAAACACTCAGTTTATGAGCACCTAGAGGATAATAAGGAATACCCAGCATGGATTTGGTAAGAACAAATCCTGCCAAACCAATCTAATTTCCTCCTTTAACAAAGTTACTGGGCTAGTGGATGGGGGAGGGAAGTAGTAAATGTGATATAGCTTGATTTTAGTAAGGGTATGTCTATACTGATGGCGGCAAAGTCACCGCTGTCAGATCAGCCTATCTGGATCGATTGAGCGGTCAGTGAAGACCCGCTCAATCGATCCAGAAGTTGGCGCTGGTAAACCACCCCCTCAAGTGGTTTCCGTCAGCGCAGTGAAGTGAAGACGCCGTGTAGAAGGGAAGCACAGCAGTCGATGGGAGTTACGCAAGCTATTCTACGTAGCTTACGTAACTCCCGTCGACTGCTGCCGAATCGCTAGGTAAGTGTAGATCAGGGCTCAGTCTTTTGACAATCATACATGACATTCTCCTAAGCAAAGGGAAATGGGGTCTAGATTAAATTTCTATGGAGTGGGTGTACAACTGTTTGAAAGACTGTACTCAAAGAGTAGTTATCAATAGTTCACTGTCAAATCGGGAGGGTGTATCTATGGGGTTCTGCAGGGGTCAGCCCTGGGTCTGGTATTATTCAATATTTTCATTAATGACTTGGATAATGGAGTGGAGAGTATGCTTATAAAATGTACAGATAACACCACGCTGGGGAGTTGTTGCAAGCACTTTGAAGGACTGGTTTGGAATTCAAAATGACCTTGACAAATTGGAGAATTGGTCTGAAGTACAACACTTAGGAAGGAAAGATCAAATGCACAACTACAAATTGGGGAATAACTGGGTGGGTCGGGATTATAGTGGATCACAAATTATAGGGGATCACAAATTGAATATGACTCAACAGTGTGATGCAGCTGGGATGTATTTACATGAGTATCATATCTAAGACACGGGGTAATTGTCCCACTCTTCTCTGCCCTAGTGAGGCCTCAGCCAGAGTACTGTGTCCAGTTCTGAGTGCCACACTTTAGAAAAGATATGGACAAATTGGAGAGCAACAGAAATGACAAAAGGTTAAGAAAACCTGACCTATGAGGAAAGGTTAAAAAAACTTGGCATGTTTAGTCTTGAGAAAAGAAGAAGGGGACCTGATAACAGTCTTCAAATATGTTAAGGGCTACTATAAATATGACCTGGATCAATTGTACTCTGTGTCCACTGAAGGTAGGACACATAGTAATTAGCTTAATCTGCAGCAAGGGAGATTTAGGTTAGATATTAGGAAAAACTTTCTAACTCTAAGGGTAATTAAGCTCTGGAATAGGCTTTCAAGGGAGGTTGTGGAATCCCCATTAATGGAGGTTTTTAGGAACAGGATGGACAACACATGCCAGGGATCATCTAGGTTTATTTAGTCCTGCCAGAGCATTGGGTGCTGGACTTGATCCCTTTTGAGCTCTCTTATAGTCCTACATTTCTATGATTCTATTGTCAGTATATCATTTAGTATCTTTAATCTATAACATTTAATATAACATATTAGCTAGGAATTTGGGGTGGGAGGTTTACATATATAACAATATACTGACTTAAAAATACAATGCTAAGCATGCATTAATGTGTAGGTTTGGCTTTATTACTAAATATACATTTTATTCCCTATTAACAGAGTTAAAGGTCTTACCAACAAGAAGAAGTACAAGTTCCGTGTCTTGGCAGAGAATCTTGCGGGACCTGGAAAACCAAGCAAGGAGACAGAGCCAATCTTAGTGAAAGATCCTATTGGTATTATGAATACATTTCTTTCACGGTTTAATTGAACATAGAACAAATTATTTCCTTGATTTTAAAGTCTAAATTATTATTTAATTTGTGTCTAGATCCTCCCTGGCCCCCAGGCAAGCCAACTGTGAAAGATGTTGCCAAAACATCATTATTCCTTCAGTGGACAAAACCAGAACATGATGGAGGTGCAAAGATTGAGTCCTATGTCATTGAGTTACTAAAAACCGGAACGGATGAGTGGGTCAGAGTCGCTGATGGAGTTCCCATGACTGAACATTTCCTCAAGGGGCTTATGGAGAAACAAGAATACTCCTTCCGCATAAGAGCTGTGAACAAGGCTGGGGAGAGCGAGCCTAGTGAGCCCAGTGACCCTGTGCTATGCAAAGAGAGACTGCGTGAGTAGCATTTCAAATATATATTGTTAAAAATACACATTTTACAGTTTTAAAATAAAAACTAAAACAGCCTAAACTGTGTCTGCATGTTTAGCCATCAAGTAAATTTTTGTAAGCTTATGAAATATTGAAATCAGTCCTGCATCCACTGTAAAAATGCCATCTTTTAATAAGCTCCATGTTATTCCCTGTCTTCTGTGCCTCTGATAGGATAAAGAGATAAAACTATTTTTCTTTGTTTTAATATATTTTACAGATCCTCCTTCACCACCTCGATGGCTTGAGGTTATTAACATTACTAAGAACACTGCAGATCTTAAATGGACTGTACCAGAAAAAGATGGGGGTTCCCCAATTACCAATTACATTGTTGAAAAGAGAGATGTGAGACGGAAAGGCTGGCAAACAGTTGACACTACAGTAAAAGACACCAAATACACAGTGACCCCGCTCACTGAAGGTTCACTCTATGTGTTCCGTGTGGCTGCTGAAAATGCAATTGGGCAGAGTGACTACTGTGAAATTGAAGATTCCGTTCTTGCTAAAGATACTTTCAGTAAGTTTTCACCTTTGCATAGTAGTTATTAGTAGTTATTGTATACAAAGACATAGTTTTTGGACTCCTTTTCTCCTAATATGGATATTTTGTTTTTAGCTACTCCTGGACCACCGTATGCTCTTGCAGTGGTTGAAGTGACAAAGAGACATGTTGACCTAAAATGGGAACCACCTAAGAATGATGGTGGCAGACCAATTCAAAGGTAAGATAATTACAGGTTTGTATAGCGCTAGCAGAATAGTAGGTGATATTTAGATATACAGGAAGACAAGGCTCTTTTCTCAAAAAGCTTAAAATCTAGACAGACAAGGTATAAATGGAGGGAGAGGAATGTGATATAAAGGGAAGCAGTGTGGTCATACCTGTTAAGGCTGTGAGTTCAAAAAACAGGAGATCTTCTACAAATATATGACCTAATTTGCATGTTCAGTGAATACTGTAGCATCAAGGTTATATGAAGGAATCAGATGAATTCACATCATCTTTATAATCCAACAAACTTTAATGCAGACAGAGCCCTTACACAGCAGTGCCTGCCTCTCCTAGAGATGGGGATAGCTGGCTCCAACCACCAAAATAACACTGTCCCCCACATCTCTGGCTCCCCATAACCCTAGTCCCCACCTTTTGAGCTTGCCTTGTCTCTCCTTCCATCAAGCTTCTTCATTCCCATGAAGCATTGTCCCATACATTCCGACAGTCATAGAGATATGGCTAGAACACCCACCTAAATCTCTTATTTTAGTATCACTCTAGCCATATTATCTATGCCTTGGCAGGTTGGATCTATGATCTAGGTGGAATTTCTATGGTTAGAGTCCTTCTAGACTCTAATCACTGAGACCCGTCTTAGAGGCAACAGAGACATAGGCTGGAGATCCTTCCCTTCAGGTTTGCAGCTCTCCTAATCTGGAGAATGAAGCAGTTGCTCAGGAGCCCAGAAGTGGGATCCCCAGACAGAGAGTCCCCCAACCAAAACTGAGATTTAACAGGTCTGAATAGTTAATATGTGAAGTTAAGCCCACAGCACATTAGCTCTACATGCAATTCTGTGTTTATTTTTGCTTTTTTTTCCTTTGTTTGTTTCTTTTAATATCTCTTTGCCTATTTTCAGTGTGAATGAAATTGTGAACATTCTATGATTCCATGCTTCCAATGGTATCTTTTCTTATTTACATAGATATGTTATTGAAAAGAAAGAAAAACTAGGCACACGGTGGGTGAAAGCTGGCAAGACACCTGGACCCGACTGTCATTTCAGAGTGACTGATGTTATTGAAGGAACAGAGGTACAGTTCCAGGTTCGTGCAGAAAATGAAGCTGGTTGTGGTCATCCAAGTGAACCAACTGATCTCCTTGCGATTGTAGACCCAACAAGTAAGTCATAATGAAATAATTGAAGTATGAAATATAGGGTCAAAATACTATGTAGAACCAATAGACTGATATTGCAAAAAGTACTGTAATTCTTATGCCCACAGAAATGTGTTAGTCTTTACGGTGCTACAGGAGTCTCTTTGTTTTTGCTGTAATTCTTTTGCATTTTTACAGGCCCTCCTTCACCTCCTCTGGATTTACATGTGACAGATGCAAGCAGAAAGCACATTTCCATTGCATGGAAACCACCAGAGAAAAATGGTGGTAGTCCTATTATTGGATACAATGTTGAGTTGTGTGAAGCGGGAACAGAAAAATGGATGCGAATCAATTCTCGTCCAGTAAAAGACTTGAAATACAAAGTTGAAGAGGGCATTGTTCCTGACAAGGAGTATGTGCTAAGAGTAAGAGCTGTCAATGCTATTGGAGCTAGTGATCCATCAGACATCTCAGAAAATGTTGTTGCTAAAGATCCAGACTGTAAGAATATATTACTTTTTAAAGTGATTGGTAATTTATAAATGCAAAAGTAGATTGGCATTTTGAAGCTTTTTAATAATAATAATATACTATTACTTTTGCAGGCAATCCTACTATTGACCTAAAGACTCAAGACATCGTTGTTATTGAAGGAGAGAAGTTAAGTATCCCTGTACCCTTTCGAGCTGTTCCATCACCAACCATTACATGGCATAAAGATGGCAAGGAGGTTAAAGCAGGGGACAGAACAACAATGAAGAGCGATTACACATCTGCATTACTTGAAGTCACAAACAGTGTTCATGCTGATGCAGGTGTTTACACTATCACACTAGAGAACAAATTGGGCTCAACAACTGGCTCAGTCAACGTCAAAGTCATAGGTAACTAAACTTTTTTTGACAATAAGCTTTTTGAGGGGGGTGGTGCTTACCCCTGTTCTAGGCCATTGATGGCATAAAAGGGCAATGAAAATCCCATATCTGGCCAGGGAGGATTTTCCTGGTGCAGGCACTCAGGAGACTGGTATAAGGTTGCCTCTGAAGGATCCCATGTGGGCCATGGTATCGGAAGCATGCCAGAGGAAGGATTTAGTGGGGGAAGGGATATGTTGGAGCCCTAGCACACAATGCTGCAGAGTTTCTAGGTGGCACTTTCGCCCCTAAAGCAGCTTTGGGAGATTGCCAGAACTTAGTCAGGTCCCCAGCTCTGTTGACTTGCACTGGGAACCTCTCAATCGCCAGAATAGCCCAGGAGCTGAAGGAAACAAACGTGACTTAAAGCCATCACAGCCCCCTTTTCCCTGGGATACAAATTGTGTGCTGTGTCTGTCAGAGGACGCATAGCATAGCACAGAATCTTACCCTTTATACCCATTCTAAAATAATATAATTATGCACTATAAATGAACAGTCTTGCCAATTATTTATATTTAAAATGCTATTCAGACATAAAATCCCTAACAGAGGTCAATTTTGACACTTTAATTGATCTGTAATCCCTCTATAAGCCAATTACTATGGAGAATAAAATAAATAAACTAAAGCCAACAGGTTATATGAATCTTTCATGTCTACTGCCATAAGGAAATGTAAATTCATGTCTATGCTGTGCAACCAATATTGTTCTTTTGATCTGGTTTGTGCAAAACAAAAGTAAAAAATACAATGTAATTTCACACTTGTACTAAAGCAGTTTCCTAGCTTCTTCTTCTTCTTCTTCTTCTTCTTCTTCTTCTTCTTCTTGTTAGAGTAATTAAATAAAAATTATTATTTGAAACAGGTCTGCCTGGACAGTGCAAAAACATTAAAGCAAGTGAAGTGACTAAAAATTCATGCAAGGTAAGCTGGGAACCTCCAGAATATGATGGTGGCACTCCCATTTTACATTATGTCCTGGAACGTAGAGAAGCTGGTCGTAGAACATATATTCCAGTGATGTCTGGTGAGAACAAACTCTCGTGGCATGTCAAGGACCTTATACCAAATGGTGAATATTACTTCCGTGTTAAAGCTGTCAATAAGATTGGAGGAGGCGAATACATTGAATTAAGGAACCCAGTCATTGCTGAAGACCCAAAGCGTAAGTTCTTATATTAATGGATAATCGACTAGATTGATTTTAAAGTAATTTCTCTATATCTTCTAATTGTTTTAAGTTCTATTTTTTATTATCATTTTACAGAGCGTCCAGATCCACCTGTTGATCTTGAGATTCATAATCCAACATCAAAGTCAGTAACTCTTACATGGAAGCCTCCTTTGTATGATGGAGGATGCAAGATTATGGGCTATATCTTAGAAAAGATTGCTAAGGGTCAAGACAAATGGGAAAGGTGCAATGACTTTTTGGTACCTGTGTTGACCTACACAGTAAAAGGTCTTGAGGAGGGCAAGGAATACCAGTTCCGTGCTCGTGCAGAGAATGCGGCAGGTGTCAGTGAACCTTCTCGTACCACTCCATTAGTGAAAGCTGTCGATCCCATTGGTATGATTTGCTTATTTTTCTTATTACCACCTATTCTTAAACCTACTGGAAAATACTGCTCTCAATTTCATTTATAAATGCAAATTTAAAATATATTTCTTATTATTACAGAGGTTCCCAAAGTCTTCCTTAGTGCTAATTTACAGGCTGGCCTTGAGGTGAAGCGAGGTGATGAGATTGAACTGGACGCACGTATTTCTGGATCACCGTATCCATCTATCACTTGGTTAAGGAATGATGAAATTATTAGGCCAGAGGAAATAAAAAAGAGAGTAACAAAGTTTACTAGGAGAAGAAAGGGTGAAGTTGAAGAAGAGGAGCCATTTCGCCTTTCATTGCCAGAACGTTTGAATATTGACAACCACACACATGGAGAGTCCTTGCTAGCCGTTCGTGACTCAATCAGACCTGACTATGGCACATATACAATCAGAGTTGAAAATGATCATGGTGTTGCAAAAGCTTCATGTGAAGTAAACGTACTAGGTAGGTGCTTAAACACTTCATTATAAAATGTCAGAGCAGATGGTCACCAGCCTATACTCATTTTTCTCTGGTGTTTTAAAAAATAGATACACCTGGACCTCCTATCAACTTTATATTTGAAGATGTTAGAAAACATTCTGTTGTTTGCAAATGGGAGCCTCCTCTTGATGATGGTGGAAGTGAAATACTGAACTATGTCCTGGAAAAGAAAGACAACTCAAAAGCTGAAATAGGTTGGGTTACTGTCACTTCAACACTCAGGAATTGCAAATACCACGTGCTAAAGCTGATTGAAGGAAAGGAATACCTCTTCCGTGTGACAGCAGAAAATAGGTTAGGACCTGGACCACCATGTATTTCCAAACCACTGGTAGCCAAAGATCCATTCAGTAAGTCTTTTGTTGATATTTAAACACAATACTTTTGGAGAAATTCTATTCTGTATGGATTCTTTTACCAGCCTCATCACTGTAGTATCTGAATGCCTTCCTAGAAGTGCATTAAGCAATATAACTATCATCTGTCACATGTGGTTTATTTTTTATCTTGTCCCCCTCTTGTGAGGGGAGTTGTATGTGCAGTATAGTGTTTTATTTTGGCAGGGTGTTGTTTTGGGTTTGGCTTTTTAATGTACATGCTGCTATATGTTTATATCAGAAAATGCAACATTGAAGAATTGCACATTGTGCTTGGAGCAGAAGATGGTAAGGTTTGTCTGGTCCTTAGTTATTGTAGGGGTTCATTCCACAGTCTCAGATTAAAACCTCAGAGAGATATATCTTCAGCATAGACAAGCTTCTTATGTTGGAAAGTTCCATTGTGCCAGAGGAGTTGCTGACAACAGTCTTTATCCCAATGCTTAGATATCTTAGGCCCAACCCATTGAGTATCTTGAAGATAAGGACCAAGGCCAAATCTATTACAACGCACTTTTTATATAGTACTTTTCATTTTAAAATATTAACAAATTAATCCTGGCCTATATGAAGGAAAGCCATGTTATTATCTCTGTTTTATAGATTGGTAAACTAAACTGCAGTAAGTTTAATTGACTTGTCAAAAATCACACAATAAGAAAATGATAGCACTGCAGTTTGAATGGGTCATTTTTTGTCCCCATGCATAGTCCACTAGGCCATAATGCCTCACTACATAAATAAAATTAAATTTGAGGTCTGGATAAGGTATGCCAAAATTGTATTTTTCTCTTTTTCTCTTTTTTTTTTAAGATCCACCGGATGCACCTGATAAGCCTGAAGTGGAGGATGTTACCAGCAATAGTATGTTGGTTAAATGGAATGAACCAAAAGACAATGGTAGCCCCATCTTGGGTTACTGGATTGAAAAACGTGAAATTAATAGTACTCACTGGGCTCGTGTCAACAGAAACCTCCTAAACACCCTAGAAATAAGAGCTGAGGGGCTTTTGGAAGGACTAACCTATATCTTTAGGGTGTGTGCTGAAAATGCAGCTGGTCCTGGCAAATTTAGTCCACCATCAGATCCCAGAACTGCTCAGGACCCAATACGTAAGTAGTTTAATAGAAGATAATGGCTGGAGGCTGACAAGGGTAGGTTGAATATCCATGAATTTTGATTTACCCCTTTATATTTCTCTAGTGCCACCTGGTCCACCAATTCCAAGAGTTGTTGATACAAGTTCAACTGCTATTGAGCTAGAATGGGAACCTCCAGCATACAACGGTGGTGGTGATATCATCGGTTATTTCATTTACAAACAACTGGTGGGAATAAATGAATGGTCACGCTGCACAGAGAAATCCATTAAGATTAGAAAATACACTGTTAAAGAAATTAGAGAAGGTGCTGATTATAAACTCCGTGTTACCGCTGTTAATGCAGCTGGGGAAGGACCACCTGGCGAAACTGAACCTATAACAGTTTCAGAACCTCAAGGTACTGTTATTGTGCAAATGTCAAATGACAGTATGGCATGTGAGACTCATTTATCTCCCTTAAACTAATTCATTATTCCTATTTTTCTGCAGAGCCTCCCCATGTTGAACTGGATGTTTCTGTCAAAGGAGGCATTCAGATAATGGCTGGGCAAACTCTTAAAATTCCTGCTACTGTCACTGGGCGCCCTACACCTACAATTGTGTGGACTGTGGAGGAAGGTGAATTAGATAAAGAGCGGATTGTTATTGAAAATGTTGGCACCAAATCTGAGCTAACTATTAAGAATGCATTGAGAAAAGACCATGGAAGATATGTGATTACTGCAACCAATGAGAGTGGTTCCAAATTTGCAGCAACCAGAGTAGAAGTTTTTGGTAAGGAATATTACATGCTATGAAATCAAATGTAAGTATACATACATACAAGAAATCTTTGTTTTTTTCTTATGCACCTTGTTTTCTTTTTCAGATGTTCCTGGGCCAGTGCTTGACCTAAAACCTGTGGTTGTGAACAGAAAGATGTGTCTGCTTAACTGGTCTGATCCTGAAGATGATGGAGGAAGTGATATCATCGGCTTCCTTATTGAACGCAAAGATGCCAAAATGCACACTTGGAGACAATGTATAGACACCGATAGATCTAAGTGTGATATTACAGGTCTCGTTGAAGGACAGGAATATATGTTTCGTGTTATTGCCAAGAATAAGTTTGGCTGTGGTCCACCTGTTGACATAGGACCAATTCTTGCAGTTGACCCACTAGGTAAAATAACTATTTGTGTGTTTATGTAAATTATTAAATATAAGGAGATATAGATCACTGCATAGTTATTCTATTAATGTTGAGAGGATGGCACACTGTATATACAATATACATAGACATATTCATGGTTTTTTTTAATGTTCATACTTTTCTGCTATGGAGTTAAGGCTTCAGGCCTTCAGCAGAGTAATCATTGAAGTTAGATCTCTCACTTATATAAAATTACCATGACCTTTTCTGAAAAGGAGTAGGAGATAACTACTTTGACCCTCCTGTTTTCAACCAGACAGCTTCCATTGTCAAGGATTGTGTTTAAACTATTGTTGAGAAACTAATTGTTGCCCTGTTGCCTACATAGTCACTTTGCTATTAGAGAAACTTCAGACTACATTATAATAATAATTCATTATAATAATGAAAGATGCTGCTTTAAAAATGCCAAGTCTGTTTTATTTCATGGGATGAGAAATGAACAAAACTTTAAGTATATGTGTGACTTATATTTTTCATTATGAATTATTTATGATAATAGGTCCTCCAACGGCACCGGAGAGATTCATGTATACAGAGAGAACAAAATCAACCATTACACTTGACTGGAAGCCTCCCCGTAATGATGGCGGTAGTCCTGTCATAGGATACATAGTTGATAAGAGAAGACATGACTCAAATGAATTTGAAAGAGTTAACCAGAAACTCTGTCCAACTACATCTCTTGTTGTAGAAAATCTTGCTGACCTACATATGTATGAATTCCGAGTCAAAGCAGTCAATGCTATAGGTGAAAGTGAACCGTCACTACCACTTAATGTAGTTATACAAGATGATGAAGGTACATCTGTTTATTAGAAATATGTAAAACTGCCTTCAAAACTCTATTAACCAGTTTCTTTGCTTTTTGTTACTGACTTCATTCTTCATTTTTGTTTTGTTTTTCAGTACCTCCAGCTGTCACGTTACGTCTGGCCGTCAGAGGAGATACTATCAAAGTGATGGCAGGAGAGCAAGTTAATATTCCAGCTGACGTGACAGGTCTACCAATGCCAAAGATTGAATGGGCCAAAAATGAAGTTGTAATTGACAAACCATCTGATGCACTTAAGATAACCAAAAAAGAAATATCTAGATCTGAAGCAAAAACTGAACTTAGCATGCCTGCTGCAGTTAGGGATGATAAAGGCACTTACACAGTCACAGCTTCCAATCGTCTCGGCACAGCATATCGCAATGCTTATGTTGAAGTATATGGTAAGTAACAGATTTTTTTAATGAAATGACAAAAACAAATATGTTTTTGCCTTTTCCTTAACATAATACTATATTGTACTGCTTTTATTTAGATCGTCCTTCTCCACCAAGAAACCTTGCAGTGTCTGACATTAAAGCAGAATCATGCTATTTGACCTGGGATGTCCCCCTTGATAATGGTGGCAGTGAAATTACCCATTACATTATTGAAAAACGTGATGCCAGTAGGAAGAAATCTGAATGGGAAGAGGTCTCCAACACGGTGGTTGACAGACGATTTGGGGTAAAATTATCTGAAAACTTTTCTGTACTTTACAAAGTGTCTTTATTATGTAATTCAACATGCTTAAATAATAAAAATAATACGTGTACAATACTGAAATAAAATGAATTATCAATACAATGAAAAATTACAGAACACAGAGTTATCTGAGCTGGTGGTGCACACTAGTCATGCCCAGAATATCTCAATAATCACTACTGGCATTGTGTATATCTGTATTTTTTCCAGTCCCAAAAAGAAAATAATATGTTCAGTTACATCATTTATTTTATAAAGAAGTCAATATCTGAGTTAAGGAGACACATCCCTTTTGTGTCTTCTAGGTTAATTTACATCAGAAATATAATTTTGTATTTAGAGAGTAAGGGTGATTACAGTTTCATATGAAAAAAATATGGTAAAGATACACCAGCTGACAAATTGTCATTCAGAAAAATCCCTATAAAGACATTTTAAATCCAGTATTTTTTTATTAATTGTTTTTCCAATTTTGCTTTTGAAGTGTTATAAGTATCTCAGTCAATATTCATTCTCATCCTCCATAAAACTTAATCATACTGGTATATGTCAGAGTAATTCTCACTAATTTAAGATACGGACAACAGTATGTGACCACTTGGCATTTTGGTTAATTGTATTAGGTTTTTCACTTATCCTGTTCTGACCTGCTGCTGTACCTCTTATAGCATTAGCATTAGCTTCCCTGCAGTATATTGCCCTCTTGCTAAAAGGGCAAACAGCCCAAATAGTAGGAGTGAATAAGAGTGTTGATGTCCACATCTACCCCAAAGTCCAAGAGCACTATGACATTTTCATTCACTCTTGGCTCTGTGTGCATGATATATGAATCTCTACTGTGAAGCACATAAAAGTACATGTAGCCATGTCATTGGGATAGCTAAATAAGTGATTTTAATTAAACAGTATCAAAAGAGGTAAAATTAAATATATGCTTATTTTGAAAAAAAGCATTTATTAATTTAAACCTTGTTTTTCAGGTGTGGAAACTTGCAACAAATGGCGAATACCAGTTTAGAGTTAGGGCAGTAAACAAATATGGAACAAGTGATGAGTGCCTCTCAGAGAAAGTGGTCATTAAGGATCCGTATGGCCTTCCTGGACCTCCTGGAAAACCAAAAGTTTTAGATCGCACTAGGTCATCAATGCTGGTGACTTGGGAGCCTCCTTTGGACAATGGTGGCACCCCAATCACTGGCTATTGGTTGGAGAAGAGAGAAGTTGGAGGTGTCTATTGGTCACGTGTTAACAGAGCTCCGGTAACCAAACCAGTAATGAAAGGGCTGGAATTTAATGTCTTGCGGTTGATTGAAGGTGTTGAATACCAGTTCAGAGCTATGGCTGTAAATATGGCTGGAATTGGTCCTCCCAGTGAACCATCAGATCCTGCGTTAGCAGCAGATCCTATATGTAAGTATACAGTTTTTTATGAGTTGCTTTAAAAGTTATAATAAATAAAAATTGTCTTAATTTTGATTTTACTTGCCCTACTTTTATATCAGTTTAACTCTGATGACGTCAATGGAACATTCTTTATTTAAGCTGGCGTAAGTGAGTTCAGAGTCAGTTATTTATTTTTCTTTGTTGTTAAATATTATTAAAGTAGAATAATTTTTATATTATGTTTCAGTTTTCCTTTGTGTATGTATAATTGTTATGTGTTGTAAATATACAAAACATGCATAATAATTACACAAAATGGTGTGTGTCATATACATAACATGTAGAGTATGTTTGTAAATATACATATTTGCAGTATTTTTAATTTTTACTACCATTCTTTTTGACAAAAGTATAGAAAAATACTACTTTTGCTGACATTATGGCATTTTAAAATGTAAATTTGAAAATACATAAACACTAACTCCCAGCCAAAACGTTTTACATTTTCTTACAAGTTGTACCTGGTGCACCATCATGCCCAGAGGTCACAGATAAAACCAAATCAACTATAGCTCTTAAATGGAAACCTCCACAAAAAGATGGTGGCAGTCCTATAAAAGGATACATTGTTGAAATGCAAGAAGAAGGTAGTCCTGACTGGAAGAAGGTGAATGAACAAGAGAAATTGTTCCCTACTTGCGAATGCGTTGTTCCCAGCTTGAAAGAACTTAGAAAGTACAGATTTAGAGTGAAAGCTGTAAATGCTGCTGGGGAATCTGAACCAAGTCTTCCAACATCAGAAATACCCATCAAGGAAATTCTAGGTAAGAGTCTTTTTGAATTAATTTAGATATTTAGAGATAAATTCTACCTTTGCTGTCCATATGCATTAGGAGACAAAGAGATGTAAAAACTGAGTTCAAGCAACGGTGCCCACCATGTTAGATCTAACCCAAAGCACAGAATTAAGCAAACAAAGAATTGTGCAAGATCATCAGCAAAGAAGATGTGACATGGTAACCATCAATAGGATATGACCAACCAGAAATTTGACAAAAATTGTATACAACCAGACATGGAGGGCACAATGTCCCTAATGAAAAAGCAACAGCAACAAATGTCCAATAGAGTATTAGGATCCCCTTGATGCATACTGTGCATGGCATACAGTGTACCATAGGTGTATGAATTTTAATTTCAATAACTCATCTAATGATTATATTTGTAAATCTTTTTGCAGAGGAGCCAGAAGTTTTTATTGATATTGGAGCACAAGATTTTCTCTCTGTTCGTTCTGGTACAACAATTAGAATTCCAGCCATTATAAAGGGGCGTCCAGTTCCAAAAACATCTTGGGAATTTGAAGGAGAAGCCAGGAAGGCAATAAAGGTTATTAAAAGAACAGACTACTTTCTAAATCTGTTGGTAACTATTTAAAGAAATTTCTGTTATGTTTAATTTTCTTCTTTATTTATAGGATGGAATCAATAATATACCTGAAGATGCTCAGGTAATGTAAAAAAAATAATTTTTTTCTATATTGCTAAATTCTTCATGTTGTACTTATTTATATATATATATATATATATATATATATATATCTTTATATATAATATATATCTTTTTTTAATGTGCAGCTGGAAGTAACCGATACTACTTCAGTAATTACTATCCCAGAATGTAACAGAGGCCATTCTGGAAGATACAGTATTACAGCAAAGAACAAAGCAGGACAGAAAACTGTAAATGTTAGAGTTAACGTCCTTGGTGAGACATATACCTGTTGGAATATTCATATAGCATTTTTCATGTTTTCTAGATATTTATCTAAAACTGCTTCCATTGTGTTTTTATACTAACAGATGTGCCAGGGCCACCTAAAGACCTGAAAGTGAGTGATATAACAAGATGTAGTTGCAAACTTTCATGGAAGATGCCAGACAATGATGGTGGAGACAGAATCAAAGGCTATGTTATAGAGAAGAGGACTGTTGAAGGGAAGGCCTGGACAAAAGTTAATCCAGATTGTGGAAGCACTTCCTTTGTTGTACCTGATCTCATAGCCGGGCAACAATATTTCTTCCGTGTACGTGCAGAAAACCGTTTTGGTATTGGGCCGCCTGCAGACACAATCCAACGGACCACAGCCAGGGATCCAATCCGTAAGTTAAATCAAAGTGGAACATTTCCTTTGATAACCAAATGCTACTATAATGTAAGTTGATTCCAATTTTTGTTTCATTTTTAAAGATCCTCCTGATCCACCTATCAAACTCAAGATTGGTCTTGTAACTAAGAACACTGTTAGCTTGACATGGAAACCTCCAAAGAACGATGGTGGTGCCCCTGTTACACATTATAATATTGAGTGTCTTAGCTGGGATCGTACTGGGGAAGGAAAAGAATCTTGGAAACAGTGCAATAGACGTGATGTAGAGGAAACAAAGTTTACTGTTGAGGACTTGAAAGAAGGTGGAGAATATGAATTCAGGGTCAAAGCTGTAAATGAAGCAGGTCCCAGCAGACCATCAGCTACAGTTGGCCCAATTGTTGTCAAAGACCAAACATGTAAGTGCTGGCAAATAGAACATTTCATTATACAATTGTAAAAGTATTTGCTTTTGTATCCCTTTTAAAAATGGCAATTTATTTTTATTCATGTTTCATTCTAGGTCCACCATCAATTGAACTCAAAGAATTTATTGAGGCGGAGGAGGGAACAGATATTAACATTGTAGCCAAGATAAAGGGTGTACCATTCCCCACATTGACATGGTTTAAAGCTGCTCCAAAGAAACCTGATGACAAAACACCAGTTCTGTATGATCAACATGTCAATAAGGTTGTGAGTGAAGATACATGCACCTTATTGATCCAACAGTCTCGAAGAAGAGATACAGGCTTGTACACTTTAACAGCTGTAAATAATCTGGGCACTGCTTCAAAGGAGATGAGGCTGAATGTTCTTGGTAAATATCAAGGGCTTTTGTACAATTGCATGAGTTGATTCTGTGAATGTGATATTTTATTTTAAATGTATTTTAATAATGCAATCATAATTCTTAATATTTAACTTTCAGGACGTCCTGGACCACCAGAGGGACCCATTAAATTTGAATCAATTTCAGCTGATCAGATGACCTTGTCTTGGCTTCCTCCTAAAGATGATGGTGGTTCTAAGATTACAAATTATGTTATTGAAAAAAGGGAAGCTAATAGAAGGACATGGGTACCTGTTACCAATGAACCTAAGGAATGCATCTTTACTGTGCCCAAATTGCTGGAAGGCCATGAATATGTGTTCCGCATCATGGCTCAAAATAAATTTGGCATTGGGGAACCTCTTGATAGTGAACCACAAACAGCAAGAAACCTATTCAGTAAGTATGATATTGTGTTCAAATATTAATTTCTCTCATGCCTTGTAGTGACTTTGACAAAGCAGAGTCAAATTAATCCACTTATCTATTATGGCAAAGCTGTAAATTACCAATGGCTTTTATATCTCCCACATGTCTGAAATTTCTAGAATAGTTTTAAAGACTTTTACAATAGATATTCTGTTAGGTAATTAATATTTAAAATGTTAATGTTTTGTTGCTTTTCTTTGTTATGAAAGTATCTTAAATCTTTATGTATCTTAAAATACAAATGTCTTTGGTTTTACTGAAACTGAACAGGATCATAGAGTTATATTTGGGATAATATTGACCTTACCATTCTGAAAGAGTTATTTTCCCACCTTTAGTTATGGAAAAAATACAATAAAGAACAAGGGAATTAGCTTCTGAGGGTATGTCTACACTAGAAACATAAGTCGACCTATATTAGATGGCTGTAATTACTGTGGTGGTGCATGTCCACACTGTGCTCCTTGGGTCAGTGGTGCGCATCCTCACCAGGAGTGCTTCCACCAACCTAAAAGGGGGATTGGGGGAGCTGAGAGCCCAGCTGCCCCACAAGCTGTTGGGGGAACCCATCTGGTGCTTCTTGTCCCCAGGAAGTGTGATCCCCCCCTCACTCCCCATGAGGAGCTGGGCAGCCCTGTCAATTGTCTCGTCTCACCTGCCTGGCTCCCATGGGTGAATAGATGGGGGAGCACTTGGGCTTCTCAGACCAGCCCCCAGCCGGTAGCAAGTCCCGCCACCCAGATCTCCAGTGACAAGACAGCCAACAGCCATGTAAGTAACGCAGTGTCTACCCAGATACTGCATCACCCTCACTGCACCGACATAAGATCTACACCTCTTGTGGAGGTGGCGTTATTACATCAGTGTAGTAGGACACATACATCGGCAGGAGCAAGGCTGTAGTGTAGATACTGATATGATTAGGTCAACAAAAGCTGCCTTATGTTGACCTAACTGTGCAGTGTAGGCCAGGCCTGAGTTGCTGATCTGACATAGAGGGAATGCTAGGTCTGAGAAGAGAAGACTGTGTTGCAGAAATTTACCTAGATGCACTGGACATAGAAAGGTACAGAGAGAGCAAGCAAATGTTAACTTTGACAGTTAAATGAAGCACAGACATTTGACATTTTAACTTCTTGTTACAAAATTTGTGTAACTCTTTCCCCAGCTGTTCCAGGACAATGCGACAAGCCAACAGTTAGCAGCATAACACGTGACTCCATGACTGTCAACTGGGAGGAACCAGAATATGACGGAGGCTCTCCTGTAACAGGTTACTGGCTGGAGCGCAAAGAGACCACTGGAAAGAGATGGACAAGAGTTAACCGTGATCCTGTCAAACCTATGACACTAGGCGTTTCTTATAAAGTAACTGGTCTTATTGAAGGTTCAGAATATCAGTTCCGTGTATCGGCTATTAACGCAGCTGGTGTTGGTCCACCAAGCATGCCATCTGACCCAGCGATTGCTAGAGACCCTATTGGTAAACATGTTAAATTTATGTTTTTCAAATTGAAAATCTTCCACTGAGAAGAAAAAATGTATTGTTATACTATAATGGTATGGTATTATTTTCCAGCCCCCCCTGGTCCTCCTATTCCAAAAGTTACTGACTGGACAAAGTCATCTGTTGATCTGGAATGGGCTCCACCATTAAAGGATGGTGGTTCTAAGATCACTGGTTATATAGTTGAATATAAAGAGGAAGGAAAGGAAGAATGGGAAAAGGTAGGTGAAACACTATTATAAAATCTCAGTTTCCTCTATCAATCTTTAAAAAAAAATTTTTTGTAGCTATTGTATATTTGTACAAATTTTCATTACGCCAACTATTTGGTATAAATTCTCAGGTCTTCTTTGTACAATAATTATCTTCATAGTTTTAAAATATATGGCCAAATTTAAAAGCTAATGTAAGCCACACTTTGGTGTCTAAGTTACCACAGCATTTTCCCAAACTTAGGTTCTCTAAACTTCTAAGTTCTGTGCAACAAAGTATGCATATAATTATCAATAAAGGAGCAGAAGGGCTCATGTGAAAGTGGGTATTAGGTACAAAAGTAAAGAAGCCCATAGATAGAATGTCAAATTACTCCTAGTTATTTTGCAACCAATTTCTCTACATTTTCCTATTGCTTTTCAATAATACATTACTAAAAATCTCAGTGGTGCATGCAGAACAGATGTTTCGAAACCAGTTGTCTGGCCATAAATACATGCTAGTTTTTCAGTTTGGCCATTTTTTCACCTCTCCACATATTTGATATAGACCAAATGCTGCCTCAACCTATGCATAAAATCCATGTAAACAGGTTATGCAAAAGAGATCCAGAAAGGATATCAGAAAGGATCTTTCCCCACTTTTCCCCCTTCTACCTTCAAACTGGCATTTTGGTGCAGCCCCTCATCTACCTCAGATCATGGACTCTGCTGTAACTTCTATGGCTCCTATATGACTCAATATTTGGGGGAATTGTTCAAGCTGATGAATCTGCATAATGGTAGATCTGCAAGTCACTCTCCTGTATTTTCATTTCTCTATATCCCCCTCACAATGTTCCCTTCAAGCCACATATCACTCATATGCACCAGGGAGGTAGAATCTTCCTGAATGATGTTTCTGTGGAGTGCCCACTCCCTGTATTTGAATAGTGCTGGTGCTGCTGTGTTTAGGGCCTTCTTTGCTTATGGATGTGGGACAGCTATACCATAACAGTTGTTCCATATGCATGAGTGCCACCAATAGCCAATTTCTTTGGGTATTTGACTGATGTATTATTTTTCCAGGTAAAAGATAGAGAAATAAGAGGAACCAAGTTTGTTCTGGCAGGATTAAAAGAAGGAAGTTTCTACAGATTTAGAGTTAGAGCAGTAAATGCTGCTGGTATCGGAGAGCCCGGAGAAGTCACAGAAGTTATTGAAATGAAAGATAGAATTGGTATTTAACATTTTTATTTTTAACTTTTTTACCAATTGAAGTGAAAGAATTTAAAATATACTTCATTCTTTTGTTTATTTCTTACAGTCCCTCCTGATCTTCACTTGGATGCTAGTGTCCGGGACAGAATTGTTGTTCATGCTGGCGGAGTGATCCGGATCATAGCTTATGTCTCAGGAAAGCCACCTCCAACAGTCACCTGGAGCAGGGATGAAAGAGCTTTACCAGAAGAAGCTAAAATTGAAGAAACAGCTATCAGCTCTTCTATGGTTATTAAGAACTGCAAAAGAAGTCACCAAGGCCTTTACACTCTTTTTGCCAAAAATGCAGGTGGAGAACGGAAGAAGACTATTATTGTTGATGTGTTAGGTAAATAGGAAGTTCAGAATTTGCATACAGTTTTGTTCTAAAAATATGGTTTCACAAAACCCAGTACATAAAATTAAATATATACTTTTCCTTTCCATCTTAGATGTACCAGGGCCGGTTGGCGTTCCATTCTTAACTGAGAACCTAACCAATGACTCTTGCAAACTGACATGGTTTTCTCCAGAGGATGATGGTGGTTCTCCTATCACCAATTATATTATTGAAAAGCGTGAAGCTGACCATAGAGCTTGGACTCCAGTAACCTATACAGTCACCAGACAGAATGCTACTGTTCAAGGACTGATTGAAGGCAAGGCATACTTTTTCCGAATAGCACCTGAGAACATTATTGGCATGGGCCCATTCGTTGAGACAACAAAAGAGCTTGTCATCAGAGAACCAATATGTAAGTACATTTTCGTTTTATGGATGATTGTCATAGAAAAGAAATCGAAGAAAAATGTATTCACCTCGTTGTTTATGTTTATTTTCAGCTGTACCTGAGCGTCCAGAAGATCTGGAAGTAAAAGCAGTTACCAAGGATTCTGTTACATTGACTTGGAACCCACCTAAATATAATGGAGGTTCAGACATAACCATGTATGTCCTAGAAAGCCGTCTCATTGGAAAAGAGAAATTCCATAGAGTTACAAAGGAGAAAATGCTTGATAGGAAATACACTATTGAAGGACTGAAAGAAGGTGACACTTATGAGTATCGTGTGAGTGCTTGCAATATTGTGGGACAAGGAAAACCATCTTTCTGCACAAAACCAATCACATGCAGGGATGAAATTGGTACGGGTCTATTTTCCATAATTCAGTTTGAAAACAAATAAGTATATGGATTTATAATTTTGTATTAATATTGCTACTGACTATTTTTTCAATGATATCTTTTAGCTCCTCCGACACTTGAACTTGACTGTAGAGACAAGCTTATCGTACGGGTTGGTGAAGCTTTCAGCCTGACTGGACATTACTCAGGGAAGCCTGCACCAAAGGTGACTTGGCTAAAGGATGAAATTACAGTTAAAGAAGATAAGCGCACAAAGATTCAGACCACTCCAACAACCCTTTGCTTAGGGATATTAAAATCTATCCGAGAAGATTCAGGCAAATATTGCGTGATTGTAGAGAACAGCACCGGATCAAGAAAAGGCCTTTGTCAAGTTACTGTTGTTGGTAAGTGTTACTGAGCCACAATAATGTCTTTGCTTTTCATAATAATTAGAACTGATCAAACAGAAGAAAGATTGAATATTAAAATGAATGAGAATTCACTGCCTTATTATTTGTGTTGTCACGTTATTCATTGATTTTGAGTACTCAGTTAACTGAGTTTATTTATAATGAGTAATTTCACATGTTCTAATAATAATATTTTGCACTATTTTAGCAAATTCCAATGCAGGATAATAAAGCACTTTGAAAGCATTAATTAATTAAGCCCAATAAGATAGGTATTAGTCTTCTTCTTTTACAGATGGGTAACTAAAGGAATGTGACTTGCTCAAGATCATATAATAAGAGAACAGCAGAGCCAAGAATAGAACCTTGGTGTCCAGATTTCCAGTTCTGTGTTATAACCATTTGGCCACACACGTCATTCCAAGTTATATTTACAGTAGAGTAGTGACACTGTTTAATCTGTGTATTGTTGGGTTTTACTGTTTGTTGTTTCTTTTAACAGACCGTCCTCAGCCTCCAGTAGGTCCAGTTATTTTTGATGAAGTTCATAAAGATCATATGATTGTCTCCTGGAAACCTCCATTAGATGATGGTGGCAGTGAAATTACAAATTATATTATTGAGAAGAAAGATGCACACAGAGATCTTTGGATGCCAGTAACATCTGCCAACATCAAGACAACATGCAAAATTCCTAAACTGCTTGAAGGGAAAGAGTATGTCATACGAATTTATGCTGAAAATCTTTATGGCATAAGTGATCCTCTAGTATCTGATGAAATGAAGGCCAAGGATCGTTTCAGTATGTTATTTATTTGCTACTTTACTTTAATAATTTAACTGTCACAATGCTTGTTATAGTATAAATTCATTTTTAAAATATTATTTCATCAGGTGTTCCTGATGCACCGGAGCAACCAATCATTAAGGATGTTACCAAAGATTCTGCCTTAGTAATTTGGAACAGACCATATGATGGAGGCAAGCCAATAACTACCTATATTTTGGAAAAGAAGGAAACAATGTCTAATCGATGGGCCAGAGTCACTAAAGATCCGATTTTCCCAGAAACTCAGTTCAGGGTACCTGATCTTCTTGAAGGCTGTGAATATGAATTCCGTGTGGCAGCAGCAAATGAAATTGGTGTTGGTGATCCTAGCCCTCCATCAAAACCAGTCTTTGCTAAAGATCCAATTGGTAAAGTATAATAAAATCTATTCATATTCTGTCTATTCCTGAAAATCTTTTAAAGATAGGTTTTAATGGTTTCTCATTTTTTAATAGTCAAACCAAGTCCACCTATTAACCCTGAAGCAGTGGATAAAACTAAAAGCTCGGTTGATTTGTCTTGGCAACCACCACGTCATGATGGCAAAGGCAAGATCATTGGCTATCTCGTTGAGTACCAGAAAGTTGGAGATGAAGATTGGAAGAAGTCCAATCTTACAGCAGACTCCTGCCCTGAAACAAAATACAAGGTCACTGGCCTTACTGAGGGTTTGACCTATAAGTTCAGAGTCATGGCAGTCAATGCAGCAGGTGAATCAGAACCAGCTTATGTTCCTGATCCAGTAGAAGTAAAGGACAGGCTTGGTAAGTAAAATAAACTCATATAAGTTTATGAATAAAAGATATTGTCAAAATGTGCTTATTTCCTAAAACTGGAATTTTTCTCCCAGAACCTCCAGAGCTGATACTTGATGCTAATATGGCACGGGAGCAACACATAAAAGCTGGAAATACATTAAGACTTAGTGCTGTAATTAAAGGAGTTCCATTCCCAAAAGTGTCATGGAAAAAAGAAGGACAAGAGGTTTCACCCAAAGCAGATATTGAGGTTACAGGAGTTGGCAGTAAGCTGGAAATTCGTAACACTGTCCATGAAGATGGTGGAATTTACTCTTTAACTGTTGAGAATCCAGTTGGTTCAAAGACTGTTTCAGTAAAAGTCATTGTACTAGGTAATCATTTTTGGTTTTTGTTTATGCTGTATGCATTTTAATATTTTATTGTAGACCAAAGAAATGGGATATGTGGGGAACATGAATAATTTCAAATGCAGAAATCACCAATAATAAAGCAATATAATATAAGAGCTGTATGAGAAAAGGACTGTAAAAATGACAAGCAGTACTTTTAGTAATAACTTCTTTCCACTGAAATGTGCTAAATTTTGTAATATTTGTTTTGCTTATTAAATAAATATTCTGTATTTTTTTAAAAAAATACTAGATAAACCTGGCCCACCTAGAAATCTGCAAGTCAGTGAAGTTAGAAAAGATTCTTGCTATCTCACATGGAAGGAACCAGAGGATAATGGTGGTTCTGTCATTACCAATTATGTGGTTGAAAAGAAAGATGTAGCTGCTGCCCAGTGGGTACCCATCTCATCATCCTCCAAGAAGCATAGTCATCTGGCTAAACATCTTATGGAAGGCACTCAATATCTCTTCCGTGTTGCTGCTGAGAACCAGTATGGGCGAGGTCCATATGTTGACTGTCTCAAGCCAATCAAGGCTATGGACCCATTACGTAAGTGTTTTCCATTGATGAGTTTTTTCTTGTTTCAAAACTTTTTGAACTTTGATGAACTGATCTTGTTAATACAAAGACAATATAGTGTGTGTGTGTCTGTGTGTGTGTGTTTTGGTGGTGGCGTTTGTCACCCTATTAATCATCTTTTGTTTTGCTTTTAAAAGATCCTCCAGGGCCACCAAAGAATCTGCACCACGTAGATATTGACAAAACAGAAGTTTCACTTGTTTGGAATAAGCCAGATCGTGATGGTGGTGCTGAAATCACTGGATATTTAGTGGAGTATCAAGAAGAAGGTGCAGAGGAATGGATTAAATTCAAGACTGTACCCATGCTAGAGTGTGTTGTTACCGGTCTACAGAAAGGAAAGACTTACAAATTCCGTGTGAAAGCCCAGAATATCGTGGGTCTGAGTCTTCCAGATACAACTATACCAATAGAGTGTCAAGAAAAACTAGGTACCTTTTTCATTTGTATGGTTTTTTTCATTTCTTACTTCTAGTATTCCCCAAGAAAAAACATATGGTAATTTCTGTATTTTTTTCTAATTCCAGTACCTCCATATGTGGAACTAGATGTGAAGCTAATTGAAGGCCTTGTTGTTAAAGCTGGTAGCACAGTAAGACTTCCTGCAATCATGAGAGGTGTACCCGTGCCCACTGCAAAATGGGTAACTGATGGCAATGAAATCACAACGGAAGGCAACTACAAAATTGATACTGACAATTACTCAACAGTACTTACCATTAAAGACTGTGTAAGAAAAGATACTGGAGAATATCTTCTCACAGTGTCTAATGCAGCTGGCAGCAAAACAGTTGGTCTTCATCTTACAGTTTTGGATGTTCCTGGCCCACCAACTGGCCCTATCAATATTCTTGAAGTAACACCAGAACACATGGTTATTTCCTGGCGTCCTCCTAAAGATGATGGTGGAAGCCCTGTGCTGAACTACATTGTTGAGAAGCGAGAATCAAAGAAAGAAAGTTGGGGAGTGGTCTGTTCAGGAATCAATCAAACAAAACTTAAGGTTCCACGCCTACAGAAAGGTTGTGAATATATTTTTCGTGTTCGTGCAGAGAATAAGATAGGCATTGGTGCACCCCTCGATTCGACACCAACAGTTGCTAAACATATGTTTGATCCACCATCCCCACCTGGTAAACCAGTGGTTTCAGATATTACAGAAAATGCTGCAACAGTGTCTTGGACCCTACCAAAATCTGATGGTGGAAGTCCAATAACTGGATACATTCTTGAACGTCGGGAAATATCTGGCAAATGGGTACGTGTCAACAAGACACCAGTGCTTGAACTGAAGTTCAGAGCCACCGGTCTCTTTGAGGGCAACACATATGAATTCCGAGTTTTTGCAGAAAACATGGTTGGCATAAGCAAACCATCCCCAGTTTCTGACCCAGTAAAAATTTCACGCCCTATCACACCACCTGGACCTCCCATTAATCCAAAACTAAAAGACAAGACCAGAGAAACTGCTGACCTGGTGTGGACAAAGCCTCTCAAAGATGGTGGCAGCCCTATACTGGGGTATGTTGTGGAATGTCAGAAAGCTGGAACTACACAGTGGAATAGAATTAATAAAGATGAACTCATTAGACAGTGTGCCTTTAGGGTACCTGGGCTAATTGAAGGAAATGAATATAGGTTCCGTATAAAAGCTGCTAACATTGTTGGAGAAGGAGAGCCCAGAGAATTGCCAGAAACTGTTCTCATAAAAGATATTCTTTCTCCTCCAGAAATAGAGCTAGATGTGACCTGTCGCGACTTAATCACTGTCAGAGTAGGCCAAATGATCCATATTACTGGTAAAGTAAAAGGCAGACCAGACCCTGACATAACATGGTCTAAGGATGGCAAAGTATTAGTCCGAGACAAGCGCGTTGAGATGGTTCATGAATTCCCTCGTATTGAGCTGCAAGTGAAAGAAGCCACAAGAGAAGATCATGGCAAATACATAATTGCAGCAAAGAACAGCAGTGGACATGCTCAAGCATTTGCTCTTGTTAATGTACTTGACAGACCTGGACCATGCCAGAACCTGAAGATAAGCTATGTCACAAAAGATTCTTGTATGGTCACTTGGGAAAACCCAGTAGATAACGGTGGCTCAGAAATTACAAATTACATTGTAGAGTATCGTCAGCCAAACCAGAGAGGATGGTCAATTGTCTCTTCTGATGTTACCAAACGATTAGTAAAGGCAAATCTTATAGAAAACCATGAATATTTCTTCAGGGTTTGTGCAGAGAACAAAGTGGGTCCAGGCCCTGTCGTTGAGACCAAGACTCCTATCCTTGCCATTAATCCTGTTGACAGGCCTGGTCCACCAGAAAATCTTCACATTGCAGAAACAGGAAAGACATTTGTGTATCTGAAATGGAGAAGACCAGATTATGATGGTGGAAGCCCCAATTTATCTTACCACGTTGAAAGAAAACTGAAGGATTCAGATGAATGGGAAAGGGTACACAAGGGCAGCATTAAGGAAACCCACTACATGGTTGATAAATGCACTGAAAATAAAATATATCAGTTCAGAGTTCAGACCAAGAATGAGGGAGGTGAAAGTGACTGGGTGAAGACAAGTGAAGTTGTTGTGAAGGAAGAACTGCAAAAACCAGTCCTTGATCTGAAGTTAAGTGGTGTGCTAACTGTAAAAGCAGGTGACTCAATTAGACTTGAGGCAGGACTTAGAGGCAAGCCTCAACCAGAAGTAATATGGACAAAGGACAAAGACGCCACAGATCTAACCAAATCTCCAAGAGTCACAATTGAAACTACTTCTAATTCATCTAAATTTGTTCTCACAAAATCAAAGCGTAGTGATGGTGGTAAATATGTGATTACTGCTACTAATGCAGCTGGTAGTTTTGTAGCTTATGCTACTGTTAATGTTTTGGATAAACCTGGTCCTGTAAGAAATCTGAAGGTCTCTGATATTTCAAGTGATAGGTGTACTATCAACTGGGACCCACCTGAAGATGATGGTGGTTGTGAAATACAAAACTACATCTTAGAAAAATGTGAGAGCAAGCGTATGGTTTGGTCTGCGTACTCCACTGCTGTTCTAACAAACTATGCACAAGTGACACGCCTCATAGAAGGTAATGAGTATATCTTCAGGGTTCGTGCAGAGAATAAGATGGGCACTGGCCCACCAACAGAAACAAAACCAATTATTGCAAAAACAAAGTATGACAGACCTGGTCGTCCTGATCCCCCAGAAGTCACTAAAGTCAGCAAAGATGAGATGACTGTAGTTTGGAACCCACCAGAATATGATGGTGGCAAATCAATTACAGGATATATATTAGAGAAGAAAGAGAAACGATCACTAAGATGGGTTCCTGTTACTAAGAGTGCAATCCCAGAGAGACGCAAGAAGGTTACAGATCTCATTCCAACATATGAATACCAATTCCGTGTCAAGGCTGAAAATGAAATTGGTCTTGGAGAACCAAGTTTGCCATCAAGACCAGTAGTGGCAAAAGATCCAATAGGTACTTTAGTGATATATTTTACTGTTATTAAAATAAAACATTAAATTAACAGGTTGCTTAGTTGCTCAAATATATTCTTATTCCTGCCCTTTATCATGTCTTTCAGAACCACCTGGTCCTCCTACTAATCTGAAGGTGGTTGACAGCACAAAGAGTTCCATCACTCTTGGATGGGGAAAACCAGTCTATGATGGTGGTGCACCAATTATTGGATATATTGTGGAAATGAGACCAAAAGTTGAAAGTGCAGCTCCTGATGTAGGATGGAAACGATGCAATGTTGCTGCACAAGTTATTCATACAGAATTTACAATAACCAGTCTGGATGAGAAACAACTATATGAGTTCCGGGTTTCTGCCCAAAACCAGGTTGGCATTGGTCGACCAGCTGAACTGAAGGAAGCCGTGTCTCCTAAAGAAATACTTGGTGATTTTTTTCTATCTTATCTTTTTTTCAATCATTTATTTGCTTTATTGAGATTTTATTTCATATTCTGAACTTTTTTTTGTTTTTCTTTAATGTTATTTTCAGAACCTCCTGAGATTGATTTGGATGCAAGCCTGAGAAAGCTAGTCACAGTCAGAGCAGGATGCCCCATTAGACTTTTTGCCATTGTTAGAGGGCGACCAGCACCTAAAGTCACCTGGAGGAGAGTGGGTATCGATAATGTGGTCAGAAAAGGACAGGTTGATCTGGTTGACACTATGGCCTTCCTTGTCATCCCTAATTCTACACGTGATGATTCAGGAAAATATTCTTTGACACTTGTTAACCCAGCTGGAGAAAAGGCTGTATTTGTGAATGTCAGAGTCCTTGGTGAGTCACCATGAACAATTTGTAAACACATCAATGTTGTCATTCTTTCATTGTTTATTATAGGAATTTTATGGCACCTATCACAATAGCATTTGAGTATCTCTGTATATGCCTAAAATTAATTCTCCATGTATAGGAAGCCATTACCCCACTTTCATTGTAATTTAATAAGGACTTTTAAAAGATGACTGATATCTGAGTTAATGTTTCTTTATAGATACTCCTGGACCTGTGGCTGAGTTCAGTGTTTCAGATGTCACAAAAATGTCATGTCAGCTTTCATGGGTACCTCCCGAGAATGATGGTGGCAGTCCAGTAACTCACTACATCCTGGAGAAACGTGAGGCTGACAGAAAGACCTGGTCAACAGTTATTGCAGATGTAAAGAAAACTAGTTTTAAAGTAGCTAATCTTGTCCCTGGAAATGAATACTTCTTTAGAGTAACTGCCGTCAATGAATATGGTCCCGGTGTTCCAACAGATACACCAAAGCCAATCTTGGCATCAGATCCACTAAGTAAGTATTTATTAATGTTGATTGTTTATTCTTGCATCTTTATTTGCTTTAATCCCCAGTAAACTTCTGATTTTTTATGAATGTGGACGTGTCTAAATTCTGCATTCCTGCTAACCACTAAATGACAGTGGAATAAATATTCTTATGCAGATATGTTTTCTAAATACAAATTAACACCATGCATACCAATAGTAATTCTAATTTAATTTAATCACTCTAGTGATTTCTAATATAAATCAAAAGAATTACTCTGTTAAATAAAGTCCTTTTTGAATAACTGTAGAAAGTAGCCAGAATTCTTATTAATTCTACCAAAGCATTGTCCAGTTAAAGTGGTGATGTTTTAATATATCTGCTTTTTTTCTTCTTAAGGTGAACCTGATCCACCAAGAAAACTTGAAGTTACTGAAATTACAAAGAACAGTGCTACTTTAGGCTGGTTGCCGCCACTGCGTGATGGAGGTTCTAAAATTGATGGATACATTATTAGCTACAAAGAAGAAGAACAACCTGAGGATCGCTGGACACAATATTCTATTGTCAAAGATCTGAACATTGTTGTAGTTGGCTTGAAAGAAGGAAAGAAATACAAATTTAGAGTGGCAGCTAGAAATGCTGTAGGAGTAAGTTTGCCAAGAGAAACGGAAGGAATATTTGAAGTTAAAGAACAACTCAGTAAGTAATTAATTATTACTTTCTATACTATTAAAATTTATTTTAATAATGAAATGAACAAGGTTTTTCGTTCTTGAATGGAGTCCAAGGAAATCAATTTTTAAATGATCTCTTCTGCACTTCTGTAGAAGATCATACTTTGAGTCACCAGTCTCTTGCATCCCAGGAAGTCTAACTTGTTTTTAAAAACAAATTAGACAAACATCTGTCAGGGATAGTCTAGGTATACTTGGTCCTGCCTCAGCATAGTAGGATAGACTAGGTGTTCTCTTGAGGTCCCTTCCAACTCTATATTTCTGTGATTTGAAGATGGCATTAGGAAAGTAGCATACTCATTGCCCGGCAGAGAGTGTGTTTCATGTCACTTAACAATCACCCTTTTTGATGATTCAGAGGCATGGGCATGTTCCAAAGATGCCATCCAGTTACCCTTGGCTAAAAGGATGATAATGGTTTTTAAATGCTATTAGTGTGTTAGGCACTGTACAAACATGTGAAAAGACAATCTGAACACAAAAACTTTCATTTACAATCTAAATCAGAATATAAAAATAGAAGTCAGAGTCAGAGCTTACACTGCCAATTATGGAACATCTGGTTTCACAGGTGTTTACATAATTCAAACCTGAGGTTCAGACTATTAAGCCATCCCCACTGAATTGAGACTAAGGATACTACCTACAAAATGCTCAGGGCTCCAGCATAGATGCAGATCACACTTGCATAAGAAAACAAAATAATTTCTCACAGGAGTTACAAATATTTGTGTGTGTTTATCTTTTTAGTGCCACCTAAGATCCTGATGCCAGATCATGTTAGTATTAAAGCTGGGCAGAAACTCAGAATTGAAGCACATGTCTATGGGAAACCTCAGCCAACCTGTAAATGGATGAAAGGAGAACAAGATGTATTTACATCCAGTCGTCTAGCTGTGCATAAAGCAGAAAACTCTTCTGTTCTTATCATTAAGGATGTGACTAGAAAAGACAGCGATTACTACACTCTCATAGCAGAAAACAGCTCTGGTATTGCCACTCAGAAAATCAGAGTGGTAGTCATGGGTAAGTTTCATTTTTTTATCCTAATTTTCTACACAGCTAGTTTTAACATATTTCATGCTCTACCATTTTGTTAAATTTTTCTCCTTCCGTCTTCATGCAGATGTCCCAGGTCCACCACAGCCTCCATTTGACATTTCTGAGATAGATGCTGATGCTTGCACACTTGCATGGCATATGCCTCTTGAAGATGGTGGCAGTAACATTACAAACTATGTGGTTGAAAAGTGTGATGTAAGCCGGGGAGACTGGGTAACAGCTGTAGCTTCTGTCACAAAGACAAGCTGCAGACTTGGAAAATTGACCCCTGGACAAGAGTACATGTTCCGTGTTCGTGCTGAAAATCGTTTTGACATTTCTGAACCACTCACATCTGACAAGATGGTTGCAAGGTTCCCATTTGGTATGTCAGTTTTAAATTCTGGTATTTCTCTGATTTTAATTCTTCTAACAGTAAAAGAACAGATAATATTATCCCATTTGTTTTTCCATAGATGTTCCAAGTGAGCCAAAGAATGCACGTGTTACCAAAGTCAACAAGGACTGCATTTTTGTAGCATGGGACAAACCAGACAGTGATGGAGGCAGTCCGATAACTGGTTACCTTATAGAACGTAAAGAAAGAAATAGTTTGCTATGGGTGAAGGCTAATGATACACTTGTGCGTTCCACAGAATACCCTTGTGCAGGTCTAATTGAAGGTCTTGAGTATACTTTCAGAATTTATGCCCTGAACAAAGCTGGAGCAAGCAAACCTAGCAAGCCAACTGAGTTTGTTACGGCAAGAGCCCCAATTGGTAAGCAAAACATTTAAATGGTTTGTAACAAATCATTAATATTTATGGTCAACTTACATTATTTAATTTTACTTACTACTAGTAGTAATAAATTTACTTAATACTTAATATTTGCAACTTTATAATCATCACTTTTCCCCTGTTTCTTTAGGTGTTTTATATATAATATGAATACACTGTCATATATATCGTGCAATCTAGCATTTTTGTGGTTTTCTAGAGGGATGTGCTATGAATACCATTCACCATTGTAAAAGATTTTTCTAAAATGTACAATTTTTTTGGTGAGGGCATTCTTATGATGGTCTTGTTTGTTTTTAGATCCTCCTGGTAAACCAGAAGTTATTGATGTCACTAAGAATACTGTGTCACTTGTATGGACAAGACCAAAGCATGATGGTGGAAGCAAAATTATTGGCTACTTTGTTGAAGCTTGCAAACTGCCCAGTGATAAATGGGTACGATGCAATTCTGCTCCACAACAAATTCCTCAAGAAGAATACACTGCTACTGGTTTGGAAGAAAATGCTCAGTATCAATTTAGAGCAATTGCCAAGACAGCAATTAACATTAGCTGGCCTTCTGAGCCTTCTGACCCAGTGACCATTCAGGCAGAAAATGGTAAGGAATGTATATTCAAGAAGTATTTGTGAACTCTTATAATGTTCAGTCATGCTTTGGTACCCGGTATTCATATGACATGTTTAAGTCTTTTAGGTTAGTTAGCTCTCTTCTTTTTGTTTCTTTTCAGTTCCTCCCAGAATAGAACTGGGTGTATCTATGAAATCATTGCTTACAGTAAAAGCTGGAACTAATGTTTGTCTTGAGGCTAATGTGTATGGCAAACCTATGCCAACAATTACTTGGAAGAAAGAAGGAGAAGATTTAAAACCAGCTGAAGGCATTAAGATCACCACTAAGAGAAACCTGTCCACTGTGGAGATGTTCAGCGTTAACAGGAAGCAGACAGGAGACTATACAATTATTGCTGAAAATGCAAGTGGTTCCAAATCAGCAACCATTAAGCTTAAAGTACTTGGTAGGTTAAAGATTATTTATTAGTCCATGTTTATAATTTGGATGATGTAGCAAAAGATAGATATATAACTATTGATCGTTAATTTTTCCAGATAAACCAGGTCCTCCTGCCTCAGTTAAAATCACCAATATGTATGCAGATCGTGCAATGCTGTCATGGGAGCCTCCTCTTGAAGATGGAGGTTCAGAAATTACTAACTACATTGTTGACAAGCGTGAAACAAGCAGACCAAATTGGGCCCAAGTCACTGCCAATGTACCAATTACGAGCTGCAGTGTAGAAAAACTGATAGAAGGACATGAATATCAGTTCCGCATTTGTGCCGAAAATAAATATGGTGTTGGGGAACCCATCTTCACTGAGCCAACAGTTGCTAAAAATCCTTATGGTAAGCTTGTCTCAGCATGGTTTTGCGATTAATTGTTTTTATGCACATTTAAGAAAAAAAATAATTTTTAATAAATCTTTACAGATGTACCTGGGCCTTGTGATCCACCTGTAATTAGTAATATAACAAAGGACTTCATGACTGTTAGCTGGAAGCCACCGGCTGATGATGGTGGGTCCCCTGTGACTGGATACATACTTGAAAAACGTGAAACTAAGACTGTTAACTGGACAAAGGTAAACAGGAAGCCTGTCATAGAAAGAACTGTAAAGGCCACTGGACTTCAAGAAGGAACAGAGTATGAGTACAGAGTGACGGCGCTGAACAAGGCTGGACTAGGCAAACCTAGTGGACCATCTAAGGCAGCATATGCTCGTGATCCTCAGTGTAAGTTAAAAACATTTATTTTGATTTTCTTATGAAATGTCCAAATGTTTTTGCTCAGTATTATTGTTTAATATATTCTGTAATACTTCCTATTGTTTTCATTCTCAGATCCTCCTGGCCCTCCTGCCTTCCCAAAAGTGGTTGACACAACCCGTAATTCTATAAACCTGTCTTGGAGTAAACCAGCATATGATGGTGGAAGCCCCATTATTGGTTATCTAGTTGAAGTAAAAAGAGCTGACACAGATAACTGGGTCAGATGCAATCTGCCGAAAAACCTACAGGATACTCATTATGTGGTAACTGGCCTGACAGAGAATACAGAATACCAGTTCCGTATTTATGCTGTCAATAAGATTGGATACAGTGACCCAAGTGATGTGCCTGACAAACACCTTGCCAAAGACATTTTAAGTAAGTATTTCTGGAAAACAAATGGACTTGCTGATTTCAGTGAAGATGAGTGGGATGGATTTAGAAGCTTAGCTGAGGGGCTTTTCACAGCTTGTAGCGGGATAGCGCAGGAGCATCTGGCAGCTGGGAGCCAAGGGAGCTTGTTTTACAGGCTATGGGACGATTGGCAACAAGAAAAGGAATTTTATTGGAGTAATTCTTTATGGGAGGTGGTGCCTGCTCTTCCTCTCTCCCCACCAGGAATTCTCCCACCTTCTTCAAGATTTTTCCCTTTTCCCCCGAACCTTCATTCAGACTATCCAAATCTCTCTCTCCTCTTCTGCAGGCCTTCAGTCTCTCTCCTACTTTTTAAGGAATTTGGAGCCCAGCTGCCTATAAGAAGACCCAGTGGTTTTCTGGGCCATCTTGCCTGATTTAATTGTATGGGGCTCTTCTCCCCATTCAGGATATTGCATACACAACTAAATGGAGCAAAAGTGTAATACCATCCAGTAATAGTTACACTTGTGCAAGTGCAGGGCAGGCAGCTGAGTTCCAAGTTCCTTTTAAAGTAAGGAGGAAGCAGGACTGTTTCATAAGACGGGTGGGGAAAAAAAGATATGTTTGATGAGAGGTGGTGAAAGAGGAGGAAGCACTGCAGGAGGAGTTCAGCCTACCAAGTATTTTGAAACTAGGTCAAAACTATATCTTAAATAACATCAGTTGAGATGCAGGAGCAGCCCTTCCAATTCAGTCCAATGCCAGTAAACTGGGACTTCTGGTCACAGTAATTTTAGTGCTACATTTAAATATTGACTTTTTAACATATAAATCTTTTATAACAAATACAGTTCCACCTGAGGGAGATCTCGATGCAGAACTGAGAAAAGTACTTATCTTACGTGCTGGAGTCACAATGAGGATTTATGTGCCAGTAAGAGGTCGTCCACCTCCAAAAATTAGTTGGTCTAAAGTGAATGCCAACATAAGAGACAGGAAAGGACTAGATATCAAGTCAACTGATTTTGACACCTTTCTACGCTGTGAAAATGTAAACAAATATGATGCTGGAAAATACGTCTTGACTCTGGAGAACAGCAGTGGCAAAAAGTCATATACCATGGTTGTGAAAGTACTTGGTAAGTGCCAGAATTATTACTAATCTTAAATATTAGTTATTTTTTAAGTTAATTTAAAACCAGTTAATATTTTCTGTATTTTGGTTACTAAATCAAATGTTTATTTTGCATTCATATAGATACTCCTGGACCTCCTATTAATCTGATTGTAAAAGAAGCATCTAAGGATTCTGCCTTTATTTCATGGGAGCCTCCTTTAATTGATGGTGGTAGTCCAGTCACAAACTATATTATTGAAAAACGAGATGCAGAGAAAAAATCATGGTCCACAGTTTCAACGGAGTGCCCAAAGACAAGTTTCAGGATAACTAATTTAGAGGAAGGCAAATCATACTTTTTCAGGGTGTTTGCTGAAAATGAATATGGCATTGGTGATCCCTGTGAAACTCGGGATGCTGTTAAAGCTTCTGGTGAGAAAAATGAATATTGTTCTCCTACTTTACTTTTAAAAGGATCTTGTTTTTAATTTGTGATTGAGACTTATTACTGTTCTTATTCCTTCTAGAAACACCCGGGCCAGTTGTTGACCTAAAAGCTTTGGCTGTAACAAAGTCATCCTGCAATCTAGCCTGGAAAAAGCCTATCAGTGATGGTGGAAGCCGTATTATTGCATATAGTGTTGAGGTTATGACTGCTGATGATTCATGGAGAGAAGTTATGAGGTCAAAGAACCTCCAGTTTTCAATGAAAGACTTAACGGAAGGGAAGGAGTATACTTTCAGAGTAAGAGCACAGAATGATGCTGGATATGGAACTCCAAGTGAGATTACAGTTGTGGCAAGAGATGATGTTGGTAAGTATCTCTTCAAACTCACAAATTCTCTTTCATTTATCCAAATGATATGTCGCTTTATACATAGTGTCCATCATGCATGAATACATATCAGTTTAGTTTAAAACTGAATTAACATTTTAAAACAAAGGTTTTTATGCACAAATGAGTAATTGATATTTTTTTATTTTGCAGTGGCACCTGATCTTGATTTAAGAGCTCTACCTGATTTATGCTATTTAGCTAAAGAAGGTAGTAGTTTCCGTCTTAAAATCCCAATTAAAGGAAAACCTGCCCCATCTGTAACATGGAAGAAAGGTGAAGACCAGGTAGTCACTGAGACTGGAAGAGTTGCATTTGAGTCTACAGCAGTTAACACCACTCTTTTGGTACGTGACTGCCATAAAGATGATGCTGGAAAATACACTATCACTCTGAAGAACATTGCTGGAAGTAAGGAAGGCACTATTTCCATAAAAGTTGTTGGCAAACCTGGCATCCCAACAGGACCAGTGAAATTTGAAGAAGTCACAGCTGATGCTATAACCTTAAAATGGGGACCTCCAAAAGATGATGGTGGTTCAGAAATCACTAACTATATCCTAGAGAAGAGAGATAATATAAACAATAAATGGGTGACATGTGCTTCTGCTGTCCAGAAAACTACATTTAGAGTTACAAGACTTCATGAGGGAAATGAATATACTTTCAGAATCAGTGCTGAAAATAAATATGGCGTAGGTGAAGGCCTTAAATCTGACCCTGTGGTCGCAAAACATCCATTTGGTAATTATGAATTATAATATTTTTAATTAAAACTGATGTAATCTTGGTGTTTCCTTTCAATGCTGATTTATTTTTAATGTATTTTCTAGATGTGCCAGATGCTCCTCCACCACCAAAAATTGTTGATATTAGGCATGATTCTGCATCTCTAACTTGGACTGACCCAAAGAAAACTGGCGGCTCACCAATCACGGGTATTTGCCCTAAAATCTTCTCACCATTTTCCCCTCTAGCTCTTCTTTTTTCTTATTGAAAAGTAAAATAAAATTCTAATATTATTTGTTTTAATGTATCCCTTATATATATTAGAATTATACTTTCTTTTCATTCTTTTACTAGATATGCTTGTTTTTAAAATATTAATAAAAAATTAAAATTCAATCAAAGTTAGAAAAAGAAGAGGAATCGGGAGATTATAGCTGTTTCATGTATATATGGCCAAATCTTGTAAGAAAGGGACAATAGGTGCACCTATATAAATTTATATTTGCGTGCATAAATGAGCATTTGCATTCACAAATCATGTAACTGTATACATATGTTATTTACATTCATATCTATCCCTTAATCTAGTTTTAAATGTTGTTCTTGCATCAGTAGCTGATCCAATCTGCCCTACACATACAGCAGCAGTATGCTGGGCAGTTAACTGTGCAAATGCCGATTTTTATACTACAAACTAGTATTTTACATTCTACTATTCATCTTTGTTAGGTTATCATCTTGAATTCAAAGAAAGAAATAGCCTTCTGTGGAAAAGAGCTAACAAGACTCCACTAAGGATGAAAGACTTCAGAGTAACAGGGTTAACTGAAGGTCTGGAATATGAATTCAGAGTGATGGCAATCAACTTGGCAGGAGTAGGTAAACCTAGCCTGCCATCTGAACCAATTGTGGCACTTGATCCAATTGGTAAGTCATCAGAAGAAAACAGAGAAAATTCCGTGGGTTGAAAAATATTGGCGTTTTATTTTACTATTGATTTATTTTTATTTGATTTTTTTTTTTAGATCCTCCTGGGAAACCTGAAGTTATAAATGTAACTAGGAACTCAGTAACACTCATTTGGACAGAAACGAAGTATGATGGTGGACATAAGTTAATTGGCTACATAGTTGAAAAACGTGACTTGCCTTCAAAGTCTTGGACAAAAGCTAATCATGTGAATGTTCCAGATTGTGCATTTACTGTAACTGACCTTGTAGAAGGTGGGAAGTATGAGTTCAGAATTAGAGCAAAGAACACTGCTGGTGCTATCAGTCCTCCATCAGAACCTACAGGAACCATAATGTGCAAGGATGAATATGGTGCGTAGACCATACAAAAATACAGAGTTTTTGGTTTGTTTGTTAAATTATTGTTTAAAACACACTCTTCCTGACAAACATGCTTTTCTTTTACAGAGGCACCAACAATTGTTATTGATCCTACATTGAAAGAAGGCTTGACAGTTAAAGCAGGAGATACCATTACAGTGACTGCTATTAGCATCCGTGGCAAACCACTTCCAACTTCAGCATGGTCCAAAGCAGGAAAAGACTTTAAGCCTTCAGATATTGTGCACATTGAAGCAACTCCAACTTCCTCCACACTGAGTGTCAAATATGCAGCCAGGAAAGATTCTGGTGAATACACAATCACTGCAAGCAATCCTTTTGGCACTAAACAGGAACATGTGCATGTGAAAGTTTTAGATGTACCTGGACCACCTGGTCCCATTGAGGTCAGCAACATCTCAGCTGAAAAAGCTACACTTACATGGTCACCTCCTGCAGAAGATGGTGGATCACCCATCAAGTCTTATGTACTTGAAAAGAGAGAAACTAGCCGACTCCTGTGGACTTTAGTTGCTGAAAATATTGAGACTTGCAGGCATGTTGTTAGCAAGCTCATTCAAGGAAACGAATACATCTTCCGTGTCTCAGCTGTCAACCAGTATGGCAAGGGTGAACCTGTACAGTCAGAACCAGTTAAAATGGTGGATAGATTTGGTAAGTAGAAAAGGTTAACAGATTAACCAAATGTTCATTATAGTATTTACAGGCTCATGCACGTTTAAAAAACTCTGTATTTTTTCATTTAAGGTCCCCCAGGTCCTCCTGGAAAACCAGAAGTAACAAATGTGACTAAAAATAGTGCGACTGTTAGCTGGAAAAGGCCAGTTGATGACGGTGGTAGTGAAATCACAGGCTACTACGTGGAAAGGAAAGAAAAGAAAGGTTTGAGATGGGTCCGAGTAACGAAGAAACCAGTTTCAGACCTTAGATGCAAAATGACTGGACTCCTAGAAGGAAATGAATATGAATTCCGCGTCAGTGCAGAAAATAGAGCAGGGGTTGGACCACCAAGTGATTCTTCAAACCCAGTATTAATTAAGGATGTTGCATGTTAGTATCATTCCTTTACTTCTGCAGAATTTACCATAGAGTGTTACTATTTTTGTTGCCTATAAAAACTCAGGTCTAATATAATGTGGGGATTTTGTCTTTTTTTCCACTACTGCAGATCCACCAGGTCCACCTTCAAACCCACAAGTGATTGATACTACAAAGACCAGTGCTTCTTTAACATGGGGCAAGCCTCATTACGATGGTGGACTTGACATCATTGGCTATATAGTAGAGCATCAAATGGAAGGAAAAGAAGAATGGGTAAAAGACACAACAGGGATTGCTTTAAGAATCACTGAATTTGTTGTTGCTAATCTTCAGCCAGGAGCCAAATACAATTTTAGAATCACTGCCATCAATGCTGTGGGTGCTGGTGAACCAGCACAAATTCCAAGCATTGAAATCAAGGATCGGGAAATGATCCCTGATTTTGAATTAGATGCTGAGCTAAGAAGAACACTTGTTGTTAGAGCTGGACTAACTATTCGGATATTTGTGCCAATTAAAGGTCGTCCAACTCCTTTAGTTACATGGACAAAAGATGATATCCCGCTTAAAGGACGTGCCAGCATTGAAAATACAGACTCTTTTACTCTTCTAATTATGACAGAGTGTAATAGATACGATGCTGGAAAATACATAATGACCCTTGAAAATGCTGCTGGCAAGAAAACTGGCTTCGTAAATGTAAAAGTCTTGGATTCACCAGGGCCACCAATAAATCTTAAGCCTAGGGAAATAACTAAAGACAGCATCACCCTGCACTGGGATATGCCTCTACTAGATGGTGGCTCACGTATAACAAATTATATTGTTGAAAAACGCGAAGCAACACGGAAGTCATATTCAACAGTCACCACCAACTGCCAGAAATGTTCCCTTAGGATTCCTAATTTAGTTGAAGGATGTGAATATTACTTCAGAGTGCTGGCTGAAAATGAGTTTGGGATTGGTGAACCAGCTGAAACTGCAGAACCTGTAAGAGCCTCTGAAGCACCATCACCACCTGAGAGTCTCAATATTATGAATATAACAAAGAGCACAGTTAGCCTTGCTTGGCCAAAGCCAGAACATGATGGTGGTAGCAAGATCACTGGTTATGTAATTGAAGCACAGAAAAAAGGTTCCACTCAATGGACACACATCACAACCGTGAAAACATTAGACTGTGTAGTGAGGAATCTAACTGAAAATGAGGAATATACTTTCCAGGTTATGGCAGTTAATAGTGCTGGAAGAAGTGATCCAAGAGAGAGCAGACCAGTTGTTGTTAAAGAGCAGGTGATGCTTCCTGAATTTGACCTTCGTGGAATTTACCAGAAAACAGTCATCGCAAGAGCTGGTGACAACATCAAAATTGAAATCCCTGTGCTTGGTCGTCCAAGACCAATTGTAACATGGAAAAAAGAAGACCAGCTACTAAAACAGACACAAAGGGTAAATTTTGAAAACACTGCAACTTCAACTATACTAAACATCAATGAATGCACAAGAAATGATGGTGGCCGATATCCCCTGTCAGCTAAAAATATTGTTGGAGAAGTTAGTGATGTGATCACTGTCCAGGTTCATGATATTCCTGGCCCTCCCACTGGACCAATCAAATTTGATGAAGTTTCATCCGATTTTGTAATTTTCTCATGGGAACCTCCTCAGAATGATGGAGGGGTACCAATAAGTAACTACGTTGTAGAAATGCGTCAAACTGACAGTACCACATGGACGGAGTTAGCAAGCACTGTTATACGTACCATGTTTAAAGCTACTCATCTTACTACTGGAGTTGAGTATCAGTTCCGTGTTAAAGCTCAAAACAGATATGGAACAGGTCCAGCCATCACTTCAGAGCCTGTAATTGCCAACTATCCATTTAAGGTCCCTGGGCCTCCAGGTACACCTCAGGTGATTGCAGTCACAAAAGAGTCAATGACCATTAGCTGGAATGAGCCCGTTACTGATGGTGGAAGTCCAATTTTGGGATATCATATTGAAAGAAAAGAACGAAATAGCATTCTTTGGCAGACTGTAAGTAAGGCATTGGTGGTAGGCAATATCTTTAAATCAACTGGACTTACTGATGGCATTGCATATGAATTCCGTGTTATAGCAGAAAATATGGCTGGCAAAAGTAAACCAAGCAAACCATCTGAGCCAATGTTTGCTCTGGACCCTATAGATCCACCTGGTAAGCCAATACCCCTCAATATTACAAGACACACAGTAACACTTAAGTGGACTAAACCAGAATATAATGGAGGTTTTAAGATAACTGGTTACACTGTTGAAAAGAGAGACCTTCCTAATGGTCGTTGGTTAAAGGCTAACTTTAGCAATATACTAGAGACAGAGTTCACTGTAAGTGGTCTGACAGAAGACACTGCTTATGAATTCCGTGTGATTGCCAGAAATGCTGCTGGTGCAGTTAGCCAGCCATCTGAGCCATCAGATGCAATTACATGCAGAGATGACATTGAAGCACCAAGGATAATGGTGGATGCCAAATACAAGGGCACTTTAATACTGAAAGCAGGTGAAATTTTCAGACTTGAGGCTGATGTTGCAGGTCGACCTCCACCAACCCTGGCATGGACAAAAGATGAAAAAGAGATAGAAGACACAGCAAAATTAGAAGTAAAAATTGCAGATTTCTCTACTGTTGTGATCAACAAAGATTCTGCCAGAAGAGATAGCGGTGCATATATGCTTACTGCTTCTAATCCTGGTGGCTTTGCAAAGCATATCTTCAATGTTAAAGTTCTTGATAGACCTGGTCCACCAGAAGGACCTTTGGCTGTGTCTGAGGTTACAACTGAAAAATGTGTACTGTCATGGTTACCACCACTGGATGATGGAGGAGCAAAGATTGATCACTATGTAGTTGAAAAACGTGAAACTAGCAGACTGGCATGGACAAATGTGGCCTCAGAAGTTCCAGTAACTAAACTGAAGGTCACTAACCTATTAAAAGGCAATGAATATGTTTTCCGTGTTATGGCTGTTAACAAATATGGAGTTGGTGAGGTCCTGGAATCAGAGCCCGTTCTTGCAGTGAATCCATATGTACCACCTGATCCGCCCAAAATACCTGAAGTTACAGCAATTACAAAAGATTCTATGATTGTCTGTTGGGGACGTCCTGATTCTGATGGTGGAAGCCCAATAACCAATTACATTGTAGAACGCCGTGACAGAGCTGGGCTACGCTGGGTAAAATGTAATAAAAGGGTTGTTACAGACTTACGTTATAAAGTATCTGGACTGACAGAAGGTCATGAGTATGAATACAGAGTAATGGCTGAAAATGCTGCAGGAGTTAGTGAACCAAGTCCAACCAGTCAATTCTATAAAGCTTGTGATACTGTGTTCAAGCCTGGTCCACCAGGTAATCCTCGTATCTTGGACACTAGCAAATCCTCAATTACAATAGCTTGGAATAAACCAATATATGATGGTGGCTCAGAAATCACAGGTTATATGGTTGAGATAGCACTACCTGAAGAAGATGAGTGGAAAATTGTCACTCCGTCAGCAGGACTGAAGGCTACTTCCTTTACCATCACGGATCTCAAAGAAAACCAGGAGTATAAGATCCGAATATATGCCATGAATTCTGAAGGTATTGGAGAACCTGCCCTTGTTCCTGGATCACCAAAGGCTGAAGAAAGAATGCTACCTCCAGAGATTGAACTGGATGCAGAATTACGTAAAGTTGTCAATATCAGAGCCTGTTGTACTTTAAGACTCTTTGTTCCAATCAAAGGAAGACCAGCACCAGAAGTGAAATGGACAAGAGAACATGGAGAGTCTTTAGATAAGGCTAATATTGAATCAACAAGCTCTTATACTCTACTTACTGTTGGAAATGTAAATAGATTTGATGGTGGCAAGTACATATTGACAATAGAAAATAGTTCAGGCAGTAAATCAGCATTTGTGAATGTCAGGGTTCTTGATACACCAGGAGCACCACAAGATTTGAAAATAAAAGAAGTCACAAAATCATCTGTTACACTCACATGGGAGCCTCCTATCATAGATGGAGGTTCAAAAATAAAAAATTATATTGTTGAAAAGCGTGAATCAACAAGAAAAGCTTATTCAACTGTAATTGCCAATTGTCACAAGACGAGTTGGAAAGTAGACAACCTGCAGGAAGGTTGCAACTATTATTTCAGAGTCCTAGCTGAAAATGAGTATGGAATAGGTCTTCCAGTTGAAACTCCAGAATCGGTGAAAGTGTCAGAAAGACCACTGCCCCCAGGGAAGATAACTTTGCTGGATGTGACAAGAAACAGTGTATCCTTGTCATGGGAAAAACCTGAACATGATGGAGGTAGCAGAATTCTGGGCTACATTGTAGAAATGCAAAGCAAAGGCAGTGAAAAGTGGGCAACTTGTGCTACAGTAAAAGTTACTGAAGCCACTATAACTGGACTGATACAAGGTGAGGAATATTCCTTCCGTGTTTCAGCTCAGAATGAAAAAGGTATCAGCGATCCTCGACAACTTGGCATACCTGTTGTTGCAAAAGATCTTGTGATTGCACCAGCTTTCAAACTGTTGTTCACCACTTTCACTGTCCTAGCAGGAGAGGACTTAAAGGTTGACGTCCCATTTGTTGGCCGACCCAAACCAGCTGTTGTATGGCATAAAGACAATGTGCCACTGAAACAGACTACTAGAGTAAATGCAGAGATTTCAGAAAACAGCACATTGCTAACAATAAAAGAAGCCTGCAAAGATGATGTTGGACCATATTTAGTCAAACTTACAAATTCTGCAGGTGAAGTTACTGAAACCCTTAATATTGTTGTCCTTGATAAACCAGGACCTCCGACTGGACCAGTAAAGATAGACGAAGTAACAGCAGATAGTGTTACCATTTCCTGGGAACCACCAAAATATGATGGTGGCAGCTCTATCAATAATTATATTGTAGAAAAACGGGACACTTCTACTACTGTCTGGCATATTGTGTCAGCTACAGTTGCCAGAACAACAATAAAAGCATGTAGATTAAAGACTGGAAGTGAATATCAGTTCAGAATTGCAGCTGAGAACAGATATGGAAAGAGTACATATCTCACATCAGAGTCTGTGGTAGCCCAATATCCATTCAAAGTTCCTGGTCCACCTGGAACACCTTTTGTATCAGCTCGCTCAAAAGATAGCATGGTGGTACAGTGGCATGAACCAGTGAATGATGGAGGTAGCAAGATCATTGGATACCATTTGGAACGCAAAGAAAGAAATAGCATCCTCTGGGTTAAGCTAAATAAAACAGCTATTCCTGACACTAAATTTAAGACAACTGGCCTTGAAGAGGGGCTTGAATATGAGTTCAGAGTTTATGCAGAAAATATAGTGGGTATTGGAAAGGGAAGTAAAGCATCTGAATGTTATACAGCACATGACCCATGTGATCCTCCAGGTCGTCCAGAACCTATAATTGTCACAAGGAACTCAGTAACACTTCAGTGGAAGAAACCTGAATATGACGGTGGAAGTAAAATCACAGGCTACATTGTTGAAAAGAAGGAGTTACCAGATGGTCGCTGGATGAAAGCAAGCTTTACAAATGTCATTGAGACTCAGTTTGCAGTAACTGGCCTTGTGGAAAATCAGAGGTATGAGTTCCGTGTCACAGCAAGAAATGCTGCAGGTGTTTTCAGTGAACCATCTGACAGCTCAGGGGCAATTACCGCCAAAGATGAAGTAGAGCCACCTCGTATAAGTATGGATCCAAAATATAAAGAAACAATTATAATAAATGCTGGTGAGTCATTCAAGATTGATGCTGATGTTTATGGCAAACCATTACCTTCCATTCACTGGCTAAAAGGTGATCATGAGTTAGCAAGCACAGCTCGTTTGGAAATAAAAAGCACAGATTTTGCAACAAGCCTCAGTATAAAAGAAGCTATTCGAGTTGATAGTGGACATTATGTATTGCTGGCAAAGAATGTGGCAGGTGAAAAAACAGCATCTGTTCTTGTCAAAGTTCTTGATAGACCTGGGCCACCTGAAGGGCCTGTTGATATAATGGGAGTTACTGCTGAAAAATGCATATTGGCATGGAAACCCCCACTACAGGATGGTGGAAGTAATATTTCACACTACATTGTAGAAAGAAGAGAAACTAGCCGCTTAGTTTGGACGGTAGTTGATTCCAATGTGCAAACCCTTAATTGCAAAGTCACAAAACTTTTGGAAGGAAATGAATATGTCTTCCGTATCATGGCTGTAAACAAATATGGTGTTGGTGAACCTCTTGAATCTGAACCAGTAATTGCAAAGAACCCATTTGTAGTGCCACTTCCACCAAATGCCCCAGAAGTCTCAGCCATTACCAAGGATTCAATGATTGTTGTATGGGAAAGACCAGCCTCAGATGGTGGTAGTGAAATTCTGGGCTATGTTCTTGAAAAACGAGATAAAGAAGGCATTCGCTGGACAAGATGTAACAAGCGTTTGGTTAGTGAACTGAGGTACAGGGTGACTGGACTTATAGAAAACCACGACTATGAGTACAGAGTCTCAGCTGAAAATGCTGCTGGTCTTAGTGAACCAAGCCTACCTTCCACTTACTATAAGGCTTGTGATCCTATTTACAAGCCCGGTCCACCTAATAATCCCAAAGCAATAGATGTGACAAGATCTTCCGTTTTCCTTTCATGGGGAAAACCAATCTATGATGGTGGCAGTGAAATCCAGGGATACATTGTTGAAAAATGTGATATAAGTGTTGGCGACTGGACAATTTGTACCCCACCAACTGGGATCAAGAAAACAAATACAGAAGTAGAAAATTTATTAGAAAAACATGAATATAAATTCCGTATCTGTGCTGTTAATAAAGCTGGAGTTGGAGAGCATGCTGATGTTTCTGGTTCTATTATTGTTGAAGAAAAATTGGAAGCTCCAGACCTTGATCTTGACCTAGACTTAAGGAAAATTGTAAATGTAAGGGCAGGTGGTTCCTTAAGATTATTTGTTCCTATTAGAGGGCGTCCAACCCCTGAAGTAAAATGGGGTAAAATGGATGGTGAGATCAGAGAGGCAGCTCTTATTGACATTACTAGTAGCTTCACTTCCCTTGTTCTTGACAATGTTAACAGATTTGATACTGGAAAATACACTCTTACTTTAGAAAACAGCAGTGGAACAAAATCTGCCTTTGTCAGTGTAAGGGTACTGGACACCCCAAGTCCACCAGTTAACCTAAAAATTAAGGAGATCACCAAAGACTCTATTTCACTTTCATGGGAACCTCCTCTACTAGATGGTGGTGCTAAAATAAAAAATTACATTGTGGAAAAGCGTGAAGCAACAAGAAAGGCCTATGCAGCTGTTGTAACAAATTGCCACAAGACCTCATGGAAAGTAGATCAACTTCAGGAGGGCTGCAATTACTACTTTAGAGTCACTGCTGAGAATGAATTTGGAATTGGCCTTCCTGCAGAAACCACTGACCCAATTAAGGTTGCTGAAGTTCCTCAACCTCCAGGGAAAATAACAGTAGTTGATGTCACAAGAAATAGTGTATCACTAAGCTGGTCAAAGCCTGAACATGATGGTGGTAGCAAAATCTTACAATATATTGTTGAGATGCAAGTTAAGGGCAGTGACAAATGGTCAGAATGTGCATGTGTAAAACCACTTGAAGCACTCATTACTAACCTAGCTCAAGGAGAAGAATATCTATTTAGAGTAATAGCTGTAAATGAAAAAGGCAAGAGTGATCCACGATCTCTTGCGGTTCCAGTGGTTGCCAAAGACCTAGTTATTGAACCAGATATAAGACCTGCATTCCACAGTTACAGTATCCAGGTGGGACAAGATCTGAAGGTAGAAATACCAATTTCTGGTCGACCTAAGCCGACTGTTACTTGGACAAAAGATGGCCAACCGTTAAAGCAGACAACAAGAGTTAATGTTAGTGATTTGCCTAATCTCACTATACTGAATATTAAAGAAACAAACAAAGAAGATGGTGGCATGTATGAAATAACTGTTGCTAATGTTATTGGACAAAAGTCTACATCTGTTGAAATTATAACACTGGATAAACCTGATCCTCCAAGAGGGCCTGTAAAATTTGATGATATTAGTGCTGAAAGCATTACATTATCATGGAATCCTCCATTATACACAGGTGGCTGCCAAATCACCAACTATATTGTTCATAAGAGAGATACAACCACCACTGTATGGGAAACTGTTTCAGTGGCTGTTGCAAGAAATACCCTAAAAGTGACTAAACTGAAGACTGGCTCAGAATATCAGTTTAGAATATTTGCTGAAAACCGGTATGGACAGAGCTTTGCCTTGGAATCTGAACCAATTGTAGCTCAGTACCCCTATAAAGAACCAGGTCCTCCTGGCACACCATTTGTGACAACAGTTACAAAAGATTCTATGGTTGTACAGTGGCATGAGCCAATTAATGATGGTGGAAGTAAAGTTTTGGGTTACCATCTTGAGAGAAAGGAAAGAAACAGCATTTTATGGACAAAAATAAACAAGACCATTATTCAAGACACACAGTATAAGACAACTAACCTGGAAGAAGGCCTTGAATATGAATTTAAGGTTTCTGCAGAAAATATTGTTGGTGTAGGAAAAGCAAGCAAAGTTTCAGAGTGCTATGTAGCCCGAGACCCCTGTGATCCTCCAGGATGCCCAGAAGCCATAATTGTTAAAAGAAGCTCAATTACTCTACAGTGGACCAAACCAGAATATGATGGAGGTAGCAAGATTACTGGTTATATTGTAGAGAAACGTGACTTGCCTGATGGTCGTTGGATGAAAGCTAGCTTCACAAATATAATTGAAACTCAGTTCACTGTAACAGGGCTTACTGAAGATCAAAGATATGAATTTAGAATAATTGCAAAGAATGCCGCAGGTGCAATAAGCAAACCCTCTGACAGTACAGGACCAATAACAGCAAAGGATGAAGTTGAGCTTCCAAGAATTTCAATGGATCCAAAATACAAAGATACAATAATTATAAATGCTGGAGAAATGTTCAAACTTGAGGCTGATGTCCATGGAAAGCCCCTACCTACCATTAAGTGGTTCAAAGGAGATAAGGAACTTGAAGAAACTGCTAGATGTGAGATAAAGAACACCGATTTCAAGGCATTAGTGATTGTAAAAGATGCCATTAGAGTTGATGGTGGACAGTACATTTTACAAGCCTCTAACATTGCAGGAACAAAGTCAGTACCAGTAAATGTAAAAGTATTGGACAGACCAGGTCCAGTAGAAGGTCCAATTCAGGTTTCTGGAATTACTTCTGAAAAATGTTCATTGTCATGGGACCCACCACTTCATGATGGTGGTAGTGACATTTCTCACTACATTGTTGAGAAGAGAGAAACTAGCCGTCTTGCTTGGACTGTTGTTGCTTCAGATGTTGTAGCCACGATGTTGAAAGTAACAAAACTTTTGGAAGGTAATGAGTATATTTTCCGTGTAATGGCAGTTAACAAATATGGTGTTGGTGAGCCTCTGGAGTCTATTCCAGTATTGATGAAAAATCCATTTGTGGTTCCTGGTCCACCAAAGGCACTGGAAATTACCAACATCACAAAAGATTCTATGACTGTCTGCTGGAGCAGGCCAGATAGTGATGGAGGCAGCGAAATTATTGGTTACACTGTAGAAAAGAGAGACAGATCTGGCATCAGGTGGACAAAATGTAATAAACGCCGAATTACAGATTTGCGATTAAGAGTCACTGGACTAACAGAAGATCATGAATATGAATTCAGAGTATCTGCTGAAAATGCTGCTGGAATTGGTGAACCAAGCCAAACTTCTCCTTATTTTAAAGCTTGTGACCCTGTGTTCAAGCCTGGTCCGCCCACTAATGCACATGTTGTGGATACCACTAAAAATTCAATTACACTTGCTTGGGGTAAACCTATTTATGATGGTGGTAGTGAAATCCAAGGATACATTGTAGAGCTCTGTAAAGCAGATGAAGAAGAATGGATAGTAGCTACTCCACAGACTGGGCTGCATGTCACTCGATTTGAGATTAGAAAACTTATTGAACATCAGGAATATAAAGTACGAGTGTGTGCCCTCAATAAAGTTGGTGTAGGAGAGGCTGCCTCAGTTCCCGGAACTGTTAAGCCAGAAGACAAACTTGAAGCTCCTGAACTAGATATTGATTCAGAACTAAGGAAAGGCATAGTGGTTAGAGCTGGTGGATCTGCTAGGATTCACATACCATTCAGAGGACGACCAACACCTGAAATCACCTGGTCTCGAGAAGAAGGTGACTTTACAGACAAAGTTCAAATTGAAAAAGGCATAAACTACACACAATTATCCATCGATAACTGTGATAGAAATGATACTGGAAAGTACATTCTTAAGTTAGAGAACAGCAGTGGCTCTAAGTCTGCCTTTGTTACAGTAAAAGTCCTTGACACACCAGGACCACCACAAAATTTAGTAGTAAAAGACGTTAAGAAAAATTATGCAGTACTATCCTGGGAACTACCCACTAATGACGGTGGTGCAAAAATAAAGAACTACGTGATTGACAAACGTGAGTCAACCAGAAAGGCATATGCAAATGTGAGTGCTAAATGTAGCAAAACAAGCTTTAAAGTTGAAAACCTTACAGAAGGAGCAATTTATTACTTCAGAGTTATGGCTGAAAATGAATTTGGAATTGGTGTTCCAGCTGAAACTGTAGATGCAGTGAAAGCCTCAGAGCCACCTTTGCCTCCTGGGAAAGTCACTCTCACTGATGTGACTCACACAAGTGCATCACTTATGTGGGAGAAACCTGAACATGATGGAGGTAGCAGAATTTCGGGGTACCTAGTTGAAATGCAGCCTAAAGGAATAGAAAAATGGAGTGTTGTCACTGAGACCAAAGTGTGCAGTGCAGTTGTATCCGGTTTGAGTTCAGGTCAAGAATATCAGTTCCGTGTGATCGCCTACAACGAAAAAGGCAAAAGTGATCCCAGAGCACTTGCAATTCCTGTGATAGCTAAAGATTTGACAATTGAGCCAAGTTTCAAGCTGATGTTTAATACTTACAGTGTCCAGGCTGGAGAAGATCTTAAGATAGAAGTACCATTTATAGGTCGACCCCTCCCTAAGATTACTTGGACAAAAGATGAACAGTCACTTAAACAGACAACCAGATTAAATGTTCACGATACACCAACATCCACTATCTTACATATTAAGGAAAGCAACAAGGATGACTTTGGCAAATATACGGTAACAGCATCAAACACGGCAGGCACAGCAACAGAGAACCTGAGCATAATTGTACTTGAAAAGCCGGGCCCTCCACAAGGACCTGTCCGCTTTGATGACGTTAGCGCAAACTTTGTTGTCTTATCATGGGATGCACCAGATTATAGTGGAGGCTGCCAGATAACCAACTATATAGTAGAGAAACGTGACACAACCACCACCACCTGGCAGATGGTATCAGCAACAGTTGCAAGAACAACAGTCAAAGTGGCAAACCTTAAGACAGGTTCTGAATATCAGTTTAGAATTTGTGCTGAAAACAGATATGGAAAGAGCTCTCCATTGGATTCTAAAGCAGTTGTTGTGCAATACCCGTATAAGGAACCTGGGCCACCCGGAACTCCATTTGTTACATCAGCTTCCAAGGACCATATGCTTGTACAGTGGAATGAACCAGTTAATGATGGAGGAAGCAAGGTTCTTGGCTACCATCTTGAGCGTAAAGATAAAAACAGCATTCTTTGGACAAAGTTGAACAAGGCCCTCATTCCGGACACCAAATATAAAACAGATGGCCTTGAAGAAGGTCTTGAATATGAGTTCAGAGTTTCTGCTGAAAACATTGTTGGCATTGGAAAAGTTAGCAAAGTATCTGAACTGTATGTTGCCCGTGATCCATGTGATCCACCTGGCTGCCCAGATCCTATTGTTATTACAAGAAATTATGTCACACTAAAGTGGAAAAAACCCGAATATGATGGTGGTAGCAAAATAACTGGATATATTGTAGAAAAGAAAGAATTACCTGAAGGTCGTTGGATGAAAGCCAGCTTTACAAATGTACTAGAAACAGAATTTACGGTAACTGGTCTTGTTGAAAACCAAAGGTATGAATTTAGAGTAATTGCAAGAAATGCAGCTGGTAGCTTGAGTGAACCATCTGAAAGCACAGGGCCAATTACTGCTAGAGATGAAATTGAAGCACCAAGAGCTTCATTGGATCCAAAATACAAAGATGTCATTGTTGTTCATGCTGGAGACACTTTTGTTCTTGAGGCCGACATCCATGGTAAACCTATTCCTGACATAACATGGTCAAAAGATGGAAAAGAGCTTGAAGAAACAACTGCAAGAATGGAAATTAAATCTACACTTCAGAGAACAACTCTCACTGTCAAAGATTGTGTTAGAATTGATGGAGGTCACTACTCACTTAACCTCAGCAATGTAGGTGGTACAAAATCTATACCCATCACAGTAAAAGTGCTTGACAGGCCAGGACCTCCAGAAGGTCCTTTGAAAGTTACGGGTGTTACTGCAGAAAAATGTTACTTGGCCTGGCTACCACCTTTATATGATGGTGGTTCTAGTATCTCACATTACATCATTGAGAAGAGAGAGACAAGCAGACTTTCCTGGACACAAGTGGCATCTGATGTGCAAGCTCTTAACCACAAAGTAACCAAACTTCTTCCAGGCAATGAATATATTTTCCGTGTAATGGCTGTGAACAAATATGGAATTGGAGAACAACTGGAATCTGAGCCTGTTGTGGCTTGTAATCCATACAGACCTCCAGGTCCTCCTTCAATGCCAGAAGTTTCAGCAATCACAAAAGATTCTATGATTGTAACATGGGGTCGTCCAGTAGACAATGGTGGAGCAGAAATTGAAGGTTACATACTTGAAAAGCGAGACAAAGATGGTATTCGATGGACCAAGTGCCATAAGAAAAGGCTAACAGACTTACGGTTCAGAGTAACTGGACTTACAGATGGTCATTTCTATGAATTCAGAGTTTCTGCTGAAAATGCAGGTGGTATAGGTGAGCCTAGTGAACCATCCATTTTCTATCGTGCATGCGATGCAATGTATCCCCCAGGCCCACCAGGTAATCCAAAGGTGACAGACACTTCCAGATCATCAGTGTCCCTTGCATGGAACAAGCCTATTTATGATGGTGGTGCTTCCATTAAGGGATATATTGTGGAAGTAAAAGAAGCCACTGCAGATGAATGGATTACCTGCACACCACCAACAGGACTACAAGGAAAACAGTTCACAGTAACAAAACTTAAAGAGAACAATGAATACAATTTCCGCATCTGTGCCATCAACTCTGAAGGAGTCGGGGAACCTGCAATTATACCTGGTACAATCATTGCAGCTGACAAAATAGAACCTCCTGAAATTGAACTAGATGCGGATCTCAGAAAAGTTGTCACTGTACGTGCTAGTGGTACATTGCGTCTGTTTGTTACCATCAAAGGAAGGCCAGAACCTGAAGTCAAATGGGAAAAAGCAGAAGGAATCATTAGTGACCGAGCTCAAATTGAGGTTACCAGTTCATATACAATGCTGGTCATTGATAATGTAAACAGATTTGACAGTGGTAGATACAACCTGACTTTAGAAAACAATAGTGGCAAAAAATCAGCTTTTGTTAATGTCAGAGTGCTTGATTCACCCAGTGCACCCGTTAACTTGACAATCAGAGAAGTTAAGAGAGATTCAGTGACATTAGCCTGGGAACCACCACTTATTGATGGTGGAGCTAAAATTACGAACTACATCATTGAAAAGCGAGAATCCACTAGAAAGGCATATGCCACTGTTACAAATAACTGCACTAAAAATACCTTCAAAATTGATCAACTACAGGAAGGCTGCATTTACTATTTCCGTATCTTGGCAGCAAATGAATATGGGATTGGTTTGCCAGCAGAAACAGCTGAACCAGTTAAAGTTTCTGAATCACCGTATCCACCTGGAAAAGTAACTCTTGTAGATGTGACTTGCAACTCTGCTACGATTACATGGGAGAAACCAGAGAGTGATGGTGGCAGTAAAATTACTGGTTACATAGTGGAAATGCAAACTAAAGGAAGTGAAAAATGGAGCACCTGTACCCAAGTAAAGACACTAGAAGCAACAATAACAGGCTTAAGTAAGGGAGAGGAATACACTTTCAGAGTGATTGCTGTTAATGAAAAAGGGAAGAGTGATCCAAGACAGCTTGGAGTTCCAATAGTTGCAAAAGATATTGAAATCCAACCTTCTGCTGAGCTTCTTTTCAATACATTCAGTGTTAAAGCTGGAGATGATCTTAAGATTGATGTGCCGATCAGAGGAAGGCCTCTGCCAACAGCTAGCTGGAAAAAAGATGGACAGCCCTTAAGAGAGACAACTAGGGTAAATGTTCAAACATCAAAGACTTCAACATTGCTGGCCATCAAGGAAGCTTCAAAGGAAGACGTTGGAAATTATGAATTATGCATTTCCAACAATGCTGGATCTACAACATTTTCTATCACTGTAATTGTTCTTGACAGACCAGGACCTCCATGTGATGTACATATTGACAGTGTTAGTGCAGATAATGTAACCCTATCTTGGAAACCTCCAGAGTATGATGGTGGCTGCCATATTAGCAATTACATTGTGGAGAAACGAGAAACTACCACAACAACATGGGATGTAGTGTCTGCAGCAGTTGCAAGAACATCAATTAAAGTAGCACGCTTAACCACAGGATCTGAATATCAGTTCCGTGTGTGTGCAGAAAACCGCTATGGTAGGAGCATTTATGCTGAGTCTCACTCTGTTGTTGCAGAGTATCCATTTAAGCCGCCTGGTCCACCTGGAACTCCTCAAGTCTTACATGCAACTAAAACTTTCATGACTGTAAGTTGGCAGGAGCCAGTTAACGATGGAGGTAGTAAAGTATTTGGATATCACCTTGAAAGGAAAGAAAGAAGCAGCATTCTTTGGACAAAAGTAAACAAAAGCCTTATAAGTGATACACAAATGAAGGTCACTGGCCTTGAAGAAGGACTAATGTATGAATATCGTGTGTATGCTGAAAATATTGCAGGAATAGGCAAATGCAGTAAATCATGTGAACCAGTTGCTGCAAGAGATCCATGTGATCCTCCTGGTCAGCCAGAAGTTACTAATATTACAAGAACATGTGTCTCACTGTCATGGTCCAAACCAGAATATGATGGTGGAGCTAAGATCACAGGATATATTATTGAGCGCAGAGAGCTACCAGATGGCCGTTGGCTAAAGTGCAATTTCACTAACATACAAGAAACTTTCTTCGATGTAACTGGACTTACAGAAGATCAGCGATACGAATTCCATGTTATTGCAAAGAATGCTGCTGGACTCTTTAGTGAGCCATCTGAATCAACAGGACCGGTGACTGTAAAAGATGATGTTGATGCTCCAAGAATCATGATGGATGTCAAATTCAGGGATGTTGTTGTTGTTAAAGCTGGAGAAGTCCTTAAAATCAATGCTGATATTGCAGGACGACCTTTACCTGTGATTTCATGGACAAAGGATGGCAAAGAGATTGAGGAAAAAGCAAGAGTTGAAATAGTCTCAACAGATCACACTACTGCAATAACTGTTAAGGACTGCATTCGACGGGATTCGGGTCAGTATGTATTAACACTGCAGAATGTTGCAGGAACAAGATCTTTGGCTGTTAACTGCAAAGTACTTGATAGACCTGGTCCACCTGCAGGCCCATTAGAAATAACTGGCCTTACTGCTGAAAAGTGTCACCTGTCATGGGGATCACCGCAAGAAAACGGAGGTGCAGATATTGATTACTATATTGTAGAAAAACGTGAGACCAGCAGAATTGCATGGACACTTTGTGAAGGAGAGCTTAGAACAACATCCTGTAAAGTGACAAAACTACTTAGAGGAAATGAATACGTCTTTAGGGTGATGGGAGTTAACAAATATGGTGTTGGTGAAGTTTTGGAGAGTGATGCAGTTAAGGCCCTAGATCCATTTACAGTTCCAAATCCACCTAAATCTTTAGAGATCACCAGTGTGACCAAGGATTCCATGACTCTGTGCTGGGCAAGGCCCGACAGTGATGGAGGAAATGAGATCTCTGGATACATAATTGAAAGACGTGAGAAAAATAGCCTACGATGGATCCGTGTAAACAAAAAACCAGTTTATGATCTAAGAGTGAAGTCATCAGGTCTTCGGGAAGGATGTGAATATGAATATCGGGTTTATGCAGAAAATGCTGCTGGTCTCAGTCTTCCAAGTGACACTTCACCATTGATTCGGGCAGAAGATCCAGTTTTCTTACCATCTCCTCCATCTAAACCTAAGATTGTGGATTCAACAAGATCAAATATAACAATTGGATGGACAAAGCCATTATTTGATGGAGGTGCCCCAGTTACTGGTTACACAGTTGAATACAAGAAAACTGAGGAAACTGACTGGTCAATAGCTATTCAAAATTTAAGAGGCACAGAGTACACTGTAATTGGGCTAACAACAGGGTCTGAATATGTCTTCAGAGTAAGTTCTATCAACAAAGTTGGTGCTAGTGATCCAAGTGATGTCTCAGAACCTCAGGTAGCAAAGGAAAGAGAAGAAGAACCTGCCTTTGATATTGATAGTGAAATGCGAAAGACTTTAATTGTAAAGGCTGGTGAATCATTTACAATGACTGTACCCTTCAGGGGAAAACCTGTCCCAAATGTAATGTGGAGTAAACCAGAGACTGATCTCCGTACACGAGCATGTATTGATTCTTCAGATTATTGTACTTCACTTACCGTCGAGAAAGCAACAAGAAATGATTCTGGAAAATACACATTAACATTACAAAATGTCCTGAGCACAGCTACCTTGACCTTAGTTGTCAAAGTTCTTGATTCTCCTGGACCTCCATCTAACATTGCTGTAAAAGATGTAACAAAAGAATCTGCAGTATTATCATGGGACATTCCTGAGAATGATGGTGGTGCTCTTGTGAAGAACTATTATATTGAAAAACGAGAGGCTAGTAAGAAGGCTTGGGTCACTGTAACCAACAATTGCCATCGCCTTTCTTACAAAGTTACCAGTCTTCAAGAAGGTGCTGTTTACTACTTCAGAGTTTCTGGAGAAAATGAATTTGGTGTTGGAGTACCCACTGAGACGAAAGAAGGAGTTAAAATAACAGGTTAGTTTCAACAATAAAAATACTTGGAGCACAAATTGTATATATATATATGTGTGTGTGTGTATATATGCTTAAAATATTTAACATAAAATAATTATTATTTGTAATAATTATAAGTTGTTAATTTTTATACAACACCAAAGATATGTATAAGGGCTTTATAACTATAAGAGAAAAACCATTAAGAATTTACACTTTAAATATTAAAAGTATCTAAGTATAAAAATGTATTCTTATAGATGCCAATTAAAATATATACTTTTCTCAGTTCAAATGACATTCCTGCTAAAGGAAGAAGAAAATGTATGTTGTATTGTTTATCCTGTTATGTTGAATCATTCTTTTTTCTTAGAAAAACCAAGCCCACCAGAAAAACTTGGAGTAACTGGTGTCACTAAAGACAGCATTTCTCTATCATGGCTAAAACCAGAACATGATGGTGGAAGCAGAATTGTGAGCTACCTCATTGAAGCTCTTGAGAAAGGACAGCAAAAATGGGTTAAATGTGCAGTTGTAAAGACAACTCATCATGTTGTCCAGGGTCTCAAAGAGAATGTTGACTACTTCTTCAGAGTGTGTGCAGAAAATCAAGCTGGTCTAAGTGATCCTAAAGAACTCCTGCTCCCTGTTACAGTGAGAGAACAACTGGGTATGTTTGCTGACATTAAAACACATGATGAAATGTTTAGATACATTAAATTGGATATGTTTGTATAAAAAACTCATATTTTGACATTTTTGTTTTTCAGAATCTCCTGAGATTGACATGAAGGGCTTCCCACATAACACTGTGTATATTAGAGCAGGATCAAACCTAAAGGTTGAAATTCCAATTTCTGGAAAACCATTGCCAAAGATGACATTATCCAGAGACGGTGTTCCACTGAAAGCAACCATGAGGTTTAATACAGAAACCACAGCAGAAAGTATCATCATTAATCTTAAAGAAAGTATGGCTGGTGATGCTGGTAGATATGACATTACTGCTGCCAACTCCAGTGGAACCACTAAATCATTCATTAACATTGTAGTGTTAGACAGACCAGGTCCTCCAGTTGGTCCTGTTGTTGTTAGTGATATCACTGAAGATAGCGTAACTCTCAAATGGCAGCCACCGCATAATGATGGTGGAAGTCAAGTTACCAACTATATTGTACTAAAAAGAGAAACAAATACTGCTGCTTGGTCTGAAGTGTCTGCAACAGTTGCTAGAAGCATTATTAAAGTTATGAAACTAACAACAGGAGAAGAATACCAATTCCGTATCAAAGCTGAAAACCGCTTTGGAATCAGTGACCACATTGATTCACAATGTGTAACTGTTAAGCTCCCATACAGTAAGTCATTAGTTTCTCACATAACATTTTTTGTTGTTGCTTTTAATTTTTTTGAAATGTTGTCTTAACTGCTTCTATTAACGTCTTTAGCAACACCTGGACAACCTTCCACACCATGGGTCACCAATGTCACCCGAGAGAGCATCACTGTTGGATGGCATGAACCAGTCAGTAATGGAGGCAGTGGAGTCATTGGCTACCATTTGGAAATGAAGGATAGGAACAGTATTTTATGGCAGAAGGCTAGCAAGACCCTTATTCGTACAACTCACTTCAAAGTCACCACCATCAGCGCCGGACTTATCTATGAATTCAGGGTTTATGCAGAAAATGCAGCTGGCATTGGAAAAGCAAGCCATCCTTCTGATCCAGTTCTTGCAATTGATGCTTGTGGTGTGTATTTTATAGGAAAAAATCACCATTTTCAGTAATGTTTTCACTTTAATGTTCTTTCTTATACAGTAAGCCAAAGACAATGCTAGTACTGTTATTAATTATTAATATTATTGTTTTTTCTTATTACAGAACCCCCAAGAAATGTTCGTGTCACAGATATTTCCAAGACTTCTGTCAGTCTTTCTTGGACAAAACCAGCCTATGATGGCGGTAGCAAGATCACTGGTTATATTGTCGAGAAACGTGATCTTCCAAATGGGAGATGGACGAAGGGCAGTTTCACCAATGTCATTGAGACTCAGTTTACTGTATCTGGACTAACCCAAAATTCTCAGTATGAATTCCGTGTCTTTTCTAAGAATGCTGTTGGTTCCATTAGCAATCCATCAGATGTTTTAGGTCCTATCTCATGTGTTGATACATATGGTAAGAGTTTTGCAGTTATATAAAATATTTGTGATACTTCAGCACTTAAACTCAGAATTGTTTCATGTAACCAGTGCTTAAATTTTAGTATTTAGAAAACAATTGTAAGAAACTGAGTTTAAAAACTAGAGGGCTTGCATAACGCTCTAAGCACTAAGTTTGCATGATCTAGCCTCTCTGGACAAGAGAGCTGATTGAGCCCTTCGTCTTCCCAAGGTAGATAACTTGAGTTTCATTCAGTTGACTGTGTTTGGACCACTTAGACAAGACCTGAGTATCTGAGATTCTTTTTGCTGTATGTGGACATTAAAGATCTTGTGACACTTTTAATAGAAGCAGAGGTTTGCCCCAGTGTTCTTGGCCAAAATGTCTTTTCCCCAAATGTTGTGCAGTGTGAGGTGCACCATTTGTCCACCTATTCGCAGTCCTTCCTCATAGATATGGATGCTTTTTAGTAGTGATGTAATTAATGTATTACTTAATTTGCAAAGGGTTTGAGATCTTTTAGACTGAAAAGTGATGTATAGCTATGATTTACTTTTTTTTCCCTATCCATGTTCCCAAATTACCTATTAAAATAGTATCTAGCATTGCCATATGTTGCACAATGTATATTATACAATGCCTTATATTAATTACCACTATTATTTTATTATTATTTAATACAAATATTGGTATGGTTTTGAATTCTCTGAGGGGTTTGAAATCTTTAAATCATTTTGATTTTTTTGTTCCATTTTTTAAGGTGCACCTGAAATTGATGTACAACCAGAATACACAGATGTGGTGAAATACAAAGCAGGTACTGCAGTTAAGCTGAAACTTGGCATCTCAGGCAAGCCTATACCTACAATCGAATGGTTCAAAAATGGCAAAGAGATACAAACCAGTGCACAAGTTTCTATTGAAAACACAACTGAATTTGCATCTATACTCATCAAAGATGCAACTCGTTTTAACAGTGGAAACTATGAATTAAAATTAAAGAATGCTATGGGTTCAGCATCAGCTCACATTAGAGTGCAAATACTTGGTATGTATTGAACTAGATTAATAGTATTATTCTAATAAACTAAAATTTAGTTATATAATATATATATTATATATAAATATATATATAAAAATATGTCTCCTTTCCCCTACCCTCAACAGACAAGCCAGGACCTCCAGGGGGGCCTATACAGTTCAAGACCGTCACTGCTGAAAAGATTACCATAATGTGGGAACCTCCAGTAGATGATGGTGGTGCAACTGTAACACACTACATTGTTGAAAAACGTGAGACAAGTCGGGTAGTATGGTCTTTAATTTCTGAAAAACTAGAGGAATGTATCATCACTACCACAAAACTCATCAAAGGAAATGAATATGTGTTCCGTGTCCGAGGTGTGAACAAGTTTGGAGTTGGTGATCCACTTGAATCTGAACCAGTTATAGCTAAAAATGCATTTGGTAAGAAATATGTATATTAACTTAAACAGCTGAATAGTACTAAATGTTCTGTTTTTAAGTGGTATTGAACTACTGTCATTTTTTCTTATCTTTTTTAAACAGTTACACCTGGACCACCTAGTGTACCAGAGGTCACTATGATAACCAAGCATTCAATGACAGTCGTTTGGAACAGGCCAACTGTAGACGGAGGTAGTGAAATAAGTGGATATTACCTTGAGAAACGTGACAAGAAGAGTCTAAGTTGGTTCAAAGTTGTTAAAGAAACCATCCGTGACACCAGACAGAAAGTAACAGGACTAACTGAAAACAGTGAATATCATTTCCGAGTTTGTGCTGTCAATGCAGCTGGACAAGGTCCATTTTCTGAAGCATCTGACTTCTACAAAGCTGCAGATCCTATAGGTAAGAAATAATTTACATACACATCTAATTGTTTAAGGGCCAAGTTATAAATGGGCAGACTTTCATGGGATTGCATGGGAATAACTGAGGACAAATTTTATTATTTGATTTTTAATATCCTTTACAGACAAACCAGGACCACCAGTTAAGCTAAAGGTTGTGGATACTACTAAGACATCTGTCACCCTTGGCTGGACTAAGCCTGTCTATGATGGAGGAAGTGGAATTACCAGCTATGCAGTGGAAAAGAGAGAAGGAGAAGAAGAAGAATGGACTGTAGTCAGTGCTAGAGGAGAAGTGAGAACAACTGAGTATGTTGTATCCCATCTTCAACCTGCAGTCAATTACTATTTCCGTGTATCTGCTATAAATTGTGCTGGGCAAGGAGAGCCTATTGAAATGACAGAATCTGTACAAGCTAAAGATATACTTGGTATGGATCTTTAATTGATTTAATTATCACTTTTTAGGATTTTGGTATTTCAAATAATTTTATATTTTGTTTTCCAAATATCCATTATTCATATTATTATTATTATTTATTTCTGCAGAGGAGCCAGAGATTGACCTGGATATTGCTCTCAGAACCTCCATTGTAGCTAAAGCAGGTGAAGACGTACAGATAATGATTCCATTCAAAGGAAGACCTCCTCCAACTGTCACATGGAGAAAGGGTGAAAAGAATCTTGGCATTGATGAAAGATACAACATTCAAAACACAGAATCTTCCACTTTACTTACTATTCCTCAAGTTACTCGGAATGACACAGGAAAATACGTTCTCACAATTGAGAATGGAGTTGGTGAACCAAAATCTTCATTTGTGAATGTTAAAGTGCTTGATACACCATCAGCCTGCCAGAAATTGCAGCTTAAACAAGTTTCTCGTGGCACTGTTACACTAGTATGGGAGCCACCACTCATTAATGGTGGTTCTGAAATAACAAATTATGTCATTGAAAAAAGGGATGCCACCAAGAGAGCCTGGTCTACTATTACAACAAAGTGCTCTCATACAACATTTAAAGTAACTAACCTTTCAGAAAAGACTGCATTCTTCTTCCGAGTTCTTGCAGAAAATGAAAATGGATTGGGAGAACCTTGTGAGACTTCAGAACCAGTGAAACCTGTGGAAGTACCTGGACCTGTAAAGGATCTGGCCATGAAAGATTCTACAAAAACTTCTGTTACTTTACAGTGGAGCAAACCTGACTTTGATGGTGGTAGCATTATATCAGACTATGTTATTGAAAAGAAAATGAGTGAAGAAAAAGAATGGTCACATGCAGGCATAAGTAAGACCTGTGAATTTGAAGTTGAAAAACTTAAGGAGCTTTCTGTCATAGAATTCAGAGTATCAGCTAAAAACGAAAAAGGATTGAGCGATTCTGTTACTGTTGGACCTATTACAGTAAAAGACTTTGTAATAACACCTGAAGCTGACCTTTCTGATATCCCTGGAGGACAAATTGCTGTAAGAATTGGCCATAACATGCACACTGAATTGCCATATAAAGGTAAACCCAGACCAACTATGAGTTGGCTGAAGGACAACATCCCTCTTAAAGAAAGTGAACAAGTTCGCTTCAAGAAAACTGAAAACAAAATAAGTTTAAGCATCAAGAATGTGAAAAAAGAGAATGGTGGCAAATACACTTTAATTCTTGACAATTCAGTTTGCAGAAAATCATTTACAATCACAGTTATAACTCTTGGTCCTCCATCAAAACCAAAAGGACCCATAAGACTAGATGAAATCAAAGCAGATAGCGTTGTTATGTCATGGGATGCTCCTGAAGATGATGGAGGAGGAGAAATCACCTGCTACAGCATTGAGAAGAGAGAAACTTCACAAACCAATTGGAAGATGGTGTGTTCTAGTGTTGCTAGGACAACTTTCAAAGTTCCTAACCTAGTTAAAGACACCGAGTATCAGTTTAGAGTTCGGGCTGAAAACAGATTTGGAGTAAGCCCACCACTTGGCTCAGCAGACATTGTAGCAAAACACCAGTTCAGACCACCAGGCCCACCAGGCAAACCTGTTGTGTTCAATGTAACAGCTGATGGAATGACAATATCTTGGGATGCTCCAGTTTATGATGGAGGTTCAGAAATTACTGGATACCATGTTGAAAAGAAAGAAAGAAACAGCATCTTGTGGCAGAAAGTAAATGTTTCACCAATATCTGGTAGAGAATACAGAATTACTGGTTTGCTTGAGGGCCTGGATTACCAATTCCGTGCATATGCTGAAAATTCTGCTGGTCTAAGCCCAGTTAGTGAGCCAAGCAAATTTACTTTGGCTCTGTCTCCAGTAGGTGAGTGAACAAGCATCTCACTAAGAAAATGTATGTATTGTAGTATATTGTTAGCCATCATGCAGATTTATAATAAAAAATTATCCTGTATATAATTATTTTCCTTTCAGAGCCACCTGGCACTCCTGATTATATTGATATCACCAGGGAAACTGTCACCCTTAAATGGACAGCACCACTTCATGATGGGGGCAGTAAGATTGTAGCCTACAGCATCGAGAAACGGCAAGGAAGTGATGACCGCTGGCTCAGATGCAACTTTACTGATGTCAGTGAATGCCAATATACAGTTACAGGACTTAGCCCAGGTGACCGATATGAGTTCAGAGTGATTGCAAGAAATGCTGTTGGAACAGTCAGTCCACCATCACAATCTTCAGGCTATATCATGACCAGAGATGAAAGTGGTAAGCATTATTTATTAATATTTTAATATGCTACATTTGCATTTTTATATGGTGGGTTCTAAGTCTAGAGAAACTTCTGGTTGGCACCTTTTAGCTTGTGTTGAGAATATGGACTGCTGACTGGAGAAGGAGTGTATACCATTCCTTCCAGGAACAGCAGGCTTTACCCACCACTCCCTCCCACTCCATGCAGGGGTGGAGCAGAGGTAGTTGCAAGACCAGTATTTCCAGCAGGGATACATAGGATTTAACCAGTTGCTACATTTGGTGCCACACAAGAGTTTTTCCTTCAGCATATTTTGCCTTCCTTTGCTACTTTTGTGACAAGCTGGAGTTGTAGGGCAGCAGTTCTCTGTTTATTAGAATTGGAATGCATCTTGGAATTCACAGTGGGGTCCTGTTCTGTCTATGCTACTCATTGTATTAACATTTAGTTATGGTTTTGCTACTTTGCTTCCTTGCAACTTTGGCGTAATCTATTGCAGCGACATTGTTTTAGCCCTTGCTCCAAAACATTTTGGCATGTTTGAGAATAGGCATAGGTCAGGGCTTGAGCCTTAGAACTTAGATCACATCATAAGGTGAGCCTGAGCAGCCTAAGAGGTTTGTCTGGCTCACTGTGGATAGGGGTCTGCAATTCCCCTTCTCTTTTGAGTCGGGCAGGAGCCTCTGACAGTTATGATGCCTTAAAGGTGTCCACAATAATTAAGCCTGACTACAGGGACTAAAGAATCCAGATAACTTTAAAATTCAGCCAAAGGCCTTAATTTGCGGTTCTGTGGTTTACAAGCAGCAGCAGCAAATATATGTTTGAGCTAGGTTAGGTAATTGTTGTATTCTTGCAATGAATTTAGAAATGCAAAAATGATTCAGATAGCTCAGCGCATTGCACCAACATATTTCAATGAATATTTTAACCTATGGTTTAATATGATGGAAAGTGGACTAACAGAAAAAATAATTCTTAGGATATAAAATTTCAGATAGGGCAGCTTACAATATAATATTCACACACACACACAGACACACACACACAGTATGCCATTGTTACATATTTCTTTATTAGGAATTAATACCTTGATAAATACGCTTGAATGAATATACTTTATTTTATCTGTCTCCGTAGTTCCTCCAACAATTGAATTCAGTGCTGAACACTTTGAAGGCCTTACTGTTAAGGCTGGAGAGAGCATTAGACTTAAAGTTTTGATCAAAGGCCGTCCAGTACCTCAAGTGACTTGGTTTAAGGATGGAAAGGAGATTGAAAAGAAGATGAATATTGAAATAACTAATGGCATTGGATATAGCACTGTCTTTGTCAGAGATGCCACTCGGGACCATCGTGGTATATACACAGTAGAAGCCAAGAATGCGTCAGGCACCAAAGAAGCAGACATTACAGTCAGAGTACAAGGTGCTTTGTAGATATTTTTAGTAAGCTATTCTTAACTAGTATTTATATTGTAAGAGGAAGCATGGGAAATTATAATACTGATGTTTTATTTATCACAGATACCCCAGGAAAAGTTGGCGGACCAATACGATCCACAAATGTTACTGGAGAGAAGATGACATTATGGTGGGAGCCTCCAGCTAATGATGGCTGTGCTGCCATTACCCACTATGTGATTGAAAAACGTGAAACCAGTAGGATTGCCTGGGCATTAATTGAAGATAACTGTGAAGCCTGTAGTTACACTGCGCTTAAATTAATAAAGGGCAATGAATACCAGTTTCGTGTCTCGGCAGTTAACAAGTTTGGTGTTGGCAGGCCGCTAGAATCTGATCCAATTATAGCAGAGATACCATACAGTAAGTTTCCTTTATGTTTTGAACAAATAACAACAGTTCCCAACTTTTGCTGCATGTTTTCTAAGCTGTTTTCCATTTTGTAGCTGTTCCTGATGCACCTGGTACACCAGAGCCTACACATGTAACAGGAGACAGTATCACAATCTCATGGGCTAGACCAAAATCCGATGGCGGAAATGAAATCAACCAGTATATCCTGGAAAGAAGAGAAAAAAAGAGTTTCCGCTGGGTCAAAGTATCCAGTAAGAGAGCCATTGCCGAGACAAGATATAGAGTAACAGGCCTGACTGAAGGCAATGAATATGAATTCCAGGTTATGGCTGAAAATGCTGCAGGAGTAGGACCTCCAAGTGCTGTCTCAAGGCTAATTAAATGTAGGGAGCCAGTAAATCCACCAAGTGCACCTACTGTTGTAAAAGTGACAGATACATCAAAGACAAGTGTAAGCTTAGAATGGACCAAGCCAGTTTTTGATGGAGGCATGGAAATAATTGGCTACATCATAGAAATGTGCAAAGCTGACTTAGGAGAGTGGCATAAAGTCAATGCAGAGACTTGTATTGCTACCAAATATACTGTCACCGACTTAGAGGCAGGTGAACACTATAAATTCCGAGTGAGTGCTGTCAATGGTGCAGGCAAGGGAGAAAGCTGTGAAGTTCCTGCTACAATCCAAGCAACTGATAGACTGTCATCACCTGAAATTGATATTGATGCAAACTTCAAGCAGACTCACATTGTCAGAGCAGGTGCAACTATTCGTCTGTTTATTGCCTTCTTAGGCAGACCTGTTCCTATAGCTACATGGTCTAAAGCAGACTCAGACCTTAGCCTACGTGCTGACATTCACACAACTGACTCATTCAGTACCTTGACTGTGGAGAACTGCAATAGAAATGATGCTGGCAAATACATCTTTACTGTAGAAAACAACAGTGGTAGCAAATCTATTACATTTATTGTCAAGGTATTGGACACTCCTGGCCCACCAGGTCCTATTACCTTTAAGGATGTGACTAGAGGTTCTATTACTTTAATATGGGATGCTCCTGTTTTGGATGGAGGTGCCCGCATCCATCACTACATTGTGGAGAAGCGGGAAGCAAGCCGTCGTAGCTGGCAAGTAGTGAGTTCAAAATGTACTCGTCAAATCTTTAAGGTCACTGATCTCACAGAAGGTGTGCCATTTTACTACCGTGTTTCAGCAGAAAATGAATATGGTGTAGGTGAACCATGTGAATTAACAGAGCCAGTTGTAGCCACTGAGGAGCCTGCTCCACCTAAGAGACTAGATATTATTGATACTACCAAATCTTCTGCAGTATTAGCTTGGCTTAAACCTGACCATGATGGTGGAAGCCGTATTACTGGATATCTTCTTGAGATGAAGCAAAGGGGATCTGACTATTGGGTTGAAGCTGGTCAAACTAAACAACTTACTTTCACAGTTGAAGGTCTTATAGAGAACAATGAATATGAGTTCCGGGTTAAGGCAAAGAATGATGCAGGCTACAGTGAACCAAGAGAAGCTTTCTCTTCTGTTATTATTAAAGAGCCACAGATTGAACCGACAGCAGATCTTAGTGGAATAACTAGACAACTTATAACTTGCAAAGCTGGAAGCACCTTTACTATTGATATACCAATTAGTGGGCGACCATCTCCAAAAGTAACATGGAAACTTGAAGAAATGAGACTCAAGGAAACTGATAGAGTGACCATCAAGACAACAAAGGATAGAACTACATTGACTGTGAAGGCCAGCATGCGAGGTGACTCTGGCAAATATTATTTGACACTTGAGAACACAGCTGGCGTGAAAACATTTGCTGTCACAGTGGTTGTCATCGGAAGACCAGGTGCAGTTACTGGCCCCATTGAAATATCATCCATTTCTGCTGACTCCTGTGTATTGTCATGGAAAGAGCCTGAAGATGATGGTGGCACTGATATCACAAACTACATAGTTGAGAAACGTGAATCTGGTACAACAGCATGGCAGCTAATAAATTCCAGTGTCAAACGTACACAGATCAAAGTCACTCATCTCACTAAATACATGGAGTATGCTTTCCGGGTCAGCTCAGAAAACAGATTTGGTGTCAGCAAGCCCCTGGAATCAGCACCAATAGTTGCTGAGCATCCATTCGGTAAACAAAAAAAACACACATTTCAAGAAATTATTATTCTAGTTTATGTAATTAGTGTCAAAATCTAACTTTCTCTCTTGCTTTTCACAATCAGTCCCACCAAGTCCACCTACCAGGCCAGAGGTCTATTCTGTGTCTGCCAATGCTATGGCCATTCGCTGGGAGGAACCATATCATGATGGTGGCAGCAAAATCACTGGATACTGGATTGAAAAGAAAGAGCGCAATACCATTCTTTGGGTAAAGGAAAACAATGTGCCATGCTTTGAGTGCAACTATAAAGTCACAGGACTAGTGGAAGGTCTGGAATATCAATTCAGGGTCTATGCCCTAAATGCTGCTGGTGTGAGCAAAGCTAGTGAAGCTTCCAGACCGGTAGTGGCTCAAAACCCAGTTGGTAAGTGTAACTTTTAGAGTATAATTTTTCTTTATTATATAAGCAACAACAGAATTAGATTTTTCATTTTACATTGTCCTCTTCCAGATCCACCAGGGAGACCTGAAGTAATAGATGTCTCAAGATCTACAGTGTCACTGAGCTGGTCTCCACCACTTTATGATGGCGGCAGCAAAATTATTGGGTATATTATAGAACGCAAACCATATAATGAAGCTGGAGATGGACGCTGGCTGAAATGCAACTATACCATTGTCTCGGAAAACTGCTTTACTGTGACAGCTCTTAGTGAAGGAGAAGAGTATGAATTCCGTGTATTAGCCAAGAATGCAGCTGGTGTAATGAGCAGAGGATCTGAATCTACTGGTGCTGTCACTTGCAAAGATGAATATTGTAAGAAACATTCCCATGGGTCATTTAAAATATTGCATAGTTTGTAGTTTTAATACTATAATGGTAATGATTTTATCTCTTTATGATAGCACCACCAAAGGCTGAGCTGGATGCCAGATTGCAAGGAGAAATTGTGACCATAAGGGCTGGATCTGATCTTGTTCTTGATGCAGCCATTGGTGGAAAACCAGAACCAAAGGTCTTCTGGTCCAAAGGTGACAAAGAATTGGACCTGTGTGAAAAGATCTCTCTGCAGTATACCAGCAAACGGGCCATTGCAGTTATCAAGTATTGTGACAGAAGTGATAGTGGAAAATATACACTAACCGTTAAAAATGCCAGTGGAACAAAGCAAGTTTCAGTCCTTGTCAAAGTGCTTGGTATGTATTTCATAGATAATAGTTTGCTGTGAACATTTATTAGAATTCACAATTATAGTTACAAAAAGAGAGAGAAGCTTTTCATTGACTATTATAATTACATCTTTGTTCATCCCTACTCAGATTCGCCTGGTCCATGTGCAGGCAAAATCACTATTAGCAGAGTAACAGAAGAGAAGTGCACTCTGGCATGGAATGTTCCACATGAAGATGGAGGTGCAGAAATCACCCACTATATTGTAGAAAGACGTGAAACCAGCAGGCTTAACTGGGTGATTGTTGAGGCTGAATGCCAAACGTTATCCTGTGTGGTGACAAGACTTATTAAAAATAATGAATACATCTTCCGTGTGAGGGCTGTCAATAAGTATGGGACAGGTGTTCCACTTGAAACAGAAGCCATTGTTGCTAGAAACTCTTTCAGTAAGTGTTTTCATCTTTTAGCTCCAGAATATATGGAGTTTTTGTTAAATATTTGAAAAAAATCTAATTTTTTTTCATATTTTTGAACATCAACAGCTATTCCATCACAACCTGGTACACCCGAAGCAGTGGGTATTGGCAAGGAACACATAATTATTCAGTGGCTGCAACCAGAATCAGATGGTGGCAGTGAGATTAGCAATTATCTTGTAGACAGACGTGAAAAGAGAAGTCTACGCTGGACACGAGTCAATAGAGATTACACTATTTATGATACGAGACTGAAAGTCACGGGTCTAATGGAACATAGTGAATATCAGTTCCGTGTCACCGCAGTGAATGCTGCTGGGAATAGTGAGCCTAGTGATGCTTCTCAATCTATCCTATGCAAGGAGCCATCGTGTAAGTAGTCAAGTTCAAAATATATTTTTAATATTTATTAAACATATTGCAACATAATTAACTACAATGACATTCCAAATAAGGGATCCAAAAGAACATGTGAATTCATTGTGGTCACTGGCATTGCAATGAATTTAAAATAAGTTGTTATAGTTAATTTGGGATAAATTTCTAATCACTAATTGTTTAGAATATTGTTATTAAATAAGGTCTTTTAAACTGTAAAATGTTCCCTGAAATAATGTGAAATGTGTGGTGTTCTATTCCAAAGACACTCCTGCACCTCCTTCAGCTCCAAGAGTTGTGGACACTACAAAGCACAGCATAAGCTTGGTATGGACAAAGCCCATGTATGATGGTGGTACTGACCTCTTAGGCTATGTTCTTGAAATGAAAGAAGAAGGCACTGAACAGTGGTACAGACCGCACACTACTGCCACCCTAAGGAATGCTGAATTCACAGTAACTGCTCTTAAAACAGATCAGAAATACCGCTTCAGAGTTGCTGCCACAAACGTGAACGGCATGAGTGAATTCAGTGAATCATCAGCTGAAATCGAACCTGTGGAAAGAATAGGTAATTTGAAAAACCCAAGTTTGTTTATGGAAAGATTATATTTTTCTTTAAAACTATTCAAAGATTAATTCATTTTGTATTTCTCCCCTCTCTGCATCAGAAATACCAGATCTTGAACTTGCTGATGATCTAAAGAAGACTGTCACTGTCAGAGCTGGTGGTTCTTTGCGTCTAATGGTGTCTGTGTCTGGCAGACCATCTCCAATAATTACATGGAGCAAAGAGGGTGTTGACCTTGCAAATCGGGGCATTATAGACACTACGGAGAGCTACACTCTTCTTATTGTAGATAAAGTTAATCGGTATGATGCTGGCAAATATATTGTTGAGGCTGAAAATCAATCAGGCAAGAAATCAGCAACAGTCCTTGTCAAAGTATATGGTGAGTATTGTTACTATTACATATTGATAATGTACCATACTTACACATGTTGTTTTACAGACATAAGAAAAAAGGTGTTTGCTGAAAGGAGTTTGCAATTTAAGTAGAACCCAGCAAATAATGACAAAAGACCATGGTGGATGAGGTGGGAATGGAAAGGATGGAAAAGATACAATAGAAATCAAGGGGAAATATGTTTCTAAAAGCTGAGTTCATCTATGAAATCCAAATCCTGATGTCTTTACTTAGGTAATATTCAGTAATTACCCAAATCAAGAAAAGAGCAATTAGGAAATAATCCATTTTGATTTTGATTTTAGATACACCTGGTCCATCTGCCACAGTGAGAGTTAAGGAGGTGTCAAAAGATTCCGTGACAATTACTTGGGAAATTCCTACTATTGATGGTGGTGCACCTGTCAACAATTACATAATTGAGAAACGTGAGGCTGCCATGAGAGCATACAAGACAGTAACTACCAAATGCAGCAAAACACTTTATAGAATAACTGGACTTATAGAAGGAGCTATGTACTATTTCAGAGTGCTGCCAGAAAATATTTATGGTATTGGTGAACCTTGTGAAACATCTGATGCAGTACTGGTGTCGGATGTTCCTATGGTGCCTCAGAAACTGGAGGTAGTTGACATCACTAAATCAACTGTATCTCTTGCATGGGAGAAACCACAGCATGATGGTGGCAGCAGACTGACTGGCTATGTTATTGAGGCCAGCAAAGCTGGAACAGAAAAGTGGATGAAGGTTGTGACACTGAAGTCTACAGTCTATGAGCACACAATCATCTCACTAAATGAAGGTGAACAGTACTTGTTCAGAGTCAGAGCACAAAATCAGAAGGGTGTGTCAGAACCAAGAGAGATTGTCACAGCAGTAACTGTACAAGACCAAAAAGGTAGGTTTAATAGTTAAAAGGACAGGTTGAGGACTACTCAAAATGTATGTAATATTTTATTTACAAGATGGATATTAAAAGGTTTTGTTTTGTTTTTGTTTTGTTTTGTTTTAAATAGTGTTACCCACAATTGACCTTGCTGGAATAACTCAAAAGACAATTCATGTGCCAGCTGGCAGACCCATAGAGTTAGCTATTCCAATTGGTGGCCGACCACCTCCAACTGTATCTTGGTTCTTTGCTGGCTCTAAGCTAAGAGAATCAGAACGCACCAAGATTGAAACTGATGCTAAAGTAGCTAAATTAAGTATGCGCGAGACCACAATACACGACACTGGGGAATATACGCTTGAACTGAAGAACACGACTGGAACTGCTGTTGATACAATAAAAGTTGTTATTCTTGGTAAGGATTTTATTACTGTTATTATTAAGTTCACAATCCTTCCTTCATCATAAATGGCAACCCAGCTTCTTTGTTAAACAGTAACTTATGTCCTTTTTAATCTTTCCTAGACAAACCTGGGCCACCCACTGGACCTATCAGAATTGATGATATTGATTCAACTTCTGTTACCATTTCCTGGGAACCACCTGAGATGGATGGTGGAGCTGCACTTAGTGGTTATGTGGTGGAACAACGTGATGCACACCGTCCTGGGTGGTTACCAGTTTCTGAATCTGTAACAAGGACAATGTTTAAGTTCACTAGACTAATTGAATGTTCTGAATATGTGTTCCGTGTGGCTGCTACAAACCGCTTTGGAATTGGATCATACCTTCAGTCTGAGATTATAGAATGCAAGAGTAGAATCAGTAAGTCTACATTATCTCTAATTCTCTACATTTAAAAATGGAAAACAATTTACAGGGGCCTATGTATTAATACAATAGGGCTAGATCCCCTAGAATAAATTCTATTATTTCCTTTGCCCCCACATACATGCAATACTCTCACATGCATGAATCATGTTATACTTGTGGAGGAAAATGCCACATCTAAAATTAATATGATGCCCTATATATACATGCTCTGAATACAGAATTGGACTGTGACTTTGAGACCTAGGTACTACTCCCAGGCCTGCCACTGGCCTTTTGGGTGACTTTAGAGAAATCACTTCACTACTTTCAGCTTTCTCTGTTGTAAAGTGCTTTGTGATCTGGTGATGGAAAGTACTACAGATGCTAGATATTATTTATTATTATTATGGATTTGTCCCCAGAAAGCTACATTTGTAAATGCATTCTCATATTTTCCTTCTTAATTCTGTCTTCTTTGTTGTTACAGGTCTTCCGGGTCCTCCTGACACTCCACAAGTGTTTGATATCTCTCGCGAAGGCATGACACTTATTTGGAATCCACCAGAAGATGATGGTGGCTCGCAGGTCTCTGGTTATATTGTGGAACGCAAAGAAGTCAGAGCAGATAGATGGGTCCGTGTAAATAAAATTCCAGTGACTATGACACGTTATCGCTCCACTGGACTGATTGAAGGATTAGAATATGAATACCGTGTCACAGCTATTAATGCCAGAGGCACTGGCAAACCAAGCCGTCCTTCCAAACCTGCTGTTGCTATGGATCCAATTGGTATATAATTTTCTACATGGATAAAAGCACATTTGAGATAGAGGGCAATGTCTCTGATAAGATGTGCTGTTATATTTAACAAGCTAAATATTTCATCTGGATAGTTTAATGTACTACAGCAGATATTTTGATTAAATTAATATAAAGAGAATATTTTTAAAATCTGTTTTATTCATTAGTTTTCCTGTGTAAATATCACCATGACTAAATACTTATCAAATGCTGCATATTAATGTTTTGCCTTTTAAATATTCAAACTAACAATCTTAAAATATATTTACCTGCTATCTTCTATTCCAGCTCCCCCAGGTAAACCTCAGAACCCAAGAGTTACTGATACTACAAGAACATCAGTGTCCCTGGCCTGGAGTCCACCAGAAGAGGAAGGAGGTTCTAAAGTCACTGGTTACTTGATTGAAATGCAGAAGGTTGATCAATTTGAATGGACCAAATGTAATACTACTCCAACCAAGATACATGAATACACCTTGACACATCTACCACAAGGCGCAGAATATAGATTCCGTGTGATGGCCTGTAATGCTGGTGGGCCTGGAGAACCTGCTGATGTGCCAGGAACAGTCAAAGTAACAGAAATGCTTGGTAAATTGTTTTAGCTCATAGTTCTTGTTGTAAATAGGCTTAAACAATTGTTTTGCATAAAACAGACACAACAAAACTGTAAAATAGACATAACATAACATGTTGGATTTGTTTTCAGAATATCCTGATTGTGAACTTGATCAAAAATACCAAGAAGGCCTGTTTGTGAGACAAGGTGGAGTTATCAGGCTTACAGTACCAATTAAGGGTAAGCCTATACCGATATGCAAATGGACTAAAGAAGGCCAGGACATCAGCAAGAGAGCAATGATTGCAACTTCTGAGACACACACTGAACTTGTGATCAAAGATGCAGAAAGAGAAGATTCTGGTACCTATGATTTGGCACTTGAAAACAAATGTGGAAAGAAGGCTGTTTATATACAGGTCAGAGTGATTGGCATTCCAAATCCACCTGAAGGGCCACTTGAGTATGATGACATACAGACTCGCTCTGTCAGAGTAAGCTGGAGACCTCCTACCGACGATGGTGGTGCAGATATTATTGGTTACATCGTTGAGAGGCGAGAAGTACCTAAGACTGCCTGGTACACCGTTGATTCCAGAGTGAGGGGAACATCATTAGTCGTGAAAGGGCTCAAAGAAAATGTGGAATATCACTTCCGTGTTTGTGCAGAAAATCAGTTTGGTATTAGCAAATCGCTGAAATCTGAAGAACCAGTTGTACCAAAGACACCTTTGAGTGAGTAGATTTTTTTAAAACTAAAATTCCTTTTTTAATTCTCATGTCTTATGTTTGTAATGCACACACACACAAAAGAGCTTTAAAATTACACAATTATGTTATTTTTAATAGATCCTCCAGAACCTCCAAACAATCCACCAGAAGTACTTGATGTCACAAAGAGCTCTGTTAGCTTATTCTGGTCCAGACCTAAAGATGATGGTGGTTCTCGTGTCACTGGCTACTACATTGAACGAAAAGAGACATCTACAGAGAAATGGGTCAGGCATAACAAGACTCAAATCACAACTACAATGTTCACAGTCACAGGACTTGTTCCAGATGCTGAATATCAGTTCCGCATCATTGCCCAAAATGACATTGGTGAGAGCGAACCAAGCCCTGCTTCTGAACCACAAGTGTGCAAAGATCCATTTGGTAAGAAACTGTTTGAATTAGTTGACATTTTGGAGAGCACTTTAGTGAAGTTCTTAGAGAAGTGAAATTTAACTTTTGTAAATACTCTGTAATTTATAGACAAACCAAGTCAACCTGGAGAAATTGAGATAACTTCTATATCTAAGGATAGCATTACTTTAGAATGGGAACGGCCTGAATGTGATGGTGGAAAAGAGATCCTGGGATACTGGATTGAATATCGTCAGTCTGGAGAGACTGCATGGAAAAAGTGCAATAAAGAACGTATCAAAGACAGACAATTCACAATGGGAGGTTTACTGGAGGCTACAGAATATGAATTCAGGGTTTTTGCAGAAAATGAGACTGGAGTCAGCAGACCTCGAAGAACAGCTACGACAGTAAAGACTAAACTAACATGTAAGTTTAAATGTACTATCCGCGTCACTATGAGTTATATCACAGATTAAATGATATTTTATCTCTTGGTAAACTATGATGTTGGGCTCATGAACATTATATGTTGGCTGTAAAGAATAAGCCTGCAAGTTTAAGTGTAAATTGGCCACAGATATAAGTGAAGGATATGGATAGATAAAGAAATAACAGAGGAACATTTAATAATTTTCTGATCTTTAACCTTTCGTTGTTACAGCTGGAGAAGCACCAGGCATAAGACAAGCAATGAAGGATGTTACAACTAAACTGGGTGAAGCAGCTCAGTTGACATGCCAGATTGTTGGGAGACCTCTTCCTGACATTAAATGGTATCGTTTTGGCAAAGAACTAGCACAAAGCCGAAAATACAAAATGTCATCAGATGGACGCACCCATACACTGACTGTAATAACAGAAGAACAAGAAGATGAAGGTGTCTACACTTGCATGGCTACCAATGATGTTGGAGAGATTGAAACTAGTGGCAAACTACTCTTGCAGGCTCCTCCTCAGTTCCACCCTGGCTTCCCACTGAAAGAGAAATATTATGCAGGTGTGGGTGGCACCCTACGTCTCCATATTGTGTACATTGGTCGCCCAGTACCTGCTATCACTTGGTTCCATGACAAAAAACCTTTAAGAGACTCAGAAAATGTTACTATTGAGAACACAGAGCATTATACTCATCTTGTCATTAAGAATGTCCAGCATAAGACCCATGCTGGGAAGTACAAAGTGCAACTAAGCAACATATTTGGAACAGTTGACACTGTAGTTAATGTGGAAATACAAGGTATTAATTTTATTTCCAATAATTCTGTTGAATAGTATTCTCTAAAATATTTACTGGCAGATAACTAAAGTGCTATGTTTTCCTTTTATAGATAAACCAGATAAACCAACAGGGCCAATTGTTGTGGAAGCCCTATTGAAAAATTCTGTGGTAATCAGCTGGAAGCCACCTGAGGACGATGGAGGTGCTTTGATAACAAACTATGTTGTAGAGAAACGTGAAGCCAAGGAAGGCACCGAGTGGCAACTGGTATCATCAAGCATTTCAGGCACGACGTGCAGAATTGTTAACCTAACTGAAAATGCAGGCTATTATTTCCGTGTGTCTGCTCAGAATACATATGGCATTAGCGAAGCACTAGAGGTTTCATCAATTGTTGTTATCAAAAGTCCATTTGGTAAGCGTGCACCAAAATGTTTGTTTACATATATCTGAAAATTACTAAGCTAATTTCATTTAATGTTTTGAATCTTTTTATTCTTTACAGAAAAACCAGGGCAACCTAGTCAGCCAGTAGTAACTGCTGTTACAAAGGACTCTTGTGTTGTGTCCTGGAAACCACCGGCCAGTGATGGAGGTGCAAAGATCAGAAATTACTACCTCGAGAAACGTGAAAAGAAACAAAACAAATGGATTGCAGTAACAACAGAAGAAATTCATGAAACAGTCTATTCTGTGAAAAGTCTTATTGAAGGCCTTGAATATGAATTCCGTGTAAAATGTGAAAATCTAGGTGGTGAAAGTGAATGGAGCAATGTATCACTACCAGTCATTCCAAAATCTGATGTACCAATTCAAGCACCACATTTCAAGGAAGAACTAAGAAACTTGAATGTGAAATTTAGAGCCACTGCCACATTTGTTTGCAAGGTCACCGGTCATCCGAAGCCTATTGTTAAATGGTTTAGACAGGGTAAAGAGATCTTGCCAGATGGAGAAAAGGTTAAGATACAAGAATTTAAAGGTGGATATTACCAGCTGGTCATTACAAATGCAACAGATGATGATGCCACTGTCTACCAAGTTAGAGCTACCAATCAGGGAGGATCTGTGTCTGGCACTGCCTCTTTGGATGTTGAAGGTGACTAAAGCGTTTTGATGTTTGAGTCAAATTCTTATTTAACTTTCCAAAGTTTAGAATAGTGCTGCTGTGTTTTATTTAAAATATTGTTTGTACTGATGGGATCTGTCTTTCTTTCTGCTACAGTTCCTGCTAAGATTCACTTGCCCAAAAATCTTGAAGGTATGGGAGCTGTTCATGCTCTCCGAGGTGAAGTGGTCAGCATCAAGATTCCATTCAGTGGCAAGCCGGATCCAGTGATTACATGGCAGAAAGGACAAGATCTCATTGATAATAATGGACACTATCAAGTTATTGTTACAAGATCCTTCACTTCTCTGGTTTTTCCAAATGGTGTGGACAGAAAAGATGCAGGTTTCTACATTGTTTGTGCTAAAAATAGATTTGGCATTGATCAAAAAACTGTTGAATTAGATGTGGCTGATGTACCTGATCCACCAAGGGGTCTGAAAGTAAGTGATATTTCAAGGGATTCAGTCAACTTAATCTGGACTGCTCCAGCAACTGATGGTGGAAGCAGAGTCACGAACTACACCATTGAGAAACGTGCTACTACAGCAGAGAGATGGATTCGTGTTGCACAAGCTCGTGATACCCGATACACTGTGGTAAACCTATTCGGCAAGACAAGCTACCAGTTCCGTGTAATTGCGGAAAATAAATTTGGGCAAAGTCAGCCTTCTGAACCTACAGAGCCAATTATAACAAAGGAAGATAAGACAAGAATGCTGAACTATGATGAAGAAGTTGATGAGACCAGAGAAGTCACCAAAGTTAAAGCATCTCACTCTTCCACAAAGGAACTCTATGACAAATATATGATTGCTGAAGAGCTTGGACATGGGCATTTTGGAATTGTCCACCGCTGTGTTGAGACAGTTTCCAAGAAGACCTTCCTGGCCAAATTTGTTAAAGTCAAGGGAGCTGACCAAGTTTTAGTAAAGAAAGAAATTTCCATCCTAAACATAGCTAGACATAGAAACATCTTGTATCTTCATGAATCGTTTGAAAGCCTAGAAGAATTAGTCATGATCTTTGAGTTCATATCTGGAGTTGACATCTTTGAAAGAATTAGTACAGCCTCATTTGAACTGAGTGAAAGAGAAATAGTAAACTATGTACACCAGGTCTGTGGAGCACTTGAATTCTTACACAGTCATAACATTGGACACTTTGATATCAGGCCAGAGAATATAATTTACTTCACAAGAAGAAGCTCCATAATTAAAATTATTGAGTTTGGTCAGGCTAGACAGCTGAAGCCTGGTGACAACTTTAGACTTCAGTTTACTTCTCCTGAATATTATGGACCTGAAGTACATCAACATGATGTGGTCAGCACAGCTACAGACATGTGGTCACTTGGTGCCCTAGTGTATATACTCCTAAGTGGTATTAATCCTTTCATTGCTGAAACATACCAACAGACTATTGAAAATATCATCAGTGCTGAATATAACTTTGACGATGAAGCATTCAAAGATATAAGCACTGAGGCCATGGACTTCATTGATCGCCTACTAGTAAAAGAACGGAAGGGTCGTATGACTGCTGTAGAAGCACTTAATCATCCATGGCTGAAACAGAGGACGGAAAAGATCAGCACTAAAGTCATCAAGACATTAAGACACAGGCGGTACTATCAGACCCTTGTGAAGAAAGAATGGAATATGGTTGTGTCAGTAGCTCGCATTTCCTGTGGTGGTGCAATTAGATCTCAGAAAGGGGTTACAATTGCCAAAGTAAAAGTTGCATCAATTGACATTGGTCCCATTTCTGGGCAGATAATGCATGCTGTTGTAGAAGAAGGAGGGCATGCCAAATACACATGTAAGATTGAAAATTATGATCAGTCCACACAAGTGACCTGGTACTTTGGTATCAGGCAACTGGAGAACAATGGAAAGTATGAAATCAGCTACCAGGAAGGAGTGGCAACCATGTATGTCAAAGACATTACTAAATCAGATAATGGTACCTACAGGTGCAAGGTAGTAAATGACTATGGTGAAGATAGTTCCTATGCAGAGCTGTTTGTTAAAGGTGTGAGAGAAGTTTCTGAGTATTACAGATACAGAACAGTTAAGAAAGTGAAACGCCGAGTGGATGCTATGAGACTTCTAGAGAGACCACCAGAATTTACTCTGCCTCTGTATAACCGCACTGCCTATGTTGGAGAAAATGTCAGGTTTGGAGTAACTATAACCGTCCACCCTGAACCTCGAGTAACGTGGTTCAAATCAGGTCAAAAAATCAAACCAGGTGATGACGATAGGAAGTATACTTTTGAATCTGACAAAGGTCTTTATCAATTTACCATCCATAACGTCACTGAGAATGACGATGCTGAATATAGTGTTTTGGCATGCAACAAATATGGTGAAGATAGTTGCAAAGCTAAGCTGACTGTAATTCCACACCCACCTCCAGCAGACACCACATTAAGACCAATGTTCAAAAGACTATTAGCAAATGCAGAATGCCAAGAAGGCCGAAGTGTGTGCTTTGAGATAAGGGTATCTGGTGTACCAAAACCAAAATTAAAATGGGAGAAAGATGGTCAGCCTCTGTCATGCGGTCCCAACATTGAAGTTGTTCATGAAGGCTTGGACTACTATGCTTTGCACATCAGAGATACTTTACCAGAAGACAGTGGTTATTATAGAGTTACTGCTACAAACAGTGCTGGATCTACAAGTTGTCAGGCTTACCTAAAAGTAGAACGCTTGACATATGTCAAACATGAATACAAGACAGAAGAAGAGCGGGAAAAACATGTGCAAAAACAAATTGACAAGACACTAAGAATGGCAGAAATCCTTTCTGGGGCTGAAACTGTTCCACTAACACAAGCTGCACAGGAAGCTCTAAGAGAAGCTGCCATCCTGTATAAGCCGGCGGTGAGTACTAAGACTGTCAAAGGTGAATATGAAATTCTGAAGGAAGAAAAAAAGGAAGAAAGGAGACTTCGCATGCCGTATGAGATACCAGAGCCTCGCAGGCATGTACGTACTGCTCTTGAGGAAGATCAGTCAATTAAACAGTTTGTGCCTATGTCAGATATGAAGTGGTACAAGAGACTGCGAGATCAGTATGAAATGCCAGGAAAACTGGATAAAATTGTTCAGAAACGGCCAAAGCGCATTCGCCTTTCTAGATGGGAACAGTTCTATGTTATGCCACTTCCACGCATTTCTGATCAGTATAAACCTAAATGGCGCATACCAAAGCTATCACAAGATGACCTTGAAACTGTGAGACCAGCACGCCGCCGCACACCATCTCCTGATTATGAGCTTTATTACAGACCAAGAAGGCGATCACTCAGTGACCTATCAGATGAGGAATTACTCCTGCCTATTGATGACTATTTAGCTATGAAGAGAATTGAAGAGGAAAGATTGCGTCTTGAAGAGGAACTTGAGTTAGGCTTTTCAGCTTCACCACCAAGCAGAAGCCCTCCACGTTTTGAGCTGTCTGCCCTTCGTTATTCTTCAGCAGGGGAACAGGTCAGTACAGAGGAAGCCAGAAAAAGAGAGCTGAGGTACTCAACCTATCACATTCCATCTAAAGCTGAAACTGGAGCAACTTATGCAGAACTCCGTCAGCGCCATGACAGGGCTGTATATAGGCCAACAAAGCAAAGACAGAAAATAATGGATGAGAGAGAGGATGAAGAATTACTTCGTCCAGTTATCACAACTCAGCGACTCTCTGAATACAAGAGTGAGCTTGAGCGTATGGCACAGGAGGAAGAGAGTAGAGTGAGGAGAAGGAGACAGAGAGAAATAACTGAGATTACATCAGAAGAAGAAGAAGAAATAGAAATGGCGGAACATGTTCACAGAGAATTTTCCCCACCCTCAAGGCTATTAAGGAGGAGAAGATCTCTTTCTCCAACTTACATTGAATTAATGCGCCCAGTATCTGAATTAATTCGGCCCCGCTCACGGCCTGCTGAAGAAACTGAAAGGAGATCCCCTACACCAGAGAGAACTCGGCCACGCTCACCAAGCCCGGTGGCTAGTGAAAGGTCACTCTCTCGATTTGAAAGGATGGCAAGATTTGATATCTTCTCCAGGTATGAGTCCATGAAAGCTGCTTTGAAAACTCAGAAAACAATGGAAAGGAAATATGAAGTTCTGACTCAGCAGCCTTTCACCTTGGACCACGCCCCTCGCATCACTCTGAGAATGCGTTCTCATCGTGTGCCATGCAACCATAATACCAGGTTCATTCTGAACGTCCAGTCAAAACCAACAGCTGAAGTGAAATGGTACCATAATGGTATTGAAATCCAAGAGAGCAATAAGATACATTTTACTAATACCAGCGGTGTGTTAACCTTGGAGATTCTTGACTGCCATATTGATGACAGTGGAACATATCGCGTTGTGTGCACAAACTACAAAGGAGAATGTTCTGACTATGCAACATTAGATGTTACGGGAGGAGATTATACTACCTACTCTTCCCAGCGCAGAGATGAGGAAGTACCAAGATCCATTTTTCCTGACTTAACAAAGACAGAGGCTTATGCTATTTCTTCATTTAAGAAAACATCTGCAACAGAGGCTAGTTCTTCAGTAAGAGAGATCAAATCAGAAATGACAGAGACAAGAGAATCACTCTCATCATATGAACACTATGCTTCCGCTGAAAAGAAAATCACTGCAGCTGAAGAAAAATCATTGGAGGAAAGGGCTACACATAAGAAGTTTAAGAGTACTCTTCCAGCAACAATATTAACAAAACCACGGTCAATCACTGTCTCTGAAGAGGAAACTGCAAGATTTTCTTGTGATATTGATGGCGAACCAACACCAACAGTAACATGGTTACGTGCAGGTCAAGCCATTGTTTCTTCTGGGCGCTTCCAAGTCACACGAACACAATACAAATCTACCTTTGAGATTTCGTCTGTCCAGATATCAGATGCAGGAAGCTACATTGTGGTGGTAGAAAACTCTGAAGGAAGGCAGGAAGCACACTTTACTTTGACTGTACAAAAAGCAAGGGTGCCTGAAAAAGCAATTACATCACCCCCAAGAGTCAAGTCTCCTGCGCCTCGTGTGAAGTCTCCAGAGCCAGCTAAATCACCTAAACGTGTAAAATCCCCTGAACCATCTCCTGCTCAGACAAAAGCTAAATCAGCAGCAGAAGGAAGGACAACTCCAGCAGAAAAAGTTCTGTTACCAACTATTGCTCCTCCCAAGATGACTCAGCAGCTGAAAGTGGAAGCTTTTGGAAATAAAGTAAAGTTTTCCTGTGCAGCTGAAAGTAGTGCCTTAAGTGTTAGAGAAGTATCCTGGTATAAAGATGGCAACAAACTGAAAGAAGACAGCCATTTCATGTTTCATTATTCAGCAGATGGTACCTATGAACTCAAAATCCATAACCTTACAGGGTCTGATCAAGGTGAATATACCTGTGAAATCACTGGGGAAGGTGGTGTATCTAAAACTAACTTCCAATTTGTTGGCCAAGTTTTTAAAAGTATCCATTCCCAGGTGTCAAGCATGATTGAAAAGCCTAAATCAGTTGAAAAAGAGGCTGAGGCACTTAAAACTTCTACCCAGAAGAAATCAGCAGTGGCAACTCAAGAAAAAGCAGTGGTCCAAGAAGAAATTGTTAAAAAGTCAGTAGTTTCTGAAGAAGCCAAAAGATCATATGCAGAAATTAAAGCTTCTTCCACTAAAATGACTCTGTCTGAAAATCAGAAAGTTACTGTGAAAGCTAACATTGCTGGTGCATCTGACGTGAAATGGGTGCTGAATGGAATGGAGCTATCTAACTCAGAAGATTACAGATATGGCATGTCTGGAAGTGATCACACGCTAACCATCAAAAAAGCTAGTCATAAAGATGAAGGAATACTTACTTGTGAAGGTAAAACTGACCAAGGCATTGTCAGATGTCAGTTTGATATGACCTTTGCTGATGAGCGCTCAAATGTACCAGCCTTCATCACACAGCCCAAATCTCAAAACATTGATGAAGGACAAGATGTGGTGTTCACTTGTGAAATCTCTGGGGATCCTTCTCCTGAAATTGAGTGGTTTAAGAATAACCAACCAGTAAGTAATCGCTTACACATTAGCTTTAAAAATTGTATTAAAAATTCTTATTAAAGTTGATCATAATCCAAAAACGTTTTCCCCTCCTCAGATTGCTATTTCATCCAAAATCAATGTAAATCGCTCCAATACTATATATTCTCTGAATATTCTAAATGCTGCAGTGAGTGACAGTGGAAAATACACAGTCAAAGCTAAAAATTACCATGGACAATGCTCTGCTACGGCATCCCTGACTGTACTCCGTAAGTTGTTCTTTACGTCTTGTTGTTTTGACTGACTAGAACTTTCTGCCTGGTAGAATTAGATGCAACAAAATCTGTAGAGTGGTGTTGATTTATGCGTTTTAACATGTTTCTATTTTTGTTATACAAAGTACAAAATAATTTATATTTTCAAATAAAATAGCATAAAAGATCCCTTATAACATCTATTTGAGTGTTCAGTTTCCTACCAGATGAGTGTCAACAGCAAGCTATGAACATTCTAAACTGTGATGATCTTAGCATTAACCCCTTGGCTCTGGTGATCACTGTTTCATCAGATTAGTTCATTCCCAAAAAAAGTGTATTACCCTTGCTAGTATTTGAATTAAATTGTTTTGTTGGCAGGTCAAGAATATCTAGAGTTCTGGCATTAAGGGGTTGTTGTATTTTTGCTGTTGATGTATGTTTGTGCTGATGTTAAAGAGAAAACAGCTGTGATATTTGCTACTTGTTAGATGACTACAGAACATGTCACTTAACAAGAATATGTAAGTCAAACAAAGAAATTATAAAACAGTATTTAAAAGTACCTGAAAATGTTTCAGAATTTCTGATATGAAGTAGGCAAATGTGTAATCTCTTGCTCTATGATTCTAGTGATAAGTCTGACAGGAAATGCTGTCTGATGATACGTCTTAAAACTGGAAAATAATAGCTGCAGCAAGAGACTGAAGGAATAGCAAGTAGTTCCCATAGCTCTTTTTAGGTACATTTTGGGCGGCATTTTCTAGTTAGTCTGAAAAGGAATCAAAATACCTACTTCCAGAAAAAAGTACTAAACATCTCTAAAAAGCAGCAGAATTATACCTCTGGATGCAGCTGTAATTCTTCATATATGTCATAGGCTAAAAAAAAAATCTATTTCCTGCTTCATTATTTCCTATATAAATTATTATTAGTTATTTAGCAATGTTGGATCAAGTAATTGGAAACATTTATGATCCATTGAAGTTTTCCTTTAAACAATAAGCATACTACTTTCTCCCTCCTATAAAGTCAACATAGGATTACATGACTTCACCAGTTAACATGACATCATTGCCTTTTTCCTTTTATGTTTGTTATGCTCCACAGCTCTAATTGAAGAACCTCCAAAAGAGATAGTATTGAGGACAAGTGGCGATGCAAGCATGCAAGAAAGTTTCTCTTCTCAGTCATTTCAAATGTCTGCTTCTCAACAAGAGGCTTCATTCAGCAGTAGTAGCAGCATGACTGAAATGAAATTTGCAAGCATGTCCGCCCAAAGCATGTCCTCTTCCATGAAAGAATCCTTTGTAGAGATGAGCTCCAGCAGTATTATGGGGAAATCTAGTCTGACACAACTGGAGAGTTCAACTAGTAGAATGATTAAATCCAGTTTGAGAGGTGAGCAATAAAATTACTGGTAGAATTAGAATATCAAATATCCTGGAATAGTACTTAGAATACCTCTGCTGCAGGGAGATAATGAAATAATTAACTTGAAACTTATTTTCCCATTTTGTAAAGAAGTGCCACCCAAAATTGAAGCTCTTCCAACTGATATCAGCGTTGATGAAGGAAAGGTTCTCACAGTATCCTGTGCCTTTTCGGGTGAACCTGCTCCTGAAATAACATGGTACTGCAAGGGAAGAAAAATTACTAGTCAGGAACAGCAAGGCAGATTCCATATTGAAACTAGTGAAGATCTAACCACTCTTATCATCATGGATGTTCAGAAGAATGATGGCGGACTTTATACACTGAATTTAAGAAATGAATTCGGTACTGACTCTGCCACTGTGAATATTACTATTCGATCAATTTAGAGGGCTTGATCTGTTTTATTTACACTTGACTTTTTACAAGTGTCATATAGGCTGAAATATCTGATATGTAAATATGAAAAAAATATTTTTTTACCTCCCTGAATGAGACGAAGTTCAAAGATATACATTATGACTTATCGTTATTATTTGACTTATGAATTTTAACATTTTTTCAGTGACATGTACATACTGTATATAGCCGAAGTTAACGGTTATGAAGTTTTGTACCATTTATTTTGTGACTTTTAAAATGTAATTTTTGGAACTAACGGTTGGTAGGAGAAAGTTTCTGAGGAAACGAATACCCTGCTCAACATTTAACTAATTTTTGTGCCTCAACACTGTGTTGATGTTTAAGAATGCCTCAACAGGTAGAGAGGCTCCCTGTTGAAGACTGCATACGCCTAAGAGATGATACTGTGCATTGTACCTTATACATGCACGAATATATACGTTGAATCAGAAGTGTAAGGCATTGGTGATGTTTGCATCTACCCTCCTGTAAGCAGCACTTTAATGTTTTACGCTGACTCTGATTGTTATACTAATGTTTATTTCCGGACTGACTTACAATATTTTGAACAAAGTGCAAGCGGCCAGCCCTTTGTTCACTCACTGTTTGAGTACTGCTTCTGGCATGTTGACTACCTGAATGGCTTTTTAAGAAGTAACATCACCTGGCCATTCCTTCATTCAGCAAAGTTGTTTAGGTACTCAAGTGCAGCAGTAGTACTGACTCTCGGAGGTTCCTGGGGTGCAGTGATTGTGAGTTTGTGTGTTAGTATTAGAATTCTATTACATTTTGTAATTTCCGGGCAACAAAGCAATGAACCACAGTTTTAAATAAATCCAAAAAAACTGTTGCTAACACCACAATAGTGCCCTCAACATCAATTTGATTTAGTTCTCTTAACATAGTTAGCTGTATTTGTTGAACCTCCTTGAGATAGTATTGTTCATTTGAAATAAAGCATGCTATCTGCACTTTATAATGTGTGATTTCTTGTCATTTGGGCTTTACATTACATTTTCTGACACCTCATCTATACCCCAGAAATAGATTTAGAGGAGAGAAACAAATAATTCAGATTCTTCACTCTTCCTGATCATAGCCCACCTTTCCTTCATTACATACAAATCTTTTAATGAGTTAGGAAAGATTGTTGGGATCAAGCTCATAGATTCCAAGGCCATAAGGGACCATTATGATCACCAAATAACACAGGCCATAGAACTTCCCCAAGATAATTCCTAGAGTTTATCTTTAGAAAAAACATCCAATGTTGCTTTAAGTGATGGAGAATCCAACATGACATTTGGTAAATTAATCCAACGGTTAATTACTTTCACCAAGTTGTCTAGCTTCAGCTTCCAGCCATTGGATCACATTATACCATTCTCTGTTAGATTGAAGCGCCCCCTATTAAATATTTGTTCCTCCTAATCATTGTTAAGAAACAGATTGTATTTAGCGCAACCGTTGCTCGCCTGTGTCCTGAGCTGGTGTCCACAAGTCAAGGATGTTGCTAAATTGGAGTGGGTTCGGAGAAGAGCCAGGAGAATAATTAGAGGCTTAAAAAACATGGACACTTAAGGCATTCAGAGATAACCTCTCTGCTTTTACACGAGATGCCCCTAGTTATGCATCTCCAGGATCGCATTAGTGATTTTTGTCACAATGGGATTATCTGATTTTCCACCATCCCATTTTGTTCAGTCACTGCTTCCCAGGACAGAGTCCTTGTGCAGTAAGTATGGCTGGCATGCTTTATTCCTATATTTACATATTACAATGCAGTTTGTCTGGTCAAGCAAGCTGCTAGGATAGGATGAGCTGACATAGGACGCAGCAGCAAGGCAAGAACCTCCAGGGGGAGCTCGGAAAGGTTTTTGTCATGATACAGCGCACTGGGCTTAACACACACACACGCACAAAGGAGGGCAACTCATTTTACGGTTAGGCATCTCTCTAGCATTTGCTTTCCATGAGGTGTACTTTGTGAGCTGGCACTGGGGCTGCAACCCATCTTACTATTTTCACACATCCACTCGCAACTCAGCAAAACCCTGCATCACCAATTGAGGCCATTCCTGCACAAGCGTACCCAGCCACCTCAAACTGAAGCCTCACATACACCATTATACGCCAAAGCTGATTACACTTTCTCCCTACAGCCCCAAGCACCTTCATGACGCATGGCTCCCTGGTTTTAGCGTTACACAAACATGCCATGTACATAGCCATTGCTAAAGCCTGTCCCCTTTGCCACGCTACCTACGCACATTCCACTCCTATGTAACCTTTCACTTGGTCAATCACTCACCTGGGCTTGACACAGTCAATGCTGTACCCTGCACAGCTGCCTGTGAACCAGCTGAGACCGTACATCAGGGGGGGGGGTCCCCACACTGTCAGCCTCGAGGGCCACAGCACTCAGCTGTGCTCTTATGATGGGAATGGCCGGGCCCATATTTTGTGGGAGATGGGCGGGCGGAAGCATGCCCATGTCCTGTGAGACAGAGTGGGACCAGGAACAGGGACTGCACAATGCTGCTTGGGGCCGGCTGCTGCACGCTGGGCCCATGTGGGAGAGGGATAGAGGCGGGAACAGGCTGGTCAAAATGTGTGGGCCAGCCAGCTGTGGCCTGCCTGCTGTAGTTTAGGAACCCATCTTACATTCTTGTTCCACTGTTACCAGTGCTGATTAGCATATGCCCCCTCTCTCCCATCTAGATGCCTATGTTTCCAGGGCAAGTCTCTTATTTTTATAAACTAGTAAAATTGAAATGGCCCCACACTGCAGCACTATGAGGTGCTGCTCTCCTGCCCGCCCCATGGGGAAGCTGACCCGGTGTCACAGAGCGCCTGAGGGTGCCGCCCTGCACATTCTTCCACAGCGCAGAAGCAGGGCGAAATCGAAGTCTGGGCCCTCAACAAGGCATCATCACATGCTGGAATAACTCCACACAAGACTGTGTACTCCCTGCTCTGTGCCTCATGGTGCCTGTAAGCTGTTTCTCATGGACAGAAGACACTGGTGGCACCCACCTGCACTACAGCATGTGGGGCAGCAATAACTTTAGGACTGGCCCCGTAGAAACATTAGAGACAAAGTAGTGAGGTAATGTCTTTTATTGGATCAACGTCTGCTGGAGAGAGAAACAAACTTTTGAGCTTACACACAGCTCTTCTTTCGGTCTGGGAACGGTATGCACCATGTCAGCTCAGAAATGTAAGTAGTTAACATATTTTAAGGGACAATTCACAGTGAAGTACCTTGTTAACTACATACCCCCCCCCCCATCCCCCGGTCACACGCGTGAGATTGGGGCAGAGGTAAGTACTGTGGCAGGAGCTGGGGTGGGTGTTAGTGTGTTGCATATTGTTGTAATAAACCATAAACCCATCCTCAGCTTTTGAGACTATTGTGCAGGTTTCCTTTGAGGATGAGGACTGATAAAGCATGATCATTTTGTGAAAAGTGTTCAGTTCACCCTCTGGTGATGTGGTGTTTTTGTCATTTTCCAGTGGGAGTGTGCTACTGCTCCATACTTGTACATCATAGGGCAGTTGAGAGCTGTTGCTGCAGCTCTCATAGCACAGCCTATAGTTCTACCAACCTGACCCACCTAATCTCCCCACCATTCAATACAATTCCCTCTCCCACTCAATGGCAGCTGGAATTCAAATAGATGGAACACAACACAAACAGCTCTCTCTCTTACCTCTTCCTTACATCTACTTAGTATATTCAGCTGAAAGACAGAACCTGTTGTCCATATGCTGGATCACTGGCTCCCAAACATACATTCTCCTCTATGGTGAATGCAAGGAAGGGAAACACGACAGAGGAGAGCAAAAGCTGCACTATAAAGGAAATTTTGAAAAGGAACTTGAAGTAAGCAAATATTAGCATAAGGAACGGGGAAGAGGTTGCCAGAGACAGATGTAAATGGAGATCTGTAGTGTATGATTCTATCCAGGTCCTTGCTGCACACAGAGAGACAGCGGTATCAACAGCACCATCTTCAATGGCATAGCATCAAGCCGTTCTCCAATTTCTCCTGCCCAAACTGTCAGTGAAGCTTTATTTCAAATGCTGGACTTGCTTCTTATCACAAGTGCTAAAGTTCCTTCCTCCACAGTCATCGTCAAGTACGACGGCCAGCCGAAGAGATGGTACCACTCTTACTGACCCATCTTCTAAGGCTACTGCCAGCTCCAAAAGGGCAGAATTAACATTGCATTTCAGTGTGGAAGGGTAGCATCTATCTTTACTTTGTATTGGTTGGTTTTCAGAGTTCCTAGTATAGCCACCCTCCACCTTCTGGAAGGGCCCGAGGCAGTGCTGGGCAACCTTAAAGTTTTTGGGCAGTTATTTAGATATAAAGAACCTTGTACTTATACAAAAATAAATAAAGTTAAAAGTGGACTAAGCTTGGTTCTATTGATATACAATGCTGCACCCGTTTTCAGAAACATAAGGAGGAGGATCATCAAAGCGTATAAGAAATATATTTAGACACCTTTAACCACCACAGTGGTCTCTGCTTGTCCTGGCTACGTGCATGATGTAGTCTACTCTTCTCAAACATACAACTTAAACCAAAGCCACAATGCTAAACAAACAAACAAAACCCACAAGCAGCATTCCCTTCAGATTTTTCTTAATGTCCTAAAATACAATACACTTTTCAAATTGTCAAATGTCATGCAGAAGAACACCACAGACTTTACAGAGTGTTACAGGAAGATAAATGGAAAGTTTTAAAATTAAGAATTAGAAGACATGAGGTTATCCAATGTTTCACAGAGAGAGGTAAAGTGCTAAATGGTTAGGGCAGTTCCTATGATCCCATCTCTCCAGAAAGTCATGGTGGTGATGGGGGTTAATAGTAAGCCAAAGATTAAAGCAGCAGAGTGATGTCACTTGTAGGATAGAACAAACCCATGGAAAGTTTTGAAACACATTTGGAAATAGGATCTGGCTTCTGCTTTCACTTGGGGCCCGGTCGTGGGCACCTAGCATTATCAGTGGAAATTGATGGAGTTCAGTTTCTCAAAGAAGGTGCTCAGCTCCTCCCAAAGACCGCACCACAGATAAGACAGCAATCTGGAACATCTTAAGGTAAGAAATATAGGGAATATAATAAAAGTCAGAACTCAAGTAGTGGAGACAAGAATTGACCAAGGAAAAACAAGGATTTTAGATTGTCAAGTCAATGACAACTCCTGCTAGTGTCCAAGCAATGGAAATAGAAAAATTTACAGACAAGGGACATGAGGGCAGAAAAGTGTTTGGGATCAGGAAGTTCTCCAAGAGTTCTTGCTTTGGGACAAAAGTAAAGATGTACTAGGAAAAAAAGAGACAAACGGAGATATTTATTTAGTCTTTAAAGCATTTGACAGTAGAAAGTTAGTACAACAACTCAGGTGAATTTCTCATTTAATTCCTTTAAGTATAATAAAAATAGATTAAGATGCCAATGTACATTGGTACGTGGTTTTGTTTATGGACAGGTATGCAGTAACATTACCATCACCAGTTGCACTAGTTAGAAGTCTTAGCAAAGAGCCTAAGGATAAAGGTTTGATTTTGCTTCACGGAAGTTACTGGAAGTTTTGCTATTGACTTCAACGAAGAGCAGGATCAAGCTCTTAATGACTCCAATCTCAGTCCTGTAGGTCAGAACAGAGGCTCACTGGCATAGCAGAGTCAGAAGTGTGCTGTACCTGCCTTTTGTGGACCCAATTCAACAAGGTACTTAAACAAGTACCTAATTTAAAGAACATGAGTAGTCCCATTGAACTCAATGAAGTTTACTCAGGCTTAAAGTTAGGCATGTGCTTAACCGACTTCCTGAAGCAGAGCTTTAACAGACATCTTTAAGTACTAACCAGCTAATTCAGTATTTTTCATGAACGGTAAATGGAAAATTTAAATATTTTTAAATTGATGCGGTTACAACAGAGTATATTTTGTGTATACTTCAACATGTAGCAAAAATAGCATGACTCCTAAGGCTAAAATAGAATGCTCTGTAAGTTATCACAAGACTGAACAAAAGGTACACCCAATTGGCCAGAAAGCATTCCAAATGATTTGTTTACACTTGGGTAATGTTACAGAGGTTTTACTTGTGCCTGTTAGCATTTGGACACATAAACCTCATCGTCCAAGGAAAAAGCAATCCCATCAAAGGAGTGAGTTTATCAAGGAATATCCATGCTTTGTTGGTGGTTGAAGGATTTGGACTTCACTCTCATGATTCCCACTGTATCTGAGGCATGCAGGAATCTTGGCAAAACTTAACAAATCAACATGCATAGTTACTGTTTTATTTATATACGACACATTAGAATTCTTCTCTATATCTATCGAATTACACAGGCCCAGAAACAGAATAGGGAGAGGTACAAAGAACAGTACTACTTTTTTATGAAATATCCAGTGAAAATAAATTTCCTCCAAAACCTTTTTCAGATTCCCAGAATATTTTAGAAGATGGTTTAGGGAAAGGGTACAGCTTAAAGGCAGAATATTATCTAAGTACAGTACTCTCCTTTGAACGCCATACATTAGTAGGATCTGCATTCTTTGTAATTTCCATGCTGAGGAAGGAAGAAGAACTGAGCAACAGTGCTAGTGGTAGTTGTGGCATATGGGAAGTACGGAAGAAAATAAGGGAAAAATGGTTTGACACAGGATGTAGAACAAAGAAAGTTGAAACGCAGCAGTTACAGCTGGGTAAGTCTCAAGTTTAGTGCTTAAAATGGATAAGGCCTGAAAGGGATGATGTGATGATATAGTAGAACCTCAGAGTTACGAACACCTTGGGAATGGAGGTTGTTCGTACCTCTGAAATTTTCGTATCTCTGAACAAAGTGTTATGGCTGTCCTTTCAAAATTTTACAATGAACATTGACTTAATACAGCTTTGGAATTTTCTATGCAGAAGAAAAATGTTGCTTTTAACCATATTAACTTAAATGAAACAAGCACAGAAAGAGTTTCCTTACCTTGTCAAATCTTTTTTTTAAACCTTCCTTTATTATTTTTAGTAGTTTATGTTTAACACAGTGCTGTACTGTATTTGCCCCCCCCCCTTTGGGGGGGGGAAAGGGGGGGTCTCTGCTGCTGCCTGATTGCGTACTTTCAGTTCCAAATGAGGTGTGTGGTTGACCAGTCAGTTCGTAACTCTGGTGTTCATAACTCTGAGGTTCTACTGTATAAGAAAGACAGGCATAGCTTTACTTCAGCTCGTTTGAAGTAGATCAATCTAGAACATTTGGAATAAAATTCTTTTAAGACCGAAGTTTTATCTAGGTTTTCATATAGCTGTTTAACAAATAATTTCAGTATTAATTCACTAATTTAGATCAGAATTAATAAAACCACACATTGTAGTATTTTAACCACTCATGAAATGCTTTTCTTTTATGAAAAGGAGACCAATATCATAACTTAAGTTTTGTGAAAATAAACTTGAGGCAAATAGCTATGTTGCCATTATTTTAAAAACTAAGTTCCACAGTAAACTTGATAAAAACAAAATACTCCTGAAGTATTTGCAGCCCAACACTGTATCACTGTGCATGAGAATCTGAAAGAGAAACTAAATAGTAAAACTGAAATTGACTAGGTTATTTTCATAGTTGAAGCTAAGAAATACAATTTTTTTAAATTGTTTTAATAAAACCCACAGATTTTGTATTCTCAGTACGTATATCATGTATATAGTTCCCATCAGTTCTGAGTGCTTAGTATGAATTCTCTACCAGAAAGGATATACAACTTAAATTAGTTTTGTTTCTAAATAACTAAACTGAATGCTCATTGTAGGAAATGTGGAGGCACAATCCAAGGACCTAAAATTGTTGCTATTGTGCCACTAAACATCTGCACTACTACCCCCACTTCATAGCCACTTATAAAATATTTTAATGATGAATATTACCAGAAAAATTCAGTTTAGTTTTGGAGACCATTTCCCTCAGCCCTCAGAAATCAGAGAGACCAAAATTGTAAGTGTTATTTGCAAATACTACAATGGGGTTCAGGAAATCATTTTGTTAATCAAGAGAGCAATTTGTGTGATTATACACTACTAGTTATTGCTTCCTAAAACAGGATATAGGTATAGGGCTGTGTGGAGCAATGCCTAAAAACCTTTAACAATGTTGGCTCAAGTATCTGAGGTTTGGCAATTATGGAGGTCTGCAGCTGGGTTTTTAGGGTAATACTGAGACTTTTAAATGCAATACTCCAAAGCATTATGCCACCTAATACATGTTAAAGTCAATCGAGCAAAACACTTAAACTTGTACTTAAAGTTAAGTACATAGGTATTTTCAATGATGTCAACAGAACTACTCACATGCTTAACGATAAAAGACTCTCATTCATTTTATTAGGAGTTGCATTGGGTCTATACTGAAGCATCCCTCCAGCTTTAGTGACATGAGATGTCTCATGGTATTGTCAGCACCAGTGTGATTAAATTTAGGTACAAGGTCAGTCATTTAAAAGCTACAGCGATCTACAAATAAAGTGCCCTCTCGTCTGCGGCAGAATTCCCAGTGGTGTTGATTGAAGTTACATACAGGGTAGATTTTATAAATCGGTCTATGTTTGCTACACCACTTGTACAATGATGGAATCCAAATAATTGTTTTTATGCACTGCATGATGGTCAGAAACTAACAGATTATATGCTTAACATGTGCACTTGTACTGGTAAAATGAAAGCTAGGCTAATAATTTAATGACGTTTCAAAATAGGCATTTTTTAAATCCCAGAAACATAATTACCCTGATTTGAGATCTACTCCGGGAAACAACACATACTAAACCAACACCAAAGTATTAATGGGAAAAGGTAACAACCAAAACACTGAAACACCTATCTATATCTTCTTAAATAAGGAGCTCATACAACTGCCACTAACCTCATTCGAAAGTGCATGATCTCAGATTCGGAGGAACATAAATTACAATTAATTCTACTTTAATTTTTGGCATTCATTTAAAAGCTAAATAAATGAGAGAATTATAGAAATAGCGTTGTATTAGAGGTTTTTTTCTATTGCAATCTTAACTCAAAGATGGTTTGGACTTCAGATTTCATTTTTTAGACCTATAGTGTGGACAACAATTTGGGTACAATTTAAAAACAAAAAAACTTAACTAAATAGAAGAAAATGGTTCAAATATTAAGGGTAAGAAAACAGTGGCTTTGCATGAACATTTAGAAGAAAGCTGCATTTGAGGTTAAATATACTAGCTCTCATCAACATGATAGATTGCAATGCCTATGTGGCAAAATATACGGAATACCGAGTAACTTCATTTTTATGTTTAATACTTATTTTTATAATTTACTAGAGTGTGGAGATGTAACCGAGTACATTAAAGTCCCAATTTTAAGAAAAATGCACATTCATTTATGGGCCTAATTTGGGTGTGTAAATCACTAGTTACATGTAATTGGTAATTTGAACATAAATGAAGGCTCTGCAAACCCCTATACCCAAACATAACTTTACATATGTGAGTAGTTTAATTCAGTGTGTTGTGCCTAAGTATTTGCAGGATTGGGGGCCTACGCATGTAATTATTCATCGTATTTGTGAAAATTTAAACAAACAAAAAAAATCAAAGAAATTTAAAAGGAGAGCTTCCATTTCATAATTCACCTTGTGCCTACACAAGTACAAAACGTTATTAACATGTACCAGATAAAGATTAGCCAATAAGTGTCAGATTAAAATGAGGTTCAATTATAAAACAAAATTTGATGCATGATTGAATGCAAAAACACTGTATATTTATTAACCAATTGTGTAAATTAAAAACAGTGACTTTTTTAAAGTATTCTATAGCTAAGATTTCTAGACCAAGTTTTCTCAAAGTGAATACAAAAAACAAAAGTTTACAATGCAAGCACTAACAATCTTATATGAGAGAGAGGTAATAGCAGGGACTGCTATCCTATGTTATTAATTTAGTAATTAGATGGCCAGATTCTGATCTAACTTACAGATCATGCACATTGACACAGGTGTAATTGAGATCAGATTCTAGCTCTAGATTTATGCCATTCTGAAGTGATATAGGAGTCACAATAAACAGAAGTCCCCTTTTGTATAAATAAGTCATAAATAAAGTATGAAAAGATATAAATATTCATACTTTCCAACAGCAGTTTAAGGGTCTATTTTAGGAGCAAACACTAAAATATATTTTAAAAATGTGTCTACATTAGCTATTTAGTGATGCTACACATCTCAGCAACGATTTGTGCACATCTTGAAGCCTGTATATCTTTAATAATGAAAGTAAGTAGAAATTTTTGATGCAAAAAAGAATAAATAAATTAAAATGTTAAATACACAATGTTTGGTACAAATGCTTTATATTCAGATAAGTTAATGTTTATACGTTTGTTTAGAAAAATACACTAGATATATCTACTTTTGGCTAAAAATAAGGGCCAGATTATGTATATCCTTGGGTTTTTAAAGGAAGGGAATATTAAAATTACCATCAAGCTGCTATGGTAACCCATTAAGGACTCAATTCCACAGTTCTTACACAAGCAAAATTCCCACTCAAAGAGAAGAGTGAGTGCACAAGGACTGCAAGACCAAGTCCTAAGTTTGCACAAATGACCAGTTGGTCCATGGCACAAATTACATTCTTCCCCTTCCCCCAAACCTGAAGCCTTCTTGTCAAGATTTAAAATCTGCAGGTTTATCAAACTATCAGACCATCACACTTTTTAAAAAGAGCTACACTTACAAATGTAGATGCCTACCTGTTAAGTTATCATTTCTTCCACACACAAAAAAAAAAGCACATTCAAACTGTGAAGTCATTAGGAAAATACTCTTGCAAATAAACTATATAAAGATAAAATACACTTCAAAGTTAGTTTTTACATCATTCTATAAAGTGCAGAAAAATCCTTCTAAAAGGGAAATAACTACTCCCTATAATAATAATATAATTACAGCAGCTTTTGCATAGCATTACTTATAGAAAGTTGAATACTTCAGTTTCTTCAGGAAGAAAAGGATGGAAGAGTCTATTCCAAATCAGATCTTTTCTTTGAAACTGATTTATTTTCTTCAGGAATGGTTGATGGTACCAAGTGTCCATTGAGAGCACTTCTGGAACAGTGAGCAGGTCCTATTAAGATATTGATTAATATTTAAACTTTGCCCAATTCAATGTGTTAATCATTCTGCTTGATAATATTTCACATAGACAACATATTTTAAACTATCGGATGCAATACTTAACATGCTCTCTATGGACTGTATTGGATTATTCTAATCTCGAGGCCTGGGGTGGATGAGTAATAATAAAAGCTACCGTGAACTACAGATAACATATTATGCAATACACAAGCATTACATGATCTCTGAGGTACACAGGCAAATTCAGTCAGAGGAACACAAGAAGAGTGTGTGTTAAAAATTAATGTAGCAATAATCCTTTCACTAAAAAACTCCATTGGGACACTTTAGCCATCAAAAAAGATGGATGCTTTGTTAAGAGTCCAGTCTATTTCAGATTATCCTGAAAGGATGTTTGTCTATCGGATTGCTAGATGGCTCATTACTGATAGATTTAAACACCTGGCAATCAGTCAGAAACCAGCTTCTACATTTGAAAAAACTGACACTTTTACAGATCAGATATTCAACCAGCTGATGAGCACAAGAGTGCTGTTTTCTATGTCAGTCAGAATACAGGATAATGATAATACCAGGGGCCCTGGGCAGGCCAGCCGGTGAGAGCGGAGGGGGAAGGGAGGATGGGGAGCCGGTGAAGGGGCGGGGCCTTGGGCAGTAGTGGCGGGCCAGCCTTCCTGAAGGGGAGGGGAGTTGCACACGCTGCACAGAGCAGCATGCAGCAGCGTCCCTTCCCAGCCAGAAGTGGCAGGTCCCACACTCACCTCTGCTCCTGGCACAGCACCCACTAATTTTTTCTGATGGGTGGGGAGCAGCTGTTCGCAGTCCATCAGCTGATGGGCTGTGACGCACCATCCCTGAAGGGCACCTGATCACTGGTCAGGCCAGCCTTGGTGAGTGCTGAGTACCCCCTATTTTTTTCTGGTGGGTGCTTGGGCACCCTGACACCCACAGAACTCAGCGCCTATGAGTTACTGTTCCAACGTCACTCTACTTCACAAGATTATGACAGCTGACTAATGCATATTAAGGTTACTGGAAGACATCATAAAGCCTATGACAAGATCTCCATTTCGAATGAAACATCAGTTCCATTTTGGCATTTATCTAGCACCTGCAAAGGTGACAGAGAAAGTCTATCATAGAGAAGTGGGCTGCTAATAGGTCTTTTTATTTCTATATATAGATGCACTGTTTAGAAAGTCAGAAGCACTCTTTGCTTGGTCTTTCCTGAGTCCATACTTCTTGGTAGCTTAAATCCTACCCATACCATATATTCATAAGGCATTGGATATATAGGAGGTGAGACACAGCTAGGAAACAAATGACCAAATGTCTCCACATTGCTGTAAGGACTGGAGGAATCCTTTGTTGAATAAATTATTTAGAACCTGTCCCTATAGCCCTTATTCACTCCCTCCACAATGCCCTTTTCCAATCGTTTTTCAAACCAGAACTCCCCTGAAAGTATATATTCATTAATAAAATGGAAGGGATACAGAATCCCCTACTGTAAGCTAGATATTGTCAGAACCATCTACTGGAAAAAAGAAAGAACTGAGTCAACTCTAGGAAGATGGAGCCCTTAAAACGGAAGGCAGCAAAGGGGCTCTTCTATCTAACAAGATAAAAGACAAAAACTACATTAGTGAAAAAAGCTAAATATTGGAGCAATTCTACAAGGAACAAGAACAGAGTGAGATTATTCAAAACAACTTGATTCAGCTAAGCACAGCTGTCCTGAGAGAAGACAGACTGGGTCATCCACATAAGAAGAACCAGATCAGGGTCTCCTAGATTGGAATTCACCTTTGTTCAAAGAGACAGCACAAGGTGTAAGCACCAATTAGGGCTTACGTGGAACTTGAGCAGAGCAGAGGTCTTGTGTTGGCCTTCTGCACAAGGCTGAGTTACACTCCAAAAGAGGAGAGGTTGGCCCAGAAGTAGGTCATGCTTGAAAGAAGCCATGCCAAACCAGAGTCAGTCAAGAAGAGAACTGACCACAGCCTTCCTGATAGAAGTCAGACTGGGGTCAAAACAATTGGGAGTTTCATCAGAAAACCATAAAGGGACCTTACCTCAGCATATTTATGCAACGAGATCTAGTTACCAAGGGATCATTGACACTGAGAGTATAATAATCCTAGATTGTTGTTTTGATTGATTGACCATGCTGAGTTGTTTCAGAAGAGTGTTACTCTGCATACGGGGTGAGTAGGCCACTGATATAAACTGTCCTTTACTAAATATACTGGGTTGTCACTTTCTCCTCTCATTTCTACCAGTGTAACTCCGTGCAATGGAAATTAGCTCCACTCAATAGGACTGCACTGGTATAACTGAAAGAAAAGTTTGACTCACTATAATGGTCACACTGGAAAGCACTGATCAACATTTTGCACAGGTTACCAAAATATTAGTTTGTATGAAAATGTGTAGTTCAAATGTTTGTTGTCCTCTAATCCCTATGTAGAGCCCAGTTCTACCATCTTTACTCACTTCAAGTAGTAACTTACCTTGCCAAAAGTGCCATGGATTTCAGTGAAACTACTCAAGATCTAAGATACAAGTCAAGGTGAGTAAAGGATGGCTAAGTCAGCCCCATAGTGAACTACATCAGCACTTTTAACTCATTACATAGGAATTCTACAAGCAACTTTATTATTTAATATCATAGAATCATAGACGATTAGGGTTGGAAGGGACTTCAGGATATATTGGCTCTGATAAAAATAAAGGATTGTAATGTTAGGTATTCTCCTTGTATCGGTGTCATCAGTACAACAATTGTGGTAAGCATGGTAATAAATTCAGAGGAACACACAATAAAACTGCCTCTCTTCCAACTTACTCTCTGTATCTTCAAGAGGAAGATCATTATAAGATTCTGTATCAGAGTATGTTCTTCTGCGTCGTTGCGATAACCGGTGGAGTGAAGAGACTGGTTCTTTTGTGGAGTGGCTATTGCAAATTAAATAGGATTTATTAGTTTTACAAACTTTAAACAAACCTCTTGCCAGTCTATTAGCTTTTAATTTAAGATATATCTTTTTGGTATTTATTGTGCTCTTATTAGACCTATTTTAAAGATACTCCTCAGTATTGCCCTGTACTAAGTTGAAAGGAATACCATGTGAACAGAAAATTGTTAACATGCACAGATTCTGAAATCTGAAAACTGTGAACATATAATCCTTGCAAAAAAAAAAAAAAAAAAAAAATTCAAATTCTGCAAGAATGAATCATCAAAAATCTTAGTGTTTCAGGCCCCAATCCTGCAAACTCTTATGTGTATGAGTAACTTTATGCAAGTAGGGTTGTCCCACTGAGACCACTTATTTCCATAAAGGTACTCACACACCTAAGCATTTTCAGGATTGAGGCCTTAAATAATTTTTTGCCATAACACTTAATTAAACAACTTAGATAAATTATAATAGCAATTCTCTCCAATAAATGATGATTTTAAAATATACAATTTAGGGTTCTACCAAAACACATAGAAATGTGTACATAATCTTTCTATTATAATGATTTTTAAAAACCCTAAAACAACAGTCTTTCCTTGATGATATTTTTGTATTCTTTTTTTAGCTAAACTAAAATATGACAAATATGGAATATTACTCAGAATAAAAATGGAAACAAACTTAACTAGTATATTCTGACTTGTACGTAAATTGCAACATCTGTGTCAATTTTGGATTCTCAAAACAATCAATATTAGATTGTTACTTTATACATTTTAAACTACTGCATTTGCCAACCCCGCAAATCCTCTGCATACTGACTTCAGCTGATATTTCACTACTGTAGGACTTGCTGGATTGGTCCTGTGAGGTGTTTTCAGAAAGTGAATAAGCCTACTTAACAGCAATTGGTATTCTTACCTCTCTGAACTGTATGTACCAGGATGGCTAATGGAGCGTTTCATCTAGAAAATTGAAGAAACAAGTTGTAAACTCTATCAGGAATTATAAAATGCATATACTCATTATACTCTATTTATAGACCTCGGCGGAAGGAGAGTGTTAATTATTATTATTTAAAATAAAAATTAACTGAAATTAACTAATTTTATTTAGCTATTTGAAAGAGGGCAGATTGCCAGTAATGCTGGAATTTTTAAAGCACTAAAAAAAGAGAACTATTTTATTACCCAAAAATATTACCTGCAATCTATATATCTCATTCTTTCTTGCCTTAAAAATTACCTAAATTTCTACTCGGTCATTGGTAGAATCCACAGAAACGTCAAGACATTTTTCACTAACACCAGGTTCAAGTCTACATTATACAAAAGGACTCATCCAAGAGCTAAATTTTGCCATTTGGTGTATACACAGGGAGCCCTTTAATTTCAGTGGGAACTCTCTAAATGTTCCCAAGAGAATAATTTGACCCAAAAATTCATCACTAAGAGTCATTTGGGTTGATGGGAGGAAAGGGAGAAGGAGATAATCAGATACAAATAAATGAAAGGTAAAGATCGGGTGAGAACACCTTTAGCAGAGTAGATCTGAAAATCCACTTATATGTGAAGGTTGACACCACCTCACTTACCCAAACCTCTCAACAGGAAAATAAATAAATAAAAAATTAAGAGTTCCATAAAGTATTTGACTCTTGGCACATTATTTAACAAAAACAAACTCGTCAGCCAAAGGCATATTTGATCAATCAGGACATTGTTTAAAAAGAGTCATATTAATATTGGGAAACTGAAAGGCACGTTATCTTGCTGAGAGTTAAAACACAAAGACATTATCTGTTTTGATGAGAAGCAAGGTTACAGTATTAAAAGAGGCCAATGAATATCTAACGTTTTTAAAAAATAACCCCACAGTACAGCTAACAGGATAATTAAATTTAAGTATGAACGCTGCAAAGTACTGTGCATTAATCCAGTACTTGGATATGATTAGCAATGTCATCATCGACAGGAGAATTACTCGTACAATGAACAGTTTAGGTGAAGACTGGCAAGCAAACAGGCTAGGGAACATGTCAGAAGTTATTTATATTTAAGACTAAAACCGTTGACTTCAGTAGGTGATGACATTATAAAATATTCTTCTACACTCCCAATCAGTAGCATAACACTTTAAAATGTTAATATTGTAAATCATCCAGACCATTTGAACAGGTGAAGGTGACACAGGAGAAACCAAGGGATCAGGATGAGGCAGTTGAAACATCTCTGGCTTAAACTTGGCATTTGCTATCTTCACACATTCTTCAAGTGTTGTAATAAACGTGTTACAAGTGGCACTGAGCAAGGAGGAGGCTTCGTTCATGTTCTGAAAGCAAATGACAGCACAAACATCAGCAAGAATATAAGAAGAGACAGAAAATGTTACTTCAGAATCAACTGATTTCCCAGTTAACTGGCCAAAAATATCTCAAAAAAGTGCAAATTTGGCAACAATACCTTTTACTGGTAACTAGAATCAAACTTATTGAAAAATGAACATTTAAGCGAGTAAATAAAATTGAAATTCAGACAAACAAATACAATACCAGCAGACTATTTTGGGAGGTTGGGGCAATATAGCAAAACACTGCAATGTTTTTCCTGCTTCCTAAATACAAGGGGCTGAACTTTGAGAAGGGCTGAGCAGCCATAGCTTCTACGGGAGTCAACAGTTTATTTTCTATTTAGTGAAATAAGTGAATTAGAGTTTCCTAGTGAAGGGAATCTTTGGATTGAATTCAACCCTGTTATAACTAGAGACACCCTACACTCGTCAGTGAAGTGGCACCATCTATTCTAGGGTTGAATTTGTTCATGAAGTAGGATTATAAGAGCAAACAGATTTCCTATGAATGTCCAAATGCAGGGGACATTAGCAGCAGTTTCCAAGACCTGGGACTCTAGTTTGCAAAGATAAGGGAGGTTCTAGCAATGGCAAAGCTAACTTATACAGGAAGCAAAGAATAAAGAAAAACAATATTTCAATTACTGGTTGTCTATTGTAGAGTTCTTAGACAAAGAGAATTCATATGTAACCAACCCAGCCAGCTTTGCTTCTGTCTTTTAACTGAATGACTCAACAACATATTGGTTTGTTAATATGCACTCTGATGTCATCCTGCATTTTGCCTACATAATATCTTTTAGTGGTGGACTGTATAATTTTTAAACATTTATTAAACTGACCTTACGTCAATGTCTTCCAACATTAAGTTGCTGATAAGGTGCAGAAGATGACAACAAGAACTTAAGATGACTTAAATAATCAGGTTCTCCAATATAATTTTAGAAATCTGATACCTCAATGCTGGGAGATGAGAGAGTCTCATCATGGTGAACAAATTCTTGTATTGTATGAACTTGCTGCATTAAGAGATCACAGTAGAGGCGAAGTTCAGACATTTTGGTTTTAAGAGATTCATTGGTTTCACTGATTTCTACAAGAAAAATAAAATAAAAAAACCCACCAATCATGGCATAAGACTTATCTGCACAATTTTTACAAACAAATTTTATTTTTTTCATACAAGGGCACACAGATTGAAATTCCTTTCAAGACTAGGAAAGAGAAATACAGTAATAACAGTTCTTCTTTACCACTAACTTTAGTGAAGGCTGATCAGTTATTTTCCTATTCTCTTTGGAAATTCCAGTTTAAAAAAATAACACTATTACTATATGCACACAACAGAGGTTATATCCATAATGAATATTTATCAATATATAAATTAATTTATATTTTACATAATATTAAATTAAACCAATTGAATGGGACAAATTAAGAACCATCTTCATAAAATAATTTTATTAAATTTCATACACTTTAATGGCATAAATACCTTTCTCTTTTTTTGTTCTGGTGTCTGTCAAACAGGCTTTAGAACTACCCAGTGTTACCAGCCATCTCTGCCTCTCAGCTGCATTAACTGCTTTCATATAGAAATGCTGTTCCCCTGGAATTATTAACTCCATTCTTGTGTTGTCTGTTGGATGAACTTATGGACAAAGGGGGAAAAAAGACTAATTTTGTAAAGGGTAATTAAAACAGTAAGGACACTACTTATCAAATACAAACCATATTATTTCAAGCTATTTATGTATTACAGATTGCATTTTAGTAAGAAATGGAAGCTATTCAAAACAATTTTAATACTGTATGAATTTGATATTCATGAACATAATCAACTAAACAATGGCTAGAGCCAGGCACAGTATGGACAGATACTGTGCAGAATTCCCCCAAACTATTGCCAAAACATTTCTCACCTTCAATATCACTGTTAGTCTAGTCCTGATTCAATCATGCTAATCTGAAGATGTGGGCAAATATCCATGAAGGACTAGGCTAAAATCAATCTCGCTTTCCTTTCTGATGTAACCTTCTGGGCTTTGTGTCAAAGTCACCATCCTCCCAAGTGTGAGAATTGAACAATACTCCACTTAGAGCCATCATACTCAATACTACATCTTTAATCAGCCAGAGATGTCAGAGATTACCAGGCATAGTTCTCAACCACAGTACTCCCACGCCCAGCATTGGATACAAAACAGTTGGAATTAATCCCAGATTACTGGTATTTATCTATTACTGTTCCTCCATCCTACAGCAAATGAACAAGCAGACGAGAAAGGGTTACTGAACGTTTCAAGAGACTAGTAACAAGACACAAGCCTTTCACTTCTAGGTCACTGGTTTCAACCTAGGCCCTAGCAGTAGTAACCAAAAGTTGTTGCCATCCGATAACTGCTTGGTGGCCTACGTAAGAGAAATAGGTGGACACTGTCCATTTTCTAGTGGTCACGTATCCACATCACAAATACTTCCACAAGGGTGCATCAGAAAAAGAGAGGCCAAAGGCAGAAAGTAATGGAAGATAAACTAACCTTCTCACCCTAAATGTGGCACCCACCAGATCACTGCTGTGGCTCTCCCAACAAACTATTCCTAACATTCAGCATTCCCTCCCTCTGAGTTTGGGGGAGAGAAGAGCTGCAGTTGTGGTAACAGCTTCAGATGCCTTCATTTATGATATTTCAAATGTAAGACACAAACAGAAAAGTTTTTAAAAATCCAAGAGTTTACATGACTGTTTTTAAACCTCATAAAGGAGCAGTAAATATCATAACCTTTTTATTATTATTTTGCTTCAGAATTTATGTTCAATAACTAATTGTGGTTAATGTAGCAAGCATGTCTGACTAAACATGTCTAGATGTGATTTTTCCCCTTATCTTTTTTAAAGCATTATAGACATTAGTGATGCCAAAGTAATATTAGGTCATCTTGTTCATCCTCTTGCCAATTTAAATTTCCTCTTATAAAAACCTATTTAAATCTTACCTTTAATTTCACATACTGCCATCTTTATACTTCCTTTACTGCCTTTGCAAACATCATCCTGTGAATCATAGTAGGACAATATCCCATTGTCTAGAACAAACCAGCGAGGCTGCCAACCTAGGAAGACCATAAATATGAGAGAAAAATGTTACATTGTTTAATTGCAAATGCAAGTGCAATCAAAAGTAAAGCTGTTTGTCTGTGAAAGCCATTAAGAGAGACAGGATTTACACAGACACGAATACTACCATGATGTTTATAGGAAGTAAAGAAGCATCTTTGTTTTGAAGATCAACTGTTCTTTATGCACAAGCTAATATTATAAAGATATTTTATACTTACTCTTTTTGCAATATTTCATTAGCAATAATATTCCCATTTACATCATCTCTCAGCTGACAGAACAATGATTTTTTTAAATTTAGCTACCAAAGTATCCTATTTTGAAGTCTTGTAAATTAGATCTCTTGAGAACTAAGATCATAAGATCAACTAAATAATGAACCATCAGACTAGTCTCTGCTCCCTATTGTACTACAGAACAGAACTTCTCTATTTCAGAGTTACTAATCTGTAGATCTCCACCCACAAACACACACACTCTCCCTCACACACACACACACTCACAAAAGGTGGTCTCTACCTGTGACATTCCCCCCCTGCAATCTGGACTGATGTATAGCTGTGTCACCCCAGTTCCTCACTCCTGGGTCCTGATTTACCCCGCTTACTGAGTGAACCACCCACTCCTAGGTCAGCTCACGCCCAGCCTCCTGCGAGGAATCAGTCCCTGGCCTAGTGAAGGAGCACTTCTGGCCAGCCACTCATGGGATAGAGTCCCAGCAAATATCCCCAGTCTCAGATGCAACCCCGGGAATTGCCGTCTTGCAGGGTTCAGTGCTGTATACTGCAACCTGCAAGCTCATTTACATTTGTCCGTCAATTTATCAAAGAAATTGATATGCACAGCTCTGTCACTCTAACTGAGATCTCTTCATACACAATCCACATGCACTGTTTTAGATAAAACAAACAAAAAGTGTATTGACTACAGCAAGATTTTAAGTGAATCTGAGTCAGATTAATACAAATCAAAAGATTAATAATGAGTCAAAGAATTAATCACAACTAACTAAAAGATAACTCATATCCTAAGCTAAGATCAATATTTCAGTCTCTTTCAGTATATGATGTTAGCTTACCACAGAGGCTGGTTGCGATGCGTCTTGCAACCAGGCTTCCTCACCCCCTCCCACTCCCATCCTTTAATGTTGATGTTGCTTGAAAGATAGATTCCAGGGGAGAGCCTTGAGACAAAGATGCCTCAGCTTTTAACAAGTTTCCTCAGCACCCCCTGAGGTCAGGTGATTGGTCACGTCCAGTAATGGACATGATTTCTTCCACTTGAGACAAAGTGCTCACAGGTGCGTAGGCCAGTCCATTATTCCAGTATGCATGCTTCGGCTAGGTGAGGAAACATAGCTTTGTGTTTGTCTGTGTTTGTCTGCATCTATGCAAGCCATGTGAGACATATTTGGGGTCATGACATAGCATATCTGTACATATGTATGACATTGCAGGAAACATGCTACCATAACAATAATGTTCAGTATGTCATGAGCATTCCAAAAACACCTTACATGACATACTTTGCATCAGACAATACATAGTTACAATGTAAGGGTTAACATGAATGATACACAAATCACACCATAATTGTGCACATGGAGTACAGCATGTCACACTACTCCATTGCTCAGCAATGATTTAATATTAGAACAAAGTAGCAGAGTCACTACTACTAAGACCATGTCTACACTAGAAAGAGTTTGCCAGCATAGTTATACTGGCAAACCTTCCTAGCGGAGATGCCTTTTATAGTAACCAAAAAAAAAAAAAAAAAAAAGAGTTCTTTTGCTGGCATAGTATATAACAGTTCCCTGAATGAAAAAGACACACTGGCAAAAGGACTTTTTTGCTAGTATAACTGATTTACACCAAGGCTTTTGCCAGCACAATGGCTAGGGAGTTACATTACTAACTAACATAGATATGCTGGCAAAACTTTTACATGTAGACCACGCCTCTAACTTCATTACTTCTACAAAACACATTACAGTACTTCTACACACTAGGATACTATGATAATAAATAATTAGGGCTAAACTATAGTTATCAAATTAACAAACAAAATACGCACAGATATAGCATGCTTGATTTTATATCTTTACAATGTTTTGCATCTCATCCACCCACCTCTATACTCGGACATAAATTGGTCTGATCTCTCAAGTAAATAAATAAATAAAATGAACAATTTAAAATGCAGTGTTAAATACTAGGAGGAGGGCACTAATTCCAGTAGCAACAGATTTAGAATTACAGAGCCATATCATTATGTATATTAAAAAGTCACAGAAATTACAGTCAAACATGATTGCTTTTTAAACAGAGTTAGTGGATGGAAAAAATGCAATAGATGCAGCATCTAGATTTTAGTAAAGCACCTGGTGGCATCTCCCAAAAACACTGCCACATAGACTTGAAAACCAACGGAAAGACCTAAACCAACTGCAGTATGCATATCAACTTTGGAGAAAGATGTTTCAAATAGGATATAGCAGAGGCCATGACAGGTCTAGTTATACTTAATATAGATTCTTCATTAAAGATACTTATGAAAATCACAGATTATCATGTCAGGAACAGGCAGAAAACAGCAATGAGAACAATTAATAACACAAAGGATTATTGACAGATTACAACTATAGACTAGAAATAATAAATGAAATTCAGCTAGGAATAACAAAAGTAAATACATCAGGGAAAAAATAATCCATAACAGAGATATTCAATAGGAAGGAGAAACTTGGCAAGCATTAATCCTGAGAGAGACTTACAGCTAAAGGATGGAATAGTGTTATTGTTTACAATTTTAACATAGTACTCAAAAAAGTAGATCTCACAGTACAAATAAACAGACATGATTGCTGCCCTGGAAAAATTTACAATCTAACATCAGACACCAGCAGAGTTAAGGGGGCCACCACAGGGAAGAGAAGAAAGGCAGGGATAATAGCAATAAAGCTGTCCTTTTGCTGACTAGCCATTCTATGAAAAGCATGGTGAACTTCTCTTGTTTATTTTTGATAAATTTCGAGTGGCATTTGTAGGTGGCAGGAAGGCAATAATCCCCTACACAGGTGTGGCAAAACCACACCTGGAATACTGCAGAGGGAGTTCAGAGACCAGCAACATGGTTTTGGCACTAAAGGAATTGACTTGTGCAAAGACTGAAAGAGCTAAATGTGGATAGTCTGGCTAAGTGCTGGATTTAAGGGACTTCTAGTAAAATTTAACTCTTAAAATTACCTCCATTATTGCACCTTTTAAAACATGGTTTTATTCTCCCCCTGACTTGGTGCCCAGGCACAGGACATTTTGGTGTATGGGCTATCCCAGGACTCCTGGGTCAAGGCGTGCAATTAACAGTAGTTGTAGGCATTCGGGACAACAACCCAGATACTCAGCTGGAAGAACAACAATTAGACTCATTACAGCCTGGCCCACCGGTGTGTGTCTAAAACAGTCCGTTTCTTCCCAAGCAGACTAGATTGAAAGGCAGGGGAACAGATGACCACGGCCCTGAGCCACAGGCTGGTCCAGGGCACGACTACGTTGGCAGCAGATGCCAGCTGGTTTGGTAACCTAAGCGGAGGTGAGTCGGCAATCCGCATCCTCAGGGCCATCCCCCAGCACCAGCACCAACCCCTCCTTTGATTTTCCCCGCGGTGCGCAAGGCGCACAGCCCGCTGGCGCCCAGGCCCAGGCCGGAAGAGGGATGCTGCAGGAACGTGAGGACTCGGAGCAGCCTCTCCCTGCTCTGGCCCATACCTGTGAGGTAATTGGTCCACTTGTACAGGACTCCTTCCATAGCTCAGGGCCCGGCTCCGTGCAGCATCCTCCTCCTTTTGGGAACGGGCGGTAGCAGTTGCACAGACTCCCCCTGCCCCCTCCACTTCCCTCCCCGCAACACTCCGGATCAGCGGCCGCCTATGGGCATTTACAGCCGGGCTGAGCCGCGCAGCTCGGGAGCCGACAGCAGCCGCAGCCCCACTATCCGGCTGGCCCTGCAGATGCTGCCCGGAGCGGGCTATGCAGAGGGGCGGCAGCCGCGGCGGAGCGCCTCATGACCTATGCACATGGCCGTCCGGGGGGCGGGGGGGACCGCAGGCGTCCAGCTCCCCGCAGGCTCTGCCCGCCCCGCTCCTCGGCTGCCTCCGTCTCCCCGGCCCTCCCCACTCCGCCGCCAGCCGTCGCGTTTGCTGCCATTGACCCGGACGTCTCATTTACTTCCTGCGGGAAAGGGGCTGGCAAAGCCAGCCTGCCTGAGCCTACCCGCGCCTCCGTCTGCGCCGGGCGAAGCGGCCTAAGCCGGGGCCAGACAGGAGCGCCCCGTGGGGCAACCAGCTTCTCAGCCGTGCTAGTGGCGGCCGCGCTTCAAGTCTCTGCCCCCTGGGCATGGGGGCGTGCAAACGAAGCTGGGCCGCTGCACAAGGACGAGGGCGCCCGAAGGAAACACGCTGCGACTGCACGTGTGGAAACAGAAACGCGCACCCCCAAAGCCCTCTTCCCCTCCCCTGGCAACCCCGCCGGGACACACACACTGAGCAAACACCTCGCCGGCCATAAGACAAGCCTGCGACACCCCGCACCAGCGGAGAGAGTGTAACACGCCCGCTCCCCCACAAGGGGAGACTTGAAACACTCCCTGGGAGGGAAGGAATCGAACTCAGTCCTGGGCAGAATCCCCCGGGAGCGCACGAGACTGAACAGCCCTGCACGCTGCACTTAGCGCAAACTTCTTTCTAGGCAATCAAAAATTGTCCAGGGGGGAGGAACAAATGGGCAGGCCCACAGCGCCCTGACCCAGCCCGTAGCAACGCGGCATCCTGCAGAGTACGAGGTACACGCCCCCAATCCGTGTGTCAGTCTGACGTTGAACAATGCCACGCAGCTGAGCCGGCGTGGGGTCTCACTTCTGAGTCTTCAGAGCCCAAGTGTCCGAGTGAGAGCAAGGCTGCGAGCGAGCGGTTTAGCAAGCATGCCGTTCCCAGTCAAATTAATGTTTTTCTTACAGGCTTTTGGTCTTCTTACGATCCACACGCACGGGCAAAAGAAAGAGGATATTACTGCAGAGGAAGTTAAAATAGAAGTCTTACATGTTCCTAAAGAATGCAAGCCAAAGAGCAAGAAGGGGGATATGCTAAATGCACATTATGATGGCTACTTGGCCAATGATGGATTGAAGTTTTATTGCAGGTAAATAACTGTGCTATTTATACCATTCTTCACCAGATTTGCTTCTCCTCTGCAAATAAAAAAATAGGCACACGTTCAGCCTTTTGTTCCCTTTAAATCTGCGTTAAAGCAGATTTGACTATATAGAATCTGTTCAAAAGGAGAGCAACGTGTACAGTGTCCAGCAAGTACAGTGAGGTTTAGAATGATATAAATGTATAGCTAGAGCAATACTTTCAAACTACAAATGCTGTAAATATCATTATATAGTAATTAAGCCACAATCCTGCAGACTCAGGCCTTATAGAAAATTGTATTTGTTTAACTAAATTGTGTTTAAAAACTGATTTCGTTAAATCAACGGCACCCTCTTATGAGGGTTATTTCAATGTTGTTATTATTTCTTATGTTATTTCAATTTGAGTATCTTAAATAGTATAGTTTTTTTGTGTAGACTAGGCCCGATGAACGTGGGCAACTTTGCTTACAGTGGGTCGAGGCACACACATGCATAAGTTTTCGCTGGATCAACGCCTTAATATGTATTCTTCAATCAGTAAAAACATCAACTTTTTTTTTTTTTTTTTTGATGCAGCTGGTACCAATTGCAGCTAAGCTACTTGACCATTCATTACTATGTAATAAGTTTGAAGTATGTTAAAAAGATTAACTTTTACAGTTTTGGATCCAACAGATATATTAATTCATACAAAACCTAAACTTAAAGAATATTAAAGTTTTCTTGATTTTGGCCTTTCTTTCCCTGAGCCCAGTGTGGAAGCAGCATGCTCAGTTTCAGACAAAATATGCACGAGGAAGCCCACTACCAATTGAAATAGGATAGTGTTGATAAGTTTTGGTAGAGATCTAGGTAATTCTTGAAACTGCAAGTTATTACCTGAACTGCAGCATATAAAATCTTTAAAACAGGGAAATCCCATTGGAAGACTCTAGGCCAGATCAATAGTAGAGAGACTTCACTGAAAGAAAAATGGAAGGAAATCCACATTATAAATACACGTTAAATATGGCTGCATAGTGGGACAAATAGTGCCACATTGGAGCTGTGCTCCACTGCCTTTGCATTGCTCAGTGGGGATAGAGAGCAAGAATTGTCCCCACAGTGAATTGGAAAGGGAATTGCCAGCCTGCACATGTTCATCATGTTGTTTTCATTTCTGGATAAAGTAATTTTTAGCATGTTGGAATTGTTTCAGACCTAGAAAAGAGTGCATCCCTCAAATGACAACTACATACATGCCAAGTATAAAGTTTTCTATGAAACCCATTTCAGTTTTCCAAGCACAAAAACATCTGAAAAATGTTTGAACTAGTGAATCCCTTTCTTTCCTCACATTGTCCAAAACAGAATATATTAACTTTTGTGCTGAGAACAAGCAAATATCAGTCCAAAAGAGACGTGGGAAATGTTATAACCCACTGAAAACAGGAATTTCAAACAAAAATGCTTTCTTCACAACAACTATACTGTCAGTAGTACAGTGCTGTAATGCATATAATCACAAATGGCATTGTATTTAGATAACTGAAACTAAAAAATGCTTGCCCTAAAATAAAATTTGAAAAAAGTTCAATATGTATACAGAGTGTGATATTGCTCTTGTGTTAGTGTAATTTTGTTTCTTTTAAATGCTAAATGAAATAATTATAGGCCTGAATCTGCTGACCAGAGCTGGGAAATTGTCTCTCTTGTGCTCCCAGTGCCTCTCCTGGCTGCTGCCCAGTTAGCATGGGGAGAAGGAGGAAAACGGTTGTCCTGCAAATACTTGTCTCTGTGCTTTTTAAAGATAGTGTTCAACTGTGTTAACCCCCGAACCATCGTTTCTCTTCCTGAAGTTCTCTGCCTTGTTTACTGCACACCTTACAACTTCTTCAACAAGTGGGGCTGGGGTCCTACAGATAGCAGCCTCATTTATTACACAGCCTTGATTCATTCCCATAACACAGTCTGTCTTGTGAAAGAAATAGTACAGGATGATGTAATTAACAACTGTATAATAATGCATACACGGGAAGGGGGGTTCACAGTCTTAATTATGGCATTTCCTAATTTTTGAGTGCTTGTTTTTTCAATTCTAACAATGTTCTTTTGACACAGTTTTTTGATATAATAGGTGACAGGGAGAGGCACTGCATGTTAGGGGAACACTTGGCAATGTGGCAGCAATGGAGACGTACTGTCTATCAATTTAGCGGGTCTGTTGAAGACATACTCGGTCGATGAGAAAGCACTTTCCTGTCAACTCCTGTAATCTGCCCAAATTAAAGGGGATGTCTCCCGTCAACATAGTGTAGTGAATATACTTCAGCAAGGTGATGTAAGGTACATCAATTTAAAAGTACGTTACATAAGTAACTAGTGTACTTTTACATCGACCGAGTGTGGTAGTGAAGACAACCCCTAGAAGCTGAATGATTGGTGGATTACAGAAATACTGGATCTCACAGTTTTGCAGCTCATTCTGTGTGTTTGTTGTCGGGGGGAACATTTTCTCTCCCAGTGTGATTTGGAAAAAACTCTGCAAAGGGAAATTCCTGGAGTTTTCTTCTCCTAGTGCACCTCTTCTGCATGTTTCCTGCGGAAAGGTGCAATTTTAGCACTGAATTTTTAATTGTTCTTTAACAAACTAACTCCCATTGAGGTCAATTATCTAAATGTCACACTTTCCAACAATGGTACATTATTTAACAGTGATTTTTTTTTTTTTTTTAATATTTGAGCACTTAATTTGTTGCTATCTAGTCACTAAAAGCTTTTTATTGTTTTTGTAGTCGGACACAAAATGAAGGCCATCCAAAATGGTTTGTTCTGGGTGTTGGACAAGTCATAAAAGGATTAGATATTGCTATGATGGATATGTGTCCTGGAGAAAAACGGAAAGTGACAATTCCACCATCATTAGCATATGGAAAGCAAGGCTATGGTAAAAAAAAAATTAAAATTCATATCTGTTTTTTAATTCTGCCTTTATGTTTTCAGATGACAGAAAACAGTGTTGTAAATATTTACTTGCGTTTTGATTATCCAAGCTTTTTTGATTGGGGTTCATTTGATGGCTGCAATTACAGGGTCTGATCCTGCAAGCTCTTACTCACATGAATTCTTATGCACGCATTTAGTCCCAAGGAGTGCAATGGGGTTGTTCATGTGATTAAGGCCAACTCACATGAGTAAGGATTTGCAGAATTGGATCTATAATCACAGGTCCATGCTAACAAGCTCTCTTTCTTTTGCTAGCAAGGAACTTCTGTGATAGGAGCATTGCAACTGCTAATAGCGCCTACCGTGTGAGAGTGAGAGAGAATATCATCCTTTCATTGCTGTTATTTGTATTATGGTAGCATCCAGAGAACTCCTTCAGGACTGAGCCTCCATTATGTTGCCAGTTCCTGATCCAATCTGTTTACAATCTAAATAATATATCTTATTTTTTTAAAACAAAAACCACAATTGAAAAGCTATCAAAAGGAATCAGATCTTCATCCCAGTACTCCATACACAACATGCTTACAGCTATTTAAGTTCTAGCATCACAAGACCGTTAGTCTTACCCTCCAGCAAGTGCGGTCAGCTCTTACATTAATTCTGCAGGCAACTGCAGAGCTGCTTTCACATGAATGAGGAGTTCTATGCTAACAGCAAGGAGAGCTAGGAGTGGTCATAACTTCAGTGCCACATTCCTGTTTGATTTCCAGAGCCTCTAATATCTCTTTTTTGCAGTCAGATGAGCCAAATATAAGAATTTTTGCAAATGTGTGTTGGAGACAAGTTCATTTAGGATTGAAGACAAACAGGAGGGGTAAATTGATAGTTATTTTTAAGTGGTCTTTAGATACAACTTTATGAGGAGAACTTTCTGTTGGAGAAAATAAATACAGTTCACTGACAGCAAGAGAAAAAATAAGATTTGCGGACAGCTATTGTTTTATAGGAATTTTGTGCGTTTACTTATCTGTTTTGTGAGGCTACCAGAAAAGCCTTTTGAGTTCAGTATAAGTTATTAAATATTACACTAATAATTATTATTTGTCTCTTGTTTATGTACATCCTTATTCCTGTTGCATTACATTCATGTTTAATTTCTAAGATTTGGATGCTGCCAGATTGGCCCTTTAATAAAATTTTATTTTTTTTTCCAATCAAAGCAATATGAGATTCATTATACACCACTCTTAATTAATTAACCAAACATTATTTGTTTGGATAACTGTCTTGGGACTAATTTAATGAGAAGTTTCATAACTCATCATAGTAAATATTGCAGTCAGCTCTACCACAGTGAATGAAGCACAGGAAACCCTATCTGAATGTATGACATTTAGGTGTGCAATATATAAGACGGCTGACTCAAGACTTAAAATCTTATCGTGAAATGTTTCAGCTGAATGGACAATATTATATTTTAGTTCTTTGTAATCCATCTCTGTCTGGGAACGTGATGGGGCATTGACTAAACATGCTGCTGCTGTTCCATGATCATAGTCTGATGATTTCTTCATGCCAAAATTCCATGATCCATCTTCACCCTTGATGCAATTCCACTGACACCAGTAGTTACACTAGGAATGAATTTGTCTTATTGGCCATAGCAAGAAATGAACAAATCTTGCCTTGTAGCAACAAGAAAAGTCATTGATATTAAATAAAAAGTACTTTATTAAAATCTAACCTTAGATGTAACTGTTTGTTCTAGGAAGTGCTTGAAGAAAGAATCTTTTTCCTGCAACATACTTGTCCTCTGTCTCAGCGTATTCTTGCATGTTGGGGAAGATGACTGTCTAATCTTGAATTAGGATGCATGTCACTTTTTTGGTCTTTACATGTGTTTTTTCTCTGGTATGTATAATTCTTAAAACTACTTCCACGAAAGTCTACCTTGTTAGCTTATATTAATATATATTAGATAAACTTGTTGCAAATAGATGGTATACACACTTTTACACATTTGAAACAGTTTAACAAAACATATATTTGTACTCAAAATGTAAACCTATTTATTCATTATAGATATCTCAAATGAGAAATACCAGCAATATTGGTTTGTTTGCCGCCTTCTCTTAAAGAAGAAAGCTGATTTACGTTTTAATCCTCAGATCTAATAGGACATATAGAAAGTAAAAAGTAAATTCTGATGATAGACTAGCTTAGTTACTAGCTTTAGTTGAGCCCGCATACAGTTAGGATCCAGCTGTGTGTTTATACATTAACTGCACGTTGCATGGTTTGTCAAATGCATGTTTTGGCCTGACTCGTTTAGACCTCCTTGTTATCTTATTTTGTCTACCATTTCAATCTCTTTCTTTTAGAAAGCATGATACAGTAGCACATCTTTGTAGTTAATATTTCCTCTACATATTTGACACCAGAGGGTGGTTTGACATAGGAATATTAAAACCCACCTTCATTCCATCTCTGGGACTGAGCAGATCATTCTTATAGCCCATTTGTCATGTGTTGATCAGGATTCTGAATACTTGAGCCTGTGTCTGTAGCCTCGCTCAGAATTAGCTGCATATTTCAAATCCTATTTTATTATTGGTAAATCCCTTAACAGTAGATACAGTTGTATAAAAATGTTTTTGCAGAACTTGGCAGCTTTTATTACCTGTTTGCCTCCATCTCAAACATTGAAGGATTGAAGCATGCATCATTACTATAGTCATTTCAAACCACACTGTTGCTTTTCAATTACAAAATAAAAACACCTGACTGTAGCCTGGCATACTGCAGCATGTGGAACTGTCAGGACTTCAAAAGGAGTGTTCTAAGGATCATTTGTATATACTGTTGTATTTCAAAACTTCTTTTAATGCAAGGCTTACTAAGGAGGGTTTTTAACAGTTTGGAATCTATTTTCACATTTTTACTTAAATGTCTGGACACTTGAGATGAGCAACCTGAATAATATCTGTCCTGAATATTAATTTTGTTTCAGAGAAATAGAAGAGTTATAAATAATGCCTGAAAACATTCGGCTCTGAATATCAGGATTGCCATTGCAATTCCATCTCATTTCCCTTTTGCCAGCACTCCAGCAACCTCCTTCTCTGAACAAGACCCCTTCATCTATTACTCTTGATTTCTTCTGTGGGCTTCCTGGTGGCCTAAGACCCCCAATTTCTTCTGCATTCTTCTGTGGGCTAGCTGGCCTTCTCTCTCATCATGGATTTATTTCAGTGTTTATGGGGAGCTGCCTGCTGCCTCCCCCCAAATCCATTAACTGTCTTTAAGGGAACTGGAGGCTGCTTCCTCCAGTACTGTAGAAACAGGAAAAGGTGGAAACACTCCTACCCCACACCTGTACCTCCTAATAGTGAGATAAGGTCAGAGACCTTGGGAGCTAGAAAACCCAAAGGTGACTCTCCCTCAGCTTTCTACTGCCAGCCCAGCAGTAGAAAGGACATCTGATGAATAGGAACCAACCCAGCTGTAGAACCCAAAGAACAGGCCACTAGGCAATATCTCCCAGAAGACGCAGGTAAGGAGAGTTGTCCTAGGTTTAGTGAGGAAGAGAGTTGAACTGGGTCAAGAATGAGGTAGGAAGGAGCTTAATAGTGTAATATTTAATTCCAGGGGTCAGATTATTATTGAGGTATCACACAAGTCTGAATATTACACTATTGACCCATTCCTAATATATAAATAGAAATACTACTCTATGAGTGCATGTACCAGTAACATGATTGTTGATCAATGTGACTCCTACAATGTTTTTGTTATATTCTTAGCACAAGGCAAGATTCCACCTAATGCAACATTGATCTTTGAGATTGAACTGTATGCAGTGAATAGAGGACCACGCAGTGTTGAAGCATTTACTCAAATAGACCTGGACAGTGACAAGAAACTCTCTCGAGATGAGGTAACATGACTCAACTGACTTGGGAGAGATCACTTTATATATAAACCACTACCAATAAACCAAAGAATGCATTATCTCTATCTGAGCTGCCTCTGATTTCATCCTTTACTTACCACTTTGATATGTTCTGCATTTTACTCTCAGGCAGTGTCTCAAGTCTGCCCTTTTGGGGAATGAGCATATTGCATGTGTAGGGTCCACTGATATAGTTAAGAGGTTAATTCAGACCCTACACCCACTCAATTCTTGTTCTCTCTGCTGCAACAGCCAACAATAGTGTCAATTATGGTTTTGTGAGAGATATTTGCCCACTACGAACTAGTCAGAAATCACCAATCTCATTTCACTTAAGCTCAATTTTCTGTTTTATCTTTGAAGGTGTTTATTCATTGAAGATTTTTACTATGCAGTGTTACTTTATATTGAGAAAATAGTCAGGGTGATAACTATTTTAATACGTGCTTTTTATCATAGAGTTGCTAATGCTTTGCTCTTTTTGGTGTACTTTTGCTCAAGTGTCAGAGCTTTTAGTTAGTCATTTTATATTTGTGATATGAATGCCTACAGTCTAGGATTTATCATGAGCTCACATAAATGAACTCTGAGATATGTTTGGTATAATGTTTTAATTTTTTTCTTTTAGATAAATCATTATTTGAAGCAGGAATTTGCAAGAGATGGTAAAAAACGTGATGCATCAGTTCATGATTCAATTTTAGCCGATATATTTAAGAGAAATGACAATGATGGAGATGGCTTCATATCTGCAAAGGAGTACAATGTTTATCAACATGATGAACTATAGAAAATTATTTCTAAAATCTCCTGGCTGCTTTCTGTACTCTAGATTTAAAGAATCCTTAAAATGAACATTCATTTTGTCATGACGTTTTACATGGTTTTTTTTTTGTAATGGTAATTTTTTATGCCTGTGAAGATAAGTGCTAAAATCTTACCAGTAACATTTCAGTAATAGAATGGGATACGTTTTACAAAAAAAATAAAATTGTGCAAGACTCACTATGCCTTGTTACAATCTTTAATTCAGGTATAAAATGTTGTGGTTTTGTTGGACCTAATTTAGCTGAAATTAGCATCTGCTTGATTAAAGCAGAGCTCTGTTCACACTGGTACTCCTCTTGTATCAGATACAATTAGAATCCTGATATTAGCACACTCAGAATAATGGTGTGGTTTCAGTGTCGCTGCTGAAACAAAAGAGCAAAAGAAGTAGAAGACAGGATTCCCTGGAACACAGAAACCTATCAAGGTGAAGGATCATGAAAACACACAATAAAGAAAATTAGACAAAACTTACGAGCTTTCTTTCCATGGGAGTTGAGTAATGTTTGTGGGGGAAGTTAGGCTCTGACCACACTGAGCTGAGGCTAACTGTGGTATTGAAACATGGTTATTCTCTGCAGACTTCTAGCTCAATTTCCTCAAGGAGGGTGGAAAGGTATTTTGGAGAACTTTGCAACAAAAGTATCAGTCTATTTTCCCCAAAATAAGTAAGATTCCAGCTACAGCTGCCTAGACCATTTCCTGAAATTTTGGAATTGATTAGGTCAGGGGTCAGCAACCTGCGGCACACGTGCCAAAAGTGGCAAGCATGCCAACTTTGAGCAGCACACAGCGCCCTGGCCGGAGCCACACCACTCCATGCTTGCTGCAGACACTGCTGGCGGAACAGGGGTTGCAGAGTCATCCCCGCCACTGACACTGCTGCCAGAAAGGGGTTGCAGACCACCCCCCGCTGACACCAGCACTGGGAGATTGGGGGGGGGAGGGGAGATTGGGCACGGCCCTTTGTTAAGATTGCTAACGCCTAGATTAGGTGTTGCATTCAAAAGTTACTGCTTATCTACAGCCAGGCATACACAGAAATGCCAACTTTATGGCATTTAAATTCTAAAGAGCCAAGCAGCATTGTGTTTTATTTGAATGTGTAATCATTAGATTACATGTTAATTGTAAGTTTCCACTAAAGTATGTACATGCTGAAACTAGCAGCACCAGAACAAAGCAGAAAGGCTGCCACCTATACATAGTTCCTACTTCAGATAGAGCAATGGTTCCCAACCTGGGGTGCAGCACCAAAGATTACAGGGGCTCTGTGGGGCTTTAGTAACATTGAGATCATTTAGCCCTCCAAGGCCCACGCCAGCCCTGAGCTCTGCACAAGCTGGAACAGAGGATCAGCCCCCCCCCCCCCCCCCCAGTCCCAACCCAGCCAGACACCCGGCCAGAGTGAAGCAGCCCTACGCTAGTGGGGCCTGGAGCAGCCCTGGCCAGCCTGCCAGCACCCACCACCTCCATTTCCCTCAGTCTGAGGGACGGGAAGAGGCAGGGTGTGCAGTGGTAGTTGCACTAGGGAAGGCTTAGTTTCTTACTCAGTTTCTTACTATTATTATCCTTATATGTGTTTATAGGGGCTATGTGTTTATGGCCAGGTGCCAGGGTGGTGGTGAAGCAGGGGGGGGGAAGAGATGCATGTTTTACCTAATGTTAACTAGTGGGGCTTTCACTCAAAAAGGTTGGAAGCCCCTGAGAAAGAAGGAATTAGAATTTTAAAATTGCATGAAAAGAAAGTCAAGCATGCCAAGCAGACATTCCAGCAGGGCCTACCTCTGCCAATTTCAATATTATACACTGCAGTGCCCTCTGCTGCATGCATTCCCCACAATACAAACTTTTTAATTTTTTGCAGGGAGGGGGGAACCAACTTCTGTTGGTGAGCGAGACAAGCTTTCAAGCCACCCAGAGCTTTTCTGCAGGTCTGAGAAAGGAACTCCCACCATCACAGAAGTTGGTCCAATAAAAGATATTTTGTCACCCAGCTTGTCTCTCTCAGAGCCTGGGACAGCCACAGCTACAAATTGACTGCATACTTTTTCATTTTGATATTGGGCTCTAAAGCTATTCGACCAGAGAGCTAATAGGCAGGATTCTGTACACTATTTTCACAATGCAATATAATTACGGTATTGCTAAAATTGTTTTCTCCAAATATGTCAAGCCACTGAAGTCAACAGTAAGTCTAAAAGCTTAAAAATAAATCAGATTTGAGTTAGCCAAGTGCAAAATGTAGACCTGTTTGTGGACCCTACAAATATAATCAGAATATAGATATGGTGAATTCACAGCCTAACATGGAATCCACATCACCAGTTATCTTTTAACTCTTCCCTTTTGTAAATGGGGCCTTAAACTGAGATAGCTTTTAATGCGCTTTTAATTGGATACTTCAATTAAACATTCATGATAGTACTAAATTATTAACACATTTTCTCATTTTACCATCATACTCTGGTGTAGTTACGGCAATATATAACATCTTGCCACACCAAATGTGCCTAAGCAGCTTTTATAATTAAATTCCAAACTATTCTGCTAAAAATTGAATTCCAAAGTAGCAATTTCAACATGTGTATATTACTTTAAAATGAGAAAGTGCCACAAAGAAGAAAAGTAGCACATTTTTTTAAAGGATTGTATATGGGGCATTGCAGACTAAGTAATATACTTATTGTAAAATAAAACAATCAATTTACAATAAAAAAGGAAATAACAATCAAATATTTTGCACTTTTAATGTCTGTTGCACTTAACTCAGTCAAAATTCAATAATTTTGGAATTTTTGTGGCACAGTTACACTGAAGTCTATAACAATAGGCACACTCGTCGATCATTTATTTCACTCTCTTGTGCCAGACATCAAAGCAGGGGACAGCATGCAGTCGTACATACTTTTGTCCATTAAAAGAACATTCTAGGCATCCATAGACTGTCTCTCTTTTAGAATTTCCCATTCCACAAAGGGCACAAGGACCTTTTGGGATGTTGTTATTAAGTAAATTAACCCGGATATGAGACCCTTCTCTGAGATAGCATGTAGAGATATCAGTCATGCTTGCTGCTTTGTCATAATAGTCTGTAAAAAGGTCCTCCAAGTAAGCATCTGAATGAGCAATGATATCCATTACCCTTTTATCTGAAAAAGAAGGCACACAAAATAGCAATGATTTGTCATCACACTATGAATTCTCCATGACACATCATACTGTTAATCCAATGATGGAAAAAGTCCTGAATTATGAAGCCATATTAGACACCATTTATAGTTGTAACTAGCTTTTGGTTCAACTAGCATCACAGAAGGTGGTGCAATAAAAGATATTTCCTCACCCACCTCATCTCTCTAATATCCTGGGAGTGCCATGGCTACAAACTTGATTGACTTTTTAATTTGTGATATTGACCTAAGATTTAATAGGTGGGATTCAGTACACTATTTTCACAGTACACTATTTCAGTATGCTATTTTGGGTCAACTAGCACTGAAACCTTAATTTTGACAACCCCCCTCCCTCCACTTTAACTTCAAAGGGGGGCAGAAATTTCTCACAGATGTTGGTGAAAGAACAATCCTACAAAATGTACATGAGATGAGCATTTGAAAAGCTGGTGATAATTCACATTTGAAATGTTTCTCTAACTTTTTTTTTTTTTTTTTTTTTTGGGGGGGGGGGGGGAGGGAGGAAGACATCCATAAATTCCAAATATAATTTAATTTGGGTGTCCTCCACGAGGACCAGCACCTAATTAGTTTTGGAAAATTTGGTGGGTATATTTCTAAGCTGTTTATGGAATTGAGGACACTATTTACAATGTTATGCAGGCTCACTGATAGGGACTCATGCAGTGTTTATAAACTCTACAGGAGCAGAGACCTCCCATAGGGTCCCAGTAGCCTTTGGATCTTATAAATACTTCAGCAAGCAAAAAAAAGTGTGTGTGTACTCCCACAGGATATAGAATCTCTTTAGGAATGGGACTGCTATCACTCTACCCACCCAATAGTGGTCAGTCAGCACACTCCAACAACAGGCCAGGGATCATTTTCTTCCACTTACAACATGAGCATGCATGCCTCACACCTCGAATACTCTAAACATTACAAGACAGTTGAGATAACTCTTGCACCTGATATAGGCCAGAAAGGTGAAAGCGTACAACAAAAAAAGACTATTACTACATTCTCAAACTAAATTTGTCATCAGTATCTAAAGAGAAGTGAAGTAATTTCCATAATCAAGAGCAGCTGCAGGTACTCAGCACCACTGGAAATTAAGCTGTCTTTATTTAGATATATAAATAATATTTTAGGATCCTAACTTTAGGCACTTAGGATTGAAAGTATTGGCCTATACTCTTAATATATACACGCAACATGGAACTCTCCTTCATTTTATAACTAATGGAGTTGTTACATCAATAAGCAGTGTATATAAGCAATGAAGAAATACAGAGTTAGAGTTTTGAATTATGAACTTAATATTTCCAGACTGATGTTTATACTTTTTGAACTATCAGTTTAACATGCTAATTTCCTGACTTTCATACCGTGAGCCAGATCTTCAACACCTCTTAAATATTACAGTGATGCAGAGGGGTCTTAAAGCTGTTTTAAGATAACAGAAAAGGACACCCCTAGGGCAGTGAAATTCTTTGTTGTCATAAGAAGGGCATAGCTGCCCCATACACGAGCTACTCTTGGCTCCCCCTGCAGAAGAGACATTCCAGGCCAAGACCAGAATACGAAGCACTCTCAACAACTTGACCAGCAGAGTGGCTCCTTGGAAACTGTTATACAGGTTAGAGCAGCACTGAGGCTACTTAAACTTGCACTACAGGTTGGTTTGACCTCCAGCAGCCCCGCAGGATCAGAGAGCGGTAAAAGTGGAGTAAAGTCTCCTACACAAAGGGCACCATCAGAAATAGATGTTTACTGCACCACCACATTTATCTTTATTCTTGTATTTATGGTTTTCCCCATTCTTAGAACAAGAAATACTGAAAATGGTGCCTTATTCTTCATTCACTGAAGTAAGCAGCAAAACTCCAATTGACTTCAGTGGTGCTGGATCAGGCTGATACTGCAGTACATTTTACTACGAGGGATGTCAAATATCATTTTTAATTGTACCCAACGTACAACATGGTTAGTACGTTTTCATATTATTTGAAGATAAGAAAGAAAACATAAGTAGACACAGGCCTTCTCCCTCTCAATTGAAGATTATGCTCTACTGAGCATTTTCCAGTATTTTAAATAAATAAATATTTAACATTTACAACCTCAACTTTATCTTATCTTTCTGTGTCATCCTTTGAGATTGACTGTAATACTTTCTAAATTGTAAAAATATAAAACAGGTTTACATGCTAAGATATTGTAGTTGTACAATTAGTATTTGTTTATGATCACCCATATAATTTATTTTAAGAAAACAATTAGTTTTCATGATAATCAAAATAATATATTCACATTACATTAAAAGTATAATTATTTAAAACCAAACTCTCTCCATCTATCTGAAAATCTTTACAATTATTTTGAATAGATATCATCACAACCAAAAGAACTATTATCTTAGTGCGAATTTTAAAGCGAAATTCTCTCTTGATTAGATGCTGTTGAACTTCTGACCTCGCATACTGAGTCAAAGAAACAAAAACATGCACTTAATTCATTTGATTAGTGTATTTGGACATAAATATCAAACATCATACTTCGGTGGAACAGATTCCTCCTTAATTTGTTCAATGAAAATGATTCAGTTTGCTCTTTTTCAAATCCTCCTTTTGAAACTGGAGTGACACAGAGCTCTGTATTAAAGAAAAAAGTAGAGCCTTTGGAACAATGAAATTCAAAAGCTGCACAATTTCAAAACAAAGCTGAATACAAAATGATTTCTGTTATATAACACACACTATAAAACAAAAAGAATGCTCAAAATTAAATTCAGCTTTCCTAGTAGTCATTCTTCTGATCTTTAATTCCTAGGAAAGATAGTGTAAAGCAACATTCACACAGTGCTAGCACACAAAATGAGATGGAGCAGAAAGCGAAGTAGAAGTAATTATGACTTGATCCCATCATTTATTAATTTTGATGTCTTATAATGATCCTCACATTAGACGTTTCCTGGCCAGATTAAATGTCTGAGGCAGTCAGCATTCCATTAACGGACTGCCTCACATTTCGAGTAAGAGCAGAGTCACAAACCCATTTGAAACCAAAATTACGATTTATGTTGAAGTTAATATTAAAATGAATATCAAAGGGATTCTGTACTGCTTATACTATTTATTTTCATATTTAATTCAATAACTACTGTGCACTCTTTAGTGCACATAAGGCTGTCACAGAAATGTAAACGTGTTACTATGCTTCAAAATTCAGAATGCCTTTGTCACAGAATTTATCTCCACTGTGTTGCAAAGCATGCGGGGCCCCAATCAGAACCTCTAACCAGTGAGTTGTGTTACATGAATATATGGAGATAAGAATTACCCCATGGAGTATTATCTATCTTTTTGGTTATTTTTTAAAATACAATCTAAACTATATGATCACTAAAGGCCTGATCCTGCACTTCTAAAGTCAATGGGAGTTTAGCATTTGACTTTAATGAGTGCAGGATCAAGCCTTAAGACTATATTATGGGTTATTACTACCAACATACTTTGACTGACTATAATATTTCCATCTTATTGTAGTCCTGGGCTGGGATAAGGCATACTGGGAAATAAGGGGAATTTCTAAAACCATATCCTTTCCCTAAACAGGGAGAGTATTAGGCAGGTCTTTCCACTTTGTTTTGTGTAACTGTACTTTTTTCTAAACTTTGTATAGATTTGGAGGTAGCCATCTCTGACTATGGTCTCTGAGACTGTATTTCACCGGTTTGGGACCAACTAGAAGCCCCAGGCAGGGAAAATGAAACAGCAGGGAAAATGTTTTTGTTTACCAATTCCACAGACATGCCTTCCCCCCCAACCCCCTTTTTTTTTTCTTTTTTTTTTTTTGGCCTGGCACACCACATTCTTCTTTTATGGAGAAGTGGATCAGATGGCCCTGAAATATCCAGTTTCTTACAAACCAGCAAGGGTATACACTGATAGACTCATAGACTTTAAGGTCAGAAGGGACCATTATGATAATTTAGTCTGCCCTCCTGCACAATGCAGGCCACAGAACCTCACCCACCCACTCCCGTAAAAGATGCCTAAACTATGACTGAGTTATTGAAGTCCTCAAATCATGGTTTAAAAACTTCAAAGTACAGAGAATCCACCAGCAAGTGACCCGTGCCCCATGCTTCAGAGGAAGGTATTTTTTTAATGTTTCATCACAAACAGTGTATTTTCATTTTTCAAAAACTTACATCTTAATATCTGCCATAGTTAATTCTGTGAAAGCATTTCCAGGATAAAACAGACCCTTTAATGCCTTCTACATTTATCCTAGCAAGAATTAATTGTGGATTAAAACTGAGGCTCTGATGTGGTCAGACTATTTATATGCATAAAGTTAAGTATGTGTAAATATTTTTACAGGATTGAGGCTGACACGTCAAGTTCAAGAACAATGTTTTAAGGAATCAAATTACTACATTAGCAATTATAATAATAATACAAACAAATCACTTACCAAAATTACCATCCAAGTGAATATAAAGTTCAAATACACTAAATGCAATAGTTGTGTGAGCTGGAAAAACAATAGCTTTGTCTCGTCCCTTGTGATTTTGGTCCTCAATAATATGAAACTATGATTTTTAAAAGGAAAAAAAGTATTGCATTAAGAAAAAACATTTACAAGAAAATGTTTTGAATGGAAATGAAAATTAAGAGTAATAGCTTTAAAATACAGTATGAAAATTTCAACAGTAGAAAGATCCTTTCAAAGTTGAAGATCAAACTCCACCTCCAAAAAAATGTTCCCAGTTCTGATCAGCATACTAATGTCATCCTTTCTGTTCTGCACTTCAGTAATGTTTGATACAGAGAAGGTATCAACTGGTTATGGAAAATTAGGCAGTATGTCTGGTACATAAATTAGTGATAAGCATAACTCAAAGGATTTCTAGAATCAGTTTGGTCTGAATATACAAACCCAATTATTCAAACTTTCTGAGATCCCTTCCCTTTTTGTACTCTAACAATATCATAGCTTTATCCTTCCAGTCACCCAGATTCCCAACAAGTCTTAGCTTTCTCACTTCCTGCAACTAGGTCCAGTCATCATATCCCCCATCTTTGACAAGTCAGTGACAGCTCCTATTTGAGGGAAAGCTAAGAGTCCAATCCAAAGCTCACTGAAGTTAATGGAAGGACTCCAATAGACTTCACTGGACTTTGAATAAGGATCTAAGAGCCTGCTTTCCTCCTCCCAGTGGCCACTCCTCTTTGGGGAAGTCAAAGTGGGCTTCTCTCACATCTGAATGAAAACGTAATGCAGGGCCAATATCTGTGCATTCGCCCAAATATTATATAGTCTCGGACTATATGCCCAAAGTACACTGTGTGCCACAAAGCATATAAAATCTTAATTCAACAGTATCAGGGCCCAGCAGACAGGGTGCAAGACAGGGTGCATTGAACCTTGCAATAATACCACCGAAATGAGAGTTGCAGAAGATGGGCATAACGGGAATACACGGTGAATTCTTACTGGAGGTTCTTAGTGATAACAAAAGTGGTTCCTAAGCAAGGAAAAAAGTGTTTTTTAAGCAAGATCTCTGGCATGCAATGGATCAATGCCTGACCACCTCTCCCCTACACATACACACCACATCCCATTTCACATTTGATTTATCTCAACTATTTTCTCCCTCTTCACCCTGATCTTTGTCTTTGTTCATTTTGTTTTTCACTTCTCATCTCTTTTCTTCTCTGTATATTTTTTCTAGTTTTGCTTTCTAGTTTTCCATCTTGTTGTGCTCTCCTCTTCCCCACTTCTCTACACCTCTTTTCCCTGTTCTCCCTTTCTGAAGTCAAGAGGGAATTTTGATCATATTTTTCACCTAAGCTATGATTTTCTTTGTATGGGAGTGAAGAAGAGTGCAGTCAGTGCCATCTGAAAGTAAGTAGGTAAGACTGACATCTAAATGTCTTCAAATCAAATTTGCAGAAGCAATTGTAAAGATCACACTATCCAAACACTATCAAAATCAGCTCTCAAACTTAGTTGTACTGATCCTGAGCACTAATCTTCTGCCAGATATTTTCTTATGAGTTTGCCTTTTAATTTCATGGTGGATTCCAGATTGCACGGTCTCATCTATAGCATTCTAGGTGGCCCATTTTTAAACAAGAATTAGCAGCTTTTAGCTATTAACACAACAGCAGGGACTGGGCAGGCAGAGGATATCTGTATTATTATTACTACTGTTATGAATGTATCAGGGACACAGCTGGCTCCCAGCCTGGTCGCTAGGCAACCCAGCAAGCTCAGATAGGCCCAATGAGACCCCTTGAAACAGTTGCACTTTCTGATTGGGCAGAGGAGCCAGCACTCTGCTATTTGTGGCAGCTGCTCAATGCACACTACACCCCCAGCCCTGTGCTTCCTGGGTCAGCCTTTACTCCAACCTACCTCCTGTACTTGCGCCAAACCTTGCTTCTGCCTTATTTCCTACTCTGTTCATGCTTCTGCGTCAGCCCCAGCCCCTTTCATCCCTAGCCACCCTGTTCCATTCTGGTTTCTTACTCCTAGCTCTGACTCTTCACCATGACCCTGACTACAACTCCAGTTTACTCTTTGGCTTAGGCTTCTAACTCCAGTTCTCAGCTTCAGCTTAGCCTCTCAACCCTGACTCTGGCTTCACTCTTGAACTGGTGCCTGATCCTGGGATCTTCACTTTTCATCACCTGAACTGCCACCACAACCACCCTGCAAAGCCCTGCTCCACCCACTAGGTAAGCCACCCAGGCCCTGGCAGCTGACAGAATGGCCATGTAGCCAGTTCTAAGGAATCTGGCACAAATATTTCATTTCACTAGAGCTGACTTGGATACCAGACCTGTACCTCAAAATCAAGGCAAATCACTGCAAAACAAGGCCATCTAAACACCCTAATCCTATATAATTATAAATAATACTGTATTTATTTTCATTAGCTATTAATAAAAGGGTAAATTGCATGACTGGAGGAATGAAGTTAGAATTAGCTAAATCCTTCTTTCGCCATTCTTTTTATGTGATCTGCCTCATGCAGAATCTGGTTTGCAACCAAGTTTTTTAATTGTAGACTGTGCATTTTTATTTATGAGAAACAACCAATGTAAGATGCTCCCCTATGTAAAACATCACAAAAGCTTCATATACATGAAAAACTATTCATGTAAATTTAAAAAGGCCCTGTGTGATCAAAATAATAGTACTTGTTACCCATAAAACACGTGATTTTAGAACATGAATAAAATGTACCAGTCCAACACCCAAATTCTCCTAGTACTGTTTTTAATTATAGTTCATTAAAATAAAAAAAATTCAATCTGGAGTGCACCACACACATAGTATAATTATGGTATATGGCCTATGCCACTACTAAATTAATAGACTAAAGTGAAATCCTGGCCCCAATAAAGACAATAGGAGTTTTGCTATTGATTTCAATCAAGCCAAGATTTTATCCTAATATCTATACTGGTATATTTGTTTCTCTAGATCTGAACAATAGAGAGAGGGTCAGAGTCTAGTTTAATTTACATCAGTACAATTTTAATGGACTTCCATTGGAATTGCTCTGGATTGACATCAGTGTAAATGCAATTAAAATCTGGCACAAGTCCCTACAATAAGAATGTTACTATACATTTTATTAGTTAAAGAAGTCTGTCAAACATACTTACCCTCATTGTTTCCCCACGCATACCAGCATGCACAGATAATGAGCATTGCCGTGTTGTTCTAATACTTTCCATGACTACACACAGAACCTCCTTCCTACTTTCTCTTGACTGCCGGATTAGGCAGTGATCAAAGTTAATTTTTCTAAAATTAAAGGAGAAAAATCCATAGGTAATTAGCAAATTAAACGGCAGCTAATAAAAAATTAGATATTTTTTAAATCAGCAAGTCTGGCTAACTTGCAGCCAAGAGTTTAAAAGAGTTGGCTGAAGAGCTATTGGTATCATTAACAATGATTTTTTCAATTAATCTGGGAACATAGAGAAGTTCCAAAGGACTGGAAGAAAGCTAACGTGCCAATATTTTTAAAAGGTAAACAGGATGACCTGAGTTGTTATAGATGGGTATTTATAGGCCTGTCAGCCTGACAACAATACTGGGCAATATAACAGAACAGCTGATACAGGACTTGATTAATAAAGAATTAATGGAAGGTAATATAATTAATGCCAATTAACATGGATTTATGGAAAACACATCTTGTCAAATTAACTGGATATCTTTTTTTGAGATTACAAGTTTGGTTGATAAAATATAATAACATTGATGTAATATACTCAGACTTCGTAAAGCAATTGACTTGATACCACAGATGTTTTGGTTAGGAAACTAGAACAAAACAAATTCATAATAGCATACATTACATGGATTAAAACTAGCTAATTGATAAGTCTCAGCATGTGATTGTAAACAGGGAATCATCATCAAGCAAGGGTTTTTCTAGTAGGGTTCTTAGTCCTATGCTATTTAACATTTTTATCAATGACTTGGACGAAAACATAAACATCATTACTGATAATGTTTGCAGAGGGCAGAAGAGATGGGAGGAAACTGGTAAACACGGAATAGGATAAGTCACTGACATACAGTGATCTGGATCATATGGTAAGCTAGATACAAGCAAACAACAGGCCTTTCAATACAGCCAAAAGTAAAGTCATACATCTATGAATAAAGAATGTGAGCCATACTTACAGGATCTGGGACTTCATTCTGGGAAACAATGACTCTGAAAAGACTTGGGGATCATGGTAGATAATCAGCAGAACATGAACTCACTGCAGTATGACATTGTGGCCAAAAAGGCTAATGTGAACAGTGGATATATAAACAAGAGAATCATGAGTAGAATAGGGAGGTTATTTTACCTCTGTATTTGGCACTAGTGCAACCACTATTGAAATACTGTGTCCAGTTCTGGTGTCCACACTTCAAGAAGGATGTTGAAAAATTAGAGAGAGTTAAGAGAAGAGCCACAAGAACAAGTAAAGGACAGGAAAACATTCTTTAAAGTGATAGACCCAAGGAGCTCAATCTATTTAGCTTATCAAAGAGAAAGTTATGGGATGACTTGCTCACAAACTGTAAGTACCTACATGAGGGAACAGAAATTTGCAGGAAGACTCTTCAGTCTAACAGACAAAGGTATAGCAAAACCAATGGCTGGAAGCTGAAGTTAGACAAATTCAGGCTCAAAATAAAGCACTTAAAAACCCAGTGGGGGTACTTAACCATTAGAACAATTTACCAAGGTATATGGTGAATTCTCTATCACTGGAAACTTTGAAATTAAGATTGGATGTTTTTCTAAAAAATATGCTCTAGTTCAAACAGGATATCATTCATGCAAATGTTATGGCCTGCATTATGCAGGAGATCACTGTACATGATCACCAGTGGATAGGCTCATGAATGACTATTAGCCAAGATGTTCAGGGACACAAGCCCAAGCTCTGGGTGTCCCTGAACCTCTGACTGCCAGTAGCTGGGACTGGGTGACAAATCACTCAATAATTGCCCTGTTCTGTTCATTCCCTCTGAAGCCTCTGGCATTGTCCACTGTTGGAAGACAGAATACTGGGCTGGATAAACCACTGGTTTGACTAGTATGGCCATTCTTCTGTTCTTATTAAATGATCTGACAGCAAATCTTATTCACTGATTTATAGTACTCAAAACCTAACAACAAAAATCACATAGGATTTCAATGTAATCACACAGAATTAACCATGGAATCACTTGGGCCAAGTGTATAAAAATAAATAGTACTAACCTAGTAGTAAGTTCTTTAAGTAATGTTGGTACTTCAACCTCATGTTTGGTCACTATACCAAATGAAGCTTTTACTGCAATAGAATCTGATCCAGCAATATTGATCCCAACATCACTTATTATCTGATTTCCTCGTCTACCATAGAGTGAGACATCTGATTTGTCTTCATAATTCAACAGCTGATAGGATGAAACACCTGAGGAAAAGAGGATACTTACTGTATCTTGAAAAAAAAAAAAGGTTTCATAGAATCATACAGAAAATAAAATCGGAGTTCATTAAGTTAATGCCTAAATACACAGGCATAAAATGGCTGGGAATTATAGTAGTGATTCAAACCAACTCTGACATAGAGCAAAACTGTTACTAATTTTACAGGACAAACAAACTAAAGTATAGGCTATCACCCTGAAAATATCAAACACAAACTTTATATCTTTGAGGTGATATTCAGATCAGCAGAAGGGTCTCACGCAACAGTCAGACTTACTGGAATTAGTACCTTTTCATCCACTGATATCAGAGCTTTTTACAAAGGTGAGTAAGTGCTATCACCAATTTATTAGTAGAGAAACTGAAGCACAAAGGAAGTGACTTGCCTAAGGTCACACACAATATGTCAATGGCAAATCCAGGAACAGAACTTAAACTCTTGACACCCAATATAATGCCCTATATTAGACCATATTGCCATCTCATGACATTAAGAGTGGCTTTGGTGGTCCATAGGGCCATTGGTTGATACAGGGGTAGTTTATTTCCTCTCTGATTTTTTACACAATCCTAACTGCTGAAAAGTCCCATATAAAAATCATTTTAATAAGTGCTGAGTTTATAGATATATTTATAGTTGCAATTTAGCTGAATTTGTTTTTCATTTATGTTATACATGTGTGACACACATGACCACCAGTAGCATACCTGGCTTAAATCCCTGGCCCCCCAATCACCTAAAAGGAGTCAGAGTTAGAAAATGTTAATATTTGTCACATAATAAGAATCAGCATCCACTGATTTCATTGGGTACTTTAATAATGAAATCCACTGATTTCATTGGGTACTTTCTTCTGAAGAAGTAGCAAAACACACAAACCAAATCTGATTTTCCTGAAATTTTGCATGTACATAGATCTTGGTATGAACAAGGAATCCCTTTTTGTTTGAACTCTATTCCTTTAATAGGCATTTTTAGTTAATATTTTCCTTGTGATTCATAATGTATTTCTGTTCTTGTGGAAAAAATTAGACGATACTGGCTGACAATAAAACATGACTGAAGTCTTGTATTAACAAACAAAGGAACTTATAGACATTGGATAAAGTGAATTTTAAAGCTATCGAGTTCCACTTCAGTTGGGATTTTATTTTTAATAAAGTGCTTCAGATATTCTCTCACAATGCTAAGTGGATTGTCACATTTTTCAGTACCTGTCTTTGTCATCCAAAAAGTAGGAAATCAATTACAAAATTATTTGTTTAAATTAAAGCGTGTTGTCCTCATGGGATGTAACCCCTATAGAAGGACAAATATCAAGGTGTTTTGTTTGTTTGACTTTTTTAAAAGAAGATTTTACAAGAAATCTTTTGCAACTTTTACTTACACGAGTAATTTTACTGACTTTCTCATAGGTGCAAGACTAAAAGGATTTGACCCTTATTTGGGTGTCAAGTCTCATGTAGTCTTGAAATAGAAATCTTTTCCCTTAGTGGATATTTCTGCTTTCATGTGCATTCACAGCATTAAAGAGTCACTGGGCCAGAGAGAAAGAAAGAATGACTCCTTAGTCTGGTGGTTAGGGCACCCACCAGGGCCCAGGGCCCAGTCCCCCTGCTCCAATGACTCTTTAATTATTTATACACAATGGAACAATTTCAATAGGAGAGACTGAAAGAGCCCTATGGCACTGGTTAGGGTGCTCTCCAGAGACAAGGGAGACTCCCTGTTCAAATCTTCTTTTTGCAGCAGGAAGAAATTAATCTGGGTCTCCCATATCTTAAATGAATGATCTAAACATGGGGCTAAAGTTATCAGGGTGGGCACACCTCTTCCTTCTCCACTATATTGTGTGGAGTAAGGTAATTGCCTAACTCATTCTTACATGAAATGGCTTAGGAACCTAAGCCTCCTGACTCCAGGAGAGGGGGGTTCCTGGCTGTGGAACGCGTGTAAAGATAGGCACTTCCCTGCAGCCCAGACTTAGCCATCTGTCTTCATAAGAGCTTAGGTCACACAGCCCTTGTCAGTCTTTTCTACTGGCTAGCTTAGGTGGCTCCCCACCTAGTGTACTGGTTTTTGTGGATCGCATTCTTAAAGTTCCTACCTTGCCACATTCATTATATAGGGAGACTAAGCTATGTGGATCCCGGGTAGTTCCAGTGATTTTCTAGGCACTTATAAGTGAGGCTTCATGACATTCAGCATCACAACACCTAAATCCCTTTGTGGATCCAGGCCTATAGTTTAAATTTTGAACCTCCTACTTATGACAGAACCTCCTTAAGATTTATTGGAATTGCATACATATCTAGAGGCAGTTATACTCCTTAAATACAAAATATTACTATGGCCCAATTCTTCAATCAGATCTGCAGGGGCAGACCCTTGTGCCTGTACAGATCCCTATTTACTTGGCACAAGGGATCACTCACGTGAATCGATTGCTGGATTGGAGCCATTATTTCCATTCAACAGTGAACATGTTTTATAGAGATGTGTCTTGAAAATGTATATATAGTACAATGGAACGTTAAATAACTGGTGAACAACATATTTACCAGGAATCTTTTATGATAATACTTTTTAAACACACACAGCTGAATTGCACTTGCTAATTATAAGTACACAAAAATAATCAAGATTGTCAATAAAATGGATTCCTGAAAATTATTTCAGAATTTTAGCCATTTAATAAACATATTTGTGCAGTTTTTAAATAGAAGTTTGACTATGTTTATAATTTAATGTTTTCATTTCTCATGAATTGCATGACTAATGAAGATAATTATCTCTTAAATATATTAATACACCATCATACTACATATACAAATTAAAAACATAACAGCAGGTCTATGTTTACTATAAAAACTTATTTTTCAGACCTTAAAGAAGAACAGAAAAACTTACCAGCTGAAATTTCTTTCTCCCCCTGAAGAATATCTTTTAGGGTGAAAGGTGTCGAAGCAAATTTAGATTTTTTTGAAAGAAAACATTTTCTCTTCTTAATAACAAGACTCAGAGGTTGGTATTTGTCAGCTTCACTGAGGCTAGGAACAGGGACTAATCTCCCACCATCACCAACCTGCTTAACGAAGTTTTTGGTAGCAGCAGCAAACATATTATGGCATTAATAATAAAAAAAAAACCCTTGTATCAACTGCCACTTCCAAATCTCATACCCATGTTAAAATATTTTAGTAACCAAATTAGCACCTGTAAGAAATTAAAGTCTATCCACTTTGTTTAAAACCTAATTACATTTTACTTGGAGAAGAGAATCAGTAGTGTCATCACCACCCAGCTTCTACAGTGTATTGTTGTTCAACTTCTTTCTGCTATGCCATCTAATCCAGTACAATGAATAATAAATTAACTGTGTAAACTGATACAGAAATGATTGCTTGAGCTTTGGTAGTATAATGCCATTATTTGAAAATAAGATGGTTGCTTTAGAATCATAAGATACTGCTAAATTCTGCAGTCATCTCTTTTGTTATGATTGTAAAGACAGTTCTATATTTGATGTTTATTGTGCCTGTCATCCAGCTGGATCTCAAAGTGCTTTATCAATGGGAATTCACCTGAGCAGGACTCCTGAGCTACACAATTGTGAAGTCTTAACTCTTTTGAGAGGGTATTTCCTTTCGGTAGTGGTTGCATAATAGCTCTGTTAAAGAGCTGAGCCCAGAAGAAATAAACTTCAGATTGTGTGCACCCTTCTAAACTTCTTTCTTAGCTAAAGTGTAGATGTGACTTTTACTGTGTGTTTGTCTGTCCCCAGAGTGAGGAAAGTAGAGATTTTGCTGTGTGTTGTGGTTTCACTTCTAAAAGGGTCTGCTTTGCTGATGTTTACTGTCTTTTCTGGTGGGTTGATGCATTTAGGTCAGTGCTTGATACGTGTGTAATATTTTCTGAATCAGAAAGGATGTTGTTGAGTATTATCTTCTCTCCCCACGATTGTGTGGATTTTGTTCTGTGAGTTTGGGGGAAAGGGAACTCTGCATTATGTTACTTAGAGAATGGTGGTATGTGTCTGTGGAACAGGGGAAGAAGATTGCTGGGGTATGTCAGCATTTGGCAGGAGAGTGTGATATACCAGGATACAATCCAGACTAATGCATATCTTTGTCACCCCTGCCCTGTATCCTGGGGTGCCCTTTACAATGCCTTGCTGCTGCAGCCTCCAACCTGTACAGCTCACAAACAGCCACCAGCATGTAAATCACACCCACCTATGTATGTGTACTGCAACCAGCCACCCATGCTTTAGCTCTTCCCTGCCTTAGATATGATGCAGGGTGAACTCCACACACTCCCAATCCCAGATTTTCCCCCGAAACATATGTCCTGAACTGCCCTGTCCTCTCATGGACCATACAAATATATTGAATCCATTTTTCCTTAAAGGAAATAATATGCACACAACTTGTTACCCCAAATGAAGTTACCCAGACATTTCAACTTGAGCACACTGGATTAGATAAAACAATAAAACAAGTTTTTTAACTACAGAGAGAGAGATTTTAAGTGAGTACAAGTTATGAGGCATAAAAGTAAAAAAATGGTTACAGAAAAAATAAAGGTAAGAACCTGACTAGTGCCTAACTTAACAAACTATATTAGATTCAAATAAATAAAAATTCTCACTACATGCTTTCGTAAGTCTTACTAACTAACCTCTTAAGGTCAGGATGCCTCTCTCAGATTATCCAGTGGCTGCTTCCTTTGTCTTTTCAGGCGCTGTGAACGCAATGGGCAGGAGAGAGTCAGAGGGGTGCCATGGATTGTTTGTCCCTCCTTTTTATAGTTTCAGTCCCCCTCTTGAAAAACATTTCCATTTGAGACCCAGGAAACAAAGAGTCTATGCAGAAGGATATTCCCTGCTGGTTTTTACCTGTTTGAACTTCCTTTGTCTTGTGTCTTCCCTTCCTGCTTGATGATGACTCTGTTCATTGCTTAAATGCAAACTCGAAGGCAAGCACACATTCCTTTGTTTAGGTCAGATTGTTTAGCAACTTCTGTTTGGGTAGGGCTATGGGGTTTGAAACCGGCATAATTAACACCATACAGGGAAAAATCTTAGACCTTGACATAATGTTGCCCCCACACGTTTTACCACAATACTGACCAGCAAATTACAAGTTTTCAAATAATACCTTACAAGGTATACTTTGTATAGAGCATAGTTTCTCAACCCATGGTGCGCGTACCCCTGAGGGTACACGAGACAAAGGCAGGGGGTACCTGGGGAAAAACAGAGTGAAGAGGAGGTGGGCGGCAGCTGCCGACTTCTGGGGAAGACGGGCAGCAGCCCCCCACTTCCCGCCCGGTCCCAGCTCCCAGTTGGGAGGCGGACAGCAGCTGCCACAATCCTGGGAAGCCGGGCTGCAGTCGCCCGGTCCCAGCTGGGAGGCAGACTGCAGCTGCCAGCTTTTGGGGAGGGCGCACAGCAGCCACCTGCTTCCTGCCCAGTGGCAGCCCCCAGCTAGGAGGCAGGTGGTAGCCACTAGCTTCTGGGGGAGGCGGACAGAAGCCCCTCGCTTCCCACCGGGTCCCAGCTCCCAGGTGGGAGCCTGGTGGCAGCCTCCTGCATCTCATGAGCTGGGCTTGCAGCTGGGGGCAGCCACTCGCGCCCCAGCTCCAACCTGAAGACAGCCTCCCGTGCCCCAGCTTGAAGATGGGCAGCAGCCGCCTGCCTACATCTCTGGGTCCCAGCTGGCACGGAAGCCTCCTCTGCCCCAGCTTGGCTTGGGTGGCAGTTGTCCACCTCCCGGGCTGCCAGTCAGGCGGCAGCCACCTGCAACTTGCCCAGGTGACAGCCGCCCTCCCTGGCTCAAAGCCCAGTGCCTAGAAAACTTGTCAATTTCACTGCTCTATGACAGCCCCAGAGTTTACGGTTACCCTCTTTTCCTGTCGCTCTCGCCCTCCTTCCGTCTCTCTCTCACCCCTTCCTCCTCTCAAATCTATGGCAAAAAAATGTGGCACCGCACTTTATATTCCCCAGCATTGGCATGCCGCTCAAAGCCTCCTAGCTTTGGCCAACATTACCTCTGGCCTAGGTATATACTTGAGTTGTGCACCCCTGGTGAAAGGTGGTAACCTTACCCACACAAGATCTGACATATCACGGCCTTATATACTCAGCCCATCTTCCAACATATAGCTCACATTAGTTTGTAAATATAAAATCCTGTGGACAATTGAGTGATGGGGTACTTATTAACATTTTCAGAAGTTCGGGGGTACTTGCTTTTTAAAAGATTGAGAAAAACTGGTGTAGAGCAGTACAGTAGTGTGTACGGGGTGAATACAAGGGTTTACTCCACCAGAAAAAAACAGGGGATATTGCTGTACTTCAGTCGCTCCCCCATGGGAGTGCATCCACTCTCATCCCAAGAGAGGGGCCTGTGTTGGGGGCAGAGGAGAATACAGACCTTCACTCTGTGCCCCATGGGTGTGAATGTGACTGTGACTGTGTTCGAGGGGGGAAGGGGAGTGTGCATCACTCGCCACACAGCAGGATGAGGTGAGGCGAGGGAAGGTTTGTGCGTTACTTTTCCCCAAAAACTAGAGCCTAGTTGCACTTTAAAGACTAGCACATTTCTGCAGGCATAAGCTTTGGTGGGCTGCGACCCAGGAAAGCTTATGCCTGCAGAACTGTTAGTCTTTAAAGCGCTAGAGGACTCGCCTTGGAACTCTTCCCCAGCAGGCCGGGCTGCACAGGGCGCTGCTCCGCTGGGAGGTGGGCAAGACGATCCCGAGAAGGTGCCGAGAGGCCCAGGTCCGTCGGCCGCGGCAGCAGGAGGCGCGGTGCGTGAACGGACCGTCTCCGAGACAGGTGGCTCCGCCCCGCTCTGCCGCCGCAGCCCCGCCCCCACAACACGCCGTGGGGACGCGCTTGGCTCGGCTCGGCTCGGCTCTGGGAGGGAGGCAGGCGGCCGCCGGCCCGGCCACCATGTCTCAGGAGACCTTCCCGGCCGCGAGCCAGCGGAGCCCGGAGGCGCAGCAGGACACAAAGCCTTGCAGGTCAGGGTGCACTGGGGCATTGTGGGTAACTACGGACCCGCCTCGCGGCTCCCCCCCAACTCACCAGAGACGCACGCACGCGCGCGCGCGCGCGCCCGCGGCCAACCGCTGCCTTGCGGGGGGAGGGGAAACGGCCGGGGTCGTGCACGCGCCCCCGCCCACTTTCACTGGGGCTGCCCCAGCGCCCCATCGTCTCGCAGAGGGCGGGGAAAGCGCTGGTCCCCGCCTGAAGCCACAGCCCTAGGCGGGCTTCTTCCGCAGAGCCCGCCCCGCCCCGCCCTCTGCCCGTGGAGAGCCCGGCGCCAGCACTGTGTAGCCAGCTGCGCCCTGCGCTTCGGCTTGGTTTGTCCCCGGGGTCTCACCCGGGCCGGCGCGGGGCCTCCCTTCACCCCGGCCTGCTCTCAGCGCAGCCTTGGGCCTGGTGCTGCGCACCCGCGCGCTGCCCGTCTAGGCGTTACACCAGCCTGCGCTCACCTGCCACCGCCGGGCGCAGAGGTGCCGGGCCGCGGGCCGCCCGCGGGTCACGCAGCCCCTGGTTAGCGGAGGCGGACTGGATAGTCCTTCAGCTCGGCGCCCCTCTGAAGATACCCAGCGTTGGTGTAAAGTTAAAGCCTTTGCCGGTTGTAAACAGGGCTCAGCTGCCCTGACAAGGCGCCACCTTCATGTCAGACTGGGCCAGCTGTTCAACCTGGCCCACTTCCGTCACGCCCCACGAAGAACACCCTGCCCGGGTCAAACCAGAATGGACTTACAGGTCGATAGACAGTAATTAACGCCCCCCGCCCCCCCCCCACGCAAGTAAGAGCCAGAGCCTCAAAAATACTTAGGTGCCCGACAAACCATCTGTGCAAAGCGTGGCATGGTGCACTTGTTTCAGCACCCATCCCCCACTAAAATGATCTATAAGCCTTCGTGCTCAGTAAAATAAATAATATAGGGAGGGAAGACCACCTACAGGCCATATTTCAAGCAAGAAGACGACAATGTTCATATGCCATAATCCTACAAACTCTCCTCTCTGACTTTAACTATGGGAGTAGTCCTGCCATTAAAACCCCAGTTCCTGAAATAGCTAGGCTTTTGTTGGAGAACAGCTATCCAGCTACTATTAACTTTTGAACCTGGTGAGTTTGAGAGAACAGTACTTACTACAGGGGAGGCTAGTTCAATTTACCTGCAGATTTTTCTCACCACTGATTATTTCTACACTAATCAGTGTTTCTTTGCTGTGGAGAAGTAATTGCACCAAATACTTGTCCATGTTGTAACTGAAGCTACTCCCCGTTGTCTTGGTGATCAAAAAGTGGTAATTGCTTTTTATATTACCAGTTATTTTTCAAATATGCCCCCTTCCTCTCTGTCAGCCAATAGAACAGCCTACAAAAGTCCACCTTTTGTTTTCTATCACATTATATAACTGACTCTTTTTGCTTTATTTACTGATCCTATATTTCAAGTGTTTAAATTACCTAATCTGTATTCTGCTTTCATAGCATGCAGCTTCCAGGAAGCTTGAAAACCACTTTTCCCCCTCAGTTGTCAATGCAGCCTTTCAGCATCAAATAAATTTTCATTCATCACTTAATGAGATCAATTTGACAGGTAATAGGATACAGAGCCTTTCACAAGGAGGTCAGTGATTCAAATCCAGTGCAGTTCAGTAGCAACCAAAATTCAAAGATATGAATAAATTGGAGATCCGTCTGGGTTCCTGTGATAGGTGTCCGTATAACAAAATGATATTCTTGCTGGCAATTTCAGCATATTGAATTGTCACAAAGTCTGTGTGTGCTTCTCATTCCAGGCAGTCTCTTTAGAAAAGGGCTGAAGTACATAGGATGGCACTTACAGAGAATTTTGCACTGTCACTACTGATGCTATAGTAGTGCTATGACTAGTCTCCTGATTTATCAAGCTGGTACTCTTTGAGCACTAAATTTGTGTTAAAATGTAGAGCAGATAATTCTGAGTAGTCTGCAAATGCATGTAGGTCTTCCTGATGCAAAAATCCATCCATGTACTTGGCTTTAAATACTTGTAATCCCCTGGGAGAGGAAGTCTGGTACAGCTGAGAAACTGCAGTTTTCTTTATTTTAAATATGTCCCTCTAACTCTGTGCCCTCTGCATTCGAGTCAAAGCTTTTGCCAAAGCCAGTTGCATTTTCCTCCACTGAGGCTTGTAAATTAACCTTTTCCATCTCTTAAATGCTAAATACAGACATACCTTAGTTTAATTGTGTTGTGACACTTTAGAGGAAAAACAGCTCAATCTTTTCGCTTTCTCTGCTGCAGTTAAAATACTCTTCCTTTCTTGCTGTTCTAGTGCACGCCCATCCCTAGAGCCTCTTGATTCAAAATGCCCAATAAGTTTAAACTCAGACCTCTCACTAGCTTTTCCCTACATCTCAGTTCTTGTTTCCTCTTATACTGCAGAATAAGTTTCCCATATATGACTGAATGCAAGGCCCTCCACACTGAGGATTCATTAATCTGTTTTTACCCCAGCCAGATTTGGTTGCCATTGTTTTGGTTTAAGTTTATTCTTTTACTGTAGCTAGAGCTGGTAAAAAAAAAAAAAAAAAAAACACAATGGAAACTTGGGAGATAGTGAATAGGTTGCTGCATTGGCACTCAGGAGACTTAGGTTCTATGCCTGGTCTACCTTAGCACATACTTTGCTTCCCTGTAATTCAGTGCCTGACCCCAATCTAATGATAATTTTCCTATTTTGTAAAGTGCTTTGAGATCTGTGATGAAAGTGCAACAAGAGCAAAGTATTAACATTTTCTTCTAAGTTTCAGTGAAAAAAATTGTAAGATTGCTATTTTTTGACCAGCTCTAAATACAAAATTTTCCCTTCTAAATTATTTCTTATTTTCTTCTGTAAATTATTCATCAGGAAATCTTGCTCTTTTCTGTGTAGCTTGGAGGAAATGATTGTTGCCAAACCAGGGAAAACACCAATTCAGTTGTTACATGAATATGGCACGAAGGCTGGTATCACTCCTGAGTACAAGTTTGAGAAGGCTGAGGGACAAGTACATCTTCCAAGTTTCACCTTTAAAGTCACCATAGGTGAAATAACGGGCACAGGTCTGTAATGTTGCTGCACTTCAGTTTGGTTATTGATAGTGGTTCCAGGAAAAAAAAAATCTTTATTACTTCCAATGTATTTTTCATTAGAAAATAAAACTAAATTTTTTGTATGATTTTACTATTTCATTTATTTAATGGGTTTAATATGCTTTGCTTTTATTCCTTCCAGTACTTGCCAAAACTTTTAAACTGAGTTTTACGTGTGAATAAACTAAATATTAAAACAGTGCAGTTTTAGGCTGTTAATTATGATTTGATATTTTCAGAAAGTTCACTAAAAAGACAAAAAGATAAATAGGACCACAGCTAGATAAGAATGTTCAAAGGCTAAGGGCAAAAGCTCTAAAAGCTGCCTGCTAGTTTGAGGATTCTGAAAAACTTAACCCCTAGAAACTATGTATTTAAAATTAATCTGTTTGGATTAAGCTACATATGTTGTCTTCATGATAACACTATACTTAGTGCACTACATGAAAAAAAATTACATTAAAAGCACATTAAGGTTGTAAAGTCAAGCACTCAAAAGCCAAGGAAATTCCAGAACTGAAGTTGTCTGTGTATCCTTGATTTGGCTCCCTTGTACATAGCCACTATGAAAATTACATGCTCTAGTATATTTTTCCACATGATCGCTATCTCAGTGCATGCATAGTTATTCATTATCTGTATCACCAGTATGGGACCCCAGGTCTTAAATGCATACCATCTAAACCATGCACTGAATAAGAAGTTTTTTTTTTCTTTCATGGGTGTTTCTATCATGGTCTCACCATGAATGCTTCTCAGACATTGAATTGATCTTCTGAATACTCGTGACCACCTAATTTCATATATTATCCTCATTTGATAGATGGCAGAACCGAGGCACAAAAAAAGGTCAAGGTTGTCAAGAGTGTCCACTAACTTTGGATATTCAACTTGAGGTGCCTAAGGCCTCATATTTCAAAGTAAATTAGCATTTTTGACACTTTGTATATTCAAAGCACAGTTCCTATGGACTTCAGTTGCAATTGTGAGTGCTCAGCACTTCTGCAGATCTTGTCCCAGCAGTCTCAGGTTGGGCATCTAAAAATGAGGAACACTTTTTGGAAAAAAATTTGAAGTGATTTGCCTAGCATCCTGAAGGAACAGTGGGGCAGAGGCAGGAATAGAATCTAGTTCTTTGAGGTGGCATTCATCATGCATAACCAGGAGACCATAGTCTCTCTTCTTGCAGTCCCCTGCCTCATTCATCACACACACTTTCCAGGAGGTTGGTGCCACCAGAATCAGAGACCTCCTGGACTACCATCAGAGGGACTGGATGGACCCCATGGTGTTCAGCTGGCACCTGGAGTTGTCCACACTGTGTGTCCCTTGATGTGTGCTGCAGCAGGTGAGGGCAGCCTTGTCTCCCACTTCTCTCTCCTGGAGTGGGTCCTGCATGTGGGTGCTTCCTATCCATCACTCACCTCTGGGACTCAACATCTGACCTCTGACCCCATGAGTCGGCCGCCCCACACCCAACCTGAGCTGGCTTGATTCCAGCCAGATCACCTCTGAACCATGACCAGGAAACATCTGTATATGCTTGTGCTTTATGATTCACTTCATTGCCCTCGTCTCTCCGCACAACCCATCCCTCTGCCACCAAGTGGCAGGACCTGCTGTCCCCTGTGAAGGGGGGAGGTAACCCAGTGGTCTAGTCCATACTGTGCTCTGGTCCATTGCCCACCTGGGATATCAGTTGGTGGCTCCTCCATGGAGCTGTAGATACGGGCATAGAACTGGTACAGTTCTTGAACTCACCCAACACCTGTTCTGTCTGCGATGAGAAAGATCCTGGTGCACAGCTATGTGGGGTAGATCAGGTTGCAGTCTCCCAGCTCCTTCAGAACCTCTTACTGAGGGTCTGCTGCACCATTCCCTACACTTCCTGATCTGTGCACACCCCATCCATGGTCCTACAAAGTTGCAAGACCTCATCAGTCTCCTAGCACTGGTCAAGACTGCCATCCATCATAGCAGGAGGAAGAAGCTGGACCAGGGGAGGGGACTGCTCTGCAACTGTGGGGCCTATTTCCAATTCCTTGTGAAGTCATGTCTTCAGGCTGTGTTCCTCTGGGTGGTGTCCATATAATACCTATGCATACAGGGCCTGAATTAAGGATGTACAAACTACCTTAATCCTGGTGTTTCCTGACACTTGAATACTTGACTTCACAACCTTAAAGTTTAAATGTAGTTTCTTGGGATGTCATTGCCTAGCCTTTAAAATAAAAAATAAATAGACTTGAGACATTCTGTAACATAGAACCATAAGGTCTTCACATAGTTTATCAGCAGGGTTCAGACCACAGCTACTTGAGATAATGCAGCAAATGATAGCAATAGTATGCGGTTAGTCTCTGTAGCCTACCACAAGCAGGAGATAAACACTGTGCCAGTGGGTTTCAGAGCTATTTGCTGACAGCAGAGGGAAATAGAGACTCAGGATTTCTGGGTTCAATTCCAGATTCTGGAGTGCTGTTCTATTTTGGTGATAAAAAATTCTGTCCCTATGTCTCCATCTTGCCCATGTCTCCCTCTACTATACAACCCACCCATTCCCTAGGTTTCCCTCAGCAAAGGCACTATAGAGAAAACCATAAGGCTGCCTTCTGATGACCCCATCTCAAACCCCAACATAGGGGCAGGAGGGAGCATGTCAGGGCTGGGGCAGCATCACATACCCCTGCTGGGAATCTCTGTAGTACTGCAATAACAATTTAACAAGGCTGTCATTATGCACATGCTGTCATGCTGTAAGGATATCAGATTGTCTATTTTAATACAGGTGAAGGTCATAGCAAGAAGATTGCCAAACACAGAGCTGCAGAAGCTGCCTTAAACATTTTGAAAGAAAATCCAAGTATTGGGTGAGTTAGGTGTAGCTACATTATACTAAACAAAATGTTGTTACTGATATAAATATGGCTTTCAAAGAAGCTCTGAACACCAAAAAATACGATCAATTCAGCAGTTGGAAGACTTCAGTTTCTTTCTGAGGAAAGTTCCCCTCCCTCCCCCCAATCTAACTTTGAAAAGTTTGAGAGAGTCAGTTTTTAAGTTTACCTTTTCTGTAGTCTGGATTCTTGTATTTCATTTTTTCCTAATGAAACTGTCTAAGATGAAATGAGGCTAATGTCCTTCTCCAAAGACTGCTTCTGCTGCAAAATGGTGTTCTGTATAATCTGAAGTTGTCATACAAGTGGCTTTTACAACCAAAAACACTTTCACATGATTATAGTATAATTCCACATATAAACTGCATTTGAGGCACCTCATATATATTCAATTTTTACTGTTCTCTCTCTAATTGATCAATCTGCTGTTTGTGTGGTTTCCCCACCATAGAGGAGAGAGACATTTAAAAAACAAAATTTCAAGTTGTCAGGGGACACATTAATATCAAGTGTATCTGGCACTAAGATTTTAATTCTCAAATACTATGTTATAGTATTTTCCACACCTGAGAAGATGGAGATTTAGCCTTGGACTCTAATCATGCAAATATTTCAATAGGACTACTCATGTAAAATTAAGTGTATGCATTAGTGTTTAGAGGATTGGGGCTCTAGGTTAACGAGTTAGTGCCTAATTTATGTCCCTCAAGTGGTTTTAACTTGAAATAGTTTAAAAAAGTTAAACTCTTTTAGTCTTTCAGTGCCAGACGCCATAGTTCCAGATTCTCCAAAGCAACCACAAAATCAAACCAATCCTATAGGTACATTACAGGTAAGATGTTACTTTTTTGCATTTCAAAACCATCATGCTGTATAGTTAAAGTGTGTAATAACATGCTCCTTACAAGAAAAGTAATTTTGGATAAGTCTTAATTTAAAATATATTCTGTTTTGTAGACTTGTCAGACATTGTTTATACTAAACTAGAAGCTACTTTTTGAACTTACTATGGACTTAAATTTTTTATTTTAATTTTTTTTAGTGACAGAAGGCAGCATAGACAGTGCAGAGCAAGTAGTACAGGTCAGAAAAGAGCAAGCATATAGAGAGCCAGCTATAGTGAGAGTATGAAATGTGTGTCACTAGGTTTGGTATTGCAAGTATGTTTAAATCCAGTTAATACTGTCAAAATAAAAACATGAACAGTTTTAGACATGAAAATATGGCTTCCTATGCAATAAGGTTCTCTTTAAAAATATTCCTCTAAAAATGTTCTCTATGGGTCTCCACTTTCAACCAGCTTTGTGAACATTTTAATGTGTTATGATGAATTTAAGGTGTTCTAGATTTCTGAAATTTAGAGTGTTTATGGAAAAAGGGGAAAAGAATGTTATGTACAGAAATCTGCCAGTTTAAATAAAGTGTTTCATATTAAAATGCTAAACAAAACAGATATGAAACACTTAGTATACGCAGTTAATCATAGAACTGGAAGGGACTTTGAGGTCATATAGTCCAGTCGCCTGTACTTATGGGGGGACCAAACATTATCTAGACCATCCCTGACAAGTGTTTGGAGATTTTTAAGGGCAGATTTAGACAATCATGGAAATTCTACAACCTCTTTAGGAAATTTATTCCAGTGCTTAACTACCCTGACAGTTAGGAAGTTTTTCCTAATGTCCAATCTAAACCATCCTTGCTGCAATTTAAGTCCATTGCTTCTTGTCCTAGCCTCAGAAGTTAAGGAGAACAATTTTTCTCCCTCCTCCTTGTAACATAGAATCATAGAATATTAGAGTTGGAAGGGACCTCAGGAGGTCATCTAGTCCAACCCCCTGCTCAAACAACCTTTTATGTCCCCCCTCACCCTTTTCTCCAGACTAACAAACCCAATTTTTTACATCTTCCCTCAGACCATGTTTTCTAGACCTTTAATCATTTTTGTTGCTCTTCTCTGGACTTTCTCCAATTTTTCCACATCTTTCATGAAATATGGGGCCCAGAACCGGACACAATACTCCACTTGAGGCCTGATCAGCAGAGAGTAGACAGAAGAATTACTTCCCATGTCTTGCTTACAACACTCCTGCTAATACATGCCAGAATGAGGTTTGCTTTTTTTGCAACAGTGTTACACTGTTGACTCTCATTTAGCTTGTGATCCACTATAACCCCCAGAGCCTTTTCTGTCACACCCTTTCGTAGGGAGTCTTTTCCCATTTTGTAGGTGTTCAACTGATTACTCCACTGAGGAAGGAACATTTTCCATTTGTCCTTATTGAATTTCATCCTATTTCAGACCATTTCTCTGGTTTATCCAGATCATTTTGAATTTTAATTCTGTCCTCCAAAGTGCTTTCAACCCCTCCCAGTTTGGTGTCACCTGCAAATTTTAAGAGTACTCGCTACACCATTAACTAAATCAGTGATGAAAATATTGAACAGAACTAGACCCAGAACTGATCCCTGCAGGACCCCCCCTTGATATGCCCTTCCAGCTTGACTGAACTACTCACTGGGAACCGTTTTCCAATCAATTATGCACCCACCTTATAGTAGTTCCAACTAGGTTGTATTTCCCTAGTTTGTTTATGAAAAAGTCGTGTAAGACAGTATTAAAAGCCTTACTAAACTTAAGATATACCACATACTGCTTCCCGCCCCCCAATCCACAGGGCTTGTTACCCTGTCAAAGAAAGCTCAAGTTGGTTTGACATGATTTGTTCTTGACAAATCCATGTTGACAGTTACTTATCACCTTACTATCTTCTAGGTATTTACAAATGGATTGCTTATTTGCTCCATTATCTTTCTGGGTACTGAAGTTAAGCTGACTGCGCTCATGCATTAAGTGCTAGTTTCAACACTTTAGGATTGAGCCCCTTGAGGTCTAAATACAGAGTGCTGTGCACTCTGGCTCCAATCCAGCCAAGTACTCAACCACATATGCCTTGCTGGATTGAGACTCGAGTGCTCAGTGCTTAGTGGGATTGAGCCAGACACCCAACCCTGAAGACTTGTGCTTAAAGCATAAGTTGTTCCATTGACTTTGAGGGGGCTTCATGTTAAGTGAAGCCATTTGCAGTGTTTTGACCAAAGTTTACTTTCATAGCTCTGAAGAATCTCACAGTTTGTTCACAAATGACTAGTTGTAAGAAAGAATCAAAAACTGAAAATCTCCTACTGGACATAAGATTTTGGGTGCTTCTTGTTTAATTTTTTCCCATAGACATATAAGGTCAATGGTACAGAAAGCTTAGCTTAAGACATGCACTTCCCTTAACAAGAACAATTTTCAGTAATGAAGAAATCCTTGAAACTACATTTCTTGACCACTGCTTTTAAAAACTGGAATAAATATAGTCAAGATGTTTTTACACACACACACACACACACACACACACACACACACACACACACACACACACACACACACACACACACACACACATTTATCTGCTTTAAAATAATTCATTTATGTAACATTCTGCTCTTCAAGAGCTATAAACAGAGAAACTTTAGTTGAAAGGTATGTCTTACTACCAGGTCAAAAAAAAGCTCACTGTCAGCATGAATAGAATTGTATTTTTTCCAGGGTGGATAAAAAAATCAATTTAAAAAAAAAAACCAACCAAGAAAATACTAAATTTCTCTCTCGTTTAAAAAAAGAAGTTCTAATTAAATCTCAACACAAACATGCTAAACGTACATGCTAAACGTCTCAAAAATGAATTAATGGCTCTAGTAGCAAGCAAAAGATTTAAATCATCTAGTAAAACCACCACCATGGATGGGTTTGTAGTAAGGACCAGCAAATACCAACAAGACCCTATAGATGAAAAGATTGCTTGGTTCATTTATGCCACAAGTTCTTCTTTTCACATTGTTGTTAACAATAAACTTCATTGACATGGTTGAGTTCTTATGACGAGGCTACACTCCACCTGGTAGAGCAGACATTGGTGGAAGGTTGCTAGAGACAATGTATGAGAAGGAACTTGAACAGTGTGCAAGAAATACTGAGGGGAAATTTCCAGTTTAAGCCTTGATAGGTAGAGCAATGTACACAATGATCCAGTAATATGTGCCTGTGTGACAACAGAAGATGGGGTTGCATATCTTTTAGAATAAATTACATCGGGAAATGCCCACACAACAGAATATTTAAAAGAAGTGGCAGTGAAAGCTGTAATAAACTATGAACAAAATTCAACTCATGTGTGCAGTTGTGTCACAGACTATGCTGCAAACATGGCAAAGATGAGAAGATACTTAGAAGAAGAAATGGAAGCATGCGCCTTAACATATGGCTGCAGTGCCCATTTAATGCATCTTTTAGCCAAAGACTTAAGTGCGTCTTCTCCAGGAATAAAATAAAATGTTGTTGAAGTCGCAAAATGCTTCCGTAACAACCATTTTGCTTCAGCTTCACTGAAGAGAGCAAGTGGATCCAAACTAATTCTCCCTCAAGATGTTCGATAGAATTCTGTGGTTGAGTGTTTGGAACAATGTATTAAGAACTGGCCTATTCTCATACAATTTTATGAAGAAAATAGTGATAAAATAGAGGGAAGTATCTCATCCAAAGTATCTAACATTGGATTAAAAAGGAATGTAGAAGATCCATAGCCTATCCATAGCCTTAAACAAACTTCAGAGAAATTGTTGCTGCATTGCTGATGCTGTCAAAGTTTGGAAGACACTTCGAGACATTGAAGAAATACCTTACCAGAAAGTTAAACTGCAGGCAATGAAGAAGCGATGGATCAAGCACTATTCTTGACCCCAGATATAAAAGTAGATGCCTAACTTCTGAAGATGCTGCTGCCATGGCATGGGCATCTCAAAGTCACTCCTCAGTTATGCCAGTCATAATAAATTTCAGGGCTGGAGCAAAACTGTTTAAACAGAACATGTTTACTGATGATGTTTTGAACAAAGTCACTCCCCTGAATTGGTGGAAATCATTAGCCAGGCACCTTGAAACAGCTTAGCAACTGAAGGAACTCTAACTTTTCACAGCAGTAGCTTCCTCTGCAGGCACAAAGAGAATATTCTCAACATTTGGTATTATTCACTCAAAGCTAAGAAATCGACTAGGAGTTGAAAAAGCAGGAAAACTTGTATTTCTGTTTCAGTCTATGAATAAAAATTACAGTGGGAGTGGGGAAGATGAGAACTAGTTGTAGAAGTTTTAAGGACAGCGTACATTTAGTGTTGTGATGACTTGTCTGTTAAGAGTTAATAAAATTTGAACATTTAACATTTTTTTAAAAGGACAGTGGTCAGCTGGCAACTCAGACTGCTGCAATTGCAAATGTGAAACATTTATAACATTTAAGATTTAGTTTAATAAAATAAGTGCTATTGTGTTTGTGTATGAGATTTAGTTCTTACTATTTTTAAATGTACTGCTGCTGCATCTGCAGCTTGACACAGGTAATGAGTATTATGTACTATTTCCTAAATAAATAAAAATAACGCTATCTACAAAATTACACAAAGTATACCCTCCTAGATGATGTAAAATGCTGTACTGAGTTGTAAATTAACATGTTTTAATGATCAGCTTTGCATCATTGTTTAATAACGGTGTGTAGTAGTATCAATGGGAATATTGATTTAAATCAATTATTTTCTCATGGTGATTTACATCAATTTAAATCAATCCACCCTGATTTTTTCTATTACTCTGCAGCTGTGTTTTTATTTTACTACTGTGGTTAAAGTATTGCATGATGTGATAGTGAACGTATCACTGGTTTTATTAATTGATTCTTTACTTTAAGATGTCTGGCTTTGCCAAATTGGTAATCTAATTGGGACAGTCATATTAAAAATGAAATTAAAAGAACTGAATTTAATAGCTCAGAACAATTAAAGAAGGAGGTAGTAGTTATTCAAGCCTTAAAACTTCAAGTTTGACTCAACAGCGGAGATTCAAGCTGGTTCTTAACTTTTCTGAACAGGACCTGGTCCCTGTCTTTTACCTGGCACTCCAACTCTTGGCAGCCTGAAGAGTGAAGGGCAGAGGATAACATCCTTTTGTCCTTTCATTTTTAGCCTAAAAGGCTGTCTAACACAGAGCTTTAAAATGTAATTTACTAGTGTTTTGGAGGCTTTTAGATGTGCTGCTAGTATTTGCAAAGAATAGAACAGTTCAGTTTTTTCTGTTTGTCCCCATCTCTACTTTGACTTCTGGTAAAAGTGTCCTTTTGGGCAACATATAGCCCTATGTTTTGCCACATCAATATATTGTGTGCTCCTCAATCTATTACTGAAATATGTACAGTATTATGGTGGTAAATGTTTGAAAAATAGATGAGTTTTGCTAAACAAAGATGGTAGCTGTTTGAAAGGGAAGTTTAGAGACAGACCAAAGCAAAATCCTTTTTATTAGTCAGGTCTAACCTCTGTTTCTCTAGGAACTGGCTGTTCAGAAGGGATGGAGACTTCCTGAATATTCACTTGTGCATGAGTCGGGGCCTCCTCACAAGAGGGAGTTTACAATGACTTGCAGAATAGAAACATTTGTAGAAACTGGTATATATGATTTTTTTTTAAATTAAACACAAAATGTAGCAAATTTAGAACTTGATTACATATGCAAATTAACTATCAGTTCAGAACAAATTGAGGGTGTAGCCTTTCCCTTCCCCCCATTTTATTAAAATAATCTTAATATTGTAGCTGTTGATGCTTTTTTTAAAGCAGGTTCGTGATATACAAAATGCATCATTGGCACACCTAAAATATTTGCTGTTAACTTTTGGACAGGGAGGATATGATTACAGTTTTAATATTAATGAAGAGACCATATTAAAAAAAGTGTTCCATTATTTAACTTGTAAATGCTGCAAGTTAGTGTTAAATTTTAAAATGCAGAGTTGTAGTGCTTTTAAGTATTAGGATAAGTGATAACCTGCATGACAGTGCTCTCCTATTATCTTGAAATGGGCAAGAGAACGCATGAATACATTGCACTGATATTCTAAATAGCGTTAGCACATAGGAGTTTTAATCAAGCTATTTAAATGTTGCATCTAAAACATTTAGAAAAATAAACTAAATAAATACATGATTATCACATAGCATGCAAATATATAGTAGTTTTCTCAACATGTATTTGCTGCATGACACTCAGGCATTATGTATGTTGGATAACCTGCAAAAATTTTGCATTCACACTTAACTCTTGTAAACTCTAGAGTTAAGTGTAGAATTTCCTCACAGGTTATTCCTGACCAATCTTTCAGCCTAGTAACCAGTATTTGGTTAGTTGGGAATAACCTATCTTCATGAGATTGTAGACTAGGGCTGAAACACTTACCGGACGATTCAGCAGCAGTCAACGCAAGTTACACAAGCTACACAGCTACTCTGTGTAGTTTGCATAGCTCCCGTCAACCGCTGTGCTTCCCTTCTGCGTGGTGTCTTCACTGCACTGTGCCGACGGAAACAGTGTTTCTGTTGACACAGCGCTACGCTACTTGAGGGGGTGGTTTTACTGCGTTGACTTCTGGATTGACTGAGTGGGTCTTCACTCGGTCGATTGAGAGAGGTTGCTCTGACAGCGGCGACTTTTAGAATATTTTGTGCAGGGGAGTACTCCTTGATTGTGCTTAGTGACATTCTCATGGAATTTAGGCTTTGTGAAGTTATGGGAAGGAGCTGGTGAGCAGGGAAAGCAGTTTGAAATACTTCCTGTAAGTGCAATACACAGTCTTCCTCCTTAGAACAGATATTAACCTCCAGCTTTGAAGCCCAATATTAAATGATAGAGGCAAATATCTGATCTGGCCCTAAATTTTTAAATGCTTAATGTGTTTTTCTTACACCTGAGAAATTGGAAGTTTACTTTCTTTTAATAGAATCTCTGGGAGAATCCTGCTCTTTAAATTACTATAAAACACATTCTGAACTGTGTTTCCTTAGTGTACTTCATAAAACTAGAACAGATAAATACTCTAGGAACAATGAATACCTGTAACAGTCAGTGGTTAACATTGCATTTATAGGGAGACTTGCAGATTGAATTCAAGTCAGGTGGATTGCTCAGTGAAGTGGGTCACCCATTTAAATCCAGAACAGCTGGCTGGTGATTAAAGTGTTACTATCTGATGTCTCTTTGGTGGTCTACATGAAGTGGGTTGATTTTAGTCTAGTTGTTAGTAAACAGGTATCACAAAACCATCACCCTTGCAATTATTAACTAACACCAATATTGGTAGTCTTAGCAGAGTATCCCAGCACTAACTAGACTTATAGACTGAAGTATTCTTTCACTACAGGAGATGATCTCTTCAGTTCAGAACCGAGTTATTCTGGAAGAACAATGTGAGAACTTGCACAATTTCAGATCCTCTACCTGTTCTGAGTACAAATAGAAGACTTCAGTCCTCAGGTCTCTTAACTAAGTACCTTTCAATTGTATTACAGTTCTTTCAAAAGAAGGAAAATTTGAGTAAGAGTCAGCTGCAGGAGTGTGTGTGTCGTTATTTAGTTTTATAACGTGAATCTATTTGTGCAACCCAAACATGTCTGAAGACCAAATTCTACTTATCCACAGATTTGGATAATCAACAAGCTGTTGATTCAGGAACTCAGAACGTTGCAATAATGTGCCCCCCAATGCTAGTCCACTAGCAACAGGATTGAAGTCAGTTTATTTCACATAAGCCTTCAAATAGCAGTCAGATAGTAACAATTTATTTCTTACTGTTTGTGGTAACATTGAACCAGCAACCTACAAATGAAGTTATCAGTCCTCTGAGCCACTAAATCCACCTCAATGCATTTTTCTCTTGTTAATACTCTCTGGTTTTGTTTCTTTATGCAGGGACTGGGACATCTAAGAAACTAGCAAAACGAAATGCTGCTGAAAAATTACTTGCCAAATTCCACAGTTTCTCTCCAGATAGCATCAATATTTCCTTAGTAAGTAAAGGGCAGAGCAGCATAAGTGCCATAGATCCTGTCAGACAATTCTCAAGCTGTGACCCAACAAAATATGGTCATACTTTCATTATCACAAAGTTATATGCCATGTTCCAGTTTCTAGATGGACTCAAAAGTTCTGGGCTATCATTCAAATTTGCGTCAAATAATAAGTATGACATTGGTGGAAGAGACTGTATAAGGACAGCCATGAATAAAAGTAGGATTTTTTCTCTGTGCTATTATTAATTGGCTTCAAATAACACATTCTACTATTTGATAAAACAGTAGAGGGAAGGAATAGAACACAAAGCTATTATGGGAGGGAAGAAGAGAGCTATGTTATATGTAGATATCCTTTGTCATAATGTCAGATGAGCCTAACTTTTATTTGACCAATAACATAAGGGAATTCTGGGAGCAGGAATCTGAAGAACTTAAGTGGGGGAGAGGGAATAAAGTACAAAAAGTAAAATAAGTGATTAGTGGTTTTAGAATCTGATTGCTTAGTACAATAATAAAATGATAATACCTTGACACATCACGCATGCAGGTGGACTAAGTATTTGCCCAATTAAGTGATCTGGCAACATAATAGACATGGTGGCCTATTAAAGTATACTATGCGGGACATACTAGGTTTGTTCACAGTAAATTTGCATGGCATATCTACGGTATCAGGGAGACCATCAGGCAGTTGCACATACTCTGCTTTGCTTTCCCCAAGCAGCAGTACACATCAATTCATTCTACACTACTGTCTGCTCACTTTTGTAACAGGAGTGAAGAGTTGAGCATGGCTGAAGAGAGGGAGAAGGGACCAGGTGTGCTTGTGGGGAGAAGAGGAACCAAAATAAGAAATATTTAAAAGAATGAGAGAAAGGGAGAACACAGACAAAGTAAGACAGTTGTAATCAGGCTAAGGCATAGCATAACGGAATAGGATAGTGGGGAACCAGGCACCATTCCATCACTGGGCATTCAACAAAAAAGCTAGGAATCACTGGCATACTGTCTAGACGTGCTGTGTGGAAGTTTGGATTTTCTGTGTTTTTGTAGATTAAAGTGAATATTGTATGATTTTCTGTTGCTGAACAGCATTTTGTTAATATATAAACAAATCTAAACCCTTTTCAAATATTTTCAGGGAAATGAAATGGGAAATAATTTAGGATGCACATGGGATGCCTTAAGGAACTCATCAGAAGAAAAAGTTACTTTGCTGAAGAGAAGTCCACTTAGTATTCCTAATACAGACTATGTCCAGCTGCTTGGAGAAGTTGCAGAAGAACAAGGTTTTGATATAACATATCTGAATATAGGTATGACTTTTGGTATGTTAGTGTTGTAATACATGAAGGATACATTCCTTCTCTCTGATACACACTGAAGCAAACCATGCAGTGATGTTAAATGGGAGCTCTGCTTATACAGCATGAGGAAAACTTTGACCTAAGGCACTGAGCCTGCACTTGATATAAATGGGTGGACCTTGCAGTCACATGCAGCCCCACTAAAGTCATGGTTTGCCCACATGACTCTGATTGGGGCCTAAATTACTATAACTACAGAGGCATCCAAGCCTAGATTTTGCCATTATTTATGGCTAGGAACATAAGAACCACTTTCACATCCCCACTTATGATTTCAGAAGTTTGGTCAGTCTAGCTGGAATTGTAAATTTTTCCATTCCATTATTCTGGTTTTTATTTCTCTTTTTAAATCTCATGTTCTGAGCTGTGACACAACCGTGTAACTAGGAAAGGCAGATACTACAATCTTGTATGGCAGCTACCACTCATTTTTTATTGCATTATTAAGATGAACAAAGTATATGCAGTCTGGACTACACAGACTCTTGGCAATGTACATATTATTCTTAACCCTCCAAAGAGAGATGTCCTGATTAATAAGAAATCATGATAGTACAAAAGCTAAGACTGAGTAAAATCTTCACTCACATTTTAGTGATATGTAGTAAGTAATTTACATGCATCTAGCACGGTTAGAATTTTGAAAAATACTTGACACCCACATCGTTGATATTTCCAATAATTCTCTCCAGCATTACTATCAAAATAACTACATATGCTGCACAGCAAGAGCAGAATGAGGTGGATGGGTCATTCAAGAGTATAGTCATTCTGTCCTTATCCTTTATAAACTTTCCACCCATAAGTGTTTTGGAAAATATTCTGTGTAATAAGTGACAAAGTCACAGTGTGGTTGTGTAAGTGATTTTACTACAGGTCACTTGGAAAAGTTTTGGGGAAACAAGGGAACTTGTGCAATAACTAATACAAGGCATAATGGTGAGCTAATCATTTTTTGCTTATATAATTTCAGAGGAGCTGAGTGTGAATGGACAGTACCAATGTCTTGCTGAACTCTCAACCAATCCAGTCACAGTTTGCCATGGTACTGGGATTTCTTGGGGTAGTGCTCACAACAATGCTGCTCACAATGCATTACAGTATTTAAAGATCATGGCTGGAAGAAAATAAACTTGAAATAGAAAAAAATCTTCTGGTAAAGATTTAACTTAAAAGATATTTCCAAGTTGGATGTTTTCTCATGTATGTAGTTCAAATTTATTTGGGCTATGTTTAAGTCACTTTGCAAACACCATTTTAAATTATGTATTGCTTTGAAATGAGTCAGTTATAAGGTTTTCATTTTGGATTGTTTTACAATATTTAGCTCCCACTATGGTCAAGCAGTGAGGAAATTCAGTTACTGCTTGCATACTTACTGAAACGTAAATGCTCCCTTATGGAAAACCTGTAGGCAGAATGATAAATTTTATACCAAAGTTAAAGAGCACAGACATCCAAGATGGTAGCCATAGGAAGGCCATTCCTACAGTGTCCCCAAACACCATAATTTTTAAATGGGAGTTGGGGATTGTGTGCTGCTTGCAGGGCCAGGCCCTTGAAGAGCATATTCTGTTGCTGTTTATAACCCAATGGAAATGATTTTGAAGAGATGTTTTAAAAGATGGGCATGGTGTTTTATGAATGTTCCCATTTTATTTTTACTTCATGGTGTGAGTGGCCTTTTAAACCCATTATCTGAGAAAAGAACTTGAAAGCAATGAAATGGCTACAGGAAAATCACTGCCCTCTTCATCAAATATCTATAATGTCATTAGCTGTTCTTTAATAAATTGTTTAAGGTTAACTGCTGTAGCTGGTATTTCTCATCTTATTTTACTAGTTCGGTCAAACATTCCAAGAAATGGGATGCATGTTAACAGTACTGTATTTGGGGAATACATTTGTTACACCGGTGAATGCAGACATAACCAGATGTAACAGTAGAGTGATATGCAATCAGAATGCAACTATTCAATACTGGTGCAAAGAGAGAATATATGCCTTGTATTTCAGCCATTCAGAAAAGCTATACTCAGAAGCCTAGTTCTTAAACAATATTTTGTTGTTTATGAATAAACTGGTTTTTAATTGGAGTAAATAGTCAGCAATCTAATTTAGTTGAAAAATATATACACTTATTTCAGGTACTCTGGCTGGAAATTAATGCTTGATACAATTCCTTGCTTTGTAAGCCTAAAGAGAAGTGTAACGAGTTTGTTAGAGCTTTTCTAACATCTGTTAGCTATTGCATGGGTCTCAGAATAGGTTGTGATGCTGCATTTGGTTAACATCTCATGTAATATTTAGTTAGAAGAGGCTGGGTATTGTGCCAATGTGTCCCATGTTACAGCACGACTGTTACACAGCAATCTGGATATTAAAAGCTGCAGCTTTAATATAAATATTTCAGGGGCGGAAGGTTGCATGACATGGAGGAGTCATGTACGCAAGTTACTTGCTTGGTTTGCTCTTTGACTTCTGGGTGTAGGTGATCTGGCTGAGCCCAGCCACCTCCCACCTCTCCTTCCATGTTTATCACCTGTGGAACAGGGGATCTTCTGGATTGGTAGGGAGGGGAAACAAGTTGCACTATTAGCTTCCCTCTAACCTCTTCCATGCTTGCTTAGTCCAGCCAGATACATTAACATTGAAAAGGAAAGACAGAAGAGACCAATGAGTGTGTGTTCTGGTGGCAGTTTTATATGTGCTCCCACAGAGACAAGCCTCTCTATTCAGAGGGCATCCACACAGAACTGCAAAAACTACTAGCTTGAAGTGTTTCCTAGTATAAGTTTTTACAATGATACAGATCTTACACTGTTCTTACAAATTAATAGACCTTACACTGACAAGAGTATAAAATGTCCCTAGTAATTTTTCTCAATACTCACCTTAATTTTATATGTAGTATCTTGAATGGCCAGATGAGGGCACTGGCTGCACAGTGTTTATCAGTAAGAAATACAACAGCAGCTACCTCAAAGGAGAGAGTTGAAACAGATTGTGTGCTTGTATTTAAACTCACAAAACATGTAAAGGTCTTTTCATTGCAAAATCTTGATGCCTCGTGTATATATTTAAAAACTTTATTTATAAAGAAAAGCTTTTTCCATCAGACTAATGTCAAGGGAGTAATGGCCCATCTACACTAAAGAACTGAATCATTTACAGATTGTTACAACTAAGCATTTAGCTACCTGTCACCTGTCACAGATTGACTGCTGGCCTAAACTAACTTGACCACCACAAAAATGTGGGGAGGAAGTGTGAGGAGGGGGAAGGAAGCCAGAGAATGTAGCAGTACCTAAAATACAGGTGTACTGGTACTTATTTTACCAGAATTTAACACTTGTCTTACTTTTGGCCCCAAATTCCGTAAATTCTGCATGTTCCACGTTTCTTAAGTTGCATTTAAAACCTTTTTCCCCTTTCAGGAACCCCAATATTCAAGTCTCTAAAGGGAGGCAGGCCCAACCTGTGCCCACACTTTCCCTGGTACAGTACCTTCCTTTGCAAGGGTCTGTAATTCTCCAGTACTCTGAGGCTCCACTGTAGCCCTCCTTGGCTATTTATCAGTCCTCACACCTCCAGCTTTAATGAAGCCATTCTTAAGGAAGCAAAAGTCACACCCTCCAACCAACAAATCTCTCTCTCTCATCCCTCCCCAGCCAGTTGGAGCTACCTTATATAGGCCAGAGACCCCTCCCATTCCCATCAGCCTCTGCAGAGATTATGGTTGATTGGCTCCAGCTGGACCACCCTACAGCTACCTGGTTTTGTCCTGTTTTTCCCTTCCTTCCCTCCCCCTACCCCCATGTCACAGTTCACTCTGTCAAACTACAATAAAATATTTTTTAGCAGATAGAAACCTCAAAAGGTCAAATGTGACATACACAAGTCTCAGTGAAGATTATGTTGTCTTATTTGAAAATGTCTGAAAAGTAACAGGTTTGAAAATTAGAAACAGCTATTTGTAGGATGGGATTTACAGTAAATACACATCTATAGAAGAGTGCAGAGTTCCAGATCTATCCAAAGCTGTGTAAGGAACAAGCTATTTATGTGTTCAAATATCTTGAGCACTTTGGGCACAATGACCCAGATCTCAAAGGTATTTAGGCTTCTAACTTCCAATGATTGCAGTGGGGGTTAGGCATCTAAATATCTTTGAGGACTTGAGCCAATGAGCCTCTTATTTTTGGTTTCAATTCCCAGTTGCCACCCACAGTCTAAAACTTTTGAGATCAGGTGTGTCCACCTTCCTGTGATGGGAAGTCAAAAGACCTAATTCAGTACCTAATATAACTGCACCAGCTGTAGCTCAAACTTTTGTTTTTCCATGACCCAAGACCACCTTATTAGGTAGGTGCATGGCTTCTCCCACTTAGGCACAGAGAACGTAAGGGCGGTGAAGCACATTTCAGTCACAGCCTATCCTATTAGTGATTCTATCAGAACAATGACATAGGCTGCTTATTAATCATGAAGAGACACACTTTCTGGATGATTCTGTTGTCTGTGGTTTGCAGCTTATTGCAAGACCTGGTTCCACTTAAATGCCAGAGGTGAAGAAGAGTTAAGTTTGTCCTTGTCCTACATGACCTCTGTTGATGCCAGCCTCTCCGCTACTGACTATTTAAGGAAAGACTTAAAGGGATCCCCATGAACCTATGATCTGATCAATTTTTTTAAAAATAAAGTATTTTCAGACACTTGGGGTCTCCTGCCAGTATTTGTGGCTTTACAATAATATTCCTATTTTTACGAATGTTTTTCTCTCCTGTGTTAAAACCCCACATAAGAAAACTGGTGAAGCAATGGAATTTAGCCATTTTATCTAATCTTCTGAAGGAAGCTGGAGTGCAATTTATTAATACCTATCTTTAAAGAGGGCCTCTGTATTTGAAGCAACAGGTGATATTAGAGGACTCCTCATGGATGAGAGGTCATTGGTATTCCTCGTGTCTCTCATGGTGCAGATTCAGTCTGATCACACATTGGAAATAACTCAAGATCTGATTTTTTCTTTTTCTGAATAAGGTTAGTAGTCTGTTTGTTTTAATTGCATAGTTTATTTTTAAGTTATTTTGTTCCTTTTGATCACAGGTATCTCCATTTGTAACTTGGTTTCCTAGCTGTTTTGGATCTTGTCCCCACCTTTTTTGAGATTATGGATTTTTCTAATTTGGAAGAGGTTATAGGTACTAGCTTTGTAGACAAATCCAAAATATTCATACTGAAGAGTTATGGCTTCTAGTCTGTCTTGGTAATCATGGTTTTATCTGTAATCATTTGGAACAAGTGATTGATGCTATGACCATTATTAAAATGTCAAAAGCAGATCATTACTTAGCAGCGCTAATGGAAACCTGTGGTACAGCTTCAATGCTTAAGAAAAAAGTAGTCCTGATGCTGGATTAGGTATCATGTTACAAGACTATAGCAGCATCTTAATGGCACTGCTTCAAGGTCCTCTCTTTTCTTAATCTAGTTCCCAAGACTGTTTTTCAGTCAATTAAATCTGACGGGTGACTTTTCACACTTAGCTTATGCACAACATCTTTGCTGAGTGGTGATCACTGAAGTGGGATAAAATTTGCTGTAAGACATTCAGGACCAGATTCTGGGATCTCAGCTAAACTACTGTACATCTTGAATAACTCCATTGAAGTAACAGAGAACACTTTCAATACACAAGCATGTGGCATATATTTGGATGAGCTTAGATATGTGCTCTGCATCATAGCAGCAGCATTGCCAAGCTTGGACAAAACAACTGTCATTCTCTGGTGTTTCCATCTGGGCAGCACTCCAGGAGCCTGTTTGAACTCCTGTACATTTCACAATGCCAAGAAATACTCAAATATCTTAAGTCCTGCTCTGAAACAAATCTTCTTGTTTTCTACAAACTATGACTCAATTTTAATTACATTATTAAAAATTAGATAGATTTTTAAGGATTGTGCAATTCCAGAAGTAAATTGTAATGGGTCAGTTCCATTCTGTACATTTTATTACTTCTGTGGGAAAAAGCCAAAAGCTAATATGTTTTTATGCCAATATAAGGATACCACTTTCTTACACCCTCCCATAAAACTTAAGACACACACAAGAATCCCCTTATCCATAAAAATGACAACTGGGGAGGAAACACAAACAGGTAATTATCAAATGTAACAAAAAGATATAGCCAGCAACTGCCAATTGCAAAATCAGCTACTTTAAGATGCAGTTGTTAGATTCTGCCAAAATTTAAAGTGCCAGCCTCGGAAAGGCATGCTGGGGAAAGAGTTCCTATATGAAGGTTATTCTGCAGTGGGAAAAGTTAGTACAGACTAAAATGTCATCAGAGAGTGCTCCTGAGGAAGGGAGCTGCTTTAGTGTTACACCTGTCACAACTATATAACTCTAAAAATGAATTATTTTTTAATTTGGGTCTAACAATCTGTACAATGTATCCTCCAAACTGCGGGCCAGCATTCAGCAATACATTCACACAATGGTGTAAAGATATGCACAGTTTTTTTTGGTTTTCTGAAACGATCTTGTACTAACAAATCAAACCACAGAAGTTACAGCAGCTTAAACAGTGTACATTGAGATTTATTAGAACAAGCACTAAGAGCAGCAGTGTACAGAGTGATGGAGACAATGGACTGTATGCACTGAACAATAATTATACAATTGCACTTCTTCAGAGATCTATTAGAAAATGCTTTTCAGTAAAGTTTCCCAAATCTAACACTGTTTGGATTTGCCTCTGAGGAAAAATAAAAACAAAAAATACGCTTTTTTGTTGTTGTTTTGTTGTTGATAAGGCATTAGCAACATTCATTGGCAGGCTAAACAAGTCATTTATACATGCATTATCCAATTACATTGCAGCAGGTAAAAGAGCATCATGTTTCCTCAAAAAATTAGAATTTACATCTGTGATTTCTAACATAATATGCAGGTAAATCAGGCTCAGCCTGAAGGAAGCAGATGATACCTTTTGTTACATTTTAGAGCACAATGTAAACTACAGAATAGCCAAGTTCACTTTCATTTTCTAACAAAAGCTGTAAGACATCCCTTCAGATGGGGCTGGTGATAAGGGTACCAGGTATACTATATACCTCACTGGTTTGCAATTCTTCATTTTAGATTAAATGCTCAGTTATAGAATCCCCCTCCCCACCCCCAGAGCGAATTGAACAATAGTTTCCTTTTGCCAGTTAAGGTAACTTAATGAACCTCTAGTACTTTGTGAGCTTCTGTTATTTATTGCAGCAGATGTGGAGAGCCTAAGGGCTGGTCTGCATAAGGGATTTTTGCCCATTGTGCCTACACAAAGTAGCTACATCAATGCAAACCCCCCGAAGTAGATATACTGAACCAGTGTAAGGTGGGGAGCTTACACCACTCACTCCCTTACAGCTCTCCCCTGGTTTCAGTCTTTGAAGTCAGCCAGAAAGAGCCTTATATACCACAAAAGTAAGTATATATGCTACAGTCTAAAAGGAAAGAGGGCAGGCACTTTCTCTAGTTTATGAGACGTTCCTTGGTTGAGGTCAGGAACATGCCTCTTAATGAGCCTGAAAATAAGTCAACCCCATGTTAGCAACTCAAAAATACTATTGGAGAATGCTAAATGGAATCTCCTTGTTCCACTGGCATACAGTACAAGTAACCACTCTGTGCTAGTGAGGTCCTTGGGAAAAGTTGGTGAGCCTACAGTTAGGGTTTATGGATGGTCTTACAGTTACACTTGGAAAGGTGAAATCTGAATTGATAGTCAGTAATGTATTTAATTTTCCAACCTCCCCCTGCCCCGCCCAAAAAAACCCCCAAAAAAACCCTTAATTCTTAATTTAAATTTATGGTAAGGGAAAGTTAAATGTTTCCTAAAAGTATCACGAGTCCCAGAGTGATTTTCATAAATGCAACACAGCATCAAAGGGTGAGGGGACAGCACAAGGGTCTAATACTGCAAACCGTAATCCCTGCTGCACCTACATCTGAGTAGAACCTCTGACTTTAGTAAGACTACTCCTGTGTATAACATCAATTACATGTATAATGGTTTGCACATTTAGAGTGTGAATCCACTTTAGTCCCCAAACCTGCAATCTGATTCATGCAGGTAAACCCATTCACTGGCATAATAGTGTCTCATTAAAATCATTGGGGCTCCCTACAGGGCCACAGATCTATGGGCACAGAACAGATTGCAGGCTTACGGTTTTAGCTATATCAAAGGCAGCACAATGGAAGACACATGCAAGTGTTCATTTTTAATCTTTGTACACTGAAAGAAGTAAGTATTGTGAAGCATTATGGTTACCTTATTTTGAATTGTTATCAATGTCAACATTGTGTCCTTACATTTTGAACGATTATTGTTCAATAAAAAAAACATAAGGCCCAATCCTGAACAGACTCACGTGCATGCTTAACTAAACACTGTGAGTAGTCCCATTCATTTCAATACATGAAGTTGAGCTCGTGTGTAAGTCTCGTTTTCTTCCTTTCCTTGAGGTGGCAGTTTTTCTATTGTTTTCAAATAAGCAGCACAGTTCTTGCCTAGTGTGTCAAGGCACTCTGTAACTGTGATTTATGATTTCCAGCTAGACCAGTAATTGTAGGCATGGTGTTCAAAAAGCAGTTTTAAGCCTCTATATGGTCGCCTCATAGAAACCAACTAAACTTTCGGCTTTTAGTCTCATATAGAGAGAGAGAGAGAAAAAGAATAAAAACCAACAGAAATTTCCATCTTTGTTTCTAAGTGGGACAATATCATAATCACAGTGGAAGGAGTCTTAGGGCTTTCTTTACAGGGAAATTGCACACAGAAAAGAATGAGAAAACCAATACAAAGTTTACTTACAATAATGTGAATCTTGATCTACAAAGAAAATCAATATCTGAGAGATTTTTATGAGACACTTAGGACGGGGATATAGCAATAGGTGTAGAATCTTCTTTTTATTATTAAAGTTTTCTCTTTTAGATCTTCCAAGGACTTTGTACAGGATTATTTTTTGCCACAAATGAACAAGATGTTAATACAAGTAAAAGTCCAGTAAGGCGATGCAGATTGATTATCAATCTAAGCACAAAGCAGACTAAGGAGCCACAATATAGACCCTATAATAATACCTAGCTCTTATAGTTGCACAACAAAAGAGACTGAGCAGTATACAAACATTCAGTATGCTGGCCCTCCATAAATTTCACACATACATGTTAGCATGTGGCATCATATCACAGAAAAGCAGCATGAAATTATTTCTGATTCATATCAATTTGGTGCACTGGAATACAAAATTCTCTATTGTCAACATGTATGGAAAACACGAGTCATCACACATAAACACTCCTTATGTTAAAGAAAAGTAGAGAGAGATACCACAAAGCAAACTCCTTGCAGTTCTGTAAGATGACAAAGATAATATATCCAAGAAAAGATATACTAACCCAGATCTATTATAACAATAACTCAGAATGTAACACGAGTTTAATTTTGTCATGACTCTGTTAGTGCCAAGTAAAGACATCCCTCTGAGACAATCAACAAATAGCAGTAAAAGACCAAGCAGTTAGGTATCCATTACTGCAAAGGGTGAGATCTGGGATTTCAGATTCTAAAGGTACATTCCTCCAGTCATTTACAAACTGCAAAGTAAGTGTAAAATATTATCATCCTGATCTGGTAGCATTTTACACCCACTTTCCACAGGTGAATATTATGCCTACACAGCATTCAAAGCAGAGGGAGTCGTGGCCATAGAAAGACACTGAGGTTTGCTTTTAGCCGAAAGGTGACATTTGAGGAGAGCGTGTGTGCACGCGCACACATATTAAAATTCCATTTGGCTGCTTTGAGATATCTGGGGATGGAGAATGAAAAATGTATTTATTGTGCACTGGTTGCAAAACATAAGACTCATTTTCACAATCAGATAGCTTAAAGACTGTTTTGTTCTTAAGGCTGAAACTTGATGTGCAAGTAATCTTAAGTGTGGAATGAATGTTTGGAAAAAACAATTAGTTTAGAATAAGTACAAATCAATGAACATAGCATTACTGAAATAAGCACACTAGTTTAGGTGAGCCATGACTACAAGTCTTCAGATTTATGTGTGCACATTGAAATACAACACTTATTTCATGGTATTGGCCCCTCAGTCAGAGACCTGTAAAAGTTTAAGTGAGGTAAAAAAGAATTGCTTCTGAATGGTTTTAATACTGTGAACTATGTTCTGTAAGTTTTGCTCATAGTACCAGTCAGGCATTAAAGGACACCAATACCACTTATTCAGTCACTTAATAGGCATTGTAAAGAAACGTGAGAGGATAAGATGCCTGAATTACGGTTGCTATGTGAACAACGACTTTGAGTGACCTGATTTTAATGTGTGAATTATAACGTTGCATTAATGTATTTTTGTATTTAACTGTATTATTAGTGATCTGATCTTAAATCCATTCTGTAATGTATTGAACACATGGATTTAATGGATGTTTAATGTAGATTTAATAGGTGTCCTCCTTTTTCCATCTATATTCTTGCTACAAAGATAGGTGAAGGAGTTTCTACTCTGAATTCCCTTTTGTGTGGCCAAAAACAAGGAGGAATGCCCTTATTAAAATGTCCTGCTTATAGGACCAGGCTCAAATAACAGGACTGTGAACCAAGAATTCTTGACTTTTACTCTTTACTCGAACAATGGCTGTCCTTAGGCAAGTTAATTTCTGTGTTTCAGCTTCCTCGTTTTATAACTGGGAATAATACTTATTTACCTACTTCAAAAAAGGCTACATGTGTGATTAAACTAATTAGCTCAAGTATATATGTGGAGAATTGCTAAGGGAACAAAAATTATCCTTGTTGAATATTTACCATTTGAGTCTTGCTTCTGTATCCTACTTACAACATCCTGGGGATATGAAGGAAGTAAAAAATCCAGTCACACACTCCTGTCTTTTCCAAAGGAATCTCTTTATCTCTTTCCCCCAGTACTTTAACGGTAGGCAAATTGGGGCAGCAGAATGAAAAGAAATTGGCATAGAAAGATATGAAACATGCTTTGTCCTGTTTTCTTGGAATACACACTGACTTTAGCAGCAGAAAATATGAAGGTATCTTTTAGTGTATTAGAAGGGGCGACATCAAGAATTAAACCGTCAGGCAGTTTTACCACACTTTCCCATGGACTGATGTACGTTCATATTTCAAGACAGAATACCACATCGTTCAGACTGCACATTAGGAATTCCTATGTTTCCTTATCTGGGAAAATGAAACAATTCTCTTTGACCACATTGCAAACACACAATTGGCCAAATCCCATCTCGTGTCTTTTTTATTGTAAAAGGAACAAAGAGTACTTCATTCTGAGATGATTTCACCTACTCCTCTAGTTTTTCATGCTGGAAATGATCAATGGCAAGTAAAGGGATACTTAACTTAATCATATTCTGGATGAAACTTGTTTACCTATTACTGTAAGTAATCCTTCAATGAATAATAATAAAAGATTAAAGAAAAATATCCTGTTTTCCCCACTTAGTTTGCAATTGATAACACTGTGTATAGTCAAGTTTCACTGTCTCCTCTTTTTTGTCAGTTTTCCTGGTTTTTGAGTGAGTCTGTCAAAGATCAAAGGGGAGCCCAAACATTTTTAAAAACAGGAGGATGTGATTTAAAACCACAAAATCTGGCAGAGAGACAGAGGCAGATGAAGGACCTACAACTACTTTTAACTCCCTTTTTGAAACTCACTAGATTTCATATCAAAGGTATCTTTTTAAGGGAAATTATACAAAGTAATTCTGCAGCTTGGTGAAATACACAAAAAAGATACAAATTACATTAGGGCTAATGTGCATCGAAACCAGCTTTTCATTCTCTGATTTAAAGAGTAAGAGATGTGTTAGTTTTTTTAAGTCTATCTTTTACAATATAGTACATAATTTAGAAAAATCAAACTGCATTAAATAGGTAATTTCTTTGAATTTACTGAAATGCCTATTTTCTTACAAAGGTAACATTCCTGTGTACAACATTCATTAAAGAGGCACAATTCCTGTTTTGAGTGGCACAATTTAGACATATTCCCAGGTATAATTAAACCTTCGTTAAGACACTTTAGCTACATGCTTTTCTGTAAAAAGGCTTCATGGAATGCAGTATCTAGTTTAAGATATGGCACATACTGACTTTTATATACTAAAATCCCTATATATACAAATTAAACTGAACACAATTGTTGTTAAGGCAATTAGACCGCTTTCTGAAATAACTTCGTAGTGAATCTACTAGGTACCAAAATCTCTTAAAATTTATACTTCTCAAGGAAGTAGCCAATCTGGTCTGAAGAATTTAGTGAAACTACTTAGCTAGGAATAATATTAATTAAAGAAGATTCACAATCTTCCATGCCACAGAATACAGTGTTTCAGCAGGTCACAGATAGAGTTTCTGCATCCGTCAATCAACAGGAAGCAAGGTGAGCCTGAAAACACAGTGGTGGGTAAAGGAAACGTTTTTATGAGCAGCCAATTGGAGGCAGAGAAAAATGTATGTCAGTTAATGAATCTCTCTTCACTCCCCCTCCTCTGTGCTGCCCTGCACATAGTTCAGAACTGTCCTTTCACAGGCACAGTGATTTTTTAAATATGAACATTTTTAAAGACTGAATTAACTGCTGCAGAGCCCCTGCATTTTCAGATGAATGCACATTCTTGTCTTAAAAACACACCCCTCTACTTTATCTCCTGCCTCCAGGGGAGTTGGCATTGGCCCATTCATGAACACATCTTCATCTCCTGTCTGATCCAGAGTATGGGAAAAGCAGCACAGTAACCAGGAATGGGAAATTATCTTATGCTACATAAACGTACAAAATTTGAGCAGATGAATGAACAAATTAGCCTGATCACCACTATTTCACCAGCATTATAATATGCATAAGGGAATTAATTCAAGTATTACAAAGCTTTGACACTATTTCATGATAGACAACAGGAAAACACCTAATCTTGTTTTTTCAGCACTACTAGTTCAACAGCAAGATGAGAAATTAAGAAATACAAACTGAATTTAATCTGTTTTCTTTAGTGGCCATTTAGAGATAAAGAAAATGGATTTGTATTGTAGCTTCATGAGACAACAAATTTCTAAGATTTCTGTTACTTTTTTTTTTTTTTTTTTTTGGCAAATAGCGGGGGGTTTTCTGGCTGGGCCAACTTTTCTCTAATTACTTCTCATCTTTCCTGTCATACCTTCCTTATGTATCCTAGGGAGCTTTTATGTAAAATCCCTACCTCCTGTGTTACCACCAGTGCAGTTCCACCATTGGTAGCAGCATTGGGAACACTAGACAAGGCTACTAGCGTAGCCACTATTTTAAACAATGTAACGTTTACACATGCACGGTTACAAAACATAGTTCTTAAAAACCCAGAGACTATGGAAACCTTGTCTACACATATACTTCCATCACTGCTATCAACTGGAGCTTCCCTGGCAATAAGAGTGGTGGGAATTTGTTTTTTCCAAAAAACAAACAAATAAACAAAACCCAAACCCCTTAGTGGATACATCTGTCTGTCTCCCAAATGCATGGAATTTTTTAGGGTAAAATTATGCTTAAAGCTTACTTACTTTCTCTCTCCATGCCTTGATATCCCATGAAGGGAGCTTCCAGAGGCAGCAGCCTTTAGTAGAACCCCTTGCAACATGGCTGACCTGCACTGGCCACTACAGATTCCACAAGACCCTGGCTGGACTGAGAAAGAGAAAATCCTGTAGTACTTCCAAGGGAATATCTGGGAAAGGAAGAGCTTGGAAATGGAATGCAAACTCATATAGTTCCCTGTCCTGAAGGGGATAATATGGCCCAATTACTTCAAATGATTTTAAAAGCATTTTAGTAAGGAAACAAATTACACAAACTTGATGTTCTTGAGATTCTCCCCAAAGTACAAACTCACAGAAGAAGCTCAAGGGAGAGAAGAATTGAACTTTCCAATCTGGATATGTAATATAGGAAAATGTACATCATTGACATTTCTGCAGAAATACATAATTGGGATCTATTGATGTGGCAGATTGCTGTAGAGTAACGTGCACCTAAGCTCTGCATAATTTGAATCCATGACACAACTAACCACATTCAGTAGAAAGCTCATTGCAATATCTATTACACCTTTCTTAATCATTCACAAATACTGCATATTTTACATATGCTTAATTTGTCACACTCAAACAAAAATCATCAAAACGGCCTAAAATACATCCCCATCCAGTCAGAGCCTAATATTGGAAGGGTTCAAAACTGGAGTAAATACATAACATTATTTTTGAAATGGAAGGGATAGGAAACTGGAAGGAGGCTGCTTTTAGATTAAAGCCAAATATGAACTAACTAGTTTTTTCATACGTTTTACATATGCCTAAAACCAGAATGGATGGGTTTGTGAGTTTTCAGCATAATGATATTCTAAGAAAACAACTTGAATTAGTTTAAACACATGTTCAAATTGCATCTCACAGTGAGATAACTATTTCTACCATGCGAAAAATCTGCCAACTTGTTAAAAATACATGGGACAGCAGAAAGAAATGTTGTAAAAACTGTATTTAAGAGAAATGACTGTTGAGTTATAAAAAGAAGGCCTATATACTCAACATCAGAGCACAGCACAAACCAAGGTACATTTGCAAAATGTTCATGTAAGTACAATGTTCCACTGTGGAAATTAAAACACAAGGATTGTGCTTTTACATAAGATGCAATTAAAAAAAAATCATATGAACGGGATGGATATCTCTTCATAGTGCAGGCCACAATAATTTTAAACATCTAAATGTTTTTAAAAATCAACTATTTCTATTGAGTTGATAAAATGTCTTAATATTTTTTAAATAGCTTTCCAATTTCCTATTCCAAAAATAAAACCTACAAACCAAGGAAGCATTTATAATTGTCTAATTAAGTCATCAATTAGATTAATTGATTACTAAATTAATTAGACACAAGGTGTGTCTCCACCACAGCTGGGAACATAGACAGATACACACTAGCTGTGCTTGAACTAGCGTGCTAAAAATAGTGGGTGGATGTTGCAATAAGGGCAGTAGCATGGGCTAGCTGCCCAAGAACAAGTACCGCTGTCCCCTTGGCTCCAAGCTTGGGTAGCTAGCCTGTGCCACAACGTCCATATTATAATTTTTATTACACTAATTCTAGTGGAGCAAGCATGTGTCTGTCTAGCCAGGCTGGGAGACATGCTCCCAGCTGCAGTGCAGAGACTTACCTCATAACATGGACAAATGGGCAGGATTTGTCTGCTATCTTTAATTAATTAATATTGGGTTATGATAGAAATGGTCTTGAATATATCCTGTTTTGTAAACAAACTTGTTTCTCATTGTGCCGTTTCTACTAGCTACCTAATACCCATAATTCCTGGAGAGAGAAATGCATCTTAGAGTCAGACAGATTTGGCACAAACAGAGGCTTGAGGATGAAATCCTGGCCTCAGTGAAGTCAATGATAACTTTGCTGTTGACTTCAGTGGAACCTGGATTTCACCTTAGGGACTTTTTCTTTTCATACAAACCTATGGGTCTGAGCCTACAAACACTCATGTACATGGCAACTATATTCATATCGCAATAGTCCTCAAAGTCAATAGTACTGCTCACATAGGTAAAGCTATCTACACTCTGCTGCAGTGTGCACTACTGGGGTGTGAACTGCTGCACACATCAGAATGTTGTGCTCGAGCTGCCCAGTGTGGATACAGCTGAGGCGGACTAAAAGGTATCTAGCTTGCATTAACATAGTCCTGTTTGAAGAGAACTACATTAATACAAACTAGGTACCTTTTAGTTTGCAACAGTAGCATCCACACCAGGATGTTAGAGTGCAATATTTTGGTGCATGCTACAATTCACATCTCTCTAGTCCATACTGAAACAGCATAGACAAGCCCTAAAGTTACTTGTGTGTTCATAGGACTGGGGCCTTGACCACATAATGAGGTACAGTCCTTTTTCAGACAACATGAACTAAATCAAAGGACAGTTGTGCCCAAGGACAGATTGCAGGGAAAAAGTTCTTTACATTTGTGGTATACATTACTAAAAAAGGGGCTGCTATAAATTATTTTAAAAATTTTTAGTAGTCTTAATAGGACCTCATAAATCCACCCTCTGCTAGACTATACACTTTAGAAGTCACATAAAATACAGTACGTTGTTCCCACTCAGCAAGATTTAATAGCAGATTCCATAGAGATGTCTTATATTATTAAGAATTCCTTATTTTAAACAACTATTCTCTGGTACATTAAGAATTCTGATCCACTTAAATTAAAATCTGATTTTCAAAGGTACTGAACACCCAAACTTCTGTTTCTGATAATCATGCTATCAGTCATACACACTCAATTCAGACTGATGTCAATGGGAACTGCATACACAGATTGGGGGCATTATATTCCCAAATTATTAATATGACAGTATTTAAGTAAAGTGGTAAAGAACAGTTCATTATTCTTTTGGAGACAAGGGCCAAATTAATCCCTGGTGCAATGCTACTGAGGTGAATGGGATTATGTTAGCGCAATCAGATTAAAGAGTGATTATATGAAGAGATGGAATATGCAAGCTTGGAGCAAGGAACAGTTAACCATTATTCTATGCTTCCTTCTTTTAAAGTAAAAATAATATGTGAATGATTACAAGATTAAAAACACGCCTCATCAAAACCTCCTAGATAAATATCTTTTATCTCAAGCACTCATAGAATCATAGAGTTGGAAGGGACCTCAGGAGGTCATCTAATCCAACCCCCTGCTCAGAGCAGGACTAACCTCAGCTAAATAATCCCAGCAAGGGTTTTGTCAAGCCGCATCTTAAAAACCTCTAAAGCTGGAGATTCCACCACCTCCCTAGGTAACCCATTCCAGTGCTTCACCACCCTCCTAGTGAAAAACTTTTTCCTAATGTCCAACCTAGACCTCCCCCTGCAACTTGAGACCGTTTCTCCTTGTTCTGTCATCTGCCACCACTGAGAACAGCCTAGCTCCATCCTCCCTGGAACCCCCTTTCAGGTAGTTAAAGGCTGCTATCAAATCCCCCTCATTCTTCTCTTCTATAGACTGAACAAGCCTAGTTCCTTCAGCCTCTCCTCATAAGTCTTGTGCTCCAGCCCCCTAATCATTTTTGTTGCCTTCTGCTGGACTCTCTCTAACTTCTCCACATCCTTGTTGTAGCAGGGGGCCCAAAACTGGACACAATACTCCAAATGCGGCCTCACCAATGCTGAATAGAGGGGAATGATCACTTCCCGCGATCTGCTGGCAATGCTCCTACTAATGTAGCCCAATATGCCATTAGCCTTCTTGGCAACCAGGGCACACTGCTGACTCATATCCAACTTCTTATCCACTGTTACCCCCAGGTCATTTTCTGCAGAACTGCTGCCTAGCTCGTCGGTCCCCAGTCTGTAGCTGTGCATGGGATTCTTCCGTCCTACGTGCAGGACTTTGCACTTGTCCTTGTTGAACCTCATCAGATTTCTTTTGGCCCAATCCTCCAATTTGTTTAGGTCCTTCTGTATCCTATCCCTACCTTCCAGGGTATCTACCACTCCCCCTAGCTTAGTGGCATCTGCAAACTTGCTGAGGGTGCAATCTACCCCATCCTCCAGATTATTGATGAAGATGTTGAACAAAACCGGCCCCAGGACCGACCCCTGGCACTCATAGGAAAACAAAATGCTAAAGAGGAAATATTACATTGACCTATAAATTAAAGGGCCTGATCTTGAGTGTTATTGAATGACTTCAACTCCCACTGAAGCCAACAGGCCTTGCTGGTGCTCAGCACCCCCGAGGATCAAATTTCCCAGTTGTCTTTATGTTCACATGGTAAAGTATTATTTTCTCTCTTTAAAGCTCTTTTGAAATTCTCATTGACATTCCAATTAGTGATGAGCAAACCTCGAGACAGAGACAACCTGAGCATTTTTTGATCACACCTGCAAATTTTTGTTTTGCTAAGCCTCTCCAAACAAAACACAATGAATTCCTATCCATCACTGTCACCCCCACTGTGCATAAAGTTAGTTTCAGGATTATAGGTAGGGTGAGAAGGAGAAAGGAGAGGTGGTGCTGGTACTGCCAGTTCCACCAGTTCCCACAGCAGCCTCTTCCTCCCCAGATGAGACGCTCAATCTGGCCTCTCTGTCCCCATCAGACGACCACCGCCAATATCAGGCGCTATTATGGCGGGTGGCGGTGGATCTGGCACTCCCGTTGAAGGAGGTCCAGGATACCCAGCACCAACTGCTGGACATCCTCCAGGGACTCTCGTGGACAGCTCTCCCCATTAACAAAGCTATCCTGCAACTGGCTCAGATGGTATGGAATACCCCTGCTTCCTGCGCTCCCATCCCTAATAGGGCAGAGAAATGGTGCTTTGTCCCCACCAAAGGCATGGAGTTTCTCTTTATTCAGCATCCCTCCCAATTCCTTGATGGTCCATGTGGTGGTGAAGCAAGACCATCAACACCCTCATAAATCCACCCCCCATGACAAAGCAGCAAAAAAGATGGATCTGCTAGGGTACACCTCCACAGGCCTCCGGTTCAGGACTGCCAACCATCAGGTTCCCATGGCAAAGTACAATTTTAACACCTATACTAAGCCACCAGAGTTTAAGGACCACCTCCTGCTAGACAGACACCAGCAGTTTCAGGCCTTTCTCAACAAGGGCCGCCTGGTGGCCAAGTTTGGTCTTCAGGCCACCATGGACACAGCTGACACTGCCTCTCACTCACTGTGGTGCTGCAGAGAGACTCCTGGCTGCAATCCTCTGGATTCCCTAAAGAAGTCCAGCTCACCATACAGGACCTGCCCTTTGAAACCCAAAAGCTTTTCAGAAAACTGACGAGTCCTTGCATTCCCTTAATGACTCCCATGCCACACTCAGATTCCTCAGCATCTATACTCCAGCACCAAGACAGACAGCAAGAACAGCCATACTGTCCCCACCCACAAGCCCCCATCTGGTTTACTATCTACACCAGCAAGAGGCACCTGCACACCAGATGACAGCAATCCCTGGGGCCACGCTACCCTGCCTCTGCCATGAGATCATCTCCTCCACCCTCCCACAGCAACCATCCAAGCACCGGTTTTGATGCACGTTGAGAACAGGGATCCACTTCCACGATGCCCCATATCATCTCTGGGGGCCGATTTGCTCTTTTTTCTCCATAATTGTGGCAAGATCACCACAGACAGTTGGGTACTGGAGATCATCCACCAGGAATACTCTATAGAATTCCTGTCATTTCCGTATCATTGCCGCCCCTCTCCCCGAATCCCTAAACTGCCCACTGGGGACCCCACCCTCAGGGCCTCTTCCAACAGAAAACCAACATGCTTCTCCTCAAGGGCGCCATAGAGCCAGTCCCACCTCGCTACAAGGGACAGGGTTCTACTCCTCTTACTCCCTTATTCTGAAGAAGCAGGGAGGGCACCGCACCATTCTAGATCTCCGATGGCTCAACAACTATATCCGGAAATCCAAGTTCTGTATGGTGACGCTTACATCGATCATCCCTCCCTCTCCTCAGGGGCTTGGTTCGTGGCTCTCAATATGTAGGACGCCTATTTCCACATTGATATTCACCCAGCCCATAAAAATTTCCTCCGCTTCACAGCGGGGCACAGCCATTACCAGTTCCAAGTCCTGCCTTTTGGCATAGCGAGACTCCATGCATATTCACCAAATTCTTCACTGTTGTAGCAATACAGATGTGCCATCTCAGCTAGTCTGTTTTCCCCTACCTGGCTTGTTGTTGTGCTCTCCTGCCCCCAGCTATTCTCCGCCATTCTCGCTCTTTTGGCTTCCCTCAGAATCTGCATCAACAAGGAGAAATTGGTCCTTGTCCCTACCCTGACAATTGACTTCATTAGGGCATGGCTCGACTCCATTGCAGCATGAGGCTTCTTTCCGGAGGACCACTTCGCCACCATCACAAATCAAACTGCAGGCCTGCACCACAACCCTCATACCACTATCCACCGCTGCCTCTCCCTTCTCGGACACATGACAGTGTGCCTCTCAGTCACACCAAATGTCCATTTTCACATGCGTTGCCTTCAGCTTTGACTCCTCTCTGCCTACAAACCACACTGTGACCACCTGGGCAGCAGGGTCCTGATTCCCCGGCAAATATTGCTGTCCTTCATCTGTACTGCCCTTCCCACATACTGGTCGGTACTCCCTTCAAGCCTCCCGCACCACAAGCCAACCTCACAACAGACACCTACCTCATGGGTTGGGGTGCTCACCTAGGCATCCACACGTTGCAGGGCATCTGGATGCCTCAAGAAACCACGATGCACATAAACCTCCTGGAACTGCAGGCAGTCCATCTCGCCTGCCAGAGACTTCTTCCCCACATAGGGGCCAAACACATCCAATTGCTCCTCGACAACATTGCAGCGGTAGTCTACATCAACAAACAGCAGAGCCAGATACCCCTTCCTCTGTTCAGAGTCCATCCACCTCTGGAACTAGTGCATCAAACATAAGGTCACACTCCAGGCTACATTATCTCTCTGGCACCCACAACACCCTGGCAGATGTGCTCAGCAGGACGCTTTGCTTGAAGCACAAGTGGGAACTGCACAACAACATCTTCCAGTGCCTTTTCCACAAGTGGGGCACACTGCAATGGGACTTCATCGCCACTTTGTTGCTCCAGGGCAGCTATGGCGGAGGACTTGCAGGATGACACTCTTCTCCTCCCCTGGATGGAATCTCTCCACTATGCTTTTCCTCCCATCCCCCTCCTCTCGCAAATCCTATGCAAGATTTGCCAGGATCAAGAGACAGTAATCCTCATAGCCCCATTTTGGCCTCACCAGTTTTGGTTCACGGACCTCCTGAACTTCTCTGCCCACTTTCCACTTTGCCTCCACACACTACCAGATCTGCTCACCAGGGGACCAGGGCCAACTCCAACATCCCAAACCCCACCATCTTCACTTACAGCTTGGTTTTTGGATGGAGCTCAGAGATACACAGAACATGCTCCACTCCTGTGCAACATATTCTTACCCAAAGTAGGTGGACATCCACAAGGACCCCGCTATCAGGCCAAATAGAAACACTTCACGTCCTGGGTTCACCGCCCTCAATACCCGCTATCTGCAATATCCATACCTACTGTCCTCAGTTACCTTCTCGAACTCAAGACTTCGGGCTTAGGTCAATCTCAGAATCCTCCCTCATTGGGCATTTCCCAGGAAAGGGGAAGAATCTTTGTCCAACCCTTCCTGGTTGGCTTGGGAGAAAGGGGCTGATTAGAATCCCTGCTTCTTTCCCCAGGGTGCTCAGGATCCACTTTAAGACTGGGGTGGAGGGAGTGGTTGCCTCACAAGCCTCTCCTCTTTTTTCTGCAAGGGTGCCCTAGGATTTACCCCTGAGTCAAGTGGTCAGCATCCTCCTCACTTTTACAGTCTCTCCCTGCTCTGAACCGTGGATTCTGATCCATTCTTCCCTGGTTGGAGCTGCAGCTACCTTGGTGGAAAGAAGACCTCACCTATCTGTCTGACTGGTAGCCCTGGGACCTAACGGAGTTAGAGTCAGTTGGCTGGGTGCAGACTGGGCACAACTTGCTGTCTGCCGAGCCTGGGATGGCTCCCTCACAAACGGAGCACTGCTTGGATTCAACCCTGTGTTTTCTTGGCTCCTCTGCCATGCTTGTATAGCGGCAGAAGACCCATCAGGGAGACGCTGCAGCAGATGCTCAGAGAGGGTTAAACTACTGAGGATGTAACCAACCCAGGAAGGAGGAGGAACATGGGGGAAGGAGAACACTGCTCCCCACTGCCCCAAAACTGGGCAGAAACAGCTCAAATTGAAAGGTAAGGAAGGAAGCAACAGAAACTGACACCATCTGCTGCCACAGAGGCAGAGAATCTGGTGGTAAGAAGGAGCAGAGTGGTGGCTGGACAGAGCATGAGACACCAAAATTCTGATCCACCTCCATGAAGCTGCAGAGAGAGGAGAGAAGCCCAGACATCCAGAATTGTGGGAAATGCTGGGCTGCAGAAAAAAGTATACCATGTATATACAAAAAGTTGTGAGACATGTACACACAGAAGGGCCATCAGGACATTCAGGAGATGTATACAGGTAAATGTAATTTACTTAAATAAATACCATGTGCATTAATAGAAGACTAGATCCTATAATATGGAATACAATTTTTTATCTAATAAAACTTTCTTTAGTAATATTTGCCCTCTGCAGTTAAGCATTTCTGTCATTTTTTCAGATTGAAAGTGCCCAGCCTCCTTCCATAGACATTTAACTGTGGCATAACAACATTTAAAAGTCTTGTTTCTTAATCAAAAGCTACAAAATACTTTATGAAAAACTGTAAAATATAATTTTGCATAAAAGCTATTTTGACAACACAAAAAAGCCATCAACCTAGAATGCATGAGTGCCTCTACCTCCACAAACAAATTCAGCTAAGAAATGAAGGTGGGGAGTGGGCAAAGATAAACAAACAGACCAGTAAGGTATACAGTGTGCATGATAGAAAGTGCCAGTTATGTTTATTCAGCCTTTGGAGAGAAGCCAGAGAACCTCCTATGAAATCTTTCTGTGTTTCTAACACTTTTGCAAAGCTACAGGGAATTATAATTGTATAAACAGTAATGGGGAAATGAGAGAAGTGTGAAACCATGTCAAATCAGTGGTACATATGATAAATATATCACAGCATTAGGCATGTTGGATATGAACTGTCTGACTAGCAACTCAGATGCATTTACCAAATCTGTCACAAATTTAGCTAGTTTTTCTGTTTCAGTCTGATTACACAACCAGCTTTGCAAAGCTAAAGCATGTACAGCAGATCACTTTCCTATCTCATCCATTTAGGTGGATTTTTTTAATAATACATGATCTCCAATATTTAGAATATGAATAAAATCTGCCCCTCACACAAACCTAAGTATACATATTTTAAAATGACATTGGATATCTTTATGTTTTGTTTAAGGCATGAACAATGGCATATGAAAGGGAACAGCTTCCAGAAAAGCATTATGTCTTTTTGACAAGGCCAGTCCAAGCACATCACACTAAAGGACTAACCTCAAGCCAGAAATGATAGACTGTTGTAACACAATATTTTTTAACAAAACAAGTTAAAACAAAATGGATTTTTTTCTTTCATTTTGATTTTTGTTTTGTTTGTTGTTACTCTCAATGTCTGTTTTAAGCACCGGTTGCAGTATTGTGTTTTACAACCTCTTCAGAGCAACTTTGGATAACATATCTGCTTCCTTTGTTTTTCATTTTTAATACATGAAACTTTAAAAAAAAAAATTCTAAATGGCTGCTGCAAAATAAAAAGGATCCATAAGTGGTCAGGGACCTGGTCTAATGCACTTTCGAAAGTCCATTATAAAGATGAATATAAAAGCAAATGGTAGGTTTTCTGTAGACCCACAAACCATACTTAGCTATAAGAAACATATTGTGCATAGTTATTGGGTTTTTTTTTCCAGAGAGTGATATGTTTACTAGATCTACATTCTCAGTTTACCAGAGTATGGGGGTTTCTACTTTACTAAAGCCAGGATCTTTTCGCAGTTCCCAATAGGTGTCGTTGGAAACCCAGCCTTCTCTTTGATTGGCATCAATAACTTTTCTGCAAAAAGCAAGACAAAACAAACCCAGATGAAAATTGTCTTAATAAAGATTTGACTTCATATTTTAAAAGGACACGGCATAAACAACAGAAATTTAAAAATAAAACAATTTTACAACCTGTGTTAAAAGTGAAGGCATTTAAAAACATCTAAGACTCCAGTTCTACCATATGGTTCATACAACTCTGCATCCATGTGAAGTGCTGTTCATGTCAATGGATTCTGCATGTGTGTATGGTCCAACCATGGAGAGCAGATTGCAAGATCATAGTCTAATTTACTTCCACCATTTATGTTCTTTGTTTCCTTTCTGTATTTCACACATTTTGTACAATGAAATTATGCCAGTCAGTTTCACCAGTCAGGCTTTCCTGGACTAGCGTAGAATGGTTGAGTTTGGGATTCCCAGGTTTTAAGGAAATGTTTTAATTTAAACAAAACAAAAACAATAATCACAATCCTTCCCCCACCCCCCCAAAAAAAAAAAAAAAAAAAAAACTAGAGTAATTACAATTTGAAAAGTACCTTTAAAATCTTTGTTCACATTGTTTTAAACCTTCTTTTCACCACCACCTTTTTTTTAAATACACAGCTAAATCTGAGCCAAAAAATGAGTTGACACATTCCCTTTGATATTTCCTTCTCCACTATTAAACTTGACACACATTGGCATAGTGATATGAAGAAATTTGTAAGGCTATTGCTCATGTCTTACTTTTCTTGTGGACAAACAGGGAACGACAGCTTCTAGGTTGGTTAATCTGTCACCCTTCACAGTATTCATTTAAATTCATTTAAAATACTTTAAAATTGCATCAGACGGGGTTCACATCTCTGAAAATAGTTCTTGGGATTGGATTGTTTCTAGCTTTTCACTTCTTCATTACACTACTCTGGGCCTACCTATTTTAACAGGAAAATACCTCTTTTTTCCCTCTTATGTTGATGGCTGCACAGAAAATAAATTATAGACTTCTTATTGAAATCATTTTACTCACTTAAAAAATTTTGGTTTGTATTCAATGTTGTTCTCTTCCATGTACCTCCTTCGACTTCTCTGGAGTTCCTCTATTCTTTGCTTTTCTGCTGCTGCTGCTTCTACATTTCCTTCTTCCAAAAATCTATACAGATAATGTATCTTTTAGTAAATATACAATCCCATCTTCTGTAAAACAAGGTTACTTACCAGTAACTTATGTTCTTTGAGATGTGTTGCTCATGTCCATTCTACTATAGGTGTGTGCACACCTCTCTGCACAGTTACCCGGAACTTTTCTCCCCTTAGTAGATCCTGTAGGGCCGGCTCCGGCGCCCCCTGGAGCCCTGTGCACATGCTGCGGTATATGAGGCGCTGCCGGCCCTATGCCCCCTCAGTCCCTTCTTTCTGCCAACTCCAGCAGCAGGGATGGGGGTGGGTTGTGGAATGGACATGAGCAACACATCTCAAACAACATCAGTTACTGGTAAGTAACCTTGTTTTCTTCTTCGAGTGCTTGCTCATGTCCATTCCACTATAGGTGACTAACAAGCAATACCTTTGGAGGTGGGTCAGAGTTACCAGTGAGCTGCACTCAGCACCGCTCTGCCAAATCCCGTATCCTCCTCGCCTGCTGGACGATGGCGTAGTGGGAAGTGAAGGTATGCACCGACAACCAAGTGGCAGCTTTGCAGATGTCCTGCAGGGGAACTCTCTCTAGGAAGGCTGTAGATGAGGCTTGAGCTCTAGTTGAGTGCGCTGTGAAGGTTCCCAGAAGCAGCACCTTCAATTGCTCATAGCAGAACATGAGGAGATGTGCTGGGTGGAGACAGGTGAGCCTTTCATCCGGTCGGCCACTGTGATGAAGAGCTGCGTTGATTTCCGGAACGGCTTTGTACGCTCGATGTAGAAGGCCAGGGTTCATCTCACGTCTAGCAAATGCCATCTCCTCTCCTCCTCCGAACCATGAGGTTTGGGAAAAAACACAGGGAGAAAAATGTCTTGATCACAATGAAATTGGGAAACCACCTTGGGCAGAAAGGCCGGATGCAGCCTCAGCTGGATCTTGCCATTATATCATACTGTATAAGTGGGCTCCAAGGTCAAGGCCATAATCTCAGAGACCCTCCTGGCCGAGGTAATGGCCACCAGGAAGGCTACCTTCCATGAAAGGATGAGCAGAGGGCATGAAGCCATGGGCTCAAAGGGGAGCCCCATGAGTCTCAAGAGGACCAGGTTGAGATCCCAGGGAGGCACTGGGTCACAGACCTGTGGATACAGCCTCTCCATCCCCCTGAGGAACCTGACCAACATGGGGTGGGAGAACAGCGATCTTCCCTCTAGTGGCTGATGGAAGGCTGAAAGTATGTGTCCTTGAGATCGAGGGCGGCATACCAGTCTCCTGGATCCAGGGAAGGGATTATGGAGGCTAGGGAAACCATGCGAACCCTGAGTCATTTGACATATTTGTTTATACGACACAGGTCTAATATGGGTCTCAGACCCCCCTTCGCCTTGGGGATGAGGAAGTACCTCGAATAGAACCCCTTCCCTCTTCTGCCTTAAGGGACCATTTCCACTGCTCCCAGTTTGAGGAGGGTGTTCACCTCCTGCAAGAGGAGTTGCTCGTGAGAGGGGTTCCTGAAGAGGGACGGAGGGGGAAGGTTGTTGGGGGGGGGTAGATGTAAACTGTAGGGCATAGCCCCCCGAGACTATCCCAAGGGCCCAATGATCTGAAGTGATTTTTGCCCATTCAAGATAAAAGGGCCTTCACCTGTTTAGGAAGGGGCGGGGCGGATCCAGGAGAGCAGTCGAGGCGCCACCTCAGGCGCACCATCAAAATTGCCTCCTGGGGAACTGAGAACAAGCTAGAAGAAGAAATCAGCCCCCTAAACCCCCTATTCCTGTCCCTATTCCTATAGGATTGAAAAGACCTGGGCGGAGGCCTGGGCTGCTGCTGCGCCTGGGGCCGTGACTGACGCCTGGAAAACTGGGGCGTGTAAAGGCCCAGGGAGCGAAGCGTGGCCCTGGAGTCCTTCAGACCGTGCAACTTCACATCGGTCTTGTCTGAGAATAGGGCCGACCCATCAAAGGGGAGGTCCTAAATAGCCTGCTGCACCTCCTGGGATAGGCCTGAGGATTGCAGCCACGAACACCTTCTCATACAAATGGCGGAGGCTATGGCCCTGCCCGCCGAGTCAGTAGCGTCACAAAACGTCTGGAGCGCTGCCCTAGCTACCACAGTTCCTTCCTCCATGATAGTGCTAAAATCTGCAGCCTAGTTCTGGAGCAGGGCCTCAGCGAACTGCCTGAGGGAGTCCCACAGATTGAAATTATATCTGCCCAGGAGGGCCTGGTGGTTGGCAATCCTGAACTGAAGGCTTGTCGTGGAATAAATTTTTCTCCCAAACAAGTCCAGCTTCTTATTGTCCTTGTTCTTGGGAGTTGACCCTGGCTGACTTTACCTGTCCAGCTTGTTAGCTGCATCTACTACCAGGGTTCCCGGGGCGGGATGTGTGAACAAATACTCAAAACCCACGGCTGGGATGTAGTATTTCTTCTTGGCCACCTTTGGGGTAGGGGAGACCGAGGAAGGGGTTTGCCACAGGGCCTTTACAATCTAAAGGACCCTTTCGTGGACTGGGAGGGCCACTCGCGCCGCTAGCACATTAAAGAGGCTATCTTTGGCCTCTTCTAACTCCTTCACCTCCAGCTCCAAGTTGGAGGCCACTCTCTTGAGCAGCTCCTGGAGCATCCTGAAATCCTCCAGTGGGGCCGAGTGGTCCCAGGAGACTGCCTTATCAGGTGAGGAGGAAGCGGACAGCAGCGGGACAGCCTGCGGGTGCACCCCCTCCTGGCGAAGGGTTGTACCTGGTGGGGTTCCCTCCAGGGGGTCTGACTCCTCATCCGAGGAGTGGTGCCTATGGGCCTTCTGTGCTGGAGGCATGGACTGCACCCCCAATGACATAATGGATTGGGGCCCCGGCCCCACCTGGATACCCCATGGGGCCCAATAAGGCCATTGTTGCAGCCATTGTCCCTGGGGCCAACCCGGGGCTGACTGAGCCACAGGCTGACAAACTTTGTGGGGGTGTCGGCTGTCCCGATGACTGTCCCCCTTGGGAGACCCCAAGTCATCATCATAGTCTGAGGCCTGGGACTGGCGGTGCCGTGCTCGTCCTCGGTCCTGGGCACCCTTCCATGCCGGGGACTGCCCTCTTGACACCTTCGACCTGGAGGACAATGAGGACTGCCTCCGTCGCCACGAGCGGTGCCAACGAGTGGGGGTGCGCACCAAAGAGCTAGAGGTACCAGAGTGTTGTTTCGGTACCGATGATTTCCACTGCCGGTTGCCTTGCGACCCTGCAGACACCTTCAGTGACCGAGGTTGGCACCGCTCCAAACTCCTCGGTGCCGAGTCTTCCTCTGGCAACCGGGTTCCGCGCTGCCTCGGTGTGGGCAAACCCATCAGTGCCGGGTCCTCCGACAGTGACCAGATTCTGCACTGTCTGGGTACGGGCGAACTCCTCGGTGCCGGGGATCTGGAACTGGAGCTGTCTGAGCGCTGCCTGGCAGACCTCGACCAGGGCTGCCTTCTGGCATGTGCTACCTCCGGTGCCAGGGATCGATGTCAGTGCTGAGAGGGGGACTCCATGTCCCGTGCCAGAGCAGGTCAGCTTGACAACGCCGACCTGGAGCGACTACTAGGGGAGCGACTCCACTCTACCCTCGGAGACCGTCTGGCGGGAGATCTTCCTCCCCGTACCAGGGATCTCCTCCACCATTCCGGGGGAACCAACGCAGGTTTTCCCCATGACACCGGCCCCTTCTCCCACAGCGGAGGGTGGGGGCGGAGGAGGCGTAGGCAAGGCCAACAAGGCTCTTGCCGCCTGAAAAGCCTCCGGTGTTGACGGCATTGGCAGGGGCACTCTCCCACTCCCAGGAGTCAGGGGATGCTCCCTGACCGGAGATGCAGGCATCGGAGAAGTCTCGATGGGCCGGGGCCGGTGCATCTCTGTACTTGACCCTGACCATACCGAAGGCATAGCGGAGTGTCTGCGCTCCGCACGCTGCTTCTTCCTCTTCAGTGCCGACGATGTTGTGCAGTGCTGAGTCGAAGGCAGTGCCGACGGTGCGCTCTGTACCAAGGTCATGCTCGGTGCCAAGGTGGAGCGGGTTGGCTCAGACGCCGGGCGGAGCGCTGCCTCCATCAACAGGGCTTCCAACCAGATTTCTCGGTCCTTTTGAGTCCTTGGTTTGAAAGCCCTGCAGATCTTGCACTTCTCTTTTCTGGGGGCTTCCCCCAAACACTTAAGGCAGCAGTTGAGCAGGAAGGCCTTCCCGTAGGAGGCACACGGATTGAAGCCCAGTGACCAGGGCATGGCCCAGCCGCTCCAAGTCCCCGCAGGGACTTGCCTTATCTCTAATACTCTTAACAACACTTAACAACTACTTAACTAACTAAAACTAACTTAGAATATCAAACAAGTCCAAACAAGGGGAATAGTACTTGCTGAGAGCAAGGCTGGTTCCAGAACCGTCACAGGCGGAAAGAAGGAACAAAGGGGGCATAGAGCCGGCAGCGCCTCATATACCACGGCATGTGCACAGGGCTCCAGCGGGTGCCGGAGCCAGCCGTACAGGATCTGCTAAGGGGAAAAAAGTTCAGGGTAACCATGCACAGAGGCGTGCAAACACCTATAGTGGAATGGACATGAGCAAGCACTCGAAGAAGAACAGCATATTCTGTAACATTGTTATAAAAACATTCATCTCAGAAAATAAGGTCAGCAGCCTTGAAAAGCATTGAAAAACTCCTCAGAGCAGGAAGACAGAACAATGTCTTCTATATATTTTTGGTGCCTAATGGCACTCAGTAAATAATAGAAGCCTCCTACTCTCTGCAAAAACAAACAACAGGGTAGGATCCTTCCCTAGCATGCAAGAGAATGCTAAGACACAGCTACACATTCATGACCCATAGTTTAAGGCATGTGAATCCCTCCAGCCACCATATGATACTGCCAACAGCAAGGACAACTAGGGGGCGAACATTGCTTCTATTTATGAGAGGAGGAAAGGACACTCCAAAGCATGTATTTCCTGGAGTTTTCTGGAATTCTACCACTGCCAGAAGAATTCCCATGGCACCAGGATCTCTGTATGCTTCCCTTTCCTGGGCTGGATAAGGCAAGATTTTTACAGTGTTATTTAATATTTTTTCTAGAACAATCTATCTACCATTCAAGGTATAGCACATACTATAGTGCAAATCTGGACAAAATTCAATGCTGGGGTTCAAACTCTATCCTAAAAGAATCATAAATATTAAACATATAAATGAGCTTTCTTGCCTCTGATCTGGCCTGAATCGTGCATCTGTTGTTGGAAGAATATCTTTCAATACAGGATCTAATTCATTGAGCTCAATAGCAAACCTTGTAAAGCCATAATAACGTTCATAGTTGGTTGGCATGGAACCTATATAAACAAGTTTGAGAAAGAAAAATGCTTGTTTTGTTATTTTTATAAACACATACACAGAACCCAATGAACTTATGAAGCTATAATAGCCAATAAATTATTTAAACATTCTAATTCACTTTTTGATCCAAATTTAAAAAGGTATCAAATATTATTTTCTAGGTAGAACATCTTTCATTTAATATTAATGATGATAACTTATTACATCGTAGAGTTTTTACATGACATACCAAGACATTTTCAATCTTTTTTTTTTTTTTTTTGCTTTTGGGAAATATCTCAGATATTACTTCTTTCAAGTTTAAAAAAAAAAAAAAAAAGTCTCCACAAAAGCAAATTTACGGGATTTCCCTTCAAATGTTGGGACCTTAACAGGTTCATAGGGTCTGATTCACCATTGCTCTGCATCTCCTCTCCACCAGTGCAAAGTCGATATAAAATGGCATCAAATTAGAATAGGGACTGTTATACACCCACTTCACTCTAGAGTGAGGAATGCCTGGTAGTAGTGGTTCGGACCCACGCTGTGTCTTTAAGCAAGTAAGCAATTTTTAAGCAATTGAAGTCAATGGGAACCGCAAGTGCTCAGTACCTTTAAAAACCAGGCCATTAGGGCAATAAAGGATTGACACAATTGACCTGATTCTCCTTTCACTTACACTAGTTTCAATATAATTCTGTTTAATCCAATGAAGTTACCCCGATCTACACAGGTGTGAGAGAAGGATAAGGCTAAAATTTACATTTTGCTTATGCCAAAATCCAATTATTTCCTTCCTCAGATTATATTCCCAACACGCTAAGTACCTGTAACCAAATTTTAGCCTTGGATTTAGAGCAAAATCTAAAAAATGACTGATGAGATGAAGCACACACACTTTTTAGGTATTTTTACATTTAGTAATAAAATATACCTAAACAACAACTGCTGTGCAAATACCTCGTTATTTATCTAGCTGTATATTTTGTTTCTCCATTTGTATTTAAAAGGGTGGTTAAAAGCAGCTTTACACATTTTTAGTGAGACACTAAAGCCACCTGTTTACCAGAATTTTTTTACCTGGCCTCCATATACACTTAGCTGAAGGTGCAATGCCACAGTATAGCCCTTCATGCCACTTTCCAAAGAGGCGATGCACCACCTTTCCTTCTTGATCCATGACAACCCCTTGGACTTCATTTACATTTGAATTCCAATAATTCACCTGAAAATGTAACAAAGTGAAGAAAGAGAACAAAGTTGATTTCCTTGTCACACGGCATATAACAATATTCCACTACACACTTCTTCTAAATATCGTGACATGTATGAAGTCAACTGCAGCCAGATCCCCAACAGACAAAAATTAGAAGCTATTTCTTTTCTGAAATTGAGGACATGAATAAGGATGTGATATCTTCGCAATTCTGCTACAAAAATTATCGCCGCAAACCAATACAGAATTAGCTTGTCTAGCAGATGTCTACCCTATTTGGATTATAAAGTCTTAATGGGCTGCGACTCCATCATGTGTATCATTTTACACATGATGGAGGCACATTATTGTCACTTCAGGAATTAGAATTTAGTCCAATTGAATATTAGTTATATTAAAACACAAACGAAAAATGGCAGTCTGGAACATTCCGGAACAATATAATATGATGAGCCATTGTGTCCATCTCTATAACTAGGGGAAAGTTTCTTTGTATACCTCAATATATTTTTAAACTAGTGGATTACAATGTAAAATGATTTGTTCCCAACATTTTGTAGATAGGAAAACTACAGAATCATAGAAGTGTAGCACTGGAAGGGACCTCAATAGGTCATCTAGTCCAGTCTCCTGCACTCAAGACAGGACTAAGTAATAACATAACAGAATGTCTCTGCATAAGAAGAATCTATCCATATTGCAAATGGTTCCTATCGGTCACTGATGGGAGGTCCCAGATTTTGCATCAAAGTTCTCTTTTGTCGCATCTCAGTCTACTGCCAATCCCCATAATGGTTGCGATCTAAAATGAAGAAAATCGAACACTGGGTGCATCAACGACATATGTTTATTGAACAACTCTGATGAAAACAGTAATCTGGTTATTTGTAAAGAGGTACAAGCTCATTTAATTATCTGCACACACTGGCAATATATAGCCTCTTCACCAGTCAGATCCCTACAGATTCCCTGCAGTAGAAACAGACCTCCCCCTACTCCCCCACTTAAAAGTTAAAAGATCAGATGCATACGTTTTTTCTCTTCCCAGATACCTAAACTGCTGACACTGACACCCTATAGTATTGGCAAATTCTTTTCCAGATCCTGCTAACTAAATGTGGGGGGACTACTTTTAGCCCACAGCACCCTGTATTTGCTTTTTCTGCTCCTCTACTATATCTTCCTTTCCTCAGGCATCTCTATTCCCTTCCCCTTTACCTTTAAACAGGCTGGTTCCAAAGCACTGCCCAAGTCCTGACCCGAGACAAGCTATGATGCATCACTGATGCAATGGAGGGGGGCCTTTTGGTATTGATGTGTTTGTAGCAACACCAGTGATGATAAACTCATTATTTTAATTATTTTTACAACAAAATTCAGCTCTAATAGATCTGTCTTACTGTTTTTATACTGGACTATCAGAAAGATATGGGAATACAAAGAAGCAGAGCACTGTTATTCTAAATAGGTAAGAAACTTCGGACCAATTCTGATCATGGTTGGAACAGTCTAAATCCAGCGTAACTGCTCTGAAAGACATAGAGCTTCTACTTGTTTTCACTGACATAGTAGAGCAGAATTTGGCCATTTGCTTTTTAAAATTAAAAAACAGTAATTTATTGTCAGTGCTGCTGCCTGCACAGAAACACATTGACATCAAATGGGCTGGCCCAGCAACAACAGACATATGTTAATACTGGCAGACATCTCAGATCACAAGTTAGGTGGAATTTGTTATTGGGCTTCTTGCCTGATAAAATGGTGGTAATGATACAGAACAGAGAAAAAGGAATTTGGGGGGACAGCAAAAGACTGAGAAGACAGAGGAAACTGTAGCCAGGTCTAGGCTAAGTAAAAGATCTGCGTGGCAGATCATAAGTTACCTTGACAAATGTGAGTTTACAAATACAAACACTGCTTTTTGTGTTTCTGATTGTTATTTCTCCATAATGCTCTATCCATCTCCTTCCACTAAGGATGTTGTGTATGCAGGTGGTGACTTTGTTCCACACATAGTAATCTCCATACCTGGGAATAAAGTTAGTACACGATTGCTAATGTAAATTACATTTCAATATTGCTGACAGAAAGTGAAATCCAGCCAGATAATCACATATACAAAATAATGATATCCCTCAGAAATGTTTGAATCAATAGCTGGCTCATTAAAAGAATGGCTTCCATACTAACTATTATTCCCCCTCATTAATCCTAAATTATTCTATATGGGTGAAATTCACCCCATTGTAGACGGCTCATGAGAGGCCCTATGAACCACTAAAGTCCTGCATTAAAGGCTCAATCCTGGTAGTGCTGAACACTTTGGCCCTGATCAGTAACTTCAGTAAGATTAGACTGAAAGTTCAGCCTGAGCTAAAGCGTGTGGTGGATTGGAACCATATATTTCTCGCAGATGCAAAGGGAGCTAATAAAAGTAAAATAGGTCTGAAATGGGAAGGAAGTGGGGAGCCGTAGGTCAGTGGCATATTGTCTCCTTTCCTGAAAATTTCTCTGTGGCAACTCCATGCAGTCAGAGCATCCCCAGTCTTGAGGGAGGGGATAGAGCCAGGGAGCACATGCCTTACATGGCATGCTCCCCTCTGAACCTGTCAGACAGCCAGGTCAACAGATATATGCAGCAGGCACTGTTGTTCTTACAGTATTCACTTCCACTTTGTGACCAGATGAAGGAAAAAGTAAGACAGAGTCCCTACAGAAGCTGTACTGCCAAGGGACAGAGTGCAACTGAGCACCAACATCTGCAGATTCCCAAGCTTTGTGGGTCTGGGAAGCTATAAACACCTCTCCCGCTCTGATAAAATTCCCTCTCCCCTCTCTGAGTGCAACATTTGAAGGAAGTCATGCGGCCCAATCTACACTATAGAAGATTTTGAACCTTTTTCCTGCTGTGTTAATCCTGGTTCAACTGCACCAACATTAGCAGGATTGAGAGCCCTACTGGAGACAGAGCGCCCATTGCCAACACAGTTGTCAGTGTTGCATTGAACAGACTTGTTCTGGGAAGCCCAGCTTTCCAATGACTGGGTATGGAGTTCTATCTCCTCCCATGCACCAATTCACCTCTACCAGTGACATGCTTTTAGAGAGGTCCCTGGTTTTCCCTCCAAGTGCCTGACTGAGCCTACAGGCTACAGCAATGCTTCATTACCCCATCCTGTAATGGGAGATTGGAGCAGGGAGCTCACAACCTGCCTGCTGCTAAACATGTGGGGTCTCTATTCCCCCACCACAATCCATCCAGCCCTCTGAAAAAAGAGCATATATTTAGATTTAAAAAACAAAAAAACACAGCCAAAGGGAACAAGAGAGTAGCTTACTTTGGAAAAGTCACATTTAGTGTTCCAATTGGCAGGATTTCCATTGATTTCCCCCAGAACTTATTTTTCCATCTGATATCTAAAGGATAGAGTGAAATATTTAGAAAATTACAAAAGTCCAAAATATTATACCTTCAGTGATCTATGCCACTAAATGGCATACCAGATGATCTATGCCAGACTGCCTGTTTTGAACAGAACATTAACCTGGTTTGAAGACAGAAAAAAGGTTATACTGGAGGCACAACCTTATGTCAGAGAAGCTAATGTACCCCTTGTCTTTCTGTTAGTTCCTAACAGATAACAGTGTGTTCTGTATAAACCTTTTAAATAATGCAAGTCACCCTGGCACTGATGATAAAATACTGCATTGATTTGTCCCTTACAGTTTAAAATTGAAACACTTGAAAGCAACAGTCAGCATTAACTTAATATAATAACTATACTAAACTAATCTCTTAGGTAAATTCCAGACAGAGAACTAGAACCCTAATTATAATAATTTTTGAGATAAAACTTTTTTTATTTGCTTAAAAACTTGATCTTTAGGCTTTTGAATTAAAATATATACCTTGCCAAAACACAAAATTCTTTGATTCACAGTGACAGGCAGAAATGGGTGGATGGTGGCTAACCTGAAAAAAAAAATGACGGTGGCGAGGAGTTGTTTAACACAAAAAAGTCTTTCATTTTTAAAATCAGTGCAACTAACAGTTACCTCAAGGTTTTATGTATATTACAAAAAAACAAACAAACAAAAAGCCTCAGCATGTTTAACATGAAGTAGACTTTATTTTTACAGCCTCATATATTAAAGGATATATTTTATGTAAATCATTTTAGTTTCTTTTTACACAGTTTTTTCCTGGATTTAATAACTTTCACATCAAACTCTCTTTACTATAGTGGGAATATATCTTAACTATAAAGAAAAATTAAAGTCACTCTGCTGTCCAAAGAAATGAAGATTTACATAGAAACATGTTTTACCTGCTCTGAGAAAAATCGAAATCCTTTGTCTTCCCTAATACATTCATAAGTCTCACCAAGCACTGGATTGAATGGCTTGCTTCCTGCTCTGTAGTAAGTGGAGGCATACCCTGAAGCTGCAAAGGCAGCTATGAGAACCTGTTAAAACACAGAAAAATTGCTGAAGATTCCTCAGTGTGCTCCCTCATCATTTTCAATTGTGTGGGTAGCAGTGTGAATAAATGTATAATTTAAAAACACTTAATTGCCCTCTTATTCATTCACTATTTGAAGGGCTACATATTAATAGAAAACTATCAATGTCCTACAAAGTAATGGATGGAAAGAAAGCCTGCAGTATCTGTTTATTTATGTGTCTGAATAATACACAAACCTCTGGCGTGCACATCACTATAGCCTTTGGGTACACAGAAAATGAAAAACAATTCAATAGGAATTTGCTAATCTACACAGCACATAATTCACAAACAAAAAATGATAATCTCTCACCATTTCTCAGCAGAGGTTTAATGGCAGAGGTTGTATTAGCTGAAGTCTCACAATATTAAGAATTTATTACTTTTACAAAATATACTACAGAACATTTACTATTTGCTTTGAACTGCCATTATGGGGGCACTAGTAATGACTTCATAGTTGAAGTTGTACTGATATTTGCACTTAGAGAAGGATTAAGATCCCTTTGTTTCTTCCTTTAAATTCAGATTAATTTTTGTCTCCAAATTTGGCACAATAATTTGATTCTTCCATGTAATATTTTTTTATAAAATATTTAGTAACTTTACAATTATGGCCAGATTTTCAAAATTTTATCCTGTTCTTCCTCACTTTTGTTTGGGCTCTTCTAGCTAAACAACCACAGTTCCCACAAGCTTCAAAATTCTTTCTCTCTCTCATACACACATTCATACACGTTGCACATAGGCCACTTTTGAATTTTATCCTTATGACATATCTACACTGCTCTGCAGAATGAACTATGGGGGTGCAAATAGCAGTGTGCACCAAAGTGCTGCGCTGCAACTCCCCTGTGTGGAAGCTGCAGACATGAACTAGAAGGTTCCTGGTTTGAATGAATGTCCCTGAACTGTGGGACAGAGTAGACATGCCTTTAATCATAGTGCTAGATTCTCAAGTCTTCCGTGGCTGTTACCATCCCAATGTGCAGAAAGAATAGCAAATATAGCAGGCGACCATCTTGGCTTAACAGAGAAACCTTCAGTGAGCTTAAACACAAAAAGGAAGCTTACAAGAAGTGGAAGCTTGGACAGATGACTAGGGAGGAGTATAAAAATATTGCTAGAGCATGCAGGGGTGAAATCAGGAAGGCCAAAGTACAACTAGCAGGAGATGTGAAGGGTAACAAGAAGGATTTCTGTTGGTATGTTAGCAACAAGAAGAAGGTCAGGGAAAGCATGGGTCCCTTACTGAATGGGAGGCAACCTAGTGACAGATGATGTGGAAAAAGTTGAAGTACTCAATGCTTTTTTTTGCCTCGGTGTTCACAGACAGGGTCAGCTCCCAGACTACTACACTGGGCAGCACAATATGGGGAGGAGGTGAGCAGGTCTCAGTGGTGAAAGAACAGGTTAAGGACTATTTAGAAAAGCTGGACATGCATAAGTCTGTGCACTCAATGCATCCGAGACTGCTGAGGAAGTTGGCTGACTTAACTGTAGAGCCATTAGCCATTATCTTTGAAAACTCATGGCAATAGGGGGATGTCCTGGATGATTGGAAAAAGGCAAATATAGTGCTCATCTTCAAAAAAAAAAAAGGGGGGAAGGAGGAGGATCTGGGGAACTACAGACCAGTCAGCCTCACCTTGGTCCCCGGAAAAATCATGGAGCAGGTCCTCAAAGAATCCATTTTAAAGCACTTGGAGGACAGGAAAGTGATCAGGAACAGTCAGCATGGATTCACCAAGGGCAAGTCCTGCCTGACCAACCCGATTGCCTTCTAAGATAAGATGACTGGCTCTGTGGATGTGGGGAAAGCAGTGGACATGATATACTTTGACTTTAGCAAAGCTTTTGATATGGTCTCCCACAGTATTCTTGCCAGCAAATTGTTGAAGTATGGGTTGGATGAATGGACTTCAAGGTGGATAGAAAGCTGGCTAGATTGTTGGGCTCCACAGGTAGTGATCCACGGCTTGATGTCTAGCTGGCAGCCAGTCTCAAGCGGAGTGCCCCTGGGTCCTGGGGCCGGTTTATTTCAACATCTTCATTAACTATTTGGATAATGGGATGCATTGCACCCTCAGCAAGTTTGTGGATGACACTAAGCTTGGAGGAGTGGTAGATATGCTGGAGAGTAGGGATAGAATTCAGAGTGACCTGGACAAATTGGAGGATTAGGCCAAAAGAAGGCCAAAAGAAATCTGATGAAGTTCAACGAAGACAAGTGCAGAGTCCTGCACTTAGGACGGAAGAATCTCGAGCACTGCTACAGACTAAGGACCAACTGACTAAGCAGCACTTCTGCAGAAAGGGACCTGGGGGTTACAGTGGACAAGAAGCTGGATATGAGTCAACAGTGTGCCCTTGTTGCAAGAAGACTAATGGCATAGTGGACTGCATTAGTAGGAGCATCGCCAGCAGATCAAGGGAAGTGATTATTCCTCTCTATAGGGAACTGGTGAGGCCACATCTAGAGTATTGTGACCAGTTTTGGGCGCCCCACTACAGAAAGGATGTGGACAAATTGGAGAGAATCCAGCAGGAGACAATGAAAAAGATTAAGGGGCTGGGGCACATGACTTATGAGGAGAGGCTGAGGGAACTGGGCTTATTTAGTCTGCAGAAAAGAAGAGTGAGGGGGGATTTGGTAGCAGCCTTCAGCTACCTGAAAGGGGGTTCCAGGGAGGATGGAGCTATGCTGTTCTCAATGGTAGTAGATGACAGAACTAGAAGCAATGGTCTCAAGTTGCAGTAAGAGAGGTCTAGGTTGGATATTAGGAAAAATCTTTTCACTAGGAGGGTGCTGAAGCACTGGAATCAGTTACCTAGGGAGATGGGGGAATCTCCATCCTTATAAGTTTTTAAGGTGCACCTTGACAAAGCTCTGACTGGGATGATTTAATTGGGATTGGTCCTCCTTTGAGCAGGGGGTTTGACTAGATGACTTCCTGAGGTCCCTTCCAACCCTAATCTTCTAGGATTCTGAGTTTTGTGCCACTCAGACAATGAAAAAATGGCCGTATTTTAGCCATCGCTAGCTAGAAGAGAATTCCCCTCACACAGGGGAACTCTCCACTGGCATAAAGCTGGCAGAGGTGGCGGAGCTGCCTCCTTCAGCAGATGTTCCCCCTACCCCACTGTAGAGAGAGGCGGGGGCATCTCAGGGATGCAACCAAGTGGAGCTTCACTATGCCTTGTTCTCTACTGGTGTGAAGTCTCTAAGGGAATGTCTACACTGCATTAAAACATCTACAGCTGGCCTGTGTCAGCTGATCTGGGGTGCAGGGCTCAGGTTGCAAGGCTATAAAACTGCAGTGTAGACATTTGGGCTTGCGTTGGAGCCTGGATTCGGGGACCCTGTGATGCCCGAGAGACCCCAAGCCCGAACAGCTACCCTGCAGTTTTATAGCCCCGCAGCCCAACCCTGTGAACCCGAGTCACCTGACACAGGCCAGCCACAGGTCTTTTATTGCAGAGTATAGACATAACCTGAGGGACCTTATACCAGTGGCTAGTGCTCAGCAGCAGTGACCTTGGCTAGGGCAGGCCTGGGGAGTTGCAACTGGCCCATGACTGCCCTTCTCTTTTGTGCCTGAGCTCTGCTCAGGGTCTGTGGACAATCTGGCCCATAAAAAGGTATTCTCCTCATTCAGGATAAACTAACTGTGTTTGCCAAAATTAGCCAACAGAACTGTCAAATTCCATCTGCTACTTCTACTTTTGTCTACTGCCAAGCTGCCTCAACACCACACCAGCAGGAAATAAGCAACTAAGTCATTCCATATCCCCTCTATACTCTGCTTATCAGTTGTCATTCAACCCCTGCTACCTTCCCACCATCAACCACAGCCCACATATTTCCACCCTCATGCTTTTTCTCTCTTTCTGGTACCATTCCCTGGCCTGAACTGAGATCTAAATGGGCCCTCTCCATTATCCCCAGCTGGCATCTGAGAAAAGCATCATTTTGACGGGTTCACTAATGGGTGAATCCCTTCAAAATCTGATTCATTGAACTAATCAGCTGAGGAAGTGAAGAATATACACTGGGAATTTGATCTCTGCCGAGTTGCAATGATGCAGAGGGGATAACCGGAATTACTGAATATGTCTCATATGAACTCTAGATCAATGAAGTATGCTTGTGCATGAGATCAGAATTCTCAAGAGAGTCCAATAAGAATTGGATTTTTGCTTCTGTGACACTATTTGTTTTCCTTTCTTCATCTTCTCCTAACTTGTTTCTGACATGAGACCTTGTACCTGATGGTGTTCATTCTCAGAGCAGGCCACTTTATCATGAACTCTATGCAACTTTAATTTGGCCTCCTTGTGCATGATGTTGTCTTAAATTGCATGATCACATACTACTTCTTCCTCAGGATCCCTGACTTATTCAGTGTACAGAATGAACAATGCTCACTTCCGGATGTGTCTTCAGTACCCAGTTTACTTAGGCTTTGTCCCTAATCATCAACTGTCCACACACAAAACCCTCTCACTCAAATTTGGTGGTGATTTAAACCCAGATTAGCTGACCCAAGTGGGGCAAAGACTAGAACCTGGATACTTCTTTCACTTGGACTGGTAACCCACCCACTTTGGAGTAAAGTCTCAGGCTACATCACCTGAGAGTGTTGAAAGTCCTCCAATGCCTTCCCACAATTACCCCTTCATGTCCAAAATGACAGATAACCTTAATTTTGGGAATTCCTAACTTGGGCTTGACTTTGCAACTTTTGTGTTCTTTCATCATAGGGAATTTTATGTGTAATTTCCTAGGTTTTTAAAAAAGGAAACTGAAAAAACAGAAATTCCATCATGTCACATCATAGTAACATCCACATGGTTCATCAGCAGGCTTGGAATCTTTAGATCCTTTGCAGAACACTCTGACCCTTGAGCTCATGGAGAAAATGATAGCAGCAACTGGTTGTCATCCTTGAATGGACCAGCACTAGAAGGTGATGAGACACTTTGCCTGTTGGTTTCATGGATATTTGCTGACAGCAGAGGAATGGTGAGACCCAGGAATCTTGGGTTCCATTCCAGGCTCAGGAGGGGAATGTGCTCTAGTGGGTACAGTCTCTTCTGCCCATTCCCCCCAAGCATGACCCCTTCTGCCCTATACCTGCCTTAGTAATGTCTCTTCCCCCAGCTGTGGCTCATTGTCCCAGTCCCATTCTCTTTCATCTAACGAAGCCCATTCTCCATTCTTCAGGTTTCTCACTCCAGTGCCAGTCTTCTTATCCAGTCAGTCCCAGTCTCTCCCATCCAGACTCCCATCCTAGCTTCTCCCAGTCTCACCCTGCCCTACCAGACTGCTTGCCCAGCCTATCCCAGTTCCCTCCACTTGGCTCCTCATCCAATCTATCTCTCTCCTTCCCCACTTCCCATCACTCCCATACCCCCATTATCTCTGCCCATTGACTCCCAGTCGCAGTCTCCCTCTCTCAAGTTCTGCACCCAAGCAGGAGGCAGCACAGATCTGTGGACCTTCACATGTTGAAGAAAGAGAGGCAGCGGAGGACGAGAATGGGAATTGATGAAGAAAGTGTGGATGGGGTGTTGAATGATACCACTACTTATTTCCTTGCTTTTTATAGTTTGTGTTGGTGGCCTACGCAGTCTAACAAACTTCATTCACAATTAACATTTTTGTGCAGCTATAATTAATAAGAAGCTACACTAGCTAAATAAATGTACAAGTATGCTGATATAATATCCCCAACGACAAGGTTTTTATTGTGTTTGGGTGTTTACTCACTATTTACAAAATTCACTAAGTGTTTCCCAGTCATTAGTGAGACTTAGTGAGATATAAACCTAATATAGTTATAGACACTATCTATAGTATATAAATATAAGTGATGTCTACAATGGGTAAGCAAACTAAGACAAACATATATTGACCCTTGCCTATTGGACCAATAGCAAACTACTTAGCTGTCACACTCAAGCTCAGGAAAATAACTTATAAAAATGATGTACACACTGGACACTGACAAACCAAGGCAGAAAACTGTATAGCCAAGGACTTTTAAATGAAATCCTATGGCCACCAATCCCCATTTATTCAATCCTAAAGTCTGAGACTAATCCCCAACTCAAATAGTGTGAACAGTAATGACAGGAAATGGGGATGGAGTGCGGAGAAATGCCTAATCCAGCCAGATATTAGATCATTCAGGGTTTTCAGATCATAACTAATAGCTGGAATTGCACCCCAAAATGATGTGGAAGTTTGAGCAGAGCATGGAGCCCTGGGATAGTGCTTCATCTGTGAGAAAATGTGCAGCCACATGCTACAACAGCTAAAACTACTGAGTAGTTTTCAAGAGTTGCCCCAAGCAGATTGCACTGCAGCAGTCCTGCCTACATGTGTGGCAAAGGCATGAACACCTCTACCAAAGTTCACATCAGAAAGAAAAGGCTACAAATTATCAGTTAGCTGTGGAGAAAAAAATGCCATTCTGCACTAGAAAGATGACTTGATCAATGAGAGACTTTAAATGACACAGAGATCATTGAGACCTCTTTGTTTAGGGACAGATACATGCTTTCAACAAAGGAAGCAGGCAACCCCCATCGAATAGTTCAGGTGTTTCTCCTCGCTACCTCATTGGACTGACTCTCAACCAGTGCACTGTCATGTCAGCCTCTTTTTATCCAGAAATCAAAAAGCCAAGAAACTGAAGATAAGAGACAGAGATCAGCATCATCTGGATGTCATTATGGTTCCAAAAGCCTCACAAACTCCCTTAGTAATCTCACTTACACAATGACCAGGGAAATGACAAAATGGAACCCTGTGCAGGACTCCACACAAGAGCCCCTGAGGAAGGTGAGAAAAATCTAAGTTTTCACATATACAAAGTTGTGCTGTACCAAATTTATTACCATGCGTTCATACGGATCATCAGTTTCAGCAGCTTTGTCCAGGAGTTCACTGTATTCCAGTTCTTCACAAAGGTGTTGCAAAGTATTAAGAGGTTCATTTAGCTCAACTGGCATGGAGACTTTGGAGAGATCTTTACCAATATTATTTCTCAAAATATTCCACAGATTGATGTTACTGGTATCAGGACAGGGAGCTGGAAGATAAGTCCGACGTCCATTCCTGAATGCACCTCCTGTTAGCTCACCATTAAGTACTAAGGGGGAAAAGAATATTTTTGTATTGAAATCTCTCTTTTAAAAAACAATATTCATTCATGGGACCAAATTACCACTGGTGTAAGCAGGTCCAATTCCTTTAATTTCAGCTGAATTCTGCCTGATTATACCTGCAGTAAATTTGGTTCATGATCTGAAAACAATGTAAGTTTCTAAAGTTTTTTAAAAAATATGGTGTATACTTTGTCGGAAAACGTTGTCTGCAACACTGGTATTGTCTTCAGATATGTTATCACTCACATCACTGATATATGATTCATCATCAGAAGCCTAAAGAAGAAAAATTTAAAAATTAGTCAATGAAATCCAGGACATCAACTATATAGTAAAAATTCAAATAAGCTAGGCAAAACAAACATTCAAATGGTCCACGCTAAGCCTTGCAGAGCTAAAACTAGATCTACCAGATTTGTTTCTGTTTACACATGCAAATAACCAATGCCCCAATAGCACCAAGAGAAATCTTTTGCTCACCGAATTTTCCTGTGTTTTGGTGCCAAACAAAGCCTTTCAAACATATTTCATTTATGACTCTACATTAGACTTTGTTCACCCTTAGTTTCTCTTAATCAACTTCTACTGAAGTCTCCCCCGAAGGAGAGGATAAGAGAATAAACAACACTTAACAGATGTTAGTCGTATTGCTTAATGCAGTAGTGGAAGGAGCTAAGATACCGCAGTGATGAGTGTGGTATAAGCACCCACACAGAACAGGAGTCCATTAGTTTCAGTAGAAATTGGATCAGGCCTTAAAAGAGAGAAAAAGCTACGCATTCCACCTTCATCTGCTTATGTGTCTTTCTCCCTGTGTTCTACCACAACACTTGAGGTCAGCTGGGAATCTTTTGCTAATAGGTCCTTATTTTTTTATTTTTAAATACCAGGATTGGAGACACGGTTTAGCAGTACACAGCCCTCAAGCTCTGGAATTGGCTTTCCCTGTTCATTCATCAGAGTCCAAATCTGTTGACTTTCAGGTTTTTGCCTGCAATGGATGATTCTGTGGAATCAGCTTTATTTTGGGAATAGTTGATTTAATCTGAAAGTGTGTATATATATACATAAATGTACATATATACATACATGTAATATATTTGCTCTGAGTTTTTTTGCACAGGTATTTGTACACTGAAAAATAAAAATGAACACAAGTATTACTTCTCTCTCTTACTGCAATATGACCTATTGCTAACATTACTCCAACAGATAAAGGAATTCTAAATCAGGTGCTCAATCCAGTTTTTACAGTAATTTGACCTATGTTATTTCCTTCCACTTTAAGTTACCAAAGTTGCTGCTGTGAGGCTGTTGTATTTCCTGCTCACACTTAAATGTCATAGCACAACCCAAAATGACTGTTTTACCGCCACTGTACTGAAGCAGGAAGTCTATCTACGGTAATGACAAAGGGATGCTGCCAGGTTAATATATTTTAATGCCGTACTTCTGTTATAACTAGAGCTGTACGAATGACTATAAAATCGGGACATCTGGTCACCCTAGGTGTAGTTGTACATGGTACTATAATATCTAGTATGACACATTCAAATGCAAGGCTATTCAATGATACAGGGCAAGACTGTGTGCACAAGTATGGTAATTACATATGCAAATAGCTAATTAGACATTTATGAATTCATACAAGGCACAGATATATATATGAATGCATGGTTCAGACATCTCACCTGTAATCACAGTAATTGGGCATGCCAAAAAAAAAGCATGTGTACTTTTATACACACAGTACTAAAAAACCTGGCTCACAATCTCATTTGCAAAGCAGTTTATCATGAGGGCATCATAAAATGCTGTCTGGCACTTAAAGATTATAATCAATCAATTTTCCTAATGTATATTGTAAGCAGGCATCTCAGCGGACTTCATAACAATAATCAAAGTATGGTGCATGGTAAAAATATGTCTCTGCCCTGCATGCACTTGAGGCTAGTGGCTCCTCATAAACTTTCTTTTCTACCTGCTAACTCATGAAATGCCTTGCTGGCTTGGTAGGAAAGTGTTTGTTATCTACAGTAGGATGATGGATCAGTTAGCAGTGATGCAGTACAGCTTTTCCCAGACTGCTTCAGAATGACTGGATTTCCACTTTATATGTAATCAAGCCCTGGGGGGTAATTTTCTGCTTTCAGTTTTCCTGTCCAGTACACTGCGCTATAGAGCCAAGAGCAATTGTAATCTGGGGACTGCAGCATTTAACAGCTGAACAATGGGGAGCTCAGGACATGTGCCATTAGGGAGACATTAGGAAGCTAGTCAGCTTTCAAAGAGGAAATGGAAAAGCAGCATCAAGGTTTGCTCTCTGGACCAGGCCACTTGAAATTGATCCCGTGTCACAGCAAGTAGAATTACATTCCGTCCACACACCACACAATGCATAGTTCCACTCACTCACACTCACTCTCTCTCTCTCTCTCTCACACACACACACACACACACAATTATTCTCATCAGTGGAAGTGCGCGTGCGCGCACACACACACACACACACACTAATTACTGCTGTCAGGTGTTTTTAAAACCAGTTTTTTACACTATATTTTAAGCTTAACCTGCCTGATAAGCTCTCTTTAATTGGAATTTTCTATCCCGTAGAATATAAAATAAATTATATTAAAACACAGCTCAAGGGATGGCAAAGTTATGTAAACAGTAATTCCTGATTTTGAAGCTGCTTTTTCTATTCAGCTCGTATCAGTGTTAGATTATTTTACAAATTGTTTTTAAAAGACATCTGTGTTGGCCTTTCCAAACAAAATTCTCTTTTTCTAAAAAGTTGAAAATTCCAAAATATTACACAACGCGTGAAAACTTCAAAGTTAATGATTGTGAGGCATTGTGATTGTTGGCTCACAATCACATCATTGGATTGTGATTGTGAGCCTGTTGGGTGATAGCATAATGGAATGTGAAAGTATATACTGAAGACCATGTCACCGCACTGCAGATTTCTTGGATCGGCACTTGCGCCAGGAAGGTCGCTGATGAGGCTTGCGCTCTAGTTGAATGAGCTGTTACGATCGCTGGCGGAGGCACTTTTACTTGTTCATAATAGAATTTTATGCAGGCGGTCATCCATGGGGAGATCCTTTGGGAGACGACAGGTAGGCCTTTTCATCCACGACGAAAAGTTGTGTTGATTTATGGAAGCATTTAGTCCTTGTGATGTAGAAGGCCCAAGCATGTCTACCATCTAGGGTCTGCAGCCTCTGCTCCTCACCGGAACTATGTGGCTTGGGGAAGAACACCAGTATCTTGGTTATTATGAAACTGCGACATCACTTTCAATAGGAAGGTTGGGTGGGGCCACAGCTGGACCTTATCTTTATAAAACACTGTGTAAGGTGGTTCCAAGGGGAGGGCTCGGATCTCAGAAACCCTTCATGCTGAGGTGATCACCACCAGGAAGGAAACCTTCCACCAGACTAGTAGTAGGGAACAGGTTGCTAATAGCTCAAGGGGAGGGAGGGTGAACTGTTCTCCTCTCAGGGACCATGGGGGTGCTATTTGTGGCTCCTCCTAGTGGCTACAGTGTGGTCCCAGGGAGCAATGCCGAAGGAAGGCGACCTCTGGTAAAATTCTCCTGAACAGTGCCATACTGGATGGCAGTGTTCAGCTATGCCACAGACTATGCAGTGCCGGGAACTGGTGCTGGGTGTCCAGGGATTGATGCCACGCTGGTGAATGGTGCTGAGGTGACGGTGACCGATGATATGTCCCTGGTGAACCTCTCTTCCTTGTCGGGGACTGGAAACATGATGGGGACTGAAGCCGAGATGGGGACAGCTTCGCCCCAGTGCTGGAGATCGTGGCCGCAGTGTTGTAGACTGGTGCCTGGATGGGGAGCGATGCTGATTGACAACCCAGTGTGGCAGTCCCATGCCTGGCTTGCCTCTGGAGACAGATGCCTGCACTGGCTCTGGCGCCGAAGATAAGATTAGCAGAGTAGGAGGCACTGGGAGGGCCATTAAGTCTCTGGCCGCTGGTGTCGACGACACCATTAGACAAAGGGGCCCTCTTCCACTCCCAGGAGTCGGGAGTGGCTCCTTCAGAGGGCCCATGGCCCTACGCAGGGAGGTCAGTTCCGACTGCTCCTGGACGAGTGATTTGCCTGATGCTGGCCCTTTACTCGTCTCCGTCTTCTTGTCCCTCTTCGGCACAAGGGACCGGCCCCGCTGTTTCGTCTGCCACTTCTTTGGCATTGGTGATGGAGAGCGGTGCCACGAAGAGCACAGTGCCGGCGGGGTGCTCCGCACCAATGCTGAGGTGCTCTGCACCGAGTCCAAGCGAGCGGGTTCTGAGGCTGGTTTAAATGCCACTTCCATTAACAGAGCTTTCAAACAAATGTCCCTGTCTTTCTGTGTCTGCGGCCTGAAGCCCTTACAGATTTTACACCTGTCCTTCACATGTGTCTCACCCAGACACTTTAAACACTTATTGTGAGGGTTGTTGAGAGGAAAAGGCTTGTGGCATGCAGTACACGGTTAGAAGCCTAGGGACCGGGGCACGCTCTTTAGCCAGGTAAACGTCTCCAAGGGGACAACTACAACTAACTTCTTATTTTAAAACTATTTATAACTAACTAGAATTAACGGAAAAACAACTAGGTACTTGCGGACGCAAGAAAAGAGTCAGTCCAACAACTGTCACAGGCAGAAAGAAGGAACTGAGGGAGCTTACGGCCAGCGGCACCTCATATACTGCATCATGAGCGCGGCACTCCAGGCGGCACCGGAGCTGGCCCTACAGATACCACTAAGAAGAAAAAAGTCTCCGAAAGCCATACACATGGGTGCACACACACCTAACATGGAATTGATATGAGCAAGCACTTGAAGAACAGCAATACTTTGTACACCTGGTAGATCTACAAATTGAATTAAAGATTCCACTCTCCAGATAGAGAACCTTGGCCACACTGTCCTTGTAGCACCCTGTGCCAGATAATCGTGAGTTTTCTGGGTCAAATTGGCACACGCTACAGTGTATAAGTCAGTAGTGCTGAAAAGATGGAAGGAAAACATGGCAATTGTACAAGGTCACTTCATTACTGTGTTCTAAGTAGATTAAAAATAAATTAAAATAATTTTGTCAAGGTACTTTTAATATTGTCCACATGGCACTCCTAAGTGTCAGATATGGGATAAATGGTTTAAAAAATCCTACCAAGCAATATTTTTAAAGCTTAAATACACACAGAGAAAATATAGTTACATTCTTCTGTGGCATACAGCAAGCTAAAGAAAACAAAATTATGCTCTTGGATATGAAGCATTCTTTTTGGACTCATATTCCTCAAGGGTCATTTAAAAAGAAATTCATTTTTCATCATCCAAGATACCTTACAATGCTTCGCTTAACTCCAAAATTCCTAACAGTAATTCAGATTTGTCAAGAACATAGCAGAAAAATTAAATTAGCATCTGTTCTGCATTCCTTTGTAATCCCCTACATTAAAAAGCTCAACAGGGAAAGAGGGAAGGAAGGAATTAATTAGCTTCTCAAGTTTATCTGGGCACATATGCTACACTGTAACTTACTCACCAAGCTCTGCATGAAGACTGAAATTTTACCTCCTTTATTTTAAAAGACTGTTGTGCTAGAGAGATTAATACTAGATAATTATTAAATCCTGCCCTCATTGACTTATGGTCTTGGGGAACAGAAAGTGCCAGCAGGCCATCCTGCTAGTTCAAGGCAAAGCATATGTGCTATTCAACAGCAGGCCTATGCATGCTGCGTGGGTGGCAGTACATATACCAGCACAGAGGCCAGGTCCTACCCGTAGTGTGCTCCTGAACGGCTGTAACAGAGATCCTGTCCACTTGCTTCAGGAGGAAATGGGAAGAAATAGGCTCCATACCTCCTCTTCCCAATAAACACAGATGGCTTTTAGCCCGGGGTAGAACTTGACTTTTGTGAGTAATAGCAGAGCATATCCAAATGCAGCATCTGCCTTTTAGTTAGATAACAGAAGAGCAATATAGTTGGGGCAGCTGCAGAACGCCACATCACAAGAGAGGAATTTAACCCTTAGCATGAGTGTAATGTTCTAAGACAAAGGATGGGAGTCTGCAAAACTCATCTTTTCTCTCTCTCCCACTCCCTGTCCCCTATCACCTTCCTAAAGTCTCCCTCCCTGCCTGCTAACAAAGGCTATCTTAGCACAAGTGCTGAAAGTGCCCACTGCACAGGCAGAGACTCACCTCTCATATCAGCCTGATCATTGGGATGGAGCTGCTTTGGGCTCTGTGCCAGGAACTCCCCCCACTCTACAGTTGCTCACACTACTCAGAGCCATCTACCCCCGACGTCTTACGTGTATGAGGTAGGAGACAGGGCTGGTCACCAGGAAAAAGCGAGGCAGGGCAGAAGAACAGGAAGGAAGAGGTTCTTTCCAAGGGAAGTGGTGGGAAGGAGTTTTGGGACTGGCTCTTCCCACCATTCCTGGATAGGTCTCACGTCCCATCAGCCACAGATCCAACCTCTTTCCTGGCACAATGCCCCTTAATGGGTACTGCCAAACCCAAATAAACTGGCCAGTCTGAGCTTGTAAAGTATTTCACACTGCCCTATGGCAGGCCATATGCAGAATGGTATTTATTGTAGAACAGGAAAAAAAACTTTTTGAGCATCCTCCAGGTCACTTTCTGTTCCTCAAAATTTGTGTGTGTGTGTGTGTGTGTGTGTGTGTGTGTGTGTGTGTGTGTGTGTGTGTGTGTGTGTGTGTGTGTGTGTGTGTGTGTGTGTGTGTGTGTGTGTAAAAATGAATGAGAGAAGGAGAAAAAATTGGTATTTTATTGATATTTTCCCCTTGAATAAATGTATCAGTTTTGTCAGGTATTCCCTGGTTTCTTGCCTCTCTATGTACAGATTGATCAGCAGGTATTAACTAAAAGAACACCTCCCTGGGTGAGCAATCCGTAAGACTCTGTTTTCCTGCCTATCATCACAATGGATGCAGTACCACAACAAGGTGATTTATTATTGTGTGATAGCAGCACAGGCAAGGTGCTCAGGGAAGCAGGAAGCTGAACATTCATTTGGACTCCTTGGAGAGGTTTATTCTAATTATAAAATTAAAAGGTTTTCATTTTAAAACAAGAACAGTAATAATAATAATAACTAGCTTTATTTATAGCGCTTTATATCCAAAGATCTCAAAGCACTTAAAACAATTACATTAGCTGGGGGGTGGTTTCTGAAGGACCCTCCTGCGAGCAACTTAGGTAAGGCAATTATAGGCCTGGTCTACACTACAAACTTAAGTCGACAGAAGCCACCTTACGTCGACCTAATACTGTGTACATCTACACTACCAGATCCCCTCCGCCAACCTAACTCACCTGAAATATGAACTTCATTACTCCATCTCCGTGAAAGACGTAGCACTTAAATCGATGTTGATGGGTTGACAGAGAGGCAGTGTAGACACAGCATTGTGAAAGTCAACTGAGCCTCCAGGTGGTGTCCCCAATGCTCCGCTGTGATTGCTCTGGAGATCGTCTTCAACTCTGTTGCACAGCAACCAGGTACACAGGAAACAGCCCCTCCCCTGTTAAACTCCTGGGAAATTTTGAATTCCCATATCCTATTTGATCAGCGGGGAAAGCTCACCAGCATAGCTGGTCATGGCAACTCAACATCCCAAACATGCTCCAGTTTGGAGTACACAGGAGGTGGTGGATCTTTATGTTTGCAATAAAAGTCAATGTTTCACAAATGAAATACTCTTTATTTATTCCAATCATGGGGATTGGTGGGCAGGGAGGGGAGGGGAGGGGAGGGGAAGGGGGAAGGGAAGGTACAGGGAAATTGATGCAATGGAGAGGAAGGTATGGGAAGGCAGAATGCAGATATGCGGCACACATTATTCTGTCTCATTACTGAAACAGGTTTTCAGAGCCTCCCAGAGATGCAGAGCTCTTCTTATTGCCTTGGTATCTGGCTGCTCAGAATTAGCTGTCAACTTATCCACCTCCATGCCCCACCCCTGGGGAAATTTCTCTCCCTTTGCCTCACAGATATTATGAAGCATACAACATGCAGCGATAAAAATAGTGATATTGCTTTCACTGATGTCTAACCTGATAAGCAAACTACACCAGTGACCCTTTAAATGTCCAAAGGCACATTCCACCACCATTCTGCGCTTGGCTCAGCCTATTGTTGAACCGCTCCATACTGATGTCCAGATGACCAGTGTATGGTTGGGAGCAAGGGGTAGGCTGGGTCTCCCATAATCACTATTGACATTTCAACATCATCAGTGGTTATTTTGCAATCTGGAAAGAAAGTCCCTGACTGCAACTTTCTGAACAGACCTGTGTTCTTAAAGATGTGTGATTCATGAACCTTTCCTGACCATCCCATGATGATGTTGGTGAACTGCCCTCTGTGATCCAACAGTGCTTGCAACACCATTGAAAAGTATCCCTTTCGGTTGATGTACTCTTTGGCAAGGTGGTCTGGTGCCAAGGTAGGGATATGGATGCCATCTATCACCTCACTACGGTTAGGGAACCTCATCGCCACAAAACTATCCCCTATGTCCTCCACATTGCCCAGAGTCACTACCCTTCTTAGCAGACGTCAATTAATGGCCCTGCACACTTCGATCACAACATCTCCCACAGTGGATTTACCAATTCTGAATTGATTCCCACTGATAGTACTCTGGTGTTGCAAGCTTCCACAGAGCAATCGCCACTCGCTTGCTTCTCCACTGTCACAGCAGATCTCATTTTAGTGTTGCTGCGCTTCAGAGCCGGAATAAGCTCTGCACAGAGTTCCTGGAAAATGGCCTTTTGCTTTCAAAAGTTCTGCAGCCATGCTCGTCATCCCATAGCTGCATAACGATGCAATCCACCTGTCAGTGATTGTTTCCCAAGACAAGAAATGGCATACCATTGTGTTCAACTGCTGCATGACTGCCAACTGCAACCAGGAATTGTTCTGTTTTATGCTTTGAAGCAGAGCTGCTTGAATGACATTGCAATATTCCATGCAGTTGCTTCTGTCTTGGCTGTGGAAATACCACAGGATAAGTTGCGAGGTGTTTGTAATGCTCACAAAAAGAGAGCATAGCTGAGCAGGACCCAGGCTTCTTGGGCGATAGCATATGCACAGCTAAGCCAGGCTTTCGAAAAAAGGTGAAAAAAAGGATGGGTTGTTTGCTGTTGATATCAGGGCAGGGAGGAAGGGAGGAAACTGCATCATGGGAGGCCAAAGCCATGTTCCCATTCCCACCTGCGACAATGTTTTGGTCCCATGGGTCTTTGCAAGCCCTTCCCAAAAGCCTCTGCAGCTAGTTGCACTGTGGGATATCTACCCATGGCACACTGCTCTGTGCATTAATGCAAGTGCTGCTAGTGAGGACACACTCCACCAACAGAATTAATGTGGTGTGGACACGCCCAACCGACTTAATTACTGTGGCGGCTGGATGTCGACTTAAATTAAGTCGACTTAACTTTGTAGTGTAGACATGCCCATAGATTCCAGTCTTTGGGGACTGGAAACACTTACTTCAACCAGGGCCTTGAGATTAGGGAAAGCAAGGAAGAAAAGTGTGGTTTTTCATAGCTCCAAAAGGGGCTAAAATATGTATTTTATTTACTTTAAGGGCAAGTCCAATATTACAGTTAAAGAAAAGTCTGGTTTTTGAACTATGGCCAGGTTTTACAAAGAGCTAAGCACCCATCAGCTTGCTTGAGATAAAAACAAAAACACGAGGGGCCTTTGCATGCTTACACTGCTTAGAGATTTGTTCCCTTTGCTCAAACTGGCAGCAACTGGCACTGGATTTCACCTGGTGGAGCTGTGGAATCTCCAGTGAAGCCTATGAAAGTACTTCAGCTGGCACTTAAATTGCCTTAAACAGAGAAACTAGCTAGTCTCTTCTTCTTTTTTTTTTTTTTTTTTTAAAGATGCTTTTACTCTGAGCTACTTCCAGCCTTAGATGTGGCAGTGGGTAGTAGAATACAAAAGAGTTTTAAAAGTGTCCTGTGTCTCTCTCTTCAGAGGTGTTTTAGTCCGTGTCATGTTAACATTAAAGGCTCCTCACACCAGATGCTCTGAGGTTGAAGCAGAATCTGCAGCTGCTGGTTCCAATAAACAATTTTAAGGTCTTATTTGTCTATGGATCCCATGGGCAATGATGTTTCTTATGTGTTTTAAATTAATTAAAATTATTGGGGGGTTTTATTTTAATGTCAAGATACCGGATATGGAAACATCTGGCTGGGGAATTCACTCTCTGAGCTAGTCTGTAATCTCGAGAAATCTGCTGAATCAGCACTCTGCAAAGACACTTCTCCTCTCCCAGGGAGTTTGGGTGTTCAGGGCAAAAAACCGTACACTTGCTCCCAATCCTTTCACATCAGTCAGTGGCCATGTAACAACAGGATGTTGCTCCCTCCCCCTGAACTGTGAAATCACTTTTTCTTGTGTCGTGTAGAGTTTGGAAAGTGAAGCCTGACAAAGTGTACAAGTGCAACAAAGCTTAACAGCAGGCAAGGTAACAACAGGGGGCTGGAGAGAAGATGATTGTTGTAGCTCTTAATGAATGCGGCTGCAAACCTTATCACTAAAGGCTCAGGATTCAACAAGTACGATATTTGGAAAGATGAAGTGATTCCATTTAGAAATTCTACAAAAGCACTTTTAAGAAGATGTAGTTAAAAGCAAATGATTATTCACAAAAACCACAGTAGGGGATTTAGAGAAACTGTACAGCACAAACAGAGGAAATACATAAAGGGAAGTTCCACATGCCACTTACAAAGCATGGGTGAATTCTATAGTGCAAATCCTCAGCACACCATTCCAAAACGCTATGTAAACGTCTGGAACACCACAGGGGAGTTAGGGATGACAGCATTATTCTGTGGCCTGAACTGTTCCTGACTGCTTTAGTTTGCAGTTTGAATGAGCCCTTTGCACAGTTTTCCAGGTACTGCCTACACCTCTGGTCACAGAGATTGACTTTGTGCACAGTAATTTGTTTTTAAATTCAGATGGTTTTATCCAGATTAGTGGCCACCCACAGCCACACATAATGGAACCCTTCCACCTTATCCTTCTATGGAGATTTACATTGTCTAGCAAGGATATATACCAAATATATTGTATTTCTACACAATAATTCTAACTGCTGTTGCTCTCCATGGAACACTAAGAGTCTCAGGTTTATTTGTAAATGCTACAGACAGAAAATTTCGTAATTAGGGTCAAAGGTTCATTCAGTAATTGTTGTCTTCTGCTATCTGATTCCATATTTACTACATTTACTGACAAACAGCACAAGACACACTGCCACGGCCTACCTCATTTTCTGACGAGCTTGCTGACAAAAGCACTTCCTGCGCATCAAAGAATTCGGAGACAGATTCGGACATAGAGAGCCTACTGTCATTAGAAACTTGCTGGGACAATGGAAGATTGACATGAATTTGTTCACCTGTCTGTAAACAAAATAAACATAAGGATGTAAAATATTATTTCTAATACAGCAAAATGGTGCATACAAGGTAAAAGATGCTGTGCAGGAAAAGTTATCCACATGAAACACCTGTTTAAGGTACATATATGGGCCAACATTTCCATAGAAACTCGTATACAATTAAAAAATGAGACTTGAAATATTAGAGAAAAATGCACTCCTCTGAATAATTACACATTTATAAAAATAAGATGTATTCCTTCATTGGATCCCTATTCAGAAGCAGTTATAAGTAAGCTTCAGTAGTGTGTATAATCACGGATCAGGATTCTGTACCCATAGGAACAGCTTTGCAGACTTCTGTTGTATAGTGCAAAAGCATTGCAATCATGAACTCCAGAGATGTTTGGGATGGAGATGTCTTTCATAATACGTTTTATCAACCAGCATGGGAACTAGCCTTGATACAACCAAAACAAACAAAAACAAAAAACAAAAAATGGCTTTCCAGGCTGGGGAATTATTTGTAATTATTATTTTCAAAGTTAATGCACCTCTTAATTTCAGTAGTGACATCATAACCTCTTGAAATATGGCTATGGTCAGAAAAGTGACTACTGCAAATTCTTACTCCATACAGCTATTCCCTGTGTGTACTCAGAGTCATATTTGGATTACTTTGGATAACAATAAATGTTCACTGATATTAGCACCAAAAAGCCAATACTGCTAAGGAGAATGAGCTGGTGTGGCTTGAATCAACAGAGTTGTATGCTATGGGATAGACTACTCTTTCCATGGGACAATTCAAAGAGTTTCCCCTATATCCCTGTGATGTTTTCCCTATATCATTCCACTGAGGTGGGGGGAGGAGTTGGGGCTGCTCCACTGTGGAATGAACAGGACATTCTGTCCCACACTCCCCAGATACTTAGTGAGATACATGAAAGCAGTGGAGGCTCTGCAGAAGACCAGAGCCAGCATACAGAGGCTCTGTGACTCCACACAAGCCCTTCCCGCCCTTCCTGTCACTCTTCTGACCCTCTAGCATTGGGGCTCCATTAGCATCATATGGCCAAGGCTTTCTCCACAACCAGCTGCCCCCAAAACGCTCCCTGAAAGGAGGTTTCCACAGTTATCATCCCTTCCCCTTGTGATGGCCCTCAGACCTACAGAGCAGCCTCTATGGCATCTGGGAAAAGGAGGTACATGAGCAGATCTGGGGGCCACAATCTGTCTCAGTTATAATTGATGATGATGCTTGAACAAGAAAAGGGCCAGTGTGGCACTCAGATCCCAGCAGGAGCTTACATGGCCAGCAGTTAGAAAATATAGCTTTACTTTTGAACTGCACACATTTGACGCAGTATGGAAGTTGCTGAGACACAATACACATGGAACCCAACTAAATCATTCCTGTTTGGAGTACAACTGCACTCCTTACTAACCTCTGCACAGAGGCGCTGCAAACTCTTTTGTTGACATTTTAGCCCAGACAAGGTACAAATACAATAACACTATTTTATAAAGTTGTCTTAAGTTGTACATTAGTTAATTATAAATACAAAATAATAGGTTAAACACTATTCTTTTTTTCCACTTATGTTTACGGGAATGGATGTTCAAGTGATGGGGCTATTGTGAGCTTGTTGATGCATTATGGTGTTTGATCATCATCAGAGGGGACTAGTTTGTTGTTGTTATTTATATGAGCAGGCCATTAAAGTTTTAAAATTTTGTATGAACTGTTTTTTTAAATTAGTGTAATGCACCAGAGCTGAGGAAATGTGCTGAAGAAATCAAATTAAACAAAGTAATAAATGTTTGTAAATATGACAAAATGTGAATACTTCAGCCTAAACTTGATTAAAAAAATACTGTGGAGTGCGTTTTTAGAAGCATAACCTTCCTTCAGCAGCAACAAATATCACCTGCACAATGAATTGCTGGAACAAATCTGATGAGCTGGATGGGCAGCTGCTCAGATTTCTGCATGTAATTCATTTCTGGGGTACAAAAATGTGGGTGCAAACAGGAAGGCCACATATCAGCCTAATTGAAAAATATACCCACATTGTACATACGATTACATTACTGAATGATCAAGAGAAGGAGTCAAATTCAGACCTGGTGAAAGCAGGTCCAGCTCTATGAACTCCAACATTCAGACCCATGTATACCAAAAAAAATATATATATATATTTGAAAAGTAATAACTAAATAATGTTAAAGTTAAACAACAAAATAAAATCAATAAATAAAAAAAGTCTGTGTTAAGGCTCTAACTCCATACTATCATGCCTTTCCATTGTTGGACATGTTATCCTCCATCTACAGATTCCATGACACTGCACTCCAGTAAAATTGTATTTTGGACTTTCCAAAATAAAACACACACACACACAAATAACTTAACATAGATTTACACTATTCTTTTTTGTTAGGAAAATAATTCAGAGACAAATGTTACCTTAGTTGAAATGGCTTGACACATCTAAAAAACACATTTCTGAATGGAAATGCCGATGGAAAACATGTTGGTGAAATACCAACACAGACAACAGTGACAGACACACAACATTAATTTGTAATATATTATATCTGCCCAAATTCAGAACTACTCTTTTTGTGAAGTAAACTGAACGGCCATTTACATAAATACTCTATTGGAGGTACTTTTTGTTGATTGAGGATAGAGAAGAAGTAAGGAGCAGATCCGGCAACCACTTACTGCCTACATAGCTCTTACTCTGTTCAGTGATCCCCTTGACTTCACTGTGATAAATGCGAAGTAATACACATTGGAAAACATAATCTAAGCTGTACATACAAAATGATGGGGTCTAAATCAGCCGTTACCACTCAAGAAAGACATCTTGAAGTCGTTGTGGATAGTTCTCTGCAAATATCCATTCAACATGCAGTGGCGGTCGAAACAGCTAACTATTTTAGGAATCATTAGGAAAGTGATATGTAATAAGCCAGAAAATATCATAATGCCACAGTATAAATCCATGGTATGCCCACACTTTGAATACTGTGTGCAGTTCCAGTCACCACATTTCAAAAAAGATTTATTAGAATTGGAAAAGGTACAGAGAAGGGCAACAAAAATGATCAGGGGCATTAGGGCTATAAAATCATGAATGACGTGGAAAAAGCGAATAAGGAAGTGTTATTTACTCCTTCACATAACACAAGAACCAGGGGTCACCCAATAAAATTAATAGGCAGCAGGTTTAAAATAAAAAAAAAAGGAAGTACTTCTTTGCACAACGCACCATCCACCTGTGGAACATATTCCCAGGGGAGGTTATGAAGGCCAAAACTATAAGGGGGTTCAAAAAAGAACTAGCTAAGTTCATAGAGGATACGTCCATCAATGGCTATTAACCAAGATGGTCAGGGATGCAACCCCATGCTCTGAGTGTCACTAGCCTCTGATTGCAAGAAGCTGTGAGTGGACAACAGGGAATGAATCCCTTGATGACTGCCTGTTCTGTTCATTCCCTCCGAAGCACCTGGCATTGGCCACTGTTGGAGGAGAGGAGATCGGGCTAGATGGACCAGCGGTTTGACCCAGTATGGTCATTCTTAGGTTCTTATAACCACCTACAGTAATAAGCACTATGTCCCATAAGCATTTGCAGAACTGGGCCCTGATATACTGCAAGCAACCAAGATACAGTCATTCTCAGATACTCGTCTGGTTACATAAAAATACAACAGAATCTCACTAATTCCCACACAATAATTTATACTCAAAGTCAGTGGGGTCTCTCCATTTCTCAGAAGAGATTTAATAGCAGAGTTCTCCATTGAGAACTTCCATTGCTAAAACTTCACTACTTTCATGAAAGATACTACATAATATTCTCCTTGCTTTTTATATATAAATGTGCTTGTTCACTTACATGCCAATTTGCAAAATTCAGTAATTTGCAAAGGGTCTCTCAGTTAATAGTGAGAATTAGCTAGGTTCGATTGTACACTAATTCCATTAAAGGCCAAAGTCTTACCTCATCAGGACTAGGGATAATATTTACACTGACAACCTGATCACAAATAACAGACTCAGAATGTATTCTGTTCAAGCGACTCCTTAGTTCAGCATTCTGGTTGAGAGCCTTGAAATAAAAATTGCACATTTAAATTCAAATTAAAAAGCAAGCATAAAACAGAGCAAAAATACAGCAGATGAACTACACACTTCTCAGAAGTGTCCTAATAAATTACAAAAACTCCTCAGCTGTATTTTTAGGCCCTTTCTGGCCATCAGTTATTTGATTGATATCTTTATTTTTTTCCCCTTTCATTTCAGCAATTTTCACACATTAAGGTAAGTAATGTTCTTCCATAACAAAGCATTGGTATTCTGCCCATCTTACAGTGGTGTACGGGGGGGGGGAAGGGCAGGAGGGCACCAGCCTTGAGAGGACACCGACCAGGCCCATGTGGGTAGGGGGGCCGTTGCACTGCTTGGGGACGGGACTGGCGCCAGAGTGGCTCCTGACCAGCCGCTGAGAGTGTATACGGGGAGGGGCAGAACGGCCGGGCCACCCTGGGCGCTGGGGGCTGCTGCGCTCTGCCTCTGAATGGCTGAGTGCCACTGGAAGCTCTGGGCGGCTGGCCCCGTAGCAGCACAGGCACCCCCCGGAAAGGGGGGGAGGACCGCAAATGCCAGCATTGGCCCCTGGGCGCTGGAGACCAACGGTATGCCACTGCCATCTTGGTTCTTTGTGTAGCTCAAACTGTTTGGGAAATATACCAGTGGGTTATGCACATTCTGAAAATGGGGTGTGAAAAGAGCAAGGAAGAATGAAACTGCATCAGATTACTAAGGTGAAATTCCACACATGCCAAAAGAGGCACCACTTGTGTTACAGCTGTTATGCAGGTACTCAACCTGGGCTGCCACCATGAAGAGCAAATGAAAGGAAATAGCTAACTCTACTGCAAAAACAGAACAGTTAGCTCATGACATGATTTTCAAATACTCACATGAAGGGAAACATACAGTGCATACACAGAACATTAGGATCAACTTATACACAGCCCAAGGTGAACAAGACCTTCACAGATAAATACACAATCAAGATTCTTGCTCCAAAAGGTTTAAACTCTAAATAGACAAAAAGTGGACGGAGGGGATACAATGGAAAGTAAGTTAACAAGCAATAAAGTTAGTTCATATTCTTTCTATTTTAATTTCCTATTGTCAATTTTGTTAACACATCCTGAGGAGAGGATTAGGTTTTATATGTCTCTTGGTGGCTGTGTGTGCTTTAAGGAGGGAGTTGCAGGGAGTCAGGAAAGGTATTTCAGGAGATGACACACAGAAAGGGCATATAGACAAGACCAAGAAGAATATATCTCCACCGCAATTAGATACCTGTGGCTGGCCCACACCAGCTGACTGGGCTTGTGGGGCTCCGGATAAAGGGCTGTTTAGTTGCGGTCAAGCTGTGCCCTCCCTCACCATCCACATCTTGCAGCATCCTAGAGCTAGGTCATCAGCCAAGCCCAAATGTCTACACCGCAATTAAATGACCCCTTAGGTCTATAGTGCAACTAGACACCTATGGCGGGCCATGTCAGCTGACTTGAACTAAGGGGCTCAGGCTAAGGGGCTTTTTAATTGCAATGTAGATGTTCAGGCTTGGGCTCTGGGACCCTCCCACCTCGCAGGGTCCTACAGCCTGGGCTCCAACCCGAGCCTGAGTAGAAATGTCTACACCAATAGTTCTCAACCTGTGGTCTGCAGACTGCTGGGGTTCTGTGGACTATGACTCAGGGGTCTGCGAAAGACTTGGACTGAAAACTGACTGAACAGAATTCAACTATATATACACACAGACAATAGATTTCCAAAGGGTCCGCACCTCCATGTGAAATTTCCAAAGGAGTCTGCAAATGAAAATAGGTTGAGAAACACCAGTCTGTACCGTAATTAAACAGCCGCTTACAGCCTGAGCCCAAATCAGTTGGCAAGGGCCAGCCATGGGTTTTTAATTGTCATGTAGCTATACCAAAGGGGGCGATTAGCTGTGACACATTAGTGCGACAAAGGGGCAATATTATTCTTTTTGTTATCTGATCTCAGCTCATCTAATGTAGGAATCCGCACTGCTCTCTAGCATCCAAATACTTCCCCTCTTGAAATCAATGGAGTTTTCCAATAATAAGCACAGAGACAGAAGGGTCTGTAGAATTTGGGTAGTGCAGTAACAGAATTCTTTTAGTCCTGTTTTTAAAGTAATTAGTTGCATCAGATGTGTGGCTGTTCTTGTTTTGTTTTCTGTTTGAGGCATTCTGTTAAGCTGCTGTTAAATCAAGATAAAGGAAAATATTACAAATATCAGCAAGAGTCCTGTGGCACCTTAAAGACTAACAAATATATTTGGGCATAAGATTTCCTGGGAGTTGCCCACAAAAGCTTATGCCCAAATAAATTTGTTAGTCTTTAAGGTGCCACAGGACTTTCATTGTTTTGCTAAAAACAGACTAACACGGCTACCCCTCTGGAACTCATATTACAACTATGTATATTTAAAAGGAGGAAATGAATGGGAGCCTGAAAAGTTTCTACAAATTCCTGTAACTATACTTTTCATTGACTGTGAGAACTCTTGGTATGAAGTGCTAATGGAGCAGTTAACTCCTGATGATTAATGTATATCACAATTCTAGGGAACTATGTCATATATACAACTACTTTTAACAAACTGTTCCATTAAACATGTCATGATTTGACCATGGAGAGCTGTTTATTCATGGAGAGCTGTTTTATAGTTAGGCCTCTGTGAAATCTTTCAGGCAAATATTTTATTCACCAAATATTCACCAAAATATAACCAAAACTATTTGTGTCAAACTCAACAAACAGTTTCAGTCAAGAAAAAGAAATAGAAAAAGTCAAAAAGTTGCATTTCTATATCTTCAAAATGACACATTTTAATTTGTTGTTTCAAAATTTGCCTAAATTTAATTTTTTTAAAATGGTTTAAAAAACCAGAAATGAAACAAAACATTTTGTGTCAAACAAAACATTTCAGTTGACTCAAACTGATTTTATGTTCAATTTTTGTTTTTGTTTGGGTCTACCTGAAACTAATCTATTTTTTTTTATTCAGCCAGCAAACTGAAAAAAATCAATTATTTGCATAGCTCTATTTATAATGTATGCTGGATGGCCAAAATACAGTCCATGCACTGAATAAAGTGTTCATCTGCATTTCCCCCTCCATACGGTATCAGTTGTTCCACAGTATCACAGTGACTATAGATTGATTTGCTCCTGACTGTTCCCTCTGGACGTCTTCATCTCCTCTCACCTTTGGTACAAACTCCCTTGTCCATAGCCTTCCCAATCCCCAGCTCTCTACATACTAGTGTGTGTAGATTGCTGCCACTGATATTCTCACATATGCCTGAAGTGCAACCACACCCATGAACATCTCCACTAGCGTGTCATTTATTTCAGGATCCAGTTCAAATCTGCCTTCATTATTGTAAGTCCTCAAATTCCTTGCCTCTTACTGCTCTTCTCCCACTTCCCTCACTGCTCTAGTACTAACCTCTTCCCTTACTCACTCCAGTGTTGTTGCACAAGCCTTATCCTCCTCAGCTCCTGCATCTCACATCTAATCTCAGATGAAAAATCATGGTGTATCTTTTCTCCACTGTCAGCGCTGCTTATTTTCTCTCTCCCCAGGCCATAACATTTATTTAGAAGAAAACTCCAGTTCTTCCTTCCTCCGCCAAAACTGAACACTACTCAGATCTGCAACAAAGTCAAATAAAATTCATTATTTTGACTTAGCATTATCATTAACAAAAGAGAGAACATTTTCAACCTCTGCTATGGCTCTCACTGACCTTATTGCATGATGGCTGCAATTTTCTTACTAACAGTTAAGGCGTAAGAGAAATTAGGACAGGACAGAACTCATTCTGCATTGCAGTCAATGGGAAAAGCTCTGGATTTAGCACCATTTTTAAGTACATTTCATTTTATTAAAAATAGCACATGTATTTTAACTTGTTTCTTTTTCCTATTGCCAAATATCTCTACCTGAAATTCCTGGAAGCTAAGTCTATGACTATGCCATTGTCCCTGAGAAATGGTGCATCTCTCACCTCTGTCCCTATTCCCTCATTCTTTTGGTTTGTATGGTTCTCAGAGTTCTTCCTGGGACACTCCCTCACACATAACCCGCCCTCATCTAGTGGGATCTAGCCAAGACCCCCATTCTCATTTAGCAATATGGGAAGAGCAAGGTGGAGAGGACCGCCCAGTTGAGAACCCATGTTTATTCCACCATGCCGCCCGACCTTGTCTCTAGACTCCAACTATCTTCTGAGAAGTCATTTGATGAGTGTCCTGGCAAGGGGAACAGAGATTAGATATGCACCAATTCACAGTTTGGGAGGTGCAGGTTACTTATCTATAACTGAAACACCTGCACGTTGTCTGACAAAACTATAATTACTTGCATTACTAGGTTTATATTCTATAAAAGTGTACCTAAAAATCAACATTCAATGTCCAGTACTTTCCCCATTAATTTAAAAGCAGTCCAAGCTCATTCCTGTCCTTTCTCTTAAGTCTTGCTTTCTACCAAACAATTGGAAGCCTTCAGACAAAAAAAATTCAGAGCCATCCACAGCCATAGGAAAGTTGAAACTTCAATGTTGATTTCTTAAATAATATTTGTCATTTTCACTTTTACTACAGTATTTAAAACTGCCCATACAATCCTTGATAGGGAAAACCAAGAGTTTTCCTTTAACTCTATAACTGTATTATTTTATCTGCTTCAAATGATAATTCTTGCAGGTTTGTAAATGTGATGAATGGGCTGCATATAAATTTGAGTAACAGTACGCAACACTGTTGCAGTCAGTGCTAGGGAGTATATGCCCATTGTTTGGAGCTGAGAGGACAATGCATACTGAAGTTAACACTGATGGATACTAATTTTTAATTGCTGATTTTGCTTATTTGTAGTGACAATTTTGGATCCAGACATGAGAGAACATCTGCTGGAGGTAGGGAAGAGATGGGAATATGAAAGAAACATGTTACAGAAAATGCTGAATATCTACAGATATAGTTCTCTGGAAACTGACTGTTTTAGAAATCTATATAAATATCCTCCATGTTGAAATTTGGTATTTAAAAATGCATTGAAGAAATGAGCATTGTCCAGGCTTCACTGCAGTGAAGAACAATTATCTAGGGTGGTCTGTTTCTGCCTGTCTATCTTAGCGTTTTGTACAGCTGCTCATTACCATAGAATCTGAGCACTTTCCACATTGATTAGATCTTGAATAGCAAAATCACTAGTGGACTTCAAGGAGTCTCTGACTTATTCTCTCTTTTCAGGTTATAGAAAGCTCTGCTTGGGCTAGTGGCTTTATGTATGGGTTTTTTGGAGCAGGCAGGTGGGGCCATGAACAAATGGGGAGCAGGAGTAGTTGTGAATGTCATTCTGGCTATGGTGGAGGAGGTAGTAATGTTGGGAAGGAGTCAATTGAAGAATACTCAGGGAAACTCTTTCTATTTTACTTACAACATGCACATTATAGTAATATGTTACTATCTTGAACAAAAATGAATCAAAAATCAAAAACAGCAACAAAATTTTCACATATACAGCTCTGCATTCAGAACCTCCTGCCACACTGCTTCTAAAATGCTACTCTCAAAAAACAGAAACGGCCACATCTGCCTCAGGATTAATAATCCCATACTCACATACTGTGAAGTCGTATTTTAAAAACTTAAGTGAGGGGTCATTCAATGTCAGTCTTCTTGGCAAACTATCTAATGAGAACCAATCTCAGGTTGGAGTGAATTTATTTAGAATTCTTCGGTTGAACAATAAACTAGGATCCTCATACTATATATGAAAAGAATCTCTGCCTTCATGACAAATAGTTTTGTCAACATGGCAACGAATCTGTAAATAAGTATCACAAACAAGTACCTGTTAATGATATGATAGCATTTTCTGACATTAGGGAGAACCGCATGGTGACTTGCCTGCCAGGTGCAAAGGTTGAGGATCTCTTGAGACATCTAGGCAGACTTATGTGTAGTGCTGGGGAGGAGCTAGTGGTCGTGGTACATGTAAGTACCAATGACATAGGGAAGGATAAGAGAGAGGTCCTGGAGGCCAAATTCAGGCTGTTGGTAAGAGATTGAAGTCCAGGCCCTCTATGGTAGCATTCGCTGAAATGCTTCCAGTTCCACGCACAGGATCAGTTAGACGGGAAGAAGTGCAGGGTCTCAATGCGTGGATGAGACGATGGTGTAGGGAGGAGGGGCTCAGATTTATTAGGAACTGTGGAACCTTTTGGGAACCTATACAGGAAGGACAGGCTCCACCTAAACCAAAATGGAACCGGATTCCTGGCACGTAAAATAAAAAAGGTTGTAGAGCAGTTTTTAAACTAAGAGCTGGAAGAAAGACGACAGGTGCAGAGGAACACGTGGTTCAGAGAGAACGTCCATTAGAGGAGGATCTATTAATGGAGATTGTCTATATTCTAATAAGAAGGAGAGGATGGAAGAGGATAAAATATGGATAGGATCTGATGAGAAATAGTCAAATGAAAAAGAGTCCCATTCAATTACATCACATAATGGCAGACAGCTGAAAAGTGACAATTTTTAAGTGCTTATATACAATGCTAGAAGTGAAACGTAAACTTGGTGGAATGAGGATAATAAATGGTACACAGTAATACCAGGAAAATATATTGGAAGGACAAAATAGGTCAAACTGGTGGGGGAGTGGCACTGTATGTGAAAAAAAGCATAGAGTCAAATGAAATAAAAATCTTAAATGAACCAAACTGTGCCACAGAATCTCTAGGGATAGTAATTCCATGCTTGAATAATAAGAATATAGCAGTAGGGATATGCTACCACCTGACCAAGATGGTTATAGTGACTGTGAAATGCTCAGGGAGATTAAGGCTATACAAATAAAAAATTCATTAATAATGGGAGATTTTAACTATACCCATATTGATTGGTTACATGTCACCTTAGGATGGGATGCAGAGATAAATTTTCTTGACATCTTAAATGACTGCTTCTTGGAGCAGCTAGTCCTAGAACCCACAAGCGGAGAGGCAATTCTTGATTTAGTCCTAATTGGAGCACAGGATCTGGTCCAAAAGAGGAATATAGCTGAACCACTTGGTGATAGTGATGAAAACATAATAAAATTTAACATCCCGGGGGGGGAAGAAGGGTAGGGAGGGACACACACCAAAGCAGCCCACCATGGTAGAAAGGGAAACTACACAAAAATGAGGAAGTTAGTTAAACAGAAATTAAAAGGTGCAGTGCCAAAAGCGAAATCCCTGCAAGCTGCATGGAAACTTTTTAAAGACACTATAATAGAGGCTTAATTTAAATGTACACCCCAAATTAAAAAACATAGTAAGAGGACCAAAAAAGTGCCACCGTGGCTAAACAAGCAGAAGAAGTTAGAGACAAAAAGGCCTCCTTTAAAAAGTGGAAGTTAAATCCTATTGAGGAAAACAGAAAGGAGCATAAGCTCTGGCAAGTGAAATGTAAAAATATAATTAGGAAGGTCAAAAAAGAATTCAAAGAACAACTAGCCAAAAACAGCACACACAAAAATTATGTACATCAGAAGCAGGAAACCTGCTAAACAACCAGTGGGGCAAGTGGATGATTGAGATGCTAAAGGAGCCCTCAAGGAAGATAAGGTTATTGCAGAGAAACTAAATTAATTCTTTGCATTCATTTTCATGGCTGAGGATGAGAGGGAGATTCCCAAACCTGAATCATTCTTTTGATTCAGTGAATAGAGTGTACTTAGATTTTCAGAAAGCCTTTGACAAGGTCCCTCACCAAAGACTCTTAAGCAAAGCAAGCGGTCATGGGATAAGAGGGAAGGTCCTCTCCATGATCAGTAACTGCTTAAAAGATAGGCAACAAAGGGTAGGAATAAATGGTCAGTTTTCAGAATGGAGAAAAGTAAATAGTGGTGTCCCCGGGGGTCTGTACTGGCACCAGTACTGTTTAATATATTCATAAACGATGTGGGAAGGGGGTAAACAGTGAGGTGGCAAAATCTGCAAATGGTACAAAACTACTTAAGATGGTTAAGTCCAAAGCAGACTGTGAAGAGTTACAAAGGGATCTCACAAAATTAGGTGACTGGGCAACAAAATGGCAGATGAAATTCAATGCTGATAAATGCAAAGTAATGCACATTGAAAAATATAATACCAACTATACATATAAAATGATGGGGTCTAAGTTAGCTGTTCCCATTTAAGAAAGATCTTGGAATCATTGTGGACAGTTCTCTGAAAACACCCACTCAATGTGCAGCAGCAGTCAAAAAAGCTAACAGAATGTTGGGAATCATTAGGAAAGGGATAGATAAAAAGAAAATATCATATTGCCTCTTTATAAATCCATGGTACGACCACATTTTGAATACTGTATGCAGATCTGGTCACCCCATCTCAAAAAAGATATATTTGAATTTGAAAAGGTACAGAAAAAGGCAATTAAAATTATTAGGGGTATGGAAAAGCTTCTATATGAGTAGAGATTAATAAGACTGGGACTTTTCAGCTTGGAAAAAAGTCGACTCTGGGGGGGATATAATAGAGGTCTATAAAATCATGACTGGTGGAGAGAAAGTAAAAAAGGAAGTATTATTTATTCCTTCTCATAATACACAAACTAAGTGTCGCCAAATGAAATTAATAGGCAGCAGGTTTAAAACGAACAAAAGGAAGTATTTCTTCGCACAATGCACAGTCAACCTGTGGAACTCCTTGCCAGAGAATGTTGTGAAGGCCAAGATTACAACGGGGTTCAAAAACAAATTAGATAGGTTCATGGAGGACAGGTCCATCAATGGCTATTGTCTAGGATAAGCAGGGATTGCTGTTTGCCAGAGGCTGGGAATGGATCACTTGATTACCTGTTCTATTCATTCCCTCTGACGCACCTGGCATTGGCCACTGTCAGAAGACCGGATACTGGGCTAGACCCAGTATGGCCGTTCTTAGGTTCTTAGTATTTGCATGTTCTGACCCAGTGTCAGAACTGTTGATTTCAATAACAATATTATTAGTTTAATATTTTTATCATTTTTATGATTGTATGTTTGGCATTTTTAAATTAAGTATAGGTTTACTTGTAATCCCTGAAGAGCCTCACCTAATTTATCTTTTTCCTTAAATTATGTAAACCTGGACTTTTGGTATTTTGCTTAAAAATTTTAATAGGCAAAGAATAAACATTTAAAAATTAGACATTCTGGATTTGCAGTGTTTGCTTTTCAGATTCTCTCCTGTTTACACAGAGCTAGCTCAAGCTAGAGTCTACATGAGTATATGCTGAATACAGTCTGACAAAACTGAACCATTTGGAATCGTTACTCTGTATCGAGTCAGTAATATGGGGGTTTATAATTTATTTGGTAAATGTGCATTTACTGCATATAGTACAATTCCTCTTTGGTGCCATTCTATTCTACTGAGTCTAGCAGAATATGCATTTTATTACTTTTTTAAAAACTATTTTTCTTTTCCTGCACACTACATCTGATAAAAGGTTGGAGACTTCAGTAGGAGAAGTGCTAAATTTGACTTCAGATGCACAAACATACAGCTAGACAAATCAAAATGGCTTATTGTAGATGATATATTTGGGAGTGGTTTTTTGTTTGTTTAAGCTAGACACATCGGTAACCATCCCCACCCCAGACACATGAAGTCTCTCAGAAAATTAAAATAATGGGATCTGTGAATGGAGGATTCCCTTTCTCTTCCACCCCCACCTGGAGATGGCCTCCCTGAGTGAGGGGGATAGTTCTCTCTGTTCATTACCCAAGAATATCATACCTCCTTTCCTATACCACTCTCCCTATGCCATCCTCCATAGGATAGGATCCCTGGGCAGGGTTATCTTTCTCACCCATTCCCCACCCAGAGATGGGGGTCTCCTTTAGTGGTCACCTCAAAAGTGTGTGTGAAGAATAGTCACAGGAATCTGGAGGGGGTTATATGTCTAAGTAGGAAAGCTCTAGAGAATAGCAGTAATTTGTGTTATCAGTAATTTTCCATCCTTAACTGTTTCCTAACCATAGGATACACACAGGGAGTTCTTCACTCCTTTTCCCTATAATTATGCCCCCTTTTTATCTCTCAACCTGGTATCTGCACAGCACACGCCCAAACTCCATCACACATTCTATACCCCCTCCTTTTCATCCCTCCCATGCTGAAGGGAAAGACAGGAGAAACATATACAGACACCGGATGTGAGAGGGTATGCCTCTGAGTCAGCAGTACTGAAATGAACATGTGTATGCAAACACATCTATTCAGATCAAACTGATATATTTGAATGCAAGCATTCATGTCACGACACTGTGTGCATTCAAAGCTTCATGAATAAACTAATAACAAAGGAAATCAAATGACTAAAATCCATGGTATTCATTAAACTTTTTTCGTTTGTAAGATTCAACCAATTCTAGCACCATTAGCCAAAGTGCATACCGCACATAAGTACAGAAATATACATGCACAACAGCAATGAACTCAAGAAGACTAAAGCACATGATATACTGCCTCCTCTTTCCTCAACACGAATCACCAGCTGCCTCAGAGCTGATCTGTACATATCCAGGGACTCATTACTAAGACTAGAACTGGGCATGGAAAAATATCTGCTCTCTTGAGCTTTAAATTAGTTTTATTTATGCATAAATATACATGTGATGTGAATAATAAAAAGTGTAAGTGTGGGACAGAAACTATGAGTATCAAATTCTTATTCTTCTGCTTCGTTTAAAATTTATCTGGATTTAGTGTTTGTGACAGCTGCTAGAGTGACAGTCCTTTATTTATCAATAAAACAGATACTGCACAGGCAGTGGCAATTTGAGTTTCCCTATCACATAAACCTGACAACATGCCTCAACTGTGAATTAGCAATATCATGACTAGGAGTGGAATTTAGCTCAATTTCCTATCCACTGAGAACCATCAACCAAGATTTCCCAGTGTCATAATGACTTTTGTTAAGAGGACACCCTGATTCTAGGAACTAGAATGAGAGACCATCAACCCATTTCACATCGAACCGCTAGCTATAAGTCACTACTGATCTGGGTTGGATTTGTATCAGTGACCCAGGGGAGAAACATTCCTTATTAGAGATGAGCAAAATAATTGGTTTTTCAGGTCAGTAGCCTAAACAAAAAAACCTGAAACATATTTGGTTAGATTACAACCGAAACTGAATTTTTTTCATTTTTCCCCCTCACCAAAACAAAGATAGATAAAGTTTCAAAACAAAATGTTGATTCAAAACAACATTTTGAAACAAAACGGTTTGTTTAGAAAATGTCAGCACGAACCATTTTGATTTAAAAAAAAATTCTCCTATTCACCAAATCTTACCTGAATTTACAAATGTTTGATAATACTGAAATGGCATTTTTCAACAAATTTACTATTTGGTCAAATATCTTTTAACCAGTTTATACATTCTGTCCCAATTTCTTTACTTATCTCAACATGCATTACAAGGTTATGTATCACTATCTATGTAACACTGCAAATCTTACAGTAGAAAGATAATAGTTTAGGAAACTATATGTAAATTTGGGTAAATTACACTATGCATTTAAACTTGCATGTTCTTTGCTATTTCTTATATGCTTAGTGTTCCTTACTAATCCATGTTTCTTCAGAATGAAAGTAATAGAAGGAAAATTCCTTAGAAGAATACCCTAAGCTCTCATTACCCTTGAAAAACTAGACACCTCTTCTTGACCATGAATTCCAGAAGTGGGATTATTTTGCAACCTGAGGAGGTAAATCAGGCTGAACTGACTTAACGTATACTTTCTTATTCCTGAAGTGGGCAGCATTATCTCCCATAAATGTAAACCAATTTGTTTGTCTTAGCGATTGGCTGAACAAGAAGTAGGGCTGAGTGGACTTGTAGGCTCTAAAGTTTTACATTGTTTTATTTTTGAGTACAGGGGATTTTTTTTTTAACATAATTCTACATTTGTAAATTCAACTTTCATGATAAAGAAATTGCACTACAGTACTTGTATAAGGTGAACTTAAATACTATTTCTCGTTTTTTTTTTACAGTGCAAATATTTGTAATAAAAAATAAATATAAGTGAGCACTGTATACTTTGTATTGTGTTGTAATTGAAATTAATATTTTTGAAAATGTAGAAAACATCTAAATAAATGGTATTCTATTATTGTTTAACAGCATGATTGATCGTGATTCACTTTTTTTAAATTGCATGATTGTGATTAATTCTTTTAATCGCTTGAGAGCCCTAATGTAAATTGGTCACTTTGTTGCCCATGATCATTTTTACAATTGGAGTAATGGATGTATGGAACATATCTGTGAATGTTCACTCATCATTTTTAAATTAATGTAGGAAAACTGAATAAAAAATAACCTTAAATGTGCTGTAAGTGGTTTTAAGAAATATAACTAAGCTTTTCATATAAAATATTTCATCCCTTAGCTCCATCTCAGACACCAAACACAGTGAACACACACAAAGAAATAAGAGACACAATCCTTCACATCTACATTTCTTAGGGTTTTGTTTTGTTTTTATTCATTCATTGCTCCTGCTCTCCAACATATTTGCAACAAAAAGCCAAGGGAAGGGAAGCAGGTTTGCATTTATCACTGTCACATTTTATTATGTATTTTTAATGAGAAAATATTTGGCTGCAAAATTTGGCATTTTCCCTGTCATCTCTGGAAGTGGCAAACACAGTACAGATAACAGGCATTTGGTAAGTCATAGTATTCCACATGTGCTTGAAATCAAAACAAGGACATACCTGAGAAAGTGATTGTCTGAGACATGCTATTTGTGCATTGTTGCCTGTAACATCCTGTTCTGAAACCATCTGCTTAAGCTTCTCCTTCTCAATAGCTATGCTGTTAAAGGCAGACTTCAAAAGAGAATGCACTGCAGGAAAGAAAAAACAAATATTTCCTAAGACAAAGTACTACACCTTGCTTGCAATCTGTCCTATTTCAGTAATAAAGGCTGTGAGTGACACACACATTTCAAATTTACAAAAACAAGAAACTAAGACCCACATATTCAAGAGTCTGTGCCCAAGTTGATTGCATACATGCATCAGTTGAGACTGGCATGCACACACAATGTGAGTGTGCACATATACTTGTCTTACATGCACATATTGGTGGTTGTGCCTATGCAAGTTGGGTATGTGTAAAAGTGTGCATGTTCGTTTGAAAATTTGGGCTTAAAGCTATTTTTCCCCTCTTTATAAAGCAAATTAGTCTGTTCATTAATTTTTCTCTTCAAACAGTTTAGTATGTATGTCATTTCTGCATTTCTATTCTGTAATGATTTAATACTGCATTAATAAAGAGGATTACTTTGATCTTGAAACAGAACCTTTGATGGTCTAACACTGTGGAGGGAAGCAGTGGGTGGTATGTTTTTCCCACTTTATGTATCAGCCAACATTATAGTACACAGAGTCCATACAATGTAAGTTGTGTAAGGCTGTGTAGCTCATGTGTCACTGCTGCATAAACATCACAGCATGGTGTTACAGTGTGATTATTTCAAATCCAATTATTTAAAGTGTTGCTTCAAAACAAATACACAAAAAGAACCCATCCACCAGGAAAAATAACACCTCTGATCATTGCTAAATGATTTCTCCATGCAGTCCTTGCAATCAGAAACATGTTCTTCAAAAAAACCTTTAAAATAAAACAATTTCTTTTTCACTAATTATATCCAACACTTGAAGCAATCAGCCCATGTTGTTCCATTTCTGAGCACTTTTCTGAATTACAATTTCAACAAAGGAACTCACAGGATAAAGGAAAACAAAACTTGGACCTTTCCCATACATAAAACTTATGCGGCTATGTTTTTCTTTTAAATGATATTTCATTTTTAAAGTTATGAAACATTAAGGAAAAAACTTTTTCAAGAAAATTCTGCCTCTCATTCCTTACCTTTACCCAATTTTTATTGGATTTTTGCATTATTGCCCCCTATATTTGCAGTATAGAATCAAGAAATACAAAGTGACTACTGAAACCTTACTAATTAGACATGAATCAGTGAAATGATCACTGCTTCCTACTCATATTCTTGAAGACAGACTGTATAAAAAGCAACGCTAACTGCTCCTCTGTGAGCTTAAAAAGCTCCCGTTCCTTCCTTTTGTGAAAGTGTTTTCCTTCATTAAACACATGCACCTCTCTGTATTTCTGCAAGTACAACATAATTCTCTCTCTAAAATTAATTTTATAGATTTCTAAATGTTTATTCTCTTTCAGATAGACAGCTCTTGATCTTAAATCTTAGAAATTTGGAATGAACAATGCTATGACAGGATTGAAAAATGTGACCCAAAATGTGGGTCTTACATATGGAAGACCTATTCTCTGCCTCATAAATGGAGGCAACTCCACTGAATTCAATATCCTCATGTCAGCAATAAATTTAATCTGGTATTTCTAAATACTCATATCATTACATAATCAAATTAAATCCAAGTAATTGCATATCAAAATAGAATCACCTAAAAATGCATGTTATTCTCAGTTCAAAATGTACATTTTATATAAAGTGCATCGGTTGTGGTCTCTCGACTGAAAGTACAAAGTTAAATTGCTTGGGGCTATATTTTGTGTGTGAAATGAGTTCAACATATTTCAAGTCTCAATTCTCCCTACTTTCTCCCTCCACTCCCCCCACCAATGTGTTTCAAACATGCTTTTCTTTTAGGGGAATAATTCACACACCCCTTTGCTTATTGTAGGTTCCATAAACTTGCCAACACAATAAACCAGCCATTCCCAGATTTAATGATTTATGTGGTAAAATGTTTTCAGTTAAATTGGGGCCCAACCCAACTCCTGTTGAAGACAATCGGAGTCTTTGCTTTGACTTCAATGGATGCTGGATCAACCTTTTAATTTAATTGTCTATGTGACCCTAAGAATCCAACTGGCAACAGGGATAAGAATATCCTCCTGATCCTGGTACGTAAATTCTTCTTCACCAAAGAATATCATAAAATCATAGAAATTTTGGACTGTAAGGGACCTTGACAGGCTATCTAGTCTAGTTCCCTGCATTGAGGCAAGAGTAAGTATTATCTAGACCACTTCTGACAGATGTTCATCATTGGAGGTTTTTAAGAATAGGTTAGATGGACATTTCACAATCTCCCTAGGTAATTTATTCTAATGCTTAACTACCCTTACAATTAGGAAGTTTTTCCTGTCATCTAACATAAATGTCCCTTGCTGCAATTTACACCCATTACGTCTTTTCCTGCCCTCAGTAGTTAAGGAGAAGAATTTATTACTCTCCTCTTTATAACAACCTTTTAAATACCTGACGACTGTTATGTCCCCGCTCAGTCTTCTCTTCTCCATACTAAACAAACCCATTTTTTTTCAATCTTCCCTCATAGATCATGTTTTCTAGATCTTTACTCATTTTTGTTGCTCTTCTCTGGATTTTCTCCAATTTGTCCACATCTTTCATGAAATATGGTGCCCGGAACTGGACACAGTATTCCAGCTGAGGCCTGATCAGTGTTGAGTAGAGCGGAAGAATTACTACTGATGTATTGCCTACAACACTCCTGCTTATACATCTCAGAATGATATTTGCTTTATTTGCAATGGTATTACACTGTTGATTCATATTGCTGAGGCCTGATCAGTGTTGAGTAGAGCGGAAGAATTACTACTGATGTATTGCCTACAACACTCCTGCTTATACATCTCAGAATGATATTTGCTTTATTTGCAATGGTATTACACTGTTGATTCATATTTAGTTTGTGATCCACTATAACCCCCAAATCCTTTTCTGTAGTACTCCTTTCTAGGCAGTCATTTCGCATTTTGTTTTGTGCAATTAATTATTTCTTAAGTGTAGTACTTTGCATTTGTCCTTATTGAATTTCATCCTATTTGCTTCAGACCAGGTCTCCAGTTTGTCAAGATCATTTTGCAATAATGTGAGGTCTCACGTGAACGCCAGGTTCATTCTGGTCATTAATATCATTGTGAAATGTATGTACAAATACTATGTAAGGAGTACATGTACATTTACGGAAAATATGCTCCTATGCTCCTGTTTCAGGGCAGAGTTGACAAACAGGTTTTCTGTCAGACAAAAGATGGGTTTTCACCTGTCTCTCTGGCATGTAAATTAAACGTTGTAAGTTAACAAAATGGAGAGTCACTTACATACTAAGTCACGGGGGTGGGATGAAGGTGTGTGTAAATGCAACAGGAAGGCTGCACACATGAGAATAAGCTACAGGAGGTCATCCTGGCTTTGAGGTACAGGCAATGAACTTTGGGGGATATAAGGAGAATGCAAGGAAGAAACCCCTTGAGCATGCACCTAGGAAGTAATCGGGCAGTGCAATTACATTCATGAAAATGGGAAACACAACATACCCGGGTTGGAAACACTGCAAAGGATATTTGGGTGAGATAAACTTCTTTAGCCATAACAGTATGGGTATTAGTAAGCTATTAGTAAATGCCTCAGGTGTGAAATATGAGGCAAGATCTTTCAACCACCTGAGAAATTCATCAATTTCATGCACACTTTGGTGTGGTTTCTGTACAACTCCTTCATTTTATATTTCAATATTTTAAAAGCCTTTTTAAAAAACTAATTTTTTAGCCTACAAGCCAGTCATGGGTTGGTGATACATTGTGAAGTTTCTGAAATCCATTCTTATACCAGCGGGATCTTTTATAATTTCCATTGCTGTGTCATACATAACATTGTACAAGGTCACTAGAAACAGTGGAATTTCATTTATCCTAGGGAAAAAAACCTGAGGTTTATATTAAAGGAAAAAAAGGTGTGCATATTCAACCAAGTTTAGCAAGCCCCCATAATGGTTCAGGAGAGTCACAAAATCTCCAGCGACATAGGATTCACCCATCCCTATGTATGTACCTGATGCATAGAAAATATTTTAAAAATTAAACATTATGATCTTCATCTGAACCAGATATGGATAAAAGATTCTCATACAATTTATATCTGATCCAGACAAAAACTCTGACCATGACCAGTGTAAATGTAAAACTATCAGTTTTTGTAAGATGAAGATTGTACATTTTTAGTTACCTTTCTGTGCCATGAGGCAAAACTCTTCTTGAAGTTTGATGTATTCCATGGAGCATTCCAGGGGGTCAGCTACATGGCTTGGGGGAGTCTGAAACTCGATATCTGCACAAAGATTAGGGTTGGACGAATGCAGTCGAACCGGTGACATTGTAGCACTGAAAGGGACCTACAGTGAGATGCAACAAAGAAAATAGGTACTGTACAGGACTGTACCATCTTCCACAGAATACAATGAATAAAAACATCACACCTACTTTATTCACAGAACAAAACACAATAGTTTCACTGTGAGAGAATTAAAAAATTATGAGAACATATATCTTTCGGTGTCTCAAGTTTCCATAGTTGTACAAAATTCCCCAAGCCTCTTAAAATCCTTCAGTGAAACACAGACAAGTGACAGACAGAGAGAGGGGTGATAGCTAAGGTAAGAGAGAAAAGTGCACTTTAGCTCTAACTACAACGTTTACACTAACATAGCATTTCATAAGATTTGGCAGAATTCTGAAAAAATTAAACCATTAATGTTGCTTTACATTCTGACCTTTCGTAGTCTATAAAGAAAGATTTGGTGGTCACAAAACCTATATTTAAAATGTATTAGTTTCACCATAAACTTGGAAATGTGGCTAAATATTCCCACAGGGAACATTATTTGTAGATTTTGAAGAGTACTGGTAAACTCTGAGATTATTCATTTTATTGAAATTCACTGTATAATTCATCTGCAAATCACACAATATAGAAAATCATATAGGCTTTTTTTGTGTATGAATGCTTTTTTTTAAACAAAAAAGAACTCATTTTCATCTAAAGCACACTTACTATAAAATTCATTAAAAGAGATATTTTACCGAGTCATATTAAGTCTCTTGTATCAAACAGAAGAAATATGCCTCTTTTAATGTATTATATCTTTCCACTTTTCTTTCTCTCTCTGAATTTTTGCAATAGATGTGTGTACATATACATATATATAATGTGTTTGTGTATTTTATTTACAATGTACAGATATGTAACATTTGTGTATTATATAGTTACATATATAATGCATATGAAGTATCTATATATACACATGTATAGAGAATACTTTATATGATTAATATATATTATATTATATATACACATTTTAAAATATACATATGTATAAACATATGACTCCTGGAGCCCAATTTTCAAACTTGCATGTCAAAGTTAAAGCATTCAGAATCATATTTTGGCACTCAGATAAGAATTAAACTTTTAAATATCTATTTTAGGCATTAAGCATTGATTAGATTCCTCAAATGCAGATGCTGAGAACCCATATTCTAGAACCTAATTTATGTACCCAAATATGAAAAGTGGGCCCAAAATATAGATTATGTTTTCTGAAACTCCCTAGATAGCAGCAGACAATATAAAAAGTCATATTACTATAAACTTTATCAACAGATCATTTAACACCATGAACACCAGGGATGGATCCTTAGTTTGTTAACTTGGTAGTTGACAGGGTTAGAGAACAGTGATTTCGATCCTTTCAGAGAACTGTGCCCAATCACGATACATTATAGGTTTTTGACTCCCTGCTGGAACAATTTGCATAGTGTGCGTGCTCCGAGTCACTGAACCAAACTGTAAACTCTGTATGTGAGCGTAACCACTCCAAGGCAAGGGTGCAGCAGCACCCCAAGCATCCTAGTTCCAGCACCTATGTTTGGTGGAATCTTCCACCTGCTTTTAGATAACTTTATCACATTTCACTCCATCTCTCAGTACACTATATCAAGGTATCTTCCTCCACTCACCCTTCCCAGATTTGCAGGTATCTCCTATGTGCAAGATAATGGTCTTGTAATACATGTCTATTACAAATTTATTTTCTCCTCTCAGATCCTTTCACATGTTCTGATTTTAAACTATGCAAACAAAGATGATTTTTCATCTGATTTTATTTTTAGGCTCACCTAATGAACAATTTCTTTATTAAGAGGGGATGCAGAATAAATCCCTTTCTCCAGCAAACTGCAGCATCAGAACCAGCACCACTAGCACAAACCATACTGCGATCCCTCATTTTGTACTATGCTAACACCATTTCCCTCAACAGTCAGTCAGAACTTCCATATTTTACAAATAGTCTCTGACAGTCACGCTTCTTTTACAAAGCCTTTCATTTCTTAGGTCACATAATGTATTTGCAGAATTTCCTTGCTAAGAATTCTGTCAACCCATAATCACTCAAGCCCACCAAATGCTAGTGTCCACATAGAAAATAATGTAAGTTAATTTCAAAGGCTTTGCCACCTAAAGGTTAAAAAAATGTACAAGGCACACATTGGATACTAGGTTCCAGTATAGATGGAGCAAATACACTCTAGAACAGTGGTTCACAGCTTTTTCCATCTGTAGCCCTCTGTTATAAGAGATGAAAGGTTGAGGGCACACATCCCATCTACCTATGAAAAAAAAGGGAAAGTAGCTGCAACCTCACTGGATCTCTTCATGACCTTAAGGTTCAGAACCCCCACTTTAGAGCCAAAAATGTATTCCTTGTACATCGTCTGGCCAGGCTGAACAACTAGATATAAAAACAAGACCTCATTGAAAATCAGATGATGCATCTGAAATGAGGCTTCCTTGGTAAACGACATTTTTAAATGTCTCCTAGAATCAGCATTTGCATCTTTTACATACATTTGTAATCACACCCTTTGCAGGAAATACCCATTTATATGAGAGAAATAAGTAGGCACTTTGCCGACTGCTTGAGAGAATATTACACAATAGTCAGAAATAAGGCAATAGCTGATTGACATAAACTTTGTTTCCTTCAACAAGGTTTCCAAGTTACTCTCCACAGTAGCTGAAAAAACCCCACCCCACATTAAACCCAATGTTTCATCCACCTGGGTTCCCAACAGACTGATTAATTAACAGAGAAATACTGATTAAACTTTTCTTTATGTTTCTCGTCACTAGCACCATACACCTTCCTCTCCAATTAACCTCATATCTGGGCCTTCCAATATTTATTCCTGTGGTATTTATCATGTGTTCTACTTTTTATCTTTGCCTTCTCCACCTATCCCTCTACATTTTCCTCACTCTGTTAGACATAACTTCAATTCTACCCACGTTTTCTTTTTTCACTTTAATCCAGGGATTGAAATAACCACTCAGCCAGAGCGAGCAGCAATCCTTCTTGGGCAAGTACTATCAGCTTTCACAGAATCTAAGGTTTTAGTATAAAAAAAAAGAAGTTCCTAGCCCATAGGAATGTGAAGAGAACCCTCCACATGTGACTTGAGTGTAACTGATACAGTGCTGTATTCATCAGTCTGCACAAACAGCAGCTTTAGTGTCATGACTACTGTTAGGGTGAGTAGTTGCCACTCTTAGGGTAGGTCTACACTGCAATTAAAAATCTATGGCTGACCCGTGCCAGCTGCCTGGAGCCTGGCTGCAGCATTGTTTAACTGCAGTGTAAATGCCCTGGAGCCCGGGATCTAGGATCCAGCGAGGTGGGAGGATCCCAAAGTTTTGTCCAGTTAGTAGCTCTCATTTCCATTTCCCAATGCCAGAATTTATATGAAGTAGTCATGTGACTAACAAAATGAAACAAAAATACTAGTGGTAGTAATATGACTTTTTGGGATTATGGAATGTAAACAAAAAATGTTTCAAATGAAAAAAGCTAGCCTTCTATTATTAAAACATACAACAGTATAATACAAGGAAATTTCATGCTGTGCTTAGTACAAACCACCTCACTACTGCTTTTTTGGTGTATGCTGTTTTCAGAATCCTTTCATGGAATTACATCTTTGAATTCTATGTTTGTTTTTTTATTATTTACATTATATATGTATACAGAATATGCCATAAATACTGAGGAACAGGGCCCGATTCCAATATCATTTACACTGGGTATAAAGGAAAAGTAATTCCTTTCAAGACAATGCAGTTACACTGATATACAATTGGTGTAAGTGATATGAGACCCAAGCTCATGAAATTTATTTTCACGTGTCAGGGTTAACCTCATCATTCACAAATGGCCTACCCAAAAGTGGGTAAACTTCATACAGGTGACATTCTCAGTAGTTATTACATATTCAAGTTATACAGCTTCCCATTTTTAAAACTATCCCTTGATTTTAAATCCACTCACTGTTGTAGCCACGGCTGCTGCTAGTCTCTGCCGGCGTCGTGTTGTGCTGAACTGGCCCTTCAGCGTTGGCCCTTCCTGACAGTGAAGGGAAGAAGAGAAGGGAGTAGAAAAAGAGAGGGGCAGGGAAGATAGGACATGGGAAGATGAAAAATGATCAGAGAAGGGAGAGGGAAAGTCTTTAACTAGATTTTAATTTCCCTAACTTCACATGTTCTCATGCATGTATGTGAAGAGCTAAAACAGCTAGTTATTTTGCTGAAATTATCTCCGGAGTAGTTAGAATCACTAATGCTGAAAAATAAAGTCTATTAACATTTTTCATAGTCATAATGCAGGTATGGGATATCAAAAGAAAATGATGCTATGGCATGGCAGAAAACAAAATAAGAACTAAAATTTTGGGTTCTCTGAACATCTACTGTATGACTTTTAATAGAGAGCAGTTAATTTGGTTTGTGCACTATGGATTGTAAACTAAAAACTTATGCAGCAGAATCACGGAATGCCCAAGCATATACTTTAGAGTTTTGTTTGTCAATCTAAACATCTCTCTATGCACAGCTCTAGCTCTCTGATTTCCTTTTCCACATTTATTTGCCCAGTTTCCCTCTATCCAGCCACTAAGCTCTGCAACCTCTAATTCCTCCTTCTTCAGGTTAATGAATGATGCAACATAAAACTTCAGTTCATTTCAGTTCTATTGTGGCCCTTCAGAGCAACTTAATTTAGGGTGAAGCAAGAGCAGTGAAAATTATTTTTTCTAACAAATACACTATCATAGGTACATTTGAGCCAGTGGGGCATCTTACAAGGCAAGCTCCCTGAAGTCAATTGATATCGAATTCAAGATGGCCACCTGGGCTTTAAATTCCACAAAAGTAAAACAGAGTCTTTCACTGAGTCAATCATAAGAGCAGTCATAGTTAGGCCACTGACTAGACCAGGCTTTTTTTTGAGTAAGGGAGGGGAGATCCTTGCTCCCCTGTCCCAGCTTCCCTGGAACTGTCTCCCAGAAGAGGATGCAGCCAGCCCTTTTTATCTTGCCTGCTGGGCCCTGATTGACTTCTGCCCAGTTCCAGCCCTTCTAGCTCTTATTGGTTCCACCAGCAGTTGATCCTGGATGGCCTTTCTCAGCAGCTCCCGGAAGTCTATACCAGCTTTTTTTCCTCCAAAAGGATTTCATGTTTGGGCAGGGTGCGCCAAGGCAAGGGGCAGCCAATACCTGGCATACCCTGTCACATAGTTATTTTTTATTTGCCCCACTGAGACCCTGATCCTACAAAGATTTATGTCCAGGCTCAACTTTTAACTGACTCTAAATGACTTTTTAAAATGCATACTGTTACACCAGAGACAAGGAAGTAATTTTTCAATGTAGTGTCGCCGGGTGACTGTCACAAATCTTTCTCTTTTTACATTTTCTCAAAATGTCATTACTTGAAGGTAATCGCAACATTTTATAAAACTAGAAAATCTGATTTCCTGCCTATAGGTATATATTCTCCTCATGCATGTGACGTTACCCCTTGTAATCTGGACTGGTATGTAGCTGTGTCATTCCCAATTCCTCACTCCTGGGCCCCAATTTACCCTGCATTGCTGCGTGAACTGCCCACTCCTGGGTCAGCCCACACCCAGTGTCCTGTGAGTAATCAGTCCCTGACCTAGTGAAGGAGTGCTTCTGACCAGCCACTCATGGGATAAACCTCCAGCAAACACCCCCAGGCCCAGACGCAACCCCGGAAACTGCCATCTTGCAGGTTCAGTGCTGTACCCTGCAAGCTCATTTACACTGGTCCGTCAATTTACCAAAGAAATTTATATGTATCAGCTCTGTCACTCCAAGTGAAGTCTCTATGCACACTCAATCCACATGCACTGTTTTAGATAAAACTAACAAATAAGTTTATTGACTATAGCAAGATTTTAAGTGAATCTAAGTCAGATTAATAGAAATCAAAAGATGTGTCAAGGAGTTAGTCACAATCAACTAAAAGATAAATCGCTTCCTAAACTAAGATTAATATTTCAGTCTGTATTCAGCTTACCACACAGGCTGGTTGCAATGCCTCTTTTCCCATTTCAGGCACTGTGATATTTTTAGAGTTACGCACTTTTATTTATTCAAAATATAGCCCAGGCACCAATGTTATTAATGTTTGAAATAATAAAACAAAAAGAAATAACAATCCAGACTGGTGGCCTGTGAATACTGCTATACACATGTACAGGACATCCTGGTTTGAGAATTAACTCAAGTCTCTCACTCCTTGGGCCAGTAAAGTTCAGCTGGTGTGTTATAAAGTGATGTGCATGGAAACACAGCTGCTTCTTATACAGTCTGGTTGAGTCTAGTTGCAGCATTGTCGACACTGGGAACGGGAAAAAAAACTATTAATCAAATTTTTACTTCTGCAGAGTAGTAATTGTCTCACTCACCATTCTGTGAAATACCAGCACTAAAAAAAAAACTCCTTCAAAGTAAGAAAGATTGTACTGGTGTAACAGAGCCTATGTTCTATAGCAGAATCCCTATCTGTAAAAAAGAGACTCTGTCCTAAGACATGCCAATAATATTCAGTATAATAATATTTAGCTAATTAAGAATATACATACTATGGTTCATAAAGAAAAAATGCTAGTTTTTGCATGCAGGCAGACACTACTAAAATATGAATGGCAGACTCCAGATGTCCTCAAGAACACATTACAAAGTGAGACAACACATGAAATCCCAGTAGTGAACAAGAACATATAATGCTCATCAGAAGGGGAGTCAAAGTAGTCTTTGTGGATGGAAGGATCACTTCCCTTTGGTTCTATTATTATGCTGAGGGCTTCATAATAACAAGCTCTCTCTCCAAGATGGCCTAACACAAAGGATGTAGTTTATAAAAAAGATAAATATTTTTTCTATCTTTAAAACAATTTTTATTAGTAAAACAAGCTTGCAATTTTATTACTTTGAGCTAAAAAAAAAAAAGTCAACTTAAGAGCACTAAAAACAGAACTCCAGTTAATAAGCATATTAATCTTTTCTTCTTGTGAAACCCTTGTCCTATCATGAAAATTACATATTGACATCTTACTCATAACAGAAAAAGAATCCAAAAACCAAGCTTCCCTGTACAAAGGTGTCATTAACAAAATGGCAAAAAAATAGATCAACCAGCCTTTTGTGTTAGATAATTTCCTTTGGACAAATGTTGGAACATTTTGTACTTTGGGGTCTGTTTCTGAAAATCATTTCTCAAGCCTGTAGTCCTTTATCTGAGAAGCACATCCATTGATTAAATGCTATTCTCTGAAGTAAAATTTGCAGGATTGGGCAATCCTGCAAACATGCGCATGCATAACTTTACTCATGAGATTAGACTTACTGTAGTCAGTGGGACTACTCGCATGAGTGAAGTTAAGCATATGCAAAAGTCTTTGCGAGATTGGGACATAAATTGGTGAAAACATATTTTTCCAGAAACTAAAGCAAGCATCAAGACTTGCTTCACAAGAAAAACTATGTATTTTAATCTATATCTAGAGTGAATATTCCAGAAAGATATGTTAGTAGGAATACAACAAAAGTAATGTTATTTACAAAAACAGATGTAAAGCACAGTACATAAAAAAATCTAGAAGAAATTTTGTTAGTGTGCGTGTTGTTTATAGGGATGAGCACAGCTGTAGGAATCTGGAACCCCTGAATTCTAATTCCAACTCTGCCATTGACACTTTATAGAAGCAGTATCAACTAAAATGCAAGTACACGAGACCCACATTTTCAAGTAACCATTATAAGATACAAAGCCAAAGGTGCGAAGCCACTCAAATTTATGGATCTAGTATGTTACTACTGTGAAAAGTATTACTGCTTCTTTCAACAACAACAAAAGTTGTTGGATCTTTACAACAACAAAAATAAGACCATTCTCATGTGGTTCTATCATAGGCAATGGAGCAAGCTGACAAAGGAGACTGTGGAATTGCACTTAATGAAAATATTCAAGACTATATCAAACACCCAACTATTAGGGATGGCTTATGCAGAATAAAGTCTATCCTGTCTAAAGCAGTGGGATAGACTCAAAATCTCATTAGAAGACCGACAACTGTTCTATTCTCCATCCTAAGGTAAAACATAACTGGGGAATGTATCCTAAAGACTCTGAGTTTCTGAGACAATCACCTCTTAAGGTGAAGAGCTTGTCTACCCTTACAGCACTGCACTGATGCAGCTGTGCCACGGTAGCACTTAGTGAAGACGCTCACTATGCTGATGGGAGAGCTTCTCCTGTCAGTGTAGGTACTCCACCTCCCAGAGAGGTGGTAGCTATGTCGGTAGGAGAAGCCCTCCCGACGAAATAGAGCAGGCTACCCTGAGGGTTAGGTCTGTATAACTGTGTTGCTCAGGGATGTGGAAAATCCACACCCCTGAGCACCGTAGTTGTATTAATTTAAGTTTATAGTATAGACCAGGCTAAATGATGTGGCTATGCTAAGAACAAAGAGTGTGGCCTTCAGGACAGGATGGATCGGATTCTGAGCTGTGTCTTCCAGAGATGCAGCACAGAAAGCACGTCTCAGGGAGACAGAGGCAACAGTTCTTTAAATCTATGGTTCTCAACCACGGGTACAAGTACAGGCAGCAGTCTTCCAGGGGGTACAACTCATCTAGATATTTGCTTAGTTTACAATAGGCTACATAAAAAGCTCTGGCAAAATCAGAACAAACTCAAATTTCATACAATGACTTGTTTATACTGCTCTATACACTGAAATGTAAGTACAGTATTTATATTCCAATTGATTAATGTAATAATTATATGGTAAAAATGAAAAAGTAAACAATTTTTCAGTGATAGTGTGCTTTGACACGGTTGTATTTTTATGTCTGATTTTGTAAGCAAGTAGTTTTTAAGTGAAATAAACCTTGGGGGTATGCAAGACGAATCAGACTCCTGAAAGGTGTCCAGTAGTCTGGAAAGATTGAAAGCCACTGCTTTAAATCACTTGTATGCCCTCTTGATTTTGGCTTATTCTGGAAATGAAACAGCCCTCAGCATAACTAAAGCAGACTGGAAGGCAGCTCCAAGTTATGACAGCCTCTCTGGCGCTGCCAATGGCTTGCAACACAAGCCAGAATGACCACAGCATTGTGCACTATGGACCCTTCCAACTATGGCTCTACCCCCAGGATGTCCCTGTGCTTGTGAGGGGGCTCAGTGCAGGCCTGTCTATGGTAGCCAAATACAATGCCTGCACTGGGGGAATTCTCCCCTGCCCTCTTGCAGGCTTCCCGCAGTGATGCCAGAGCGGGGGGACACAATCCTTCATAGCATCTTGATCTTGTATTTGAATTGTTTTAAGTCTGGATCTCTCTCCGTAGGTCTCAGGGCTTCCATGCAGAAGGACATCCATCTGCGTTGCTCCCTCATATCCCCACTCCCTCAAAGCACAGCCCGCTGATGGCTGTAGGCTCCAGTTTCTAAAAAATGAGTTAAGGCAGCAGCTAGATTTGGAAGAGAACATGCCATATGTGCTGCCTTATAAGTTCCTCTCCACACCCCAGAACCCACAAAGCCCAAGTGATGTAGTGCACAGAGGCTTCTCCAAGCATGAGGTGATGGGTGAGAAGAGCATGCCAGGCTGGTTCCACTTCCCCTTTAGGAACCTTTAAGTCCTTTTTCCTGTACTTTTGATGCCTCTGTGCTGTGCAGCAACAGGGGAATATACAGCCTCAAATGACAATTATCCTCTGAGAGCAAGGCAGTACAAATGTCAATCAAACAGAACCCTACTTTCATACAACCTTTTAATACTAATATAGGCTTAGCTCTGTCACTCATTTTGAACATGGAGTGTAATGAAAACCTGGTGAACAGACAACACTAACAGCTGGGAAGCTGTAACAGTTTACACTTCATTATTTAACTTTATGCTGTAGACTATCAATTTCAAATGAATCACAGTGAGCTCCTTAACTGACTCTAAGAGACACAAGAAAGATTTGCAAAACTCTTATTAGTTTCAGGATATTTAAAATGGACCAAAAGCTGTTATAAGGAATTACACAGTCATTTATTCAACCACATACAACAAGTTATTTTGATTGATATGTGATGCTGAACACAGTCTTTGTTACATGTTGCTGGAAAATTACAAAGACAAATAGGCTTTGGATCAGTCCCCAAAATTCACATTTGTTTCACACAAAACATAGGAAGGCATAGCAGATCTGATTGCAATACCAGTGTAAAGTCTTTATTTCAGTACACAATCCATCTCTTGTGATTGCCTTATGCTTCAACTACAAGGAAGGGGACCATTGCTCTCTTCTCGTATATATAATTTGATTCAGTAAATTTGTTTCATGGAAACTAAGAATTTACAGCATGGCGGTAGGGAACTTTGGAGGGGAAGTCCCACTGGTAAAATTCCCTACAGACATGGCGTAAGAGGGCTGCATCTGCTATGCATTCCATTCTTGTTTTCTGTTTTTATCTCAGTGCCAACAGATCAATTGCCCTTCATAGCAAGTACATACTTAATATGCTGAGCAATACACACATATTGCCTTCTTTGAACTCTGACACTGACATTCAGTCCCTCCACCTTTCTTTAGCTGGCAATGTCTTCATACCAATGTGAGTAAAATTAATACATTTCTCGCTATCTTATCTAGAGTTTAAATAACCAACTCAGGCTTGAAATCATATCATCAGGTATAAAAAAATCAGTATATTGAATCAATTGCTTTCATATACATAAATTAATCTGAAAGTACAACAACACAGCAAACAACACGAATTCAGTACCTGAAGTTGTATTTTTGCATCTTTGCTGACACTTTTTGTTCTCCATCGTCTTGTGACTCGCTTGTCTTTCTTTGAAATATCTACACAGTTAGCCTACATTACACAAATAGTTAAAAGCAACAAAGCACTATTAAGTTAACACAGACAGGACAGTAAGTTAGTAAAAAATCATAATGTTAGACATCAACATACAGGAGAGTAAGGACAGAATGGAATCTCTGGTGCTCACTCTGGTGATCTACCCACAAAGTTAGCCATAGGATAATTCAAAACAAGACTATTAAGCATTAGAGACAAACATTCTACCATAACTAAGAGTATATTTAACAAAATTACTAAGTATATTTTATTTCTCAGCACAAAATATCATTCATTTTTAGCATCATTACTCAGAGAAAACTCCCAGGGGAAATCAGGCCCCACTGAACTCATCGGCAACACACCCACTGAGTTCAGAGGGGCCTGGGTTTCACCCCCACTGAAGTCAATGGGAGTTTTACAGTAGCACGGACTGAGTAAAAAGTTAATGAAGTCTTCACGATTTTGGGCCTGCTGTTGTTCCCACTGAAGTCAACGGCAAACTCACTTTGAGTGTTGGGAACAGAATCAGGCCTCTCAGCTCTCTGTGACTGTCCACATGAGTGAGTCAACTATGTAAGGTGCTGAGCACACTGAACTCCCACTGACTTGTTTGGAGTGCCCAGGTATTGATAACATTCAACACTACTCAGCAGGTGCCTGATACCTTCCAGGTTTGAATCTCCCATCCCCTTAAATTTCACTGCTACTTAAACAAACCATATACAGCAAGATGAAAGCACTAAACATACTTTTGCATTTTATTTATATTTTTAGATTTATTTTTGGCAAAGGACAGATGAGTATTCCCATTTACCTCAAATTAGTAAAATGGATTTATATCAATCAAATGTTTTTCAGGGTGGGCTTTTTGTTGGGTGTTTTTGTTTTTTTTTTTTGGTGGGGAGGGAGAAGGGTAGTTGACACATGGGGTGAAATCATTATTAAATTATCCTGTTAACTAGAAGGGTACTAAAATTCCAGAATATAAAGTAGTTTGATTTAAAATGCAACATCCTTTGACATACATAGTCAAACCCAAAGGTATTTAATCACTATTCTATGAACCAGGTTTTCAAATACATTTACCTGCATGTCTGTGAAGTTCGGTGCTGACTGAGTTCTCTGTAGTATTTCTAAATTTTGAAGAAGCTTACTAAGTTCCACAAGGTTTGATTGGCAGTGTGCAAGATCTAATACATATAAACAGGAAAATACATTAGGTTCTTTGATTCAGAGACAGTTTTCACTCTAGTGTCATAAACCAGCAGAGAGAGCACAATGTCTATACTGTAGTACTACAAAAAAACCAAAGACTGAGATTTGCTCCTTGATGCAGTCCAGATCTATGATAAGGATTATGTGCCTGTTGATAACCCCATTTTTCTGCAAAAGGGACAGGGACAGGCACCAGAGGAGGAGGACCCACTTGCTAGGTCTCTACCCTCTTCTTCTTCTGCAACCAGCAAAAAGCCACCATCTTCTCTGCCCCTGCAGTCAGCAGGACCAGTCAGCCACTTCTGGAACTACAGCACCAACCCTGCAAACTCTTGTGCATGTACATAAAATGAAGTATATGTGTGTAAGCATTTGCAGGATTGAGGCTTATGTTTTCTCACAACACTCCAAGGTTTCTGACCTATGTTACTCATAGTCTGATAATCTGTTTCACCATTTGAAAAAAATAGGCCCTAATACCTATTATTTTGCAAAACAACTTTATTTGATACTAATTTCACTCACTGCATACTTAATTCTGCCAGTCATTAGATTCTCTGCTCAGCTAACTTTGCTAGCCATTTGACTCTGTTTAAATAATTTTGCGGACAAAAATCTAAGACATAGAATAACAAACCATAATGAAATAAAAGTGAATTCCCTGTGTTCTTACCAAATTTTATTATATTTCATACTTTTGGAGACAGAGGTGAATGAAACAAGTAAAAAGTGGAAGTATGCCATTTACATTTATTCAAAAATGAAGAATCTTAATAGATTTACTCCAGTACTTTTGGTAAAGTAATTGTAATTTTCAGACAAATAATGAGACCAAATTTCCAAGCCTGAGTACCTATAAGTGGCCTGATTTTCAGTAGTGCTGAGCACCTGCTGCTCCCACTGAAGACAAGGGAAGCAGGACTGGGCCCTAAAAGGGACATGGTATTATTTCACCTAAAATAGCTATTCAGATTTTTTTTTAACAATCATAAATGAAATTTAAATGTGACACCCAGAAACGTGAAGACAAAGAATGTACTCCACCACAATGAACAGTTTAAATGTTACCAGCTTATTCTTTTAATAGGGCCATTTTACATGAACATAAAGAAGTATCTTAGCCTTTTTATTGACTGTTTTTTATAATATATCAACAGTCTCACTTATAAAGAAAGACGTGAAAGAGAAAGACTGACCTTCTGCACATCTGTCCATCTCCTCAGAATCCTGCAACCAAGCTACAACTTTACTTTGGCCAGTAGTATATGTTGCAGGAAGGCTATTACTGCATGGTATGGGGGATTGCCATGCAAAGCTATTTTGTGGAACCTGAAACAACACAGGAAAATTTAAAATATGTTGGTATAATCCATGCTTTGCTGATAGAACTAATCTTCACACTGCTTTTAAAATCAGAAATTAAATTCTATATTGGAATTCAAATGATATGTGTGAAACAGACTTTTCAGTCCTTAGAAAATATTTTTTTCAGGACAACATCCTGGAATACCAAACAGGCCCCCTTGAAGAAATAGCACTTCCTGAGCATCAGCTTGAAAAATTATTGTTTGCCAAGAAGAACATTATCGAACAATAAAGAGCCAGATTAACTCCTGCTGATTCAGGGTGCTGTAAATTGCTTTAGGGAAGCTTAGAGCTCTAATAGGGTCTCAATAGGTAACCCACTACTGAAGGCTGCAGCAGGGATGTGCTGAATCAATGAACCTTTCAGCTATATACCCATAGATCCTTGCTGGCCAGTGTGGCCTACTTTGGTGATTTTTCCATGGCTGGTTACACCAGCCTTACAACCAGAATCCACCAGCTGTGTCCACTAGGGAACCCTGCCCGTTGTAAGTATTACATTAACTTCAAGATGAGTTTCCACAGAAGGGATGGTATATACCTTTCCATCTAACACAGCAACATTAGCAGCTGGTGAACACTCTGTAGTAGACGCTGAAGGGAATATGTGAAAGCTGGCATCTCTTGGTGATCTTACAATCTCATTCTGACGATACAATCTGTGGTGGCGCAGCTTTGATACCCAAGCATCAAATGAATCCTGGGACTTCACCTAAAAGAAGGGCCATTGTCAACGTGTTAATAAAGATATCCTGCTTCCCTCATCCTTTATATTTAAGCATTTCCCTTACGGATGAAAAGAGAAGAAAAACTCATTGCAACGCTACCCACCTTCAGGTGATAGATATGCTCTTCTGTATCAAGGTCTATTCTACGAGCCTTCTTTTTAATTGACATAACTGATAAGCCAACATCAATGCTTCCATGTACCTTGCCTTTCTGAATCTGAAATCAGAAGACATGTTAAGAGACTGCTAACATCAAATGCTTTATTGTCTCTAACTGAAATAATATTGATGTAGTTGTTTCATGTTTTAGGGAAAATTTTAATGTAAAACAAGAGAAAACAGTACTAATCAGATGGCACACTGGGTTTGTTTTGAGAACAAGAGGGCCCCTCACCCAAAAAGAGTTCACTCCAGAGTCATTTCTAATAAACAGCCATGATGACTCACACCACAATGTAAGTAAGTTTAGAATGATTCATTTTGATTGATTATATACAGAGTAGACATCAAACTAAAGAGTTAAAAATTATGTCTAGCTGATCAGTCAAGGCCTTTCATTAAATAAATGACTCTTTAATTAAACTATTCTGTAATTTCATAAAAGTCAGGACAGGCAGAGTTCTACTCTGGAATAGAGCTCAACCGAAAACCAACTCTCTGTCCATGTGCACATCTCCCAATTGGAAAACAGGCAGTCAAAATAAAAAACGCAGAATGAATCTGAGGGCAGAATTCTGTGTGAAAAATTTGGTTAAGTCAGAAGAAATGGGAGAGTCCACAGTGTCATACATGTGAAAAAAGTTATAGAACACAGACTTGACTAAATGCAGAAAGATCAATACAATAACTTGCAGAATCTTAATAAAAGAGGTCTACACAGGAGTAAGGGGATAGTGTCAGTTTAATGGACACAGATTTAGGCCTAAATTTTTCAACTATCATACTGTAACTGTACACCAGTTACTACAGTAAACCCAAAAATATGGTTAACATATTAGATACCTCTTCTATGGCAAATAACTGACAGATAGAGGGCCAAATCCTGATAACCTTAATTACATATTTTCTTCATGTCCATGACTGATTTAAATGGGGACACTTGTATGAATTAGGTGAGCAGGATTTGATCATCAGTAGTTTAATAAATCCAGAGGTACCTTATAGCATAAATATAAATATAAATGAGCACTGCAGATATCTATGGACCAGATCCTTCCTTTCCCATGCAGGTCACTGTAAACTTCAAGTTTGGGCTTGCAGAGTTCCCCTGCCACTCTCCCTTTGGGAAGAGAGGTTTTAGGCCTGGGAACTCATGTATCATGATAAATTCATTGGAGGTTAGGCTCATTCATGCAAAAGTCTCTGCAGTGCCTCCTGCACCCACCACCCTGGCTCTTCCATAAGCATGCCCCAAACGTGTTCCCTCCCACCAGCAAAACCCCCTCTTATGGGTTGGTTCACTGAGCGAAGTGGGAAGCTATGCAAATTAATGCTGACCCAGTCAACATCCACTCATGCAGGATAGCTCCAGTGGGCCAGTGAAGAGACTGTCATGAAGAGCAGCGGTCCCCATCGCTACCCTCTCCCATCCTCAATCCTACATCTTCCCTGTCCATCCTCAATCCATGCAGCGCACATACAGAAGTCTTCCATGGAAGCAGTTTTCCCTCTTTTGAGCTCATCAGCCATGATCCGCTAGTTCGTGCTTCCTTAAGAATCCACAGTGCAACAACGGGGTTTAATCGCACAGCAGGCTAAGCTTTCAATCAAAATTTAAGAACAGCCTTCAGTTTTACTTACATCAATTGGTGACTTTGAATACTTTAACATTCCATTATCCAGGACAAAAAAGCGCTGCAGGAAAAAAACAACACAGTTTCTTCTTAGTTATAAAATACAATTTTAACTATGTAAAATCACATCTATGAAAGCAAGTTTGTTACCCCATTGCACCTTGCAATCAGAGTCCGGGGCCAGAAAAAAGCTTGTAAATACAGTACTGAATTATTTGCTTCCATAGGGCTGACACTCCGGCTTACCATTTTAAAAAAGGTCATTGCTTTCTTCATGCTCTCCCTCGCTTTCTTCCCATCCACATTAGTCACATTCTATATTAATGGCTTTTCTAACTTCCTCATTCAGGAAAAAGAAAACACAAAGCTATTCCTAGTCCAAAAGGTAGACCCAGCTGGCTCTTGTGGTTCCTTGCTGAGAACCACTACTCCACCATCTTATGTCTCTCACCCTCGACAGAAGATGGGGAGAGAACAATATTCTCTACTCTGAGGGTTCGTTCTGATTAGGTAAAAGGTGTGTTGTTAGAACAGGTTAGCTAACACATTCTGGCTTGGTCTACAATGGCAATGAAATTCGGCAGCAGTCGACAGGAGATAGCTACGTAGAGTAGCTTGTGTATCTCCCGTCAACTTCCTAACTTCTACGTAGCGCTGCATCTCCACTACACTGAGCCGACAAGAAATGCCCTCCCATCAATGCAATATTAATCTATTTGCAGTGGTGAATTAATGGCGTCAGCTTCCAAATCAACTAAGCGGGTCACCACTTCCGCTCAACTGATCCCACAGAATCAATCCGGTGATGCCGCAAGTTCCGCCGTCAAGATAGACATACCCTCTGAAACTGTAATTTAGCCGAGGCACTGCAGATTTTAACAAGCGCTAGCTGGTCAAGAGAAAGCCTGTGAAGGTGCCTAGGCTTTATCTTAACCAGATTAGCACGTGTGGAAGATGGTGTGCTTTCTATTTATTAATTTTTTAAAAGATGTTAACTAACATGTGCTAACATCACACCTTTAGATTCTAGTCTATGCAAGCCCTAACACGTTTTTAAAAACCCTAGTGTAGAGAGGGGAAGTTGTATTTTAACATGTTAAAACAAATTTTAAAAATAAACCTTTTATCCTAGTCTAGACAAGTCATCTGAGGAAGCTGGAGTGGAGGGGAACAACAAACTTTTTGTGTTGTGAGCCTGTTAAATCTAATAATCCGGGCAGGTCCACTACTTGAATCAGAGATCTCTGCAAATACCTCCTGAAGGTGCTGCATTAAGTGAAGACAGGGACTCGGGAGGTGGCACCAATGGCTCAGCTTGGTATGAGGGAGAACTGTGTTGCTGGAGACATTATTTATTGGAGGAGATGTACAAACAAAATATGGTCACTAAAGACCCCTTGGAATTTTTTTGTAAGGGTAGAGATGTATTGTTCTCCCATTTCCTATTCAAAACTGTTGTATAGTTTTGAACATTGCAGCAAAACAGTCACATCATTTCACTCCACAGCAGGCTGCATTTGGGTACTGGATAAACTAATATAGAAATTATACAAAGGAATCTGTTGTTATGTTATCAAAGCATTTTGAGATCCTTCAAGATGAAATATGATACATACAGCAAATGTAAACTGTTACTGTATTATTATTGATGTAGCATGTGCTGCAATTACTGTCTTTAAAACCTCTCACTATCAACCCAGCACACATCATCTAGGCAATCCCTGAAAAACGGTTTAATGAACCCACTCCTTGAATGCAAGCTGAGGATATCATATTTGTGTGTGAACAGTAAAAATGAGATAAAGACTCAGGGCCAGACTGTGACCCACGTACCCACATTTATAAACAGTTACTCACATAAGTAGACCCACTAGAGTCAATATAGCTGTTCCCCAATATGAGCATACTCATACTCTGGCCTTTGGAGGTGATACAAGGTTTGACTCTCTTACACTCACTCTCAAGAGTCCCTGTGAGAAGGCAGCCACATCTGGGATATCCTCCAGTGGCTGGCCGCAGCATGACTGGTGTGTCTGCCTCAGTTTTCCCTTTCTTCTGAAGACCCCAGTAACTCTATGCAAGCTCTCTGAGTATAAATAGCCCTTTGTAAGGTTGATTGATTACAGAAGTACCACAGTCATAATCCAGAATTCCCCAGCATAGCCCAGCCAGTACATTCAATCTTTCAAGTCCATCGACACAGCCAGCACAGCCCCGGATCTCTTATCGCATTCAGACTCTCAAGTATGGCTCCAGCATCTCTCACCAGGCCTCACCCCAGCCTCCCTCGCTGGGTGCTTCTCCACCTGGAAGGTTCCTTGTACAGTTCTAGCTCTTGCTTGGAGACATCACCTGGCTCATCCCTCCATCATTCCCCCAGCCCTCACTGGCTCTCCAGCTCCAGCTCAGAGTACCAGAAGGCATATCCCTCTGCTAATCTAAGCCTTCAACCCTCTCCAGCCATGGCTCTCTGGTCTGGGGAAGTACACACACACCTGCCACCTGCCCCACACCAACTACCTTCCCACCTTCTGGTTTCACCAGCCTGATGTGGCTCCACAGCTCAACTAGGAACTCTCGGTGTTCCTTCCTTCAGCTCTCCTCTTCTTCTGAGATCCCGCTCTGGGTTCCCAATTCCCAACTCTCCCTCTCTGAACTCTAAGATCTGGACTTTCTTGCCCTTGTGCTATCTCCTTATAATGCCAAGGGGAAGCCCAGCCCGCCACATTACACCAAACTAGATCACACTTAGACTGGAAGAGGAGAGCTGAGCCTGATTATCCTGTTACAATCCCTTACTAATATATACATTGGTGCAAAGGAGCCTAAATTAGTGAAAACTGAAATAGGAGGTGTCTTGCTTTACACTACACATTCTTATATGTCCCATTAGTTGTTTTTCTTGATAAACTCTTCTCTTCTGGTCCCTCAGCATGCGAGTCACACCAACATAAACTCCCTTAATATCAGCAGGTCAAATTCGGATGATGTGTCAGCACTTAAATACTATGTTTATTTATAGGCAATCTTGGGGAAAAAAAACCTTAAAGTGAACAGGTGTGCAAGGTTTCAGGGGATAGATGTGTGGCAGATGCATTTTGGTAACCGAGTGTCAACTGAGTCAGTAACCCTTAGCTGCAGAGAGGTGAGTCAGTCCTCACAGCACACAGCTTGTTGCTCGAAGGAAAACATGGTAACTATTCTGACATAAATATAGTGACTTAAATCCAGTGACAGCAATTTTGAAGATAATAAAAGTAAACACGTGGAACAATGTCTCCAAACTAATTAAAGGAAAGAATGGATTTTGGGCAGGTTTTTTTAAATTGCCCAGTGGCCTTGCTGTTGTGCATTCATAGGTCCATCTCAGCTCTGAACCCAGTCACCAGCTCAGAAAGTAAAACCACCACATGGTGGAGTGGGCAGGAAATCAGTGCAACAAAGCGAAGGAGCTAGAAGGGGATTTTTTTATTTGTTTTTCACATCTCAGTGATAAAAAGACAGCCAAATGAAGAATAGGTTACAGTGCCAACTACTCACGGTGCACTTACAGTAAAAGTTCGTTTAAAGTGAAGTAGGATGAAAGTCTTGAATTGTTACAATGCACTGTAATGTGCCAACTGCAATGTTAGTAACAGTGAACTCTCTGCTCAAATCCTATCCCCTCTGTTACAACTGAGTAATTCGGCTGGCTCCTGTGTTGGGGGGCCATGGAGCAGGAGCAGCCATGCCTCAGAGCTGCTTATTCCAGCCTAAGAGACAAAGTCGACTCCACAGCCCTAGCACCCTTATGTCTTTTTGGATCTTGGTTCCATTCTGCCCAGAATGTGCACACTCCCCATGTGGCCCCCCAAACTCTACCCCATCTGCACAGCAGTTCTGCTCCACGTGGGGCCAACTCCGCCTGCAGAGGGAGGGGATAGGATTTGCCTCATAATCAAGTTCAATGGAAACAGTGACTTCACTGCTATTAAAAGATTTCACTGCAATAGGGAAATGCAAATGTCCTTACTCTGACTGTAAACGCGAAACTGGCCATACCTGGCAGACATCTTTATCAAACTAGTGCCCTGTAGCGAGGGGGCGTGGCCTCCCTCTGAGACGGATGGGGAGACACCCTCCCCCGCCTCCTCATGGGCAAAGCCAGGGTATCCACACCCACCCCGCCGGAAGCAGAGGGGCAGGGCAGGAAGGGGAAGTATAAAGGGTAGGCCCCTAGCTCAATTGGGGAGAAGCTGTCAGAGGAGAAGGACGTCTCCCCCCCACTGCTGGAGCTTGAACCTGAGCTGCCTGCCACCTGAGATACTGAGGAAATGCTGGGGATGCCGCTAGCCATTTACCCCGGGGAGACTGACAAGCCCCAACCTCAGATACCCCCCATCGAAGACCTGAGCCCCTAAACTGTGTTTGGTGCTTAGTCCTTTACCTGAGCCCCTAGACTGTGTTTAGGTGCTCTCCCCTGCCTTGCCCCAGGGCACGGGGCCACAGATTGCTTGATGGCCCCACCCTGCCTGAGAGCTAATTCCCTGCTTTCAGCCAGCCTGCACAGGTGCAACAGTGCAGGGGCGTGGCCTACCTCACAAACTGACAAGGAGGGACAGCCCCGCACCCACTACGTGTCCAAATTCTGCAAGGTATGTGGAATACGTTTGCCTCTCTTTCCTGGTGATGGTGCTGCAAATTCAGGGTTAACCTCCGTTAAGCCTTCTTTGGTTCAGGTCAGATGATCACATGATTCTCTCTCAGCCAAGAGGTAGCCTGCCAAGAATGTTTTTTGTCATCAAAGTCTAGTGACCGGTAACTGAATGGTAGCGTGTCACATGCCCCCATCTCTGCCAATGTGATTATTTAACAATGCATGGGTTTAGCAAAACAAAGATTGAAGCACACACAATTCATTCATATTAACTAGCTCCTTCCCAAGAGAGTGCCATACCCTCCTTGACACTCTCACATGTCCCCAAAGGCAAGTTTCAGGGACTAAAATGAGTGCTTTACATCATATCCCCAAGGTCAACAAACTCCATCTCTGACAGACCAATAGGAGAATCAATTCCAGAGTCAAGGCCTCTCTACTAAAAACACTATACGCCTCCGGCCCCAACCATTCAAATCTGAGGACTTTGAAAAGCATTTTAGTATATCTCAGGTGCACAGTGCTTCATGATAACAGAGGCTCTCTCAAGTAAACAGGACCCAACCTTATACAGGAGAGCTTTATTTGTCAAAGTAAACATATTGAATAGCACTCAAAAGTGAATAACAAGTCATTGGAACCACTGGAGAACAAGTTTAGTTATTCCCTACAGTTAAGACTTCTAGGCAATGAGGTATCTGCTACCCTAGCAATAGCTTCCAAATGGCTGCCAAGGGTAGTGCTAGATAGAGGACATTATAATAATCTAATCTGGATGTGTACAAACACACACTTCATACATTTTGAAGGAAAAATACATAAATAGCCATTTTGAGCCTCAGTCTGTCATGAATAATCATTTTCTGTACACTAAAATCCTTTTTTTCTAATCTGAAGTAATAATCCCTGGAGTGGTCTATGAGATATTTACCTTGTGCCAGCCTTTTAAAGGCCATTTTCTTTTCTTCAGCATGAAACCTTCGTGTTTGTCTGGTTTCTGGACATTAGTCTGGCCTATTTTCAGCCCCTCTATGATTTCCCAGTTGTCAGGTTCCTGGTGGAAAAGTATAAAAATCATATTGTAAATTTTTAACACATATATGATGTAAAGCTGTTCGCATTACATGGCCCAGATTGTCAAGTGCTCAGAACAAACAATTGGGGGCAGACTTTCAAAACAGCTCATCACCCATTTGGGCACCAAAATAAGAGGGCAGATTTCCAAAAGTGGGAACTAGTGGGTTCTGAGCACTTTTGGAAATCTGGCCCTTATTTAGGGAACTACATAGAAGCTGCGCTCTTTTGAAAATTTGGTACTATAAGCAGCCAAAAACCTTTATTTAGGTTGCAGAGTCATACCTGTGTACAGCAGGACTGTGTGTTAAAAGAATCACATTTCATGCTTATTAATTGTATATTAATCGGGTCAAATTTTGGCAGGGCTAAGCATACAGTGGGTTCACACCAATGAATTTGCAAGCAGAAGGAGAAATTCAGGGTGACAGCTGGCTGTCCCAACTCTGACCATCTATGAAAACTATAGACATTGTTCCACATGCCTTCCCTGACAGGAAATGTAGAAGGACTTAGTAGATATGGTGAAGTAGTCAAGGACACAGTCTTCATGTTAGAATGTGTATGCTTCCTGAGTCACCAGTGGTCTCTACTTACAACCTAGTACAGGTTATTCCTTCTCTTAGAAACAATGGATTCTGTGAAGAACTGTACAAAGGACATGCATAGCCAAGTTATGGGTACACATTAACACGGTTTGCACAGAACAGATCAAAATAGCAGTCCATCCAGTCCAGTATCTTTCCTCTGACAGAGGAAGGTTCAAGAAACTCCAAAGTAGGCTATTATGGAATAACCTGACCAAAGAGGACATTCTTCCTAACCCCTGTCAGTTAGTGGCCTAAAGCATGAGAGTTTACATCTCTTCCAAGCTTTTATTATTTTTAAAGTCCTGTCTACTATAACTTTGGATGGTCTCCTTTTTTATATATAAATTTCTAATCATTTTTTTAATCATGCGAGATGCATGGCCTCATTGGTATCTTTTGGTACAGAGTTCCACAGGCTAATTGTGCTTTGGGGAAAAATGTATTTCCTTTTACAGTTTCTCCCATTCAGCTTCACTGCATTATAAGAAATTAAAATAGGAATGTCCAATTTACTTTCTCTTTACGATTTATTATTTTGTATAACTCGGACATCCCCTAAAATTCGTGTGCCCATGTGAGGGCTATTTAGTCCACTTTCTCCACAACTAGCAGCCATTATCAATTACAATTTATATGACTCAAGCGAAAATTATGGTTTAATATGTTGAAAGGGAAGACAGCAAAGAAAGCATAAGGTGCCTATGCAAAAACCATAAAAGTTTTGCCCTTTTTTATACACCTTTGCTGCCACTTTGGTCAACAAAAGTCTGCTCCAGTTTGAAAAGCTACTTGTGCCTGCATAATAACAAACACTAATACTGTTTCTCATGGCGCATCACCACTGTTTCTCAATGGGTACGTTGCAATCTCTTGGGGGGGACACAAAGGGCAATTGGGGGATTGTGGGGCACTGAAAAAATTATTACAATTTAAAGCAAATGAAATCCCACTCTCATCCTCCCCCCGGCCCTCCACACGCTCAACCTTTAAGGTCAAGTATTCTGTCAACCTCTTGAAACACACTTTTGAAATTATATTAGACTTATTTTTACTACTGATACTGATAGTAAACATAAAGGGATCACAAAAAATTTTGATTTGAGAAAGGAGTCACCAGAAACACTTGTCTGAACAATAAGATAATAACTGTATCAAATGTCCATGCAAGAGCATAAACAATTTAGCTTTGTCTCCAGAAGTCTTAACTCACACTTCCCTACTGTTCACTCTTCTTGCTTGTATGAAGGCATAGTTTGATGAGCACCAGGCTTATTTTGACTTCACCTTATTTTAAAATAATTATTACTCTTTCTCCTGGTATAAAAGAGCTTATTACATATGCAAAAGGTTTTCCCTAATAAGAAATACTGAGGGGAAAATTTTAATTTAATTTAATTAGCCCCATGAGTAAGTACAGGATCTCTCTATACCTAGATGTCTGCTGATCCCCATCTTGCTGGTTTTTCCTTTACAAGATTGATCTGCAAGATGGCACTGGCATTAAATACTTTTCAACAAGAACTCATACTTATTCATTAAAACAAATGAGCAGAGACTGGCAAATCTAAAGGGCCAGATTATCCAGTGCAGTGTGGCTATCCGCTTTATGCTTCACCAATGCCATAATCTGATCCTACAGCCATTCTGACTCTCTCAACAAGTCACCCCAGTATAAGTGTGATTCTCCAATGACATATAGGCAACATAGGGATTCTTCCATCACTCTCTCAGTCTCTGCTGCCAGAAAAGCAAGAGAAAAAAGCAAGAGAAAGCATGGGCTGGTGGAAAGGTGATATAGCTGGGACACTTTATCTAATGTTGATTCCCAGCTGCATGTTTGATCCTTTCTGACTGCTGCAGGTCACCATAAATTACACAATGGACCAGCCCTGCACACAGCAGCAGGACCCAGGAAGTGCACAGGTGACCTTTATGCAAATAGCTGCATATGACATACTTTTTCTTTTTTAAAAACCTAAGAAATTCCATTTTAAAATTAAAAGAACATTAAGATTGGAAAGTGAAGCATTCAAAAATCAGGAAATAGCAAAGTTAAGATTGACTGTGCAACCTTCTTTTCCTGTGTGTGCGCATATGATCTTTAATAACATGGTCATGTCATTATTCTCCATAAACTGCCTTTTCAGTGCATTTTTAAAAAATAACTGTTTTGTACGGAATTAATATTCTTTGTTTGTTAAGATGAGACTTTGCGTCAGGTACTTTACATAACATAACAGAAATATGGTCTCTGCCATAAGGATCTTATAGTCTTTATATCCTACACTGAGCAGGCAAATCTCTGCATCTGCATGGAGCTCTGTTGGCTTCCAGGAAGGTCAGGATTCAGGCCAAAATGGACATAACACACAAGATGCACTGGGAGACTCCATCTCTTGAGGTTTTTTTCCTTTTACCCACATACAAATTCAGTACCCCTGTGCTTTGCCAACTATTCATCCAGACAAACGGTTCTAGATATAGCTCTTTCCAGAACCCATCAATACTGCTCCAAAGTCAACCAGAGGGGCCTGTTGCAAATCAACACAAACAAGGTTCTCCCTGCCCTGGGACTGACTGTGCTCTCTTCACAGCTATCTTAGCCCCCACTGTCCTGGAAAATGTGGATTCAGAATGAGTCTCTTATCCCCTGCATGTTATGGCATTAATCTACCACCAGACTACACGATTCCTTATACTTAAAGTAACTATTGCCCACTAGAATTGTCCATGTGTCTATATTTTTCACCCCATGGAAAAAGAGATCGAGGCATCTTGTATTTTCATTAATAACATGTTTGCTTACAGGTGCTTCAGGACATTGTACTGATTCCTGCTGGCACCTTTACTTTGAAACGAAATGAAATTCAAATCTTTCATTTTGTTAGTGTAAACCCTATTAAAAATCCTCTTCTTGGATACCTAAAGGTATGCTTTAATCCAGTCTCATTTGGGGAACCAGAAGCTGTAGAGCTGGACCTGCATCATACTTAACAGCCCTCCCACAAAAGTCACCACAGCAAAGTTACTAATTAAAGGATTTCTTACAAGATAGGCACACAGATATCATCCCCTTCCCACACTTACCTTAGACAAAGAGACAGGCTCAGCTTCAAGCAATTGTTTGCTTACAGATGCATCTGTACTTCCAAAAGAAATATTTCGCTCTAATACATGAGCACTCTAAAACAGGAATAAAGCAAAATAAATGCTTGGTCACAGAACATGTCTGTTGAAAAAACACATGAAATTATGAATGGAGGATTACACAGTCTATAGCAAACATATAAATATATGGCACAGTGCCCCAATTGACTAAAATAAGCACCAAGTGCTTGCATAAATAAAAGCACAACGTGATTTTTCTGTCTTTTTAAGCAATTAACTTCTGTATTACAATTCTTGTGCATGTTTTTTTTCTGTCAGTGTAACCACCCAGTTTTCTCTGCAATGCTGTCAAGTAGTAAAGGAATTAAATATTCCTTATTTCTAAGCCAGATGCTCTGGTTTACTCAGAAATGACTAGAAAATGGTTAAGTGCCAGAAAAGGAAAGATGCTGCCTCAGCTGGCTTTTATGGAGACTTCAAAGTGGAACAAATGTTCTTGACTTATATGTATTGCATTTTCCGGCCAATGCGTGAGAAAACTGAGCTAGAAACTTTTACTAATATATTTAGCACTTCAGTAACACTCCACACCTCTAAGGCTCTGTATACATCTGAACTAACTAATCATCACTACAACCTTGTGGCGTAGATATTATTATCCCCTATAAACAAAACAAATTTCACAAATATCACATTTTGGCCAAAGCTTTTAAAAGCAAAACATTTAGAAATTCTATCAAACTTTTTTCTATTGTCCAGCAAAGATTAAAGCCTATTTTTGCAGGTAAAGAGCATTTTTTGGGGAAAGCAAGGAGGAACAGCCAACTTTTGCCTGCAGCAAATTTGTTTAGATTTCTGATTTATTCCAGAGTGGGATTTTATCATTTCTGTCAGTTTAAACTGGTAGGAGTAATAATACCAGAACATGACAGCACTGGCTTTTTTGCACAAAATGTTCTATTCTTGTGTCTACCTTGTACAAGTAGTCACCTCTCATTTACACATGAAAAAACTACGACAATAAGGGAATACTGCAAGAGGGGAAAAGCATCTAGGCAAGATATGCCTCCAAACTAAAACAGGAGCTACATTTTGTTCTTTTAAATATGTTTAAACTTTATGCCTATTGAAGGTTCAGACTGCCTGGGTATAAATGAGGGCAGAAGCTGTCAGGGAACAGAAAAATACATACAGCAAGTTCAAAGATTTAGTACAATAAAATCATTTATTCATGTAATGTTGTGCTCACAAGGACCAGGACCAAAAAAAAGTACACACAGATGTTCATGTAAACCCACACAACACCCTTCTTCAGAAACATCTACAAACGTGTAAGGTACTAAATGAGTTTTTAAAAAAAATATCCAAAAATAGGAGAAAGAGTGTATATTAGGGTAAGACCATCTTTGGTCACGAGAGTATAGAAAGGGGGAGAATCTCTGTAGTTTCTTTGGAATCCTGAAAGAAAAAAGAGATCATATTGAGATATATTGTTTACTCTTTTATCTTAGTCTTCAGTCCTACAACAGTCTCCCAGTCCCTTTTCCACCTGAACAATACCCGGTAACTTTAGCAATTCCATTTGTACTCACATTTATCGCCATCTTTTTCTTGATAACCTATCCTGACATCTTTTAAACCCCTGTCCCTCCTCTTCCCTCAGCAACATATGTGGGAGCAGACTGGCCTTTCATGGCAGAGTTGCAGACTTCACCCACAACTGCAACATAGCCGAAGTTTTGTGGGGAGAGAGACATATCTGGAAAAATCTCCATCTCCTTTCCTCCAACACTTGGGGTTCACATCACTTGGGCTGCATGCAGATAAATCCTGGCATAACAAAAGTTTTTGTTCTTGCCCTTACATTTTTATTTTAAGTAATTTACATTTTTAAATAAAAGTTCTGCTTAAATATATGTAACCCCCACTATTTGGACTCTTATTTAGCATGTAATATTTCATTGTGGAGCAAATTTGCACAGCTGAGTTATGAACTCCTGGAATACATTGGGCTAGAACCTGCATTGTGCCAGAGTAGCGCTAAGTCAGTTGAGGAGGGATTGCAGAAGTGGCTTTAAGAAAGGATGCTCTGGGTATACCTAATTTTGCCTGGCCATTCCCCTCTGTAGGCCAGGACTGCCGGACGTCGGGGTTGGTATGTTTACCTTACATAACCGGGGGAGGCTTAATGAAGCCAAGATTGGATCCACTGAAAAATCTGGCAAAACTTTGAACTGTGGAAGCACTAGTGAAAACCAGCATAAGGAGAATTACATTGTAAAGGTACTTTTTAATGACTTAAAAACGTCTTTCTCCCTCCCACTAATTTATTCATATATTTTTAAATAACAGCTCATTAGAAAATTGGCAATGAATCCCTACTCATCATTTTCACATGCTCTCTCACATGCACATGGTGTCTGAGTGCTAGGTCACAGCATGGATTATTTATTTATTCTGTAGCATGGGGAGTCCTGAAGTCTAGGTTTTGGAGAAATAAACAGAAGAATGATGTGGTTTGTACAAATCATTATACACACACAAAAAAGAGATTCCATTCTGTGTCTCACTAAGCTTGATAATCATAGAATCATAGAGTTGGAAGGGACCTCAGGAGGTCATCTAGTCCAACCCCCTGCTCAAAGCAGGACTAACCTCAGCTATATCATCCCAGCCAGGGCTTTGTCAAGCCTCAGCTTAAAAACCTCTAAGGATGGAGATTCCACCACCTTCCTATACCTCACCATACCCACTTAAAAACTATTAAAAGAAACAAGAAACTTTCTTGAATTAAGGGATGGTCATGTGACCATTTTCTGGTTTGTTCACATCCATTACACATGATAGTCATGGCTTGGCCTTTCTTGTTCTTCTGCACTTGGTGTGGCCAAGAAGAATGGAGTTTCATCTAAAGTTTTCAGAACTCTAATGATTAAGTTACCTCGCTTTATACAGAGGCCACTTCATTCTGGAGATGTCATATTTGTCTACAGCAGAATAGTCCCAATCCAATTCCCATTAAAGAAAAAGGAAAGACTCTGACTGATGTCAGTGGGAATTTGATCAGGCCGTAAGACAGTACAGTATGCTCAAAAGAGCACTGATTTAGAACTGGCATTATACAGCATTGCTGTCACACACAGCATGCCATTCAGTTTATAAAGAAATAGATTCAGATTTGGTATGTATTTCAGATCGGTGGTTAGAAAGTTTAGCTTTAAGTATCTACCATGCTATAACAAATTCTTGCATGCTGTGTTTGTTGCATACCAAGTTCCTGTGTATCTAGAAATGTATCTATCCCCCATCATCACAGTATCTGTGCACCTCACAAACATTATTGAATGTATCCTCACAATACCCCTTTGATGTTAAGGACCACCCTTCCCACTTTCCAGATAGGAAACTGAGTCATAAAGAGATTAAGTGACTTGCCCATAGTCACACAGGGAGTCTATGGCAGTTAAACAGAACTCAGACTTCCCAAGTCCCAATCTAAGCCTTAACCACAAGATCACCCTTTCCCCTTTTTACTACAGGGGCTATCAAATTTTTTTAGTGTGGGTCACACATCTTGATAAAGAGATTGTCTCAGGGGCCTCCACTCCTGTCATTTACAGCTATATGGTCTATGCACTCCTATCCATTCATAATTGCACAGACTACCTCCATTCCCATTTGCAATCGCAAAACATCCCTGTGGCAATTATAGCAATCATACGAAAAAATAAAAGTAGTTAATGTATTTTCATCTACACTTAATGTCATTTAGCAGCTAAAAATGAAGAAGAAATGCAGCATCATGTGACCAGCCACCTCTCCAGGACCACCAGCAAGAGCAGGTGAGAAACTTCTGCTTTTCTAGATATAATCCAATCCTAGTGCTCAGACCAAAAAACCAAAACTACCAATGTGGGACAAATGTTTGTGCATTGAACTTGTAATGCTGGTCCAATGAAAAATCCTACATCACGCGTTGAGTAATCTCATGTGCTCACAGGAGTTTAGCATCTCAAAGTTACAAACTCTGGTGAAGTATCATAGTGAAAAATCTGAAGTTGTTGAGTTTCTGTACATTTATGCATGACATCAGATTTAAAAGACTAAACCATAAAACCTGTGCCCAATTGTTCAAGGAGGTAGCAACTGTCTTTTTTTTTACTATAATAACCAAGATGATTTTCCTACTTCCTACTGCCAGTTTTGTTTGGCAGGCAAGAATCCTTCAGTCTTGAGAGGGAACATTGCCCACCACAGATGTTCAGAAGGGCTCATTTGGAACAGCCAATGTAATATGATGTTGCATAACTGCAATTTCATTTTTGTACAATATTTAGAATGGAGAATCCAGCAGAACCTTGGCTACCAGATTTCCAGCAACATTTTCCAAGATATGGTTTTAATGTAAATGATTCTTCTGCAGCCCTCATCTTTATAGATCCACTTGGGTTGAGTGGCACATCTATTAGCCAGTGGCACTCTAATGAAGACTAACTTATTTGACCATTTGTTTGGAAACAAGAAAATTAACTCTTTTCAAACAAAATCCCTTTCTTTAGATTCATTATTTCAGAAACTCATCAGCTTTTGTGTACATTTCTTTTTTTACTGTTAATTTTCTGTTATAACATACACGGACACAAAACAACTAGCTCTACTTCGTAATGTATTGCTGAGATAAAGTCCCTGGGTCTTTAGTAAAGTCATTATTCAGTATGGAATGCTTTCCATTAAGGGAAACATTTTTGTGTTCGACTTCCTCAAAATTACAGCTAGAAGTTATACAGATTGTCCGAAGTCTTGAAAGACAGATATATTTGACAAGGAAACCTTTTTTACTCTTATTTAGTTTTTTGCTATCACTCCGGCCCTAAATGTTGTTATTGAATTTTAGGTTTAACTATACAGAAAGTTAAGGGAACAGACAACAACATTAGAATAAAAAGTAAAGTGAAGAATGAGGAAGGAAGAGGCCACGCAAGACAAGGGATCATCACAGATACCAGAATTTGAACCAACAGCATTCATATGAGCAATAAAATAAGTGACCTGTGTTTCTAAGTGCTTCAGTTTGCTTGGAACCCTCATCCCCACCTTATCCTGATGGTGTGAGAAGAAGAATTAATCCCTCCATCCTTTCTCTCACACCACAGTGCTTCTGTCAGTTAACTTGAAGTCCTGGGGTGAAATCCTGGCCCTGTAGAAGTCAGTGGCAGGATGGGGCCAGGATTTTACCCCTGGAGTTTAGTTGAGGTCTTTATGCAATGTCCATTCCACACCCTTCACCCTAACTACAAGCCCTCCTTCCACTTGATCCCATGAATGATTTTTTTAATGAAGCTGAAAAAGAGTGAGAGAATCACAACTCATCATCCGTGATCACAAAGGGGGCTCAAAATACTCCAACTCACTGCACACATGAACTCCAGCTGAATCAGCCCCATCCTCCTCCTTTCCCATCACTACAGCTCTCCTCCTTCAAAATTCCAAAGTGTGGCAACAGAAAGGTGAGCCCATGACAGGCAAGCCCATAAGAAGGATGAGGGCTAGTGAAGAACATATCCTTATGTTGTTCTTTCACGACCTTTATGCAGAAAAAAGCTGCTTATCTGCTCTGGAGAATAAGGCTGGAAAAATGTATTTTACATTGTCCCTTTAATCTTGTAAAACTCTGTTTCTGTGCTGGTGTTCAGTGATCTGAAACTCTCCTCACCATCGAAGAGAATGCCAGCATGTTCCTATGCTGACCTGCTTCAAATTAGAGAGATGGGGGAAATCTCCAAGACAATTAAAGGATCTTAACTGGAGAGGGCTGAATGAACCTTATTCACAGAAGGCGCAAATTTGATTTTCAAAGTGATGTTTCGTGGGCGGGGAGGCAGGAAATGCAAAGTAGAACAAGTCTGGCAGTTGTGTTTTCTTCCTAGTTCTGCTGCTTAATTATTTTATTTTACACGATTAATTGTTTTAATTAAATTTTGCTTAATTTTGGGAGAAGAAAAAGAGCTCTGCAAATCAACTGTCACTCACGCTGCCATACAGGCCCAGGGATTCACCATTTAGCTAAGAAACATATACAAGATTCAGCTGCTGGCTAATTAATGGAGCAAAGTCGGCAGCTCGCTTTCAGTCTCTTCACAGCACTGCTGCCTTCAGTGGCAATGGTTTGAATAAGATAGCATCTGTAATCCTTGGTAGTTTATTAAAAGGGCATCTATAAATGGTATGGTGGGGAGCCAGTCCCTCCCCTCCCTCCTTTCCTGCCATCCCCTTAACCCTCATTCCTGGGGGAGGGATGGTGAGGTCCCAGCAGCGAGTTGGCTGGTGACCAGGATGGATAAAGGGGAAGTGGAAACGATACTGTCTGAAATAGGAAGGCACTTTGTCCTTTATCTCCTGAAGACTAATTGGTGACTGTTTTACTAGCTGCTATGTGCTGTCCAGTTATGCGGGAAGAAGGGCACAAGACACTGGATGTGATTTAATAAGGTCTCAACTTTATTCTTAAATGTCTGGGAGTACCCAGCAGATAAAAGTGTACAGAGCAGGTAATTCAATAATCATTACAATATATATCTGGGTGACTTCTTTCAGACCTCCTCCTTATCCATCCTGGTCCCCAGCCCACCTGTGGCTGGGAACTCACCATGCCCTCCTCCCCCCAATGAGGATTAAAGGCAGGGCTATAAAGAGGTAGGAGGGCCGTCTCCCCGCCATACCAATCATAAGAGCCCTAAACTCCCCACTTCCCCCCTTTAAAGAATACTTCCTTTATCTCTTCCCTCTGGAATGTGCATTGGACATCCATCACATGTTTACATTAATGAGTTGTGACATCACCGCCTAACTCCCATTCCATGTCCATGCCTCCAAACCCAGTGTGGAGAAGGTGAAAAAAAATCCCACTTCACCTTGGCCAATCTGTCAGTAAGGGAAAAATTCCCTCTCAGGCCCCCTGGCCCCACAGTAATTCCCAACAAAACCCATTTCCATGGGTGGGAGGGTGGATGCTGCTCCGTCTGATCCAGGTAAGAGGGCATTTCCTGCACTGCCATGGACTATATAGTCCTCCTTCTCTTCTGGTCACCTGGGGGTGGGGAATCCCTACACTGACCTGGTCTGCAGCTGTAGCAGGAAGTCACACCCTGGCTCCCTCCCTATCCCTTAAAGGGGGGCACAACTTTTCTAACAAGCCAGAAAACAACCCTGCTGGCTTAATGCGCGGTGAAGTCATTGCTACTGTTGGTGTAATCCAGAGACCCATGGATAATGTGGATTTTTTTTAGCACCAGGGGCTTAATCCTCTGGGTGAGGTTAAGCAGTTTCAAGATATCTAAAAACACGTATTACTACAGTCATATGAGGAAGAGCAGTAAGAAAAGGGAAAGAAAGAAATACAATTGCAGATATAGTGGCTCTACTCTCCTTTTTAATTAGAGAAATTATATAAACTGGGTTTATCTGCATTGTTTCATCTGCAGTAATATCTGTAAATGGAACAACCTTCAGATTTGCTTTCCTATTCTCATGCTGATTCCCATTTCCTCTGCTTTCTTTCTGCTGATGTTGGAATAAAAAGAGACAGAGAATCTTGAAAAGTCATGTCAGTGGAAGGTTGAGTAGGAAGCATCTCCATCAATTTATTCCTCCTACTCTTCCTTTTTATTCTCTGGCAATCTTCCTCTTTTTCTATGATTAAGGCATTGTCCCATTCATATCCTCATTCTCCTCTGCTGACCCTGTATTCTCTGTCTCCGTACCCACTGCATACAATCTGGGTGGTCAGCCACCAGGCAAAGAAATAACAATCCCCAGTATTGTTATGATTAACACATGCAAAGTTCTTTTGACTATATTTCTTCTTTTAGCACATGCTGGTCTTATATAGAAATGAGCTGAGTAGCAAACTGCCACCCTTAAACATTTTCTCCTTGTCACCTTTTTACTACAAGATAAATGTCTCCAGCCACATTTCTGTAGCACAACAGTAATATCCAGGTATGTGTTTCTGTGGCTGTTCCTCGGGAGATGTTCTAGAATTCTTTTTGTACTATAGAAATGTCAAGCATGTGTTCGTTCAAGTATCAACGATCTGCCCCTTATGGAACTCTGGTTTTGTGTTGTATATGCCACTTTACCAGTGACGCTAATGGGCTCAAGGGAGAAAAAATCCTTTGCTTTTAAAACTACTTTTCTCAGATGGACTTTTAATAGGAATTAGATCTTGCTCATCTGGATAACTCTTTAGAGAGAGTAATATCAGCAGAACTAGATAAAGCAAAAGATATAGCAAAAGAACTAGCTTCAGCAATAGGAACATTCCCTTAGTGTTAGCAATCCTTGGGTTTGGGTTTGGGTTGATGAGAGTCTAATCTTCTGACAGCAATTTTCTTCCTCTATGGTCCAGATTTTGACATGTTTAACTCAAAACAAAGCAAACAAATAAAGGTGGCAAACACTGAATGAGAATTCGAATGATGGCAGCTTTATGATGATTACAGGCTCATTACAATAAAAAGGATGGAGAGTGCTTTTCTTAATAGTCTTCAGCTGGTAGTTCACTCCATTAATGTTGATGAATTGAAAGCCGGAGGAATGAGAAATAAAATCCCACACATGAAAGAAAAATGTTCCTTGATGTGCTAATTCAATAATTAATTAATTAATTTTAAAAATGCGGGAGGGCCCAATTCAGAGCTTTTGTTTGTTAGCATTCAGTTTTGTTAGCAGTTCAGGCACTTCATTCTTTGGTTCCCTCAGAACACCTGAATGAACACTATATTTTTTCAGTGACATATTGCTATGTAAGTTATTTGTTTTAACATCTCAGTCTCTGACAGTGCCTCATCTTTATTATCAACATAGAGCAGACACAGGGAATTTTGGAAGAGAACTATATGTCACTGTAATAATAATGCCTAGCACTTAGTAGCACCTTGCATCTGAGACTCTCAAAGCTATCAGCAATAAGTGAATGTGCTTGTTTCTGCTCATATTTTTAAAAAGGAAGGGATACATTTTTTAAAGGATTTCAAGCATTAATAACTTTAGACCTCTCCTTCACATAGAAAATATTACCTTGCACTGCTTTATAACCTCCTGTGATAAACACTGCTCTTAAGGCACACTTTATATATAGGTAAATAGCATAAAGACCAATTAGTTTATATTGCCACTGCCTATGAGGCAGAAATCTAAAACAAATTCACAAAAACTGTTATCTGTAGCTGCATCTCTTTTTATGACTGAACAGTAAGTTAAGAATTTGATAAATCCCCATATAATACAAACTATCACACTAGATATATAAACAGTCTGGTACAAATTATTATTCCAAGTCTCCTGGAGGGAAAATACAACACAGTACATTTTTAAAACAAAAAAGGGAACATACTATTTTGAATTAGAAGCCAAAGACTCGCTAAATGGGTAGCAGAAATTACAACAGAAAACTAATTATCAAATTAATGGGAAAGACAATGTGTGGTAATATTCCCTAAGAAAATGTGGAAGGAAGAGAGAGTGAATCCAATAACTATTTCTTAAAATAGCCACACAGAAAAAGTTTATTGAACATCAAGACAACTAGAAAAAAATCAGCAACAAATACATTCCACACCTGTTATACATCTATCAACTCTCTTACCATCTCCAAAGGTCACAAACTCCAACTCCTCTTTCCTTCTCCCTCACTGCCAGCAGCAACCACTCTCTCAGCAGTTTTTACTTTTTTCTCTGCAAACCAGCCCCCACTTGTTTCCTTGTTGCCCTATCATCCCACAAAACATTTGGGCCACTCATTTCTCTCTTACCTAATCAGTTCCCTCTACCATCATTTGTTGTCCCTATGTCGCCAACCCTACCACTTTCTACCTAGCTCCACCAATTTGCTTCACTTCTATCACATCTTGCTTCTCCTCCTGCATCTCCTACTCACCCTGGTACGTGGATCAGCAATGTAAACTCATTTATACAGTACTTGGTGGCACCTCACAAGACATTCATGAAAAACTGGAGCTCATTATCCACTGGGACATATGGAAAGCACAGTGCACCATTTACTACAGGACCCTCTGGATGGCTCGTGAAAAAACACTTTCATGTGTTGATCCACTTACAGAGTACTGATGACTCACAATGTCTATTTTGGATGTGTGATTTCTTACCCCAGGCCCAGCACAAGTGCTATGGGGTGTGTGACAAATTAAAAAAATAGGTGAATCCAGTCCTGCCTCCAGATCTAATACGTCATCCTCCAGTAATCCTCCTATAATTCCAGAGGGGTAGCCGTGTTAGTCTGGTTTCAGCAAAACAGCGAGAGTTCTGTGGCACCTTAAAGACTAACAAATTTATTTGGGCATAAGCTTTCGTGGGCGCTGGAAGCTTATGCCCAAATAAAATTGTTAGTCTTTAAGATGCCACAGGAGTCTTGCTGTCCTCTTTAATTGGACACTCTCTCCTCTCCCATCTGTGCCTCTGTGAGCTGTCTCTTCTTCACTATACAGAGACGTGTCACCCCATTCTAACCTTAATTATACAACTTCAATTGTAATCTACTTTCTTGTTCTTCCCCCATTTGAGCAAAGCACTTAAACATGTGTTTACAGTTAGGCATGTGAGTAGTCCTTTTGATGTTCAATGGGATTACTCACAGACTTCATGTTAAGCATATGCTTAAATCCTTTGCTGTATCAAAGACTAAATCTTCCTCACCAGTCACTCCACCTGCAATGCACCTCTCCCTACCACATAAACTAGCTACTACTCTCTTCTGGTAAAAAAGAAAATCACTTGGTTCCTCCTCACTTGATAAATGACCATCCTGTCTCCAACCTCTTTATTCAACAAGATTCTAGAGAAATTTGTTTCCTCTCACTTCAAAACCAACTCTCCTAGAAAAATCTCCTTTACAGTTTTATGTCTGCCTATGATCCTTCAAGAGTAATGAGACTGCCTTTCTACGGATAGTTAGTAATTTATTCCTTACCAGCCACAGATCTTCTCTCATCTCAGTATGGCTTTCCATTATATTGGTCATTATATCATTCTCCAGCAAGAAGCCACTGTTCTTATGACTCTCATCTATTGGTTTGAAACCTCTAATCATCACTTTCATTTCTGGTGAAGATTTCTATACCTCCCCACTCATCCTTTCCACTATGAAGTGGGTAGTGAAGGGGCGTGGCCTCCCTCCAAGGCTGACAAAGGGGGACCATAGACTGTTTATTTGCCCTGCCCTGCCCTGCTTTGAGCCTGCCTACACAGGTGCGACAGCGAGGGGGCATGGCCTCCCTCACAGACTGACAAGGAGGAATGGCCATGCACTCCTACAGAGTGTCACAAGTCTTCATCCCTGGCCCTCTTCTCTTTCCACGTTCTCTCTCCATGACATTTGATTGCTAGCTTCAACATTGGACAATATCCAATTTATCTTCCTCAACTCACTTGTTGACCTTTTATTGCTCATCTCTCAGCTACAGGCAATGCTGTAATTCCCTACTATAGAATACTTCAAATTGAAGTGTTCCTTTTATGCAAAGAGTCTAGGAATCCTTCATCACACGTTTCTGATCCCACTTCCACTCACTTTAACCTTAGTTGGAAGGACAGAAATCTTGGTGTCATCCTAGATCCCAGGATATTTTCCAATTACATACCTCTCTTGGCAGTAATTCTGGCCAATATCTTCTTAAAAAAATGACCAGACCTAGCCTTCCGGTGCCTCTGTTTTCCTTCTCAACCATTGTCTGTCTTGTCTATTTAGACTGCAAGCTCTCTGAGTCAGGAACTGCCTCTATCTATGTGTTTGTACAATGCCTAGCACTATGGAGTCCAATCTCTGTTGGCACCTCTAGGCAATACTGTAACACAAATAATTAATCATAATAATTGATTACTTTCTGCCTTGACTATTGCAACTGTCTATTTCTATGGCCTTCCAGCAACTTCGAAATGAACTTCATGGAGATTCAGATGGCTGCAGCAAAATGACCCACTTGCTTCAGAGGCTTTCACACCTGTGACATTTCTGGGTTTGTCTTTTGGAAAAACTGATTGTAGGAGCCAGCCTTGTCAATTACAATATATTGGGTTTCATCTCTGCAGAAAACTAGACAAACTTTTTCAGGGCAGCCTCAAAACAAGAGAAGAACCTGACTTTGGGAGCAGTCTCGCCTCCCACGTTCATAGCTAGATTAACTCTTCTGTCCAGGCTGAAGCCTTTCTAGTCCTTAACCATTCTCCAGGTGGCACATACCATTGATTCACTTACAGACAAAAAAAAAAAATGAACACCTGATGCCACATGGGGAGTGCTGTTCTGCAGAAACCTTTTTTTTTTTACACCCTCATATATCAGCTAGAACAGGGCTGAAACAGAGTAGTCCTTTGGAACCTGTAAATGTCCATAATAGATAGAATGGTCACACTTTTCCTTGTGGAATAGGCTAACTATAATATGAATAAAAGCCTCATTCCTTTCCCCACATTTGTATTTCCAACATGGGAAAAGAAATAAGGGTTTGGTGAGACAGCAACCTGGCAAAAAAGACAGACAGACATAAATGATGGTGGATCAACCTCAAAAAGAGAAATGGAGAAATTAAAATAGAAAGATCACTCATTTGAAAATCAAGTACTCCTCCACGCATCCTTTAGGAGCTGGTCAATACAGCTATATTCTAAACATCATCACAACATCCATCCTCTGTCACCTCCTATGATAGCAGATCTTCACAGTCAGGGTCATGCCTCACCTTGCACCACCCCATTTGTCAGATATACCTGTTGTCCCCCTAGGTCACCAAGTTGTTTCCTCTGTAGGTTTCACCATAAAACCTCCATTTCTCCTTATTTTTCAAACATTCTTTGTTTTGTAAATGTTTAATAACTAGATAAAATGTTAATTTTCCAGCATCACAAGAAAAAAGGAGAAAGAGAAACTCAAGAAAGCAAAAAAGAACATACAGAATACAATCAAAGACTCATATGTGAGAATCAATAAACAAGAGCCAACATGTGGTTAGTTAGGGCTTATTCAGTGCACAACCAAAACCTACACCTCTCCCACCACCAAAACCTAAGCCTGAACACCTTGGACACTGAATTCTGTATTGCTGGTGTGCGGTAGATAAGCATCCACGCCACAAATTCAGCATCTCAATTACCATGCCCAGTGCATTTCCAGCAGCATAATCACACTTACAGCATTGTGGCTGACAGTTGCAGCAGCACCTTCAAGAGTTACATGGCCTGGAATACCCTTTGACACCCAGACCAGGGTTGAGGCACATAAGCAGGAGAGTGTGGGGAAATCTGCACTGCCTGTGCTTGTCCTGTACCTGCTCTAGGGGCAGTAGCCAACTGTCTTAACCATGAAACCATCTGAAGTAAAGTGGACATCAAGAGGTTAACTGAGTTACTCAGCATAGTATGGGCCGGAGCCAGGCTCCACTGCACTTTACTTCCTGTCTAGTTAGTGTGTGTTTTCCATCTATTATGTAGCTGAATAAAGCAACCTATACCCAGTCTGCAATAATAGAAATGAAGTGTGTTTTTTGTGCATTGAGTCATTCTTTCTCTTCCTGCAATCACCTGCTTCATTCATTTGCCTCTTATACTACACAACTTTGATTCATCCACAGAACAGGTGCACCTGCACTGAATGAAGCAGGGGTCCTTGTGGGGAAAAATGGTATGGATTTATGTAATTAAAGACTGTACCGTAATTAGAGCTGGTCAAAACTCCAAATTTCCATTTTCAAAAAATTAAAAATTTCCTGCAAATTTACATTCTGAGCAGAATGAAAAACAAACTTTTTCAAAATTTCCTGTGAAATGAAAATTTCAAAAAAATATTTTGGATATTTTTGTTTTGGAATAATTTTAAAATTTTGTTTCAAAACAACTTCATTTAAAAATTGTTTTATATTAATATCTTTGTGTTAGCTTGGAATACTTTTTCTAGGATATTCAAACTGCTGCTCATTTAAGTACAATGCATGCTTATTTTCTGTTCTTGTTCAAAGTGTCAAACAGTTTAATTACAATATAAACCCAGACACGCTGACCTAAGAAAATAAGATTTTTTCAAATCAGGACAAAATAGTAGCTGACCTTAATGATTTTAAAAATAAAATATAAAACAAATTAATAGAATATTTTGACTGCTATGTAAAAGAAAATTAAGATGAATAAAAGTAATATATAAGTGAAAAAGATATTTTGAAACAAAAATTTCTTTTTGAAAACATTTCTGCAGTGTTTCATTTTAAAAACAATTTTCTTGGGAGATTTCAATGAAATCTGCATGATTACATGAAAAAACCGAGGTTTAATCAAAATGGTATATTCTGATGGAAAACTGTTTTGATAAAAATTGTCTGACCAGTTCTATTCCTAAGATATATGGCGGAGAGAGACAAATTACGGCTGCCCAGGCAACCTTAATTCTGTCATCTCCTAACTTTTCAGTGCTTGACTTTGCAACCATAGTAATGTTCCTTTAACATAATATGTGAGTGTGTAATGTAACATACGTACACGCCATGATTCTCAAAAAGTGACTAGTGATTCTGCATGCCACAGGTGTTGGATGCCCACTTGAGATCCCTCAAAGGGGCCTGTTTATCACAAAAAATGTCAAGACTCATTTTCTGAAAATCAGGCCCTTCAAGGTGTCTCAAGTTAGGCACCCAAAATCACTAGTCACTTCTGAAAACCTTAGCCCATATTATCTCTAAATAATACAACAGAAGCCTGCTAATATCTGAACGTTGGGCTTGATCATGCAACCTATTACACATAAGACTAACTTTACATGTGAGTAGTCTTATTGACTTCAGTGGAACTTTCACATATGCAAGGTTACTTGCATAAGTAAGTATTTGCAGGATCAGATCCTTTGTAACTTGACAAAAAAAAATCTAACCTCTTCCTTCCTTCTCAGCAAAGAATTAGTACCAAAGTGTCATAGTGAGGGAATACAGTACAAAGACATCTTTATTTTTGCAGCATGACTATATATTTAGTAACAAAGTATGATTACCATATATTTAAAACTAACCCACAACGGTCATAAATGGACACAGTACGTTTTGTGATATTTGCTCTTACTTTTAAAAATTCTGTTTGATTTCTTACTTGCTAAGTATCAAATTATGACTAGCCTTTTTGGAGTTAAATGTGGGATGGGAAAAAGAGCCTCCGCTACATGTGCAGCCCACAGAAGCTACTGTCACACTGCAGTCCTTGTGTTCACTACATTGCAGAGACTGCTCTCCTGCTACATCCCTGGGAAGCTCATGGCTGTGGCCCACCCCCAGGCTGGCACCAGCTTTCAGAATAGAAGAACTGCACCAAGGGGAGCACACTGCACCATCCTGAAGAGCTCTTCATGGGCTGCTAGGTAGGACTTCACAACAGCCCTATAGGGCCAGTGGCTAAATCCTACATTTTGACCCTAATTTGTAACAGATACCCTAGTCATCACTATGAATTAGCAACGTTCTACTACAACTGAATGATGGTGAACTCTCATGTTGACTAAAATTGGAACCAGCTTCTCTTTTACTGCTGGCTCCAATAGACTCTGTTTATTTATCAATTATTTAGTTATGGAGTCTGCAAAGTGGCAATGTCAGAGCTTTTTTCTGACTACTATTTCACTTAGATGATGTATGTTGCACAAATAAACCACCTACATTAAAATGCCAGCATTATCATACAGCAGATAATTTTCCACCCTCTGAAATGATTTGTCATAGTTGTCTTCACGCTCATTCAGTTTCCTGCACCATAATTTACTGGAAAACTGTTCCATAATTGCTAGTTTGACTTTGACAGGAATTATATGACAAGAAGATTTCAATCATTCACAGTCCAGAAATATCGAATGTTACCCTCACAATGACAATGAAAGCTATACTGACATTACATCCAATCACATCAAACTCCATTTCCACACAGATTACCCCATTGAGGAAACTGCTGTTTACCCAACTGCCACTTCCAAAAATGACTTATGAAAAGTCTAAGAAGGCAACAGCAGAAAACTTTCAAGGCCTCTCATGGCAAGAAAATTATTTTCAAGTTTTTCTCTTTATTAATTTGCAAAAAAATACAAAAAACACAAACAATGCAATAAGTAGAAAATATACATTAAAACTGCAATCGTAATGGGAACACTAGGACAAAAATGTGTTGATTTATTACCTCTAAGTTATTGTATAATAGGAATAACGTTCATGGTGTTTATTGTCTTGGGCACATTAACACCTTCAGTGGCAATTATATGGTTTAACTCGGCATCACTTCAAAATTAATCACTCACAAGCCATTCATGCTCCTATGAATTCCTCTCCCATAACATTATACTGTGTTTTAAATATTATGGCCAATATTTTCAAAAATGGGTGCTTAAATCAGGATGATGAGTACATATTTAGGCATCTAAATATGTGACCTGCTTTTGAAAAGTGTTCAGCACAATGGAGATTCTGGATGATCAGCATTTTTAAACTTTGTGCTGTATTTTATGTGCTTAAATATGGAATTAGCAGCTTATCCCTAAGCACCCATTTAAAAATTTTTTTACCAGTTATGATGAAGGACATAGTAAAAACTAGATGGATTAGACAGCTATTGTAAAAAGTATTCCAAAAAACTATTGTTTTCAAGTCTGTTTTCAGATCATTATCAAACTGCCTGCCTAAAGACATTTGGTGGATACTCTGTAAGGTGAATTTAGCAGAGCTTCCCCAAATCCTCTGTTATCCTTCCTTGGGTTTAACTGTCGGCGGATACAAGAAGATCTCACATGAGCTGATGTTTTAAACTGAAGTTGTCACGATTCTTAATCCAGATGGAGCCATGGCAAGTTGGAAGGGGCAGTATTTTGCCCAGGATTTTAAATGGATACAGCTGTGCTGTTCTATGTGAAATGAGCTGCTTCCTACATAGTCTATTACAGGCTCCTAGCCTCCTGCTTGTACCCAGGAGTGTGACTGCTTGTTCCTGCCCCAGTGAGCTTCATTCTCAATTAAACCTCATTGCAGGTGCAGCAGCCTATGGCTAATTGGTCTCTTGAATATGTTAACTCCTCCAGGGCCAGAGTGGGGTGAATGCCCCATCATGACTTTGTTATATTTTAAAATTCTGGTGTTGAATCAGTTCAGAAGCAGGATGGAATCTGAGTTCACACTACATTTGAGTCAAAATTTCAAACAGGTCTCTGTTCTTGCAAATGTTGAAAGTGCATCTATTTCCATGTGTAAAACTTAACATATCAGTGTATCTAGAAACCAGGAACATAATTTGATGTGCATTCACAGCTGCATGAGACCTGACCCCCTCCCACAGAGAAACCCACAGGAAGGACCAAGGGAGGAAGCAAACTCTACAACACTGACTACTACAGCGACCTGTAAGGTGTGTGGAGTGCTATGGAGTTGACCCAGAGAGAGGCATTCCAACTGCACAGATCCTGGGAAGCATATTAGCAATGGAAGCCCGGCGTAACTGGAAATGTACAAAATAATGTGGGACGTTCTATTTGAATCCCTACTAAATCAGAAACTATTTTTTGTAATCTGGTGTTTCTACAAAACATTTATGATACAATACATCATTCATACAGGTAGAACCTTGTTGCCTGGCAGGTCACCCCATATGGACTAGATGCCACATCTCCATAGTTATATCTGAGGTTAAATATTCACACAGTATGCAAAACATTTCAGCATTGATAGCTTAATACCTCTAAGGAAAATGCTTCCCAGGACTAAAGGACAAAGACTCTGGAAGAATTTTTCCTTAACTATGCCCAAGTAATTCTATCCCTCTTACCTACTATCCTACATCTATGTCATAGGTCTGGAGTTTATTTCTCCCCAAAAGCTTCCATATCTATGTGTTTTCCAAGTCACAAAAGAAAAGGAATAAGGAAATTACTGAAACATTGACATATCTTACCTCTTGTGGAAATTCCCAATTCTATTATCAAAAGGATTTAATTGCTGAGCATCAGGTTTTGGTACTATGCGGAAGAATGAATAAATAAATCCACCAAAAGTTACAAGTTACAGATGAATGTCAGTTCTCTAGGATCTTTTCCTTACCTGCCTGCTGTCCTTCTGAGATGATGAAAAGGAGGCACTTTTATGTGATGGGGTGGATGTTTTGTGAGCAGGAGAGATACCCTTCTCCTCCGAACTCATTTTTGCAGCTAATTTCTAGTGATGATCTTGTGCCATAAAGATCATACCAATCTTTTCTCAAACTCGTGTATGAAGAGAGGGGAAGGATTTCCTACATCATTCTACTTCACAAATGATCTTCTGGACAGGAGGAGATGAACTCAAAAGGCATCCAAACTTCACCTGAATTAAAACAAAAATGGTAGAGAGAAAGAATGAATAACTTTCACTCTGAAAAAGTTTCACTGCATATCTGTAAGCAAACAAAGAGATTCACTGTATTTGCATTGATAGAACTCTAGTCATTTCGTCAATATATTTAACCAATCTCAAAAATATTTACCTATGCTTGCTTGACATTATCCATATAAGAACAAACGTTGCTTTTCACTCTGACAATAGCAAATGAGATTTTAACCTATCCAAAAATTTCCTTTCTTCTAACAGGAAAGCCCACAGATGCATTACAGTGGAACTTACCATGGCTTGTTGCACCTTGGATGAAGAACTAGACCTGTCAATCAAGGCAGGCTAGGATGGCCACACCCGGGAAGACCCAGCTAGTTCAAAGTACTTCCAAAGATGCTTCATATAACTAATTCCTTCAAATTTTAATTCATGGGTTATTAGCTGGAACAGGATAGTCACACAAACAATCCCTACTGAAGTGCAACTTCAAATTTAACTCCAACTCCCAGCAAACATATATACATTATGCCCATAAAGAAAACTGAGGTGAAAGCAACAATTTAAGCCTTATTCATAACTATAATCTTGTGCCAGGTGGGTTGGATCCGCAGACTTTCCGGCTAGAAGAAAGGAAATTTTCAGAGAGAGTCAGATAAAATGTTCATATTCTTCTTTGCAGGGAAAGTCAACAGCTCCATTACAATGGGATATCCAGTGTGTGTCACCCAGTGGGAAAATAAAGGATGAATTCAGAAACAGATGTGTCTTCCCCCCACCATCAAAGAATATAATTGACTGGGGGAGGATAGTACAGATCCCTCCTTCCAGTGGCAGGAACTGATGAGACTTGCATATTTAATTTGTCAAACTTCGAGGAGGTATAGAAACATGACCAGGAGAGCACCCCACATCTCTCTTCATGTGTTTCAAATAATCCTTCAAGCCAGGAAGCTTCCATTACTCTGAATAAATTAGCATAAATGTTTGAGGGGAAAGGCAGTATCTACCTTTGAACATTTCTGAAAAGCACCAATTTAGCCATCTAACAACTGAAGCTTTGGCAGCTTTTTCTTTTTTTTTTTTTATGATGTGTGTTAGACGAGCAAAGCTAGAGCTTTTTTAAATTGTGTGCTACGTTCAGTTTTAATTATTAGAACTCTGCTGATATCAAGAGTATGGCAGGTGTGTGTGTGTGTTCCCAGAGGGGATTTTTATTTATTTATTTTGGTAGGTTGGTTGATTAGAATTGTTTTGTTTTTAAATGTATTTATTTAAAGGATGTTTTCCATGTGGGAAAAAAAGGATAGAAAAAAACAACAATTTCTTGTAACTGGGTTTATTTTGGAAATAAAACCTGTGTTAACTTTTGATACAACTTTGCCCTCATGAGAGGTGCAGTACTGCTATTTCCTAATAAGAGCTTAACTCTGAAAAGATTCCTTTGCCAAATTGATTGCAACTAAAATGACCATCTTTGAAAGACAGAAAATCTAAGAGCGTTTCTCACCATGGCATCAAAAAGGATGCTTAGTCAGGGAGATTCGTACCAGATTTAGATCCCAAAATGGAGGAACAGAGTTGAGAATTGAGGCATCTCCTAGAAATCTTACATGTAGACAAGAGGAAAATCCTGTGCCTGATTGCTCTCTAGTGAGCTGGAAATATCTACCATTTAGATTTTAGCATCTGAGGTTTTAGCCCCATGTTCTTAAGACTTTAGTGTATGAACTCAAAAACAAATGCTTTGCCCTTGCCTCAATGAGCTCTTTCCATGCTAGTGACTTCACATTATAGAGCGGGCCTTTCAACGTACCCTATCTCTGGAATACTTTCTCAAGCTGAAATAATTCTAACAGTGGCTTGTCACTAAAAGCCCTATTCATGTTTGTTTAAAGCATAACTGCCATTAAAAACAGTATTTAATACTCCAGATACCTCTAGTGACCGTGATATCTTGCTATTCTAAGTATATGGGTACCATAAACACTTGGAGAGGTAAATACTGAGCTTTAAAAGACATTCAATTTAAGGCGAAATTCACATTGATATAAGCGGACACAATTCTTCAAAATGCAACAGAGATGAACCTGTCCGTTTTACAATACAGATAAGTGGGGGAAAGTAGATACTCCATACTGACGAACAAATATTTTCTTCATTAAAAAAAACATTACTTTTCACTGTAGTACTGTTTCTACAAGAAATAAATAGGTCTCTATGGCAGTCTTAGGCTCTTTCAGCCCTTCAGCTCAGACACAGAAAAACTAACAAAGCTATACTCAGATTAGGATTCTCCCTTTCACCTTAGTATGCCAAGGACTGCTGGTCCATTTTGACGATGTTTTCATATTGTACAAAAACGTTATATAAGTATGTACTGCAGCGATTTATATCAACATTGGTATTTCAAGAGCTATACAATTTAATACAAATAAAAAAAAACAATTTTAATGTTTAAAATTTCTGCCCTTTACAAAGATTTGACATAGCAGAAAGCAGAGATGACTGTACAGTTCAGTGAACTGTACAATCAGTTGAGTCATTTAATAGCTAAAAGGACACGTTTTCAGCCATCTATGCTGAACAATGGAGGTCATTTACTTTTTTTTTTTTTTTTTTTAAACCACAGTAGCCTTTGGGGAAATGAAAATCAAATGGATTTTTAACATAGCTGATCTCCACTGAATTGATTTATGCGGAAAAAAATATATTTAGCATTGGCAGAGGAGGACAGTGATCTGACAATGTCCAATCCTTTTTAAAGGTGTTCAAGAAGGGTATGTACTATCGCTAGAGACAAACATGGTGCCAGCAAGTAGCATGCAAGAACTACAGCTTTTCCAGTGTTCTCTCATCCTGAACTGTTGTGAAGTGCCTTCTATTTAAGTCTAAAGCTTTAAATAAATAAATGCTGACTCTTGAGCCACACTGTGTGGTGCTTTTGTGATGTGCACAAATTCCCCCAAGGGTCAGAGCTCAGACAACCAAACCCATTAAACTTGTTAAATAACTGACTACAAACTAAGCCAGGTAGTTTTATTGCTTACCTCATAGTAATTCACAAAATTACACCTCCCTTCTTAATACAAATATAAACATTATAAGCTACATTGTGTGTGACCCAAACAGAACTTTCTGTTTACTGGTTCATACACAATGTAGCAAATTTTATGACATACATGTGCATTAGTATATGCTCAATGATGACGCTTCAGTTAATATTACAAGTGTTAACAAAATTAATTATTTCTAACACCTTATTACTAACATTTTAAAAAAGAATTAATGAAACAATTAGAGAAAGATGACTGAAAAATAGGTGGATACAGCCAGAGAAAGTATGAACACAAGTTATAATCAACAGCTGTATTTTAGAACCTGATGAAAAATCTCAGAAATGGTGTACTAGCTTTGAGCTTTCCTTTACTGAATTAAATTTAGATCTTTCTCTTCAGTAATTAGGGCTTATTTCCCAAATTCTGCCTGAAAATTGAAGCATAGTATCCTTCTAACAGCATATTAAAAGAGTTAAATTAAAAAACAACACTTCAAATGTAAGGAGATTTTAGTCTCTCCAGAGCTAAAATTGAAGCTTTCTATTAATTAATTAACCTGATTTTTAACTATCCCATTAAATTAATCAAAATTAAACCAGTCCTCCTGAAATGTCACAGATGGGCCTGCTCCTTTTTCTTCAGTCATTCTGTATTTTGCCATTGACTTTGGTGGGAACAGGATCAAGCCATACATCTGGGTGGAATATTTCTAGCTAACATGAGGGAAAGAAAAATCAGACAAGATGTTCAGAAAATATGCAAGTTCAAAAAATGAGGTTCACTTTATGAACATTTTTTCTAGCTTTATTTGACTAGTGATAACTGCAATTTGGTTTTAATCCTTTTTCTTGGCAAGGACTGATGCACTTGATTAGTTGTGGGAGGCTTCTTGGCAGAATTATGTAGGTCCAATTCTGCCATCCAAAGTCATGTGAAGTAGCACCTTACCACACACACAGTCCCATTGATTTCAGTAGGCCGACTCACAGAGAATGGTATTAGTCAATATATGTAAAGGTGGCAGAACTGAGTCATTAGTTATTAAAAGCTGTCTCTACATATGTCATCAACTCCATGGTGTTCCTAACTGCAGGGTATCTTTTAAAGAGCTTTGAAACTTCACACAAACCAAACATGAACTCCTGCATTATATAAAAATATCATACAATTTAGGAGCACTGAATGTTGCAACTGCTCTGGTGTAAACTTCCTAAGACCCACATCAAAGCATCTGTGCCATGAGGAGTCCTAGAGCAAATAGGTATGTATTAGGGAAGCCAGCCACCAGAAGAAACAGGCTTCCTAAAACACAAAAAATGGAGGGGATGGGAGAGATGATGGTGATCTAGAGAACTAGACTTGCCTACGGTAACAAAGTGAATGAGTCCTATCATTTTTCAATAAAGAGAGGCATTTCCTCATACACTCTTTGTTTATTTTTATTGTTTAATCTGTGCCTAATCCAAAAAGACCATACTACCCTCAACCTAAGCACATCACTTAGGCCAAATTTTTCAAATGTGGGTGCCTAAAATTAGACATCCAAACCCATACTAAGACACTTCAACAAATGGTCTGGTTGTTAGTTGTCAGGGATACTCAGCTCCCATAACTCTTTTTGAAGTATATAATTTCCTCTGATGTTATATGTAAATATATTGTAGCCTGCTATACATCATTTTTCAATGGAGGGAGGAACTTCCTCATATAGTCTCTGCTTATTTTTATTGTTTAATCTTGACCACTGAGTGCACTCCAAGTGAATTTTAGTTACAGGTAGAGATATGCAAATACAATACTTACCATACACACATTATAATGGGAAGTAAGTTACAGCTTTTTTATGAATTGGACTAATGAACTGAGTGCCCATTATTAGATATTTGTTGAGCATTTTCTATCTTCTTCCACTGATATAAATAAACAAAAAAATATTGCAGGATTAAGTAAAGATCATTTAGACTTTAAAGTTCATTCTTATTCCGTTCACTTTCCCCATAGCTGTCATCTACATTTTGACTGTGCCCACTTTTTCTGTCTCAAGGATTTTATGCAGTAAATCTCACATATTTACGATTCTTTCTGGGACAAAAACCTCTTCACATTTAGTTTGAATTTGGTATTCCTTGCCATTACAATTTCATTCCAATTATACTTTATGTAAGGTATAAGATAGAGTATGTTAAGATGAATTCAGTAACTTGGAGTTGTCATTTACTCTAATTTTTTGAATTTTACCATATGTATTAGTTATATATATTATATTCCCTTCCTAATTTAGCTTTAATATTGAGAATATATCAGATTTAGCCCCTAGTAAAAGCAGATTGAAACAAGAGGGGGAAGCTCTCATTGCACCTGCCCAGGAGAGTAGGAGCTGTGTGGAAGTGCTGTTTACCCCTGGATTTCACTGTAATCTGCTCACTCAGCTATAGTTTTCCACTTATTTTTAGCATACACTTTCCTGGGTGCTTAAAATCAAATATTACCTGGGATTTAGACACTGATAAGTAAAAACTAAATCCCTTCCTATTTCTATCATTTCATTTCTCAAAGGATTACAGTTGTGTTTTGGAAAATGAAGGAAATATAATCCCAGACACCCCTTCCTCAATTTCTCATGTGAGAATTCTAAAGTCTCTGCCCCTTTATGATTCTGCAGTATCAATTCCTCTTGTAAACCTATTAACACTGCCTTCTGCTATCTACTAACTGAAACAACATTCATTAAACCAGATGAGTCATGGTGAATGGTCAATCCCAGGCTGAGCTCTGAAGCAGTTTGCTTATCTTCTGTGTCAATATTGCATTAAGTAGTCTGAAAGATTTGTAAGCACTGAGAGCTACTTACTGATTTATCTCCAATTTTTATCTATATTGGAAGAATGCACAGGAGTCAACATTCTTGAAATAATCTCTTAGGAATCTTGTAGACAGAACAATTATGAAGAAGTATAAAATAAAGAATAAGATATTGATTTGCCATAAATGAATTCTCTACCCCATAAAATGATTGGGCAGGGCTTCATTTCAATTTATTTTGATAAATTTTTATTAAAAAAATACATGAAATTCATATGCAACTATAGATATCTTACATCAAGTTTTAGAATTTATTTGCATGTTATAAGCTACAAGGTTCAAGGAAACAAATGAAAGGAAATAAATGATTGTTCGGAAGAGATTTAATAGAACAGATTCAGAAGAGGACAACTAATTTTATTGGAAAAAAAAAAGGCTTGACGGCTGGATTGGGGTAAATGTTTAGACTAGAGCAGCGGTTCTCAACCTTTTTTTCCCAAGTACCACTCGGGTCAGGTACAGTCAGGTCAAGTACCGCTTCACCTGACTGTACCTGGCCCGAGTGGAACTCGGTAAATAAGCGGGAGGAACACTTTTGGCGGCGGCGGGGTTGCGCGGAGGGATCAATGCCCGCTGCCAAAACCCTGCCGCCGTTTGACCGTTTTCGGCGGCAGGGTGGGTGGGACTTTCGGCAGCAGTGGGCTTTCTCGGCAGCGGCAGGGGGGGATTCGGCGGCGGAAGGGTTTCTCGGCGGCGGCAGGGGGGGGATTCAGTGGCGGCGAGCATTCTCGGGGGGGGGGGGGATTCGGCAGCGGAATCGGCGGCGAGGTTTGCCTCGCGTACCACCAAGCCGTCTTCTGCGTACCACCGGTGGTACGCGTACCACCGGTTGAGACCCGCTGAACTACAGTAACAGGAGGCTGTTTATATTGATGGCAGCAGATAAATGGGGAAGTCAAAATTAGGCAATTCACAAAGGAGCAAAATTCAGGAAAGATATGAAACAGATTGGAACATATAAGCTGGAGGAAACAAATAGAGGGCAAGATAGATATGAGGAGAGAAAAATAGGAGTGTTTGAGGAACAGGTAGAGGAGCAGCATGGGGAAACGAACAGATTTTAGAAAGAAGCGACATGCTCATCCCAGAAGGAATGAGAGAAAGGAGCCACCTGTATCACTTCCAGGGAAAGTAGAGAACCCCCTATGCTGTCTTCCACACTGATTAGAAAGAAGGAAAGATGCCACCTGAAGATACCAACAGGGCAAGGGAACAGACCAGCTCTCCTCCACCTAAGGTCTCCCACCTTAAAATCATAATCGTAAACAGAAGTAGCCTTGGGAAATGAAGATGCAGAGAGAGGAATCTGATAAACACAGGCCTCAAGGGATAGAGTCAGAGAAACATTCAAAATGCAACCTTTTGATGCCTTGAATCAGGATATTGTTAAAAACAACAACAACAACAACCGTTATTCCACAGAATTTAAGTAAGACCATCTGGCAGTCCCCAGACCTCTCCTTATTTGGTGCATTGCCCTTGAATTGTTTTTGTTAACCACTGGAAGCTATGCACTTCTCACCAATTCCTCTGCTATAAATGGAAAAGGGGAGGGAAGGGCATGAAGATGGAGTCTCACGCTCTGGGCTGGTCAGCCATGGAGCTATTGACATTGCTTAGGAAAAGTCATCTCCACCTTCAGAAATGAAGAGTATTCCAAGGGCATAGAGCCTGGCCAACCTGTTGAAGCTCTGGACAGGGTGTGCTCCCTTGGAGCATCAGGGTCAGGATTTCTCCTGTGCCACAACAATTATTAGTAATAGTGATGAGAAGGTACCAATACACGTCTGACTTGCCCACAGCCCAAGGTTATAGGAGGTCCGGGGTTACCATCTGTAACAGAAAAAGGGCAGGGTTTGGAAGTTTTATTTGGATAGCTCCAAATAAAATCCAATCTCAAATGATAAGTCCCACTGATAAAATTGGTGCTGCTCTCCCCTAGCTATTTGCTTCTTATGACTGATTCTTTTCCACATAGTTGCCCAGAAGAGTCTATATGCTTATTAATATCATATGCAGTGTAGGAATAATTTGGACACATAATTTAGAATGTGGGAGTGGGTAAATGAACTAAAAAATGTGGATCTGTCTCAAAAACTTGAATTCTTTCAACATCAGCATTTCTACAGATTGTTCTACCAATAGGGGCAGTTTTGTATTTGGAGAGGAAGGATGGATAGGAGAGATTGTGTGTTTTGGGGATGTACAGAACAGCCAATCTGTATGCCACAATTCAGGGAGGCCAATCCTTCTTCTGTATAGCATACCGCATATTTTACTGAAGGTTTCTCCCCACACTGCTGATCTTTTTCCATGCAGTAAAATCATAATCCTACTTTCGTTGCAGCCCATGACAATGGATTATACATGTTGCAAATGCAAAAATACAACTAAAAAAACCTCATAATGTGGCAAAATACCAGTAATTTAATAAAATGCTTATGGGAAATGAGCGATTTGTCTTTTTTATAAAACAGGAAATCAATCACTTCATAGCCACTAACTCAGAAGCAGCCACATCAGCATTTAAGGTTCACCTCTGGGTGCTGATCTCTGAAATATATCCTGTTTTTACGACAACATCAGAAATCCATGGTGGTGCCTTTAGCTGACTAAGAAACCCTACAGAATTTAAAGAAGCCTAAAATTATGCAAACCAGAAAAGAAGAAAAAGAAATATGTTATGATATTTTAAAGCTGGAAATTAACACTGGTATTGGTCATTCATCTGAATCTGAAAGAAGAAACAGGCAAAATTACAATTATTGATGGAGTTCTCCATTACTATTGATCTTTTGATTGTACATGTTAATTAAAAGATCTCAGAAGTGCAGATGAGTTCCTCCTAAAATAACAGAGGTCAATACTGGCTGGTATATCTGAAGAAGAGAAGCCCATGCTTATCTCAGCACTAATGCACAGATTGGTGATCAGATGTATAACATAACAATCAAATCCCAAGACCCTGACCACATTCTTGTTTGAATTTAAAAATTAGGAAAGTTTATTCTCCAGGTTTTATTAAACACTAAACTCTACTGTATATGGGATATTGCTAACAGTACTTAATTTACAGAATTATTTGAAAAGAAATAAAGGCTATGCTCTCCCTTAAGTACATTCTATGATTTCCTGCTCAATATGTATTTAAGGGGACCATGTTTGCATTGTATTTAATTCCTTTCATAAATAACAGAAACAGAGAAAACAATAACTTTTCTAGTTTCTTCAGGTCTAGCTACCAAGTATCTTATCTCTGAAAAAACCCAACTTTTATATTTAAAATGAGTGAAGAGAGAAATACTCAGGTGGTCTGACACTCCCATGCACCAGTTTAAATTAGCTAGAACTGCAACTAGCTGTTTCATTTGATATTTGATGACACTGGAAAATATTAAATGGACACTTCTATTTACTTAATTGTCTCTCAATCATTACACTCTCTTTGTTTATTTAAGGTACCAGAAGCTAATTTTTTTCTCCGACAGATTTCCTTAATATGTGGGTGTCCAATTTTGGAGCATTTAACTTCCTACACCCAAGACTAGATGCTAAAAGCACAGGTACTCCTCCTCACTGACCCTCTCTTGAGCCATTCTGAATGCAGCATCTGAATACCAGCTCAGCCAATCTTGATCCTTCAGCCTCGCCCAGACCGGCCTTCGGTATCCCTGAAAAGTTCTGGCTCTGATAGCTTTACAAATTATAGGCCATGGTATCCTTATTAATGATGGGTCTTGCATTAAATAGCAAGAAGAGAAGACCTGGGTCACCAAATTGTTGGTGTTTCCAAGGGTCTATGCGTGGCAAACAACAAAACAGAGTACTAGGTTTACATCTAAAGACTGACCTTTCATTGTTCTGCCATCTCCTTCCTTGTGTCGTCATTGCATCAATCAAAGATGGGACTCAAGTCAAAGAAGGCCAATACGAGGGTCTAAATACTCTGATACTCTTCTTTTAAGAATTTGGCCTAGGTCTAAAACATATTATTTAAGTTCTGTGGAGCAAATTGTGTAATCTCTATTCAAGTGAAATGCCCAGTGAAGTAAGTCACATGTAAGGACTACAGGATTTGGCCTGGCTTAAAAATTCCATTCATCTGCCCAGGACAGCAACTTGGATACTTCCCATGACCTGTATGTCTGGATGGAGAGGTAGGGATGCAAAAAGGACGATTACCATTAACTTCTGCTGATTTAAGTTTTCATTTGAAAAAAAAGTCTCACATATGGTTGCAAAAAAGTCAAATGTTGAACTAAATGTAAACCAGTGCAAAGCTGCCTTCCTGAGTATGCAGATAAACTGCTCCACAGCCTTTGCTGCTCCTAATTTAGCTAGGCAGCAATACAATGAAAACCGACAAAACTCTGGTCAGTTTTCACTACTGTTATTCAGAATCTTTTGAGCTAAGGTGACAAGAATTACACGATCTCCACTTCACACTTGCTCTTTGAGAAAGCTCTGATTATTAGCAGAGGCAGGCCCCTCAGCCACACATACTTCACATTATGCAGAACCAACACCAAAAAGCTATCCCCGCAACAGAGCTCTTTTCCCTAGAATGGGCCAACCCCCAACACCAGGAGTTTATTGCTACCGAAATGTCGCATCTGCAAGAGTTCCTGCCTCTGATGAAATGAGAAGTAGATATCCCAAATTACCTATATATTGATTGAGCTGACAATTTATTGTACTGTAACATGTTGTTACAATCAATGCATTAACATTATAAAACTAAAGTTGGAACGAAGGAAAAAAAATCCCTAGGAACCTTCCACATAACAGTTATTATTACGGCAGAAAGTCAAATTTTTACTCAAGGTTTAAATGATATAGTCCTTCCATTACAAAAATGTAATTTAATAGCAGGCCCTGTAACAGCAACAATCAAGGTCCTATGCAAGGTCCTGACAAAGTACTAATTATTTGTGGCATATATACGATATGGAAGAACCTCACTTATCCTCTCTTTTATTAATCCACACATTCAATAATTCCCATCAAACCCCCCTCATTTTCCCACTTAGTAAAGATTTAACAGTACAGTGCTGTATATTGCTAAGATTTAATGCAGGGATCAAAAATTACTCTAGTTGAGGTCCAGATATCCCTCATGAATTCTCAAAGCAAGAAATGATGTGCCATTGGAAAGCCTGAAAATCGTTTTTAGCACTACTGGCTTGTGAGATGCAAGATATTAAAAATCTCATCATCTGATTACCATCATCTCTTTCAGGTACTTTAAAAGCTAGATTTCCAAGATCTGAACAGTATAAAACATGAATCTCTAATGATAGGTGTTTATAATTATGCTTGAATTGAAATGTGTGTGCTGGGGGGATGGAAGAGAATAGTGGAATATACTGATTTTTAAGTGAGAGAACACACTTTCACAAGATTTAAGTTATTGGGTAGCTATTTTCATAAAACATTGCCGATCCCACATTTAGGGAGTGCTACAACCATCCAGCTAGGTGGAGAAAAACTGATCATAAGGAAAAATGGATGAAATCTGTTATTTTCTCCACTTGCTTGGGCCACTGTGACTCTTGTTAAACATGGAAAAAGGAACTGCTTATAATGTCAGCAACAGCTGAGAGGTCACTTGAACAGCCTCTCAGTTTTTGCTGGGAGAGGGAACTTACAGCAAAGTTACAAATATTAACATTAGATTTTGTGAAACTACTTAAGTTTTGTATGTTGATATTTAATAACAGAGCAAGAATACTTAAACTGCTGAATTAGGTGGCAGTCATGCATTAAGGTCCTATATTTCACAATCTGACGGAGATAGGAAATGCTTTCAGGATCAGTAAACTTGTCTTATTACTGATCTTAGATCAGTGGGAAAAATATTTTCGATCCTTGCCTAATGTACTATAGTACATTTGCAAGTGATTCTATGAAAGATTATCAAAATAATTACAGTTAGTTTATATTTTTCCAAATAAATGGACAAAGCATTTTTGATAATGCAGCTGATTTTTAAGTGCGCTTGTTTGCTTACTCTCTAAAACACAAAATTCAGTTCTCTCCAAAGGGTATCATAAGCAGTTAGTGGGAATTCGGGCAGTTTATTCTGCTTATACTACCAGCTTTTACCAGATTTCATTAAGTTGGTGTTCACTCACAGTTTCTATGTACTCCCAAGACACTTGGTATGATTTCTACAACAGTGAGTACCACTTGTATTTCAGTCGTGGTTCAAATGTATTCCAATCTGGTATAAAGGATGTTAATTATGCTTTAAAATATATTGCTAAAACTGATGTCATCAATGATGATCTCAAGTGAATGGATCAGGTCAAATAACAGATAATCAGATTCTGACAAGAGATCAGTACAACATCTGCCTTTCCTATTTTCAGTTTGCCTACATGATTAAGTATAATTTTCTGCCCTTCCAGAATCCCTGAAGCATACATGATAATTAGTGGAGTTCCAGTGCATTCAAACCTCCAGCTTAACTGATAATTTGGAAATGAGCCTTCAGCTCATTTTTATCCTCGGAGGATGGACTCAATAGCTGAAGGGACCCTAGGATTTATTTGTTGTTTCTCCTCGCTCAGTCTGCTGCAGTTATAGGATATTATTGATTCACAGGTTTCAGCCGTGTGGAAATATTTGCCATATTGTAGTAGCAGGTCATGTACACACACTGCATGTAGGCACCATAGCACACGACAAGCAAGGAGAGGGCATATTTTTAAAGCTTTTAACTATAGTCCATCATTTCTCCATACAAATATAACAGGAAACCTGTTCATATGGTGGCTGCTTCCAGTTAAGTGTAAAATCTAGAGACGGTTGAAAAATTTATAGACTTTTTTTGGAACAAAAAATAGCTTTTTAACAAAGTGGAAATTTTCTCATGAAAATTTCTGGTTCCATTATAATTTCTCAAGTTTTAATAAAAAAATGCAGTGTTTTGGTTTTCAACAACCAAAATCAAAAAACAAAAAACCCCACCAATCCAAAACCCAAAACATTCTGTAAAACAATTAATGTGATGTTTTCATTTACTTTGAAATTTTTCATAGAAAAACAAAATACATTTTTCAGCCAACTCTTGTAGAGCTCTTTCCATGTGAATACTTTCCTGAATTCACACTGGTTAAGACAACTTGTGCCAAGAATGAGTTAGAATCCTATGGACTGCGAATAATGCACCTTTCAAGTGAAGAAGACTACTGGTCCACAATGGAGACTGTAGCTTCCCTTTAAGCAAGGGCTCCAGAAAATGTTCAGAAAAATTGTACTAATCTATTTGGAGAGCATGAAGGAAATATAAGCCCATGTCCCTCTGTGACCCTAGTCATACTGGATTATTCCTTTTATTCACTTCTTTCCCCCAATTTTGTGGTTTTGGCAAATGTTATCACTTGACTGAATATTTTATTTTTCCTAATTACTTCAATATTTACTGCAGACAATTTTATTATGAAACTAGAATGATACAAAATCAATGTGATGCACAACAAATGGACTAAAAGTGGCTGATAGGGCTCAATATGTAATTGTAAATGGGGAAATCATCAAGTGGATTTTTTTAGTGGGGTCCTGCAGGGATCAACTGTTGGCTCAAAGCTATTCATTATTTTTTATCAATGACTGGAAAGAAAACAAAATCATTCCCTGATAAAGTCTGCAGATGACTGAAAGTTTGGGGGAGTGGTAAATAATGAAGAGTATAAATCACTCATACAAACATTGCAATACAGTGAAAACATGCATTGCAATACAGTCAAATGTAAGGTCACACAATTAGGAACAATGAATACAGGCCATAAATGAATACAGGCCATAAATGGCGGACTCGATCCTGGGAAACAGTGACTCTGAAAAAAACTTGGAGGTCCTGGTGAATAATCAGCTGAACATGAGCTCCCAGTAGCGTGATGTTGTGGCCAAACGCTATAGTAACCCTTGGATGCATCAACAGGGGAATCTCAATTAAAAGTAGAGAGATTATATTACCTCTGTATTTGGCACTGGTGCAACCATTACTGCAATAATGTGTTCAGTTCTGGTATCCACAATTCATGAAGAATGTTGATATATTCAGAGAAGAGCCATGAATGAATGAAGGATTGGAAAACAAGCCTTACAGCAGGGGTTCTCAAACTGGAGGTCAGGACCCCTCAAGAAGCCATGAGGTTATTATGGGGTTGGGGGTGAGTTGTGAGCTCTCAGCCCCCGTGCGTGCTGGGGCTGAAGCTGTCAGCCCCATGCATGGCTGACAGCCAGAGCCTTTCACAGCTGGGTAGCTGGAGAACAGTGGCTGCTGGTCGGATGCCCAGCTCTGAAGGCAGCACCGCCACCAGCAGCAGCGCAGAAGTAAGGGTGGCATGGCATGGGGAGGTGGGTGACATGGCATGGGGGTGGAGTGGGGGATCATCACTTTTTTTCTCTGTGTGTGTGTGCGCGTGGGGGGGGGGGGGGGGGTTGTTATCACAGCCTGAAATATTTTAAAGGGAGACCCAGCAAAAAAAAGTTTGAGAACCCCTGCCGTATAATGATGGACTCAAGGAGCCTAATCCATTTAGCTTAAGAAAGAGATGGTTAAGGTGTAACTTGATCACAGTTTATAAGTACCCACACAGGAAACTGAAATTTGATAATGGAGGGCTCTTCAACTGAGCAAACATGTATAACAAGATCCAATGGCTGGCAGTTGAAGCTTGACAAATTCAGACTAGAAATATGGTATACATTTTTGATGGTGAGAAACAATTTACCAAGGGCTCTGATGGATTCTCCATCACTGGAAATTTTTTAATCCAGATGTCTTTTAAAAGATATACTCTAGTAACTAGAGTATAGTCTTATACAATACCTTTAAGAGCATGCCCCTGTTCACCCTGTGAGCTAGCTCCTATAGGAGAAGTAGCCACAGAGGTTTCCAAAGAAGAAAGGAATGGCAATCTCATGAATGACTGATGACTATATAAAGAGATATTTTTAAAACTTCTTATATTTTTGCCATCTTGGAATAGGCTCCAGAGTTGTGTTAGGAATGTACAAAACATAACTTCTTTCTTAATTCAAAAGTCATTCTATGGCTCAGCAAGTCAATTTTTGGCATTGATGAATCAAGAGGAAAGTCTCCAGCAGTTTGAGAGCATAGTTTAATGCTCTCTACTCCCAATCAGCTCTTTACAAGAAGCCCTCACAAATCTCATCCAAAATGGTTTGGTTTTCTGCTGAATAGCTCATACTGGAATGCTCAGGCTGTGACCTCTGTGGTATAATTTCTCCTGAACAGAATCCTATACAACAACTAGTCATTTTGCAGCACAATTTGCTTTAATGGTGCCATAGATAGGTATATAGATGGGCTATTATTCTGATCGTCGCTGCATCTCACACAGGTCCAGTATTCACATACTATAGAAACAGAAAGGTGAAAAAGCAAATTTCTGCAAAATTGTTATTCTACTACACAGATTATCAGCAGCAAACAGAGATTGTTCCCGAGTATGCTGTGTAGGGATTTGTAAACCTTCAAAAATGACAATCTAAGAATAGGAGAATCTACATTTAGTGATCAAACTGCATGAATTTGCAGAATAATAAATAAAGACTGTCAAAATTAAAAGCTGCATTGCTGTAATTCAGCACTGCAGTAACCTTGTCATTTTTGTGGTGTACTATGGTGAATCACTCAAATATTTCCTAGTGTGTTAGGAAACATGCTTCTCCCAGACCCCCTCAGATCCCACTTTTTACCTTTGTACATAATACAAAGAAAATCCCATTCCTGAACCTTCATACCTAGGGCCCGGGCATTTACATTTAGTTGCCCTTTGGAGTTGCATAGAAAGCCCCAGGGCAGTAATGCATAGCTGAGAATCCTGCTTCCAACCCATCTGTGTTTAGAAGGATTTTCCTTTAAACACCCCAGTCATTACTGAATGACCTTCTGCACTAGTAGTACTTTGTGGGCATGAAATTAGTTTTCCTGCTTTTGCCATGTGACAGCCCAGAGTGTGCTCCTTGTCCTTTTAGCAGAGTGTACACAAGGTCATTAGCAATGAAGGATATAAGGACAAGAAAGCTAGATGATTTCAGGGTTTCAAAGATGGCAAGTCCAGCACGAGCACATTGTGTTCAATCAAACCAAGCACACACTGAGAAATCACGGCTTTGTCAGTGAATGGAAGATATGGTGTTCAGTCAGTCAGTCAGTTGAAAAACTTGTTTATTTTATATGGTTAAAGATGAGGTAGTTCTGTGGCTAGTGGACTGTCTGACACTCTCTGTAATGTCCCTATCCCCAAATACCACAAACAACCCTGCATTCCACAACAGAGAAGAGCCAAAGGGCTAACAAATAAGCATGAAGAATAGCCCCAGAGAAGTCAGAACACAACCCTAACATCTTGTCCCAAGGTTTCTGTTTAAAACCCAATTCCCTGCACTGTGTTCCATACCTCATGGTCCCATCCCCTTCAATGCCCCTTCTCTATGCCCCCTATTCAGTGCGTTCCGTCCTGTCTCTCCCTGAAACCAGGGAGTACAGCTCCATGCCATCTCTCCACATGCTCAAAGCCCCTTAATGCCTACTTCATGTTCCTCCCAGTCCCTTCTCCTCAACTTTATGCTTGCCCCTTCCATGCCTCCTCATGGACTCCTGCCCCCTCAATTTCCCCTCATTCTCCTACCCCTCACACTCTATTCATGCCCCACAACTCTTGTTCAGCCTTGACACTACAGCAGCAGTACAACCTGGAGTCAGCAGCAGCTGCACTTACATCAATAAACATTTTAAAGCAATTAAAACCATGAAAACAGCTCTGTGGCCTTGACCACAGATTAGAGAAGAAAGGAAAAAAACAGACAAAGAAACAATCTACTGAGCCCTGCCACTTTAACACACATGAACCTCTACACACAGGGTTTCTCTGCCCAGGCACAAGGTCTGGGGAATCAGAAGTGGGGCTTTCTTCAGACTGGTCCAAACAAAACATGGCTTCCTTCAGTTGAAGGAAAATAAAACAGTACTTAACTTGTAGTCTATTGTTAGCAATGGAGTCCTGTATAAGCAAGATGGTCAGTTTCCCAGTTCTTCTTTTTTTCCTTGTCTGACTCTGACAATTTTCCGACCCTGTTTACTTTGTTTCCTCGCTTCTCTTTATATTACTTCTCTAAGAACTCTTAGATTACCCTCCCCTTATGTTAGCATGAGTGTAGTGTTATCCCATCATAAACTGTGATGTGAATCTTTATAATTGGCTTTGTAATATAATTTTAATGAGGGGCTTAAAATAATAATGAATGTCAACATCGGCACTAGCACTTACATTATGCTTTTCAGCTACAGATCTCAAAGCACTTCAGAAAAGAGAAGAAATTTAATTATAGCACAGGCTCAAACCAGTTATAGCACATACAGACAATCTGCAAGTTCCTGTCAGTACTACCAAAACATCTCTCTTTCTCCATCATAACTTGAAACACAAGTCCCATTCAAGTCCTGGTCTTTTCCCAGAGAGAGGCTAACAACAGTATGATATTGTCTTCAGCTTTTAGTTTGGCAGAAAATGCATTAAGAATTCAAGCAAAATCAAACTGATTTTCACGTGCTCAAACTGATCTCCAGAAGTGAAATGCAAGTGCCACCAAATTGCCTATTTTAAAAAGAAAGTTTGAAATAGACCCCAGTATTTCTCTACTCTCACCAACCAGAAGCAAATACCTTTATCTTTGATTATCAAAGTCAAGGTTTAGAGCTTGTTCTGAATAAGGCATCTCTTTGGGTTAGTAAGTTATCATCAAATATTAAAAACTCAGGATATTTAGAAATTCAGTACTTGATATTCATTAAAAAGTTATCAGATAAATACAGTACCTCATATCATGTTCTGGATTTTGAAAGCTTGACTCACCACTGAATTGAATACATGAAATTCAATTTATTTATGTATTTTTAGTTATTTCATGTGTACATTAGACACTAACCTACCCTCAAACATCATTCTAATTCAATTTTGTGAGCCTTCCAAGTCAGATTTACATGGTAGCTTTATTTTGTATATTTGACAAATATGAGTATCAATTATTAAAAGAACAATTCAAAAGTAATCTGCCTGCTTAACTAGGGTGAATGCAAGTCTTACTCTTAACTGGATAGGATAACAAACAGCAAATCATGAACTGCTCTTTGCAGATTTTATTTAAAAGATATTCAGTAGAAAATTGCCCAGAATAATAAAAAGGCGTGTTGACCACACAGGACCTCCTGTGACAAGATGTGTATACCTCATCACAGCAAACCGAGGAAAGGATAACAGATTCCTTGCAAGGGAGGAAAACTACCTGCTCTACCCAAAGAGAGCATAAGAGCTGCCTGTCCTGAAGACAGGGACTGACAGACAGGCTTCATTTTTGAAGCAGGACTTTAAAAGTAAGTGTTTAAATTACAGACTAGGATCTACAGGGGTGAACCCAGTGCCTGAATTCTGATCTGAGAGGATTCTGTGTACAGCGCCAAGGTTTAAATGGCACTGAGGGAAAGAGACACTATACTTAGTTTTCAGTTCTTGAGACTGTTGATGTAGTATCTCCCAGAGAACTAAGGGAATTTGTTGTGAGCTAATCCCTATTCTAGACCCACGATATGGCCTTGTTTAATGCCTCCAATTGAGCTATACTGTACTGTGAGAACCCCAAATTCAGCTGGACCCCAGCCATCCACCACTCTAAACAAAATGTTAAGATGTTTGACCTACTGTTCCCTAAATCTGGCAGTGCTCTGCTCCCGGAGAAGATTAATCACTAATTAGAGTGTTTAGTCTCCCAAATCCCACTTGCTGAACACAGGCCTTTAAAATAAAAAATACAAAAGAAGAAAGAGGGATCTCAGAAATTATGATGTTTCTTTAATGTAAAGTCCATATGGTCCACATCTTGGGAGACCCCAACCAATCTTTAGGCAGGACGTTGTAGCTTTGATACAAGGCCTATTGATAGGAAATGGCAGAAGTAGGAGGGAAACAAAGAATCTGAAGAACTGCACTGGCCATAGAAGAAAGAAGGATTAAAGAGTGAATCATAATGCATACACACAAAGGGGCCAAATTAAAGTTACACAGCAATCCTAATTCTGCCATTTCCTGCCATATGAGTGCTTTACTTTGCAACCTTGATGTTCTTTTAATTCCGTTTTTTTCTGGGGGTTTAATAATATTACACATTTTTACATAGCTATATAGATGAACACATACGTAAGGAAATGATCTATTCTCCGAATATAGTGAAATTCCCAAAATTCATGCAGAAAAGATATTACATGCACACTAGAACCACAATAGACTAAATATAATAAATATAGCTCAAGAAATAAACAGTATGTCTAGCTTAGCAGTACAGCAATGCATTTGATTGTTGCATAATGAAAGAAAGCCATTAATAGCTAAGTATTGCAAGTAGTGTTTTAATACTAAAAGTATTTTCTCAGACCAAAAATCTCTGGAATAAAATTTCTAGAGAAATTAACACAACAGAGATGGTTCATGATTTTAATAAAGAACACAGTATTTGTTTTAAAGCTGGACATTCTCCACATTTTTTCAGATTTTGAGCAATTTATTATCAAATTCAGAAAAATGTTAATCACTAGATGATAAAAACAGTGCTTACTTCATTGGTATCCAGTAGGCTTGACTAGACTATGAATTGTATTTCTTAACATTAACTAAAACAGGGTGAATGGTTTGGAAATGAAGCTACCCAGAGAAACCCCATTCAAACTAACTCTGAACATCATAGGCTGGTATTTGGAAGACTCTTAATGCTGCTACGTGATGATGCCACATCACAATATGTCCTTGTTTTACGAATGACATTACAATGCCGCTCCAGAAGTGTCCATGCTCTCAGTGCCTATTCCTTGAGTGTGGAGACTAGTCTGTGGACGGCTTCACGCAGATGTTGCACAGCTTCCACAGTACAGGGAGAAGGTTAAGGTCAGGTGTCTTCTCTCTGTGACTTTTCTTTTTCCATCATCTACACACCTGGTAGGCTGATGTGATTATGTTTGCACTGTTATGTTTTATGGCAATGCTAGAATGCAAATCTTCACATCATGTCAAGTTCAGGATTCACCAAAATCATTCTTTGGTTTGCTCTCTTCTAATCTGACCTAAAAGCAATTTACAATCTTACACATGAGATCTCGCAGATCTGGTCAAAATTATGTGTACACAATTCATATTGCTGTTTAAATATTTTTAAGATCAACTCTAATGCTCAATAACTATAAAAACCGTTCTACAATCCTACATCTCCAGAATTGCTTTTTGCATATTTATTTTAACCAAATATTTAAATTACATATTAGTGCTGCTTTATGCATGTGAAAATGATTAATAAAACATGTAAGATTTTTAAAAGCATATGGTATACTAAATTTATCCTAATGCAAGTATTTTATTTTATTAAGCAGAGAATGTTAGAAAAAAACAAGTAGGCTTATGCTTTCTCAATATATTTTTATTATAACTGGCTCAAAGTAACATCTGAGACAAGAGAAGAGATTTGCATAGATGATAGCTGTTCTGCAACTTACATTTAATCAAAATCTGGGAGTAAAAATCACTATGTATTATTTATCCTCTTCCTAGGAACTCAGGAGAGAGACCTCACTTGCAAACTAAATTACTGCATGTTGAGTAAGTTTGCTATTAGTGGGAGTGATGCTTTTTTAAAATCATACTAAGGACACATTAAAATAGTGTTAAACAGAATGTCTGAGCTTGGGCTTCCAAGTTATGTGCGGTCTATTTTTCATATATCAATTGACTTCTGTTTGCATGTGAATTTTGAATGAAATCCTGTCTTCACTGAAGACAACAGCAAAACTCCCTTGATTTCATCCTTTGTCTGTAAACCATCTTTGGGCTAGATCCTCCCACCATTACTAATCTTAAAATGCATCTTATTCCACAAGTAGCTGCATGATTTTAACAGGGGTAGTCATAGAGAAAGCTGTCATTCAGCATGTGTGCATGATCGAAACTGGCCCTTTATCTGGAAAGAGAATTTTGTGGTATTGATAACTTTCCAAGTCACCTGTCACTGAAGATACTTCAATAGCAATTGTTTACATTCTAAACAGATTTTATGAGCTAGCACGGTTGCCTAAAGGAAGCACATTCACTGTCATACAGAAGATCTACATTTGAACTTGGTTTCTTGGTGTCTTTCCCCTTGGGTCTGCAGATGGTACAACCATCTTGATATTAACACAGGGAATTCCAGATTGGAGTGTAGTGTTCATTACTGCCATGACGGCCCAATTGGCCCTTTTAGGTGGGGAAGCAGTACATATTTTATGAAAAGGTTCAATTATATTCATCTTTTTAAGGGAAACAAATTGGTTTCAGCAATAAAGAATAACTACTTAGACTGATATAAAATCACTGGTGCTGTCTTGCTAGCCATCCCCCTATACATAACTCCAGATTGACTCAGTTCATGTGACTGAGCAGAGACACATTTGAATATAAAGTCTTTTTAATGAGGTATTTAATAAGATTGATTAAAAATAATAAATCCTTAAGATTACTTCTAGCTTTCATCTTCATGTGATGACATATCAAATTTAAAACATCCATTAAATGTGGATTAAAAGAATTAGTTTTATTCAGTGCTGGATTAAAATGCCAAAGTTTTTTTTAACCCAACATAGAAAAAAACCTCTTAGTACACATATAGACAGAACAGAAATGGAATGACAAAAGATTAGAAGAGTGAAACAAATCACCAACAACAAGAGATTACATTTTGGGGTATTAGGGAGGAAAATGATAGGTGAGAGACTTCTTAGATATGCAGATCTGAACTTGATTTTATTTCTACTTTTTATTTGAGAGCTGACACTTTGCAAACAAGAGCGTTTGCACTGATTCTGGTAACTAGCTTCTGAAACTTACAAGTTTACAAAGCCCTTCCCAAGAGTGGGAGCATTAAAGGAGAAGACTGGAGAAGAAGAAATTGCTGGTTAGGAGAAAAGGGGTGCACTATAGTTACACACAAAAACCAAAAGTCTTCCTTCCGAGACTCACCACACAATATTACAGGTAAACACCAAACTGGTAGAACAAAAGGGAAAAACAAGGAGTCAGCCAGGAAGGCTTTTCTTTGCCAAAACCACCTTACAGCGACAGTCCACAGGACATGCAACAAAACCTAACTGCTGCCCACAAGAATATTGCTCAGGTAGAAGTCCCCAGGACAACCTACTAACCATTGATTCTGGTGAGAGGAGAAGATGATGCTCTCAGCTCCCATCCCTTGGAGCTTCTCTCTCAGACTGGAATTGTTCACACAAAAGCAGTCCTCAGTACAGGTTCCGAAAAACACCTTCAAAACTGACTGTCTCTATGATGGAGCTGCTAAGCAGGGCACTACAACTCCCATCAGCCCTCTCCCCGCTGCACATCCCTTTCATCCTGGCTAGGTAAGGGGAAAGGTTCTGAACCAGAGAGCAGCCAGGCACAGCAAGGAGCTGCAGGGAAGCTGGAGGCAGAAAAAATTCCCCAGGAACTATATGCAGAGCCATGTGAAGCAGTGACTGTCTGATATTATAGCTGGGTGCAGGTCTGTGTGGGACTCTCGACTGGACAGCCCTCAGGGGTCCGAACATTTACTGCTATCGCTATGTAAGTCTCTGTACCAAGGGCAGCTGCAGCCTTTCCCTTTCCCTCCAGCCCTAGTAAAATACCCTTTCACTTGTCATGTGTCAGAGTGGTTATTGGGACCCGCCAGGGCTAATGCCTATAAGGCCTAGCTGCTGAAGCAACTATGGTGCTTGCCTCTGAACAGTGGGACACCAGGTGCATGGGGGGTTTGGCGTATTCTGGCACTGAGCAGCCCCAATACTTACACCTCCATCACCCACTAATTACTTAATTTTTCAAATATTAAATGATAATTCACAACTCATTACCATGCAGACTTTTTGTTATCTGCACTGCTTGCTAAAAGGTGGCTTTTGATTCTTATAGTTAGCACATTAAAAGAGAAACATAGGCTTTGTCAATCAGCATGCTAGATCCAAAGTGCTTAGCTCAATGGTCCCTTCTGACCTTAAAGACTATGAGTCTATGAGCTCACTTAACTATCATTCAGATTTTACAAGCTCCTTGTAGTAGTTGCATGCAGTAGCTGCATAGGATTAAATTCAAACAGTGCTCTTACTTTTGTGCATACTGGTACTCCCATGTGACTCCATTGATTTCAGTGTAGTTATTCCTGAGGTGTGAGAACAGAATCAGATCCTAAAAGAGTACATAGTCCAACAATCATGTTAGAAGTTGGTGGTATGAGCAGAGGACTGGAAACCTGATGGGTTCTGATGCCATCTCTAATAAAGATTCCTTTTATCCTTCACTTATCCTATCTGCCTTAGTCTCCGCATTTGTATAGAAGGATTTATAACAAATGAATCCTCACAAATGTCTGAGTGAAGTAGGTAATTTTAATTATTATTTGTGAAGCTCTTAGAGGTTAAAAACATTCCTAAGGATTTTCAGTATCTGATGGCTGACACTTGTAGAGAAAATAAATGTATGTATAAATCCACAAATAAAATAAAACAAATGTAGTTAAATATCAGAATATTCAATTACAGAATAGAAGATAACATTGTTGCCAGTGTTATTTCACTGAGAATTATAACTATTCCAGCAAAACAGGTCTCTTTGTACTTTAGAATTGTGAATACAGAATAAAGTCAACAAAAGGATGGTGCCACTCAGCTATCATGATTGTATCATACAGTATTTCTCAGACTGATTTAGATTTCATTCTCTTCATTTTTAATAGCATGTGAGCAAACCAAGATTAGTGGACAAAGGAAATACAGTGTGGGTTTACATTTAGCTAAAAAAAAGTCTAGACAATAGCTACTGAACATAGACAATTTTTGATTACATTAAGAAAAAACAAAAAACATTATTGCATGTGGACAACCTGTATATATGAAATGGAAGGACAACAAAAACAAAAATTATTAGCAATTTACTGTAAACTTTTCAAACCTTGTTTATATCCAACAAAGAAATTCTCCCTCAAACTTGGGAGGAGGACACCATCAAATATAGCGAAATATAATATTAATGGAAATATGCACTGGATCTCATTAACTGGAGCAAAATGTCTTTTGCAAAAAATATAAACAGTGACAATATCACAGTCTGAGAATACAGGTGAGTATAGAGTAGCAGCAAAAAAAAAGAAAAATTAATTAAAAAAAAAAACCCACACAGAATAGCCCAATGAAGAAGATAGACAAAATAATCTGATTGGTCTGCTTTCTCTTTTCCCTGAGTTGTCATGATTATCCGGATCGGTCAATATGACCGACTGATTAAGAGCAGCCAAACAGGGGAGTAAATTCTCAGAGCAGCATTCACGGACTTAACCATATGATCCAAAATTAGCAATTATATCGGCCAAAGCTAGTGACCCCACCCCAGGTAAGCGCACAAAGAAACAGAAGCAAAATCCAACAGCTAATCTAACTATTACACCAAGTTTCACAGAAGATTTGTGAAGATACCATATGCTATTGAATGATGATTGTTCTGCAATCTGTGCCCTCTTTACAACTTGCAGATCCCTCAGCTATGTGCTAGATGTATCATCAGTCACAAGCCAAGTGATTTGCTTTCATGAATAGTGACCTAGCATAATACACGAAAGAAGGGAGACACTTCCTAACTAGTCTACCTTAAATAAGTTATTGAAAAATAGCATCAGTCAAGAATAAGTTAAAGTACAAACTCTCTTACCCAAACTCCAATTATTCAAAACTTCATGTTATCCAAAACAGGGTGATGTCTATTAATTACACTGAAATTCCCTCAGTTAGATTAAACCTTGGTTACCCAAAATTTATTCAGTGTCCCCTATGCTATGCAGAGAATTTCAGTTGTATTATATAAATTAAGAAAGCTTTTATAAAATCCACACAATATATTGTTAAGTTATTTGGCTTTCTGCTTAATAATAAAATATAGCACTTTAACTATTGGAAATAATAAACGAACTTTGACTACACTATTGAGGTAAGGAACAGTAACCAAGAGTTACCATGCTGTGGTATAAGACAAACTGTGAGGGCTTTATCTTGTTCCCATTGAAGTCAAAGAAAAAACTCTCATTAATTTTAATAGTGCAGGATCATGTCCTATTTTCCTAAACGGACAACTGGAAATAGCTGAGGTATTTCCTATACTATGGTATAGTAACTACCACAAAATGTTGACTTTTAATGGTGATTGCTGTGAAGGTAAGCACCGTTATTCCCAGTTTACAGATAGATAAATAAAGGTAGACAGTTAAGTAACTCCCCATAGAAAGTGGCAATGACAGAGCCAGGATTGCAACTCAGAGGAGTTGCAGGTACATAGTCCTGTTCTCAGCCCATGCCTTTATTGTGAACATATGTGACATCACAGTAGAGTTGACCTTTAGATAAAGTATCCTATGATTTACATACTCTAAGGGCACTGAATGTCGAAAGATATCAGGTGCAGGATAGATCACTGGCTTGGGGTCTTTAATTCTTTTTGCCATCCCCAGCCTATGAAAAGTTGAGAATGAGAAATCTGCCCTTCAGTGTCTTTACCTGGGCTGTTCAATTAACTATGCACACGCACACATCCCTCTTCATATTTGAATCAACTATCCAGGACACATGAAGCAAGGGAGATTTGTTCTTAGGAGTTCTTATTTCAGTTCATGCCCATGAAAATATTCTATGTGGCATGGCCATAACAAATCTTTCAGTGCAAGATTCTTGCTGAATGGCACCCTGTCCTGTGTGAAATGAAAAAGGAGCTCTTCAGCACCTATAACCTCTCATACTGCTACTCACAGCTTTAATTATGTCTTTCTTTTCTTATAGCTTACGTGTAAACTCCTACACATCTCTTCACTACATATAAATAGGATAAGGCACAGTTGCTACCAATCTCTTCCCCACTTGTTCCCTTTATAAAACCTAAAACAGAATAAAATTTGTGAACACAACTTTCTCTAACAGAAAAATCTGCATCACAGCAGAGGAATTCTTCCTTTTTATTTTTAATTAAATGCAATCTTTTTGCCAAATATAGGGTGTTTCTTCCACTTATATGTAAGTGGGAAGAGACATAACCAAGCAGAATGCATCTGTTGCTCCCTGCCTGGAGTTCTCAGTTCTCTGAGCCCTACACAGTTCACACATCAAAAATCCTACCCTACCATCGCTGTGGAGAAGTGGTCTGTGGCAGGGCCTGAGGTTAGGAAGCATGGTCATCAGATTTTAGCATGGGTGCTCCCTGACCTAGTCATATCATATTTTCACAGATTACTCCAGCCTCTGACAGGATTACTCCACATAGAGTTCTGTGCAAGGCTGCAGACAAGTTGGAACAAGAAGTTACATCAACCATACACCTGTCAGACAAGGTCCTGCATTTGGTCCTTTAGCTACAATATTTCTAAGAGGTTCTTAATCATTTCCATCATGATTAATTAATTAAATTGAAACATCCAACAAATCTACTGTAAGAAGGCTAGACAAATAAGTGACTTTCCTGGCACTTATAGTTATCTGTACTTGACCTTAAAATGTAAATGAGAAGGCAGTTCTGTTTTTAAAATGTCATTTGGAATATGTGATTTTAAAAAATTACATAACCCTACAATCAATTTACAAAAATGTGTTCTTAATACACAATGGATTGCAACATACCTTTTTCATCTGTGAAAAAATACACACGCAAAATTCCCAGATTTAGCAAGCAACAAATATAATAAAATTATCCCTCTGCATAAAACACGGTGAGCAAATACAAGCTAAACTGGTTGCAGATACAATGAAGTCAGTATGACTTTGCAGTCTTTTAACCTTCCTCACTAATCTCCTGGATTCAGGGCAGTCTACCAGAGAGGAAAATGCGTGTTTCTGCCTTGGGGCGGTTCTAATGCAAATAAATGTTTAGACACATTTCATAGGTGTGCAATTTTAAACTATTAGAAAAAACAGTCATCTCATTGCTAAATACATGGCATCCTAAAAATATTTTACCAGAATGTTTGCTGTAGATATATACACACACTATGCAGTTTATATTCCAAGCCAGCAGGTTTATACAGTAAACTGAAGCTGTATTGAAACAAGGGCTACTGAAGCATGGTTGATTACTTATTAAGAATTCTTATAACAGACAGGTTCCAAAAACAAGGTTGCAGGACTACTCTAGACATTTCAGAGATTATTTCTTTGTGAATGGCAAAACCACGCTAGGAACCTTTCCCTACCACACTGTTTTTCAGAACTCCAGTTACAACATTTTTTGGAGGGAGGCTTTTGGGGATAAACAAACTGGAGGACTGGGCCAAAAGAAATCTAATGAGGTTCAACAAGGACAAGTGCAGAGTCCTCCACTTAGGAAGGAAGAATCCCATGCACAGCTATAGACTGGGGACCGACGAGCTGGGCAGCAGCTCTGCAGAAAAGGATCTGGGGGTAACGGTGGATAAAAAGCTGGATATGAGTCAGCAGTGTGCCCTGGTTGTCAAGAAGGCTAATGGCATATTGGGCTGCATTAGGAGGGGCATTGCCAGCAGGTCACGGGAAGTGATTATTCCCCTCTATTCGGCATTGGTGAGGCCGCATTTAGAATATTGTGTCCAGTTTTGGGCCCCCCACTACAAAAAGGATGTAGACAAGTTGGAGAGAGTGCAGCGGAGGGCAACCAAAATGATTAGGGGGCTGGAGCACAGGACTTATGAGGAGAGGCTGAGGGAACTGGGCTTGTTTAGTCTGCAAAAGAGAAGATTGAGGGGGGATTTGATAGCGGCCTTTAACTACCTGAAAGGGGGTTCCAGGGAGGAGGGGGCTAGGCTGTTCTCGGTGGTGGCAGATGACAGAACAAGGAGCAACGGTCTCAAGTTGCAGGGCGGGAGGTCTAGGTTGGACATTAGGAAAAAGTTTTTTACTAGGAGGGTGGTGAAGCACTGGAATGGGTTACCTAGGGAGGTGGTGGAATCTCCATCCTTAGAGGCTTTTAAGCTGAGGCTTGACAAAGCCCTGGTTGGGATGATATAGCTGAGATTAGTCCTGCTTTGAGCAGGGGGTTGGACTAGATGACCTCCTGAGGTCCCTTCCAACTCTAATATTCTATGATTCTATGATTTGTTTTGTTTTTTAATTGTGAAACTTCCTACACACTTCTCATCTAAGTGACTATTTCACATTTGACATGTAACAAACTTTTTCAATGTATTATCTGTCATCATAACTTAAGATACAGATGATGATGGTTCATAGACCATTTCTAACTTGCTTCTGCCTGCAACTGCTCTTCACTGCTGCCTCCCAGGATTGCCAGAGCACACTGCACACCAGCCATGACACTTCCTCAACACTGTCCCAGCCAGCCCAGTCTACCAGAGATGGGTAGGGGGAGCAGAGCTCTAGATTGCCAAGAGAATCCCAGATGGCCAGTTAGCCTTATCACTGGCAAACTATTTCCAATTGACCTTAAATTGCTGTATCTTACATCGTTAGTCCACTAAGAGCGATGAAACAAAAAGATTAAAACAGAGTGTCATTGTTTCAGCCCAGGAATCTGCTGGATGCTGTCAACATAATCTAGAGAAAATGCTTTTCCTCACATAATACAACTAACAGAAGAATATTAGAAGACTACTGTACTGTATCAAGTGCTCCTAAACCCAGATCCCTTCAACCCCTATTGCTGGGTGTCTCAGTAGCAGTTAGATCCCATGACACTTTTTGAAAAGAAGACACCCTTTGGTATCTTAACCAATATTTTGTCTCAGACATTAAAAAAAAAAAAAGATTGCAATGTTCCAAGCAGACCATACAATGGATGCTGCATTTGCTTGCCTTATCACTACTCTGCCCGTTTGTACTCATTGCTAACGTCTAAGAAGGAAGCTGCAGAAAAGCAAGCATATTTTATACTAATTAACAAAGTTACTATATATATTCGTGGTATCCTTTGCTTAAACAGCATATTCCAAGTGACAATAGTCACCTCTGGCAACTTGATCTTTCCTATGTTATTTGTGGTGCCCCTACTAAAATATTTACAGTAATCCATATTATTCCACAGTCTAAATTCATTCAAAGTACAGAAATGTCACAGATACCACAATAAGGTTAATTTTTATCTGTAAATGGTAAATTTAACATTTTAATTATTACAGCTGTACTTGGAGATGAGCAGCATCATAAAGAAACCTGCACAGTGAAAAATTAAATAAATCTGACCGCTCTTAAAATGGGAGATGGGGCTGAATTTGTTGCTTGTGTTTTTCTGCACAATACAAGGAAACTGCCAGTGGTTTGCAACATCTGTGTCAATGTATATAAGAGAATCTTTTATTGCACACACAGGAATTTGAATCCAACACTGTCTTGGGTTTTCACTGCTTCAAGAAGTCTGTGATTAGAAACAACAATTGCCTTCAGGTCCAAAATGGCTTTGAGGCCTTTTACAGACTCAACGTCATTGTACTAGAAGATGGATTAAAGTGCCAACATGACAGATTAAGGTTACTGAGATGCTGTTACCGACACAGCTGGATTCTTTTTCAGTAATAAGTATGAGTACAAAAACACTGGCAACAAATGGGTATGGCACACACAAGCAGTGAGCAAGGTTTTGCTCCAGAGAAAGTAAACATATATTTCTTTGTCTTTTTAAGATGATGTAATGCTGGCTTCGGTTAGAAGGGAAGAGAAAAATCCAAACAACAAAAAGGATCACTGAGAAACTGTTACAGGAGATTAAGACTGCAATATTCACAATTGCAGGAGGGAATAAGACAGCCAAAGGAGGATGAACTACTGATTACTTTCACGTTATGTCCTAAATTTGATTCCCCCAAAATACAGTGATCAACACAGGGTCATCTTCTAAATGATAAAGTGTTACATAATAAAGCACCAGCTAAAGAAATATGAAGCAAAATATTATCATTTAATATTTACTCTATTCAAAGTTGGCAGAAAAATATTTGTTTTTGGCTTTAAAATGTGACCCCAAGGCTACTGACCACCAAACACTACAGGAGAAGCCTAAAATTATTAAATATGTATAGTTTATTGAAAATGTTTGCCTGCCTCCCCTGAATTGTAATGTTTGGTTGTTCTCACCCTCTGGAATGTTTTGTCCAATTAGAATGAATTGTTTGGAATATCATTCAAATAAAAAACCAAGAATACTTCCATGGATGTGTAACTGCTTGTGATGGCTAACAGTACCAAACATACTACATATATATGTATATACATACTATACATGCCCATACTTAACACATAATGTGCTTCCAAGTATAGAGGACAAGAACCCGGGTCAACAGGGCTACGGGTAACCATTGCTTCCACACCACCATCTACAATCAAGGACTGTACACCCTGGGAGACTAAGCACCACAGGAAGCTCTGCCTATGGAAGACTCAATTGGCAGCACTCCCCGTGACCTCTGATTCCAGGCACATTATTTAAGCATGGAGGAAGTTCAAGGAAGCTGTCTGAGCAACCCAGCAGTACCCAGCCTCCTACTGCAGCAGACCCTGCTCTCATTCCCTGCGTCAGACCCTAGCTCTGTTCTTTGGCTCTGACCCTTGGCTTGACCTTAGTCCTTCACTCCAGCTATGATCTCCAACTAGACTCCTGGTTCCTGACTCTGGTTCTGACCTTCAACTTGTTTCCTGGTTTCTGACTGCCTCTGACCCCTTTCTGCCAACTCCTGCTCCAATCACTAGGCCCTACTCCTGCTGCAATCACTAGGCCTGACTCCTGGTCCTAGCTGCTAGGCCAGACCACTCACATCTGGGTCGTGATAGGGCTCAACCATGGCACTTCTGCAATGTGCCATGCTGAGGCTTCTGTAAGGGCCTACTGTCCCAGAATGGCATGAATGGGATTGTACAGTTTGTCCCTTCTCTGGCACATACCCTATTCCTTGTGGTGACTTCTGCCCTAGGCTCTCTAAGATAGAGAACTCCTTGCACAAAGGACACATCTACCCAGCAGTGAAGGTATGTTTGTTCAGCTGGCAGGCATACCCATACTAACTGTAATCTAACTAATGCAGATGTCAGTCGGCTGTGTGTGTTCTCTCTCTGTGTGCTGTCCCAGTTCTGGCCAGGTAGCCAGCTCAGCAGACCTCAGTCGAGCTGCCCAGAAGACCACAGACTCAGTTCAGTGGTGAAGGTTCTCGGCCAGGTTCATTGTTAATGAAGCATAGTCCTAGACATGCTACAGGTACACCAACACATGTATGCCCATTACAATGGATCAGCTCAGTCAGCGGCAGGACTTTCTGCTGCCCCCTCGGCCAAACAAAGGGTTAAGGTAAGATATCCCAAGATTTATAGACTGAGAAAAGCAATCTGGAATAAACAATTTATGTACCACCTTTGGTGTTTCGTGACATGTTTGTTACCTCCCCTTGTACCTTTCTCCTGATGTTTCAGACAAAACATCCCTATTCTTCACTTCTGTCAAGCCATTTTATCTTGTATTGGGATGTACTTGTGCTAGCCTGCTGGAATGTGTTTCTATATCCAGTTTGTTTTAGCGATGCTATCAATACATGTGCCAAGTTCACGTACCGAACACTGAACCCGCAGGCAAGCATCTGCTTTCTGACAGGGCCTGACTTTTACTCAGAGCATAACATTTGCTGACTTTGGTTCAGGCCTCAGGCCTGGCACTGGGTCCCATGTTCTCTCTCATCACATTACAGCAAAGTAACAATAGTAGTAAAGACGTAGCAGGATGGACTTCAATGCAGGCTAGCAATGTATGTGTACTCTGAGTCCCCAGCAGCCTTCTACTTGAGCAGATAGCCTGCACTGATGCCCATCTTCACTGCTGTTGCCCATGCTAGCTAGATTACAGCTAGCACAAGTATGCGTGCATGTGCTACAATCACACCTTCACTTGCTATGTAGACGTACCCTAAAAGAAGCGCAAGGTCCGAGTCTGTGTTTGGCTGCAGATGCAAGAGGGGTGCTTCTTGTATCTCCACTTTTTTGTGTACCTGCACAGTGGCCAAGAACCATCTGGACTATTATGAGCAAAATACATAGAATATGTTAATTGTTCAACATGGAGTAATATGGAGGGGAAAAGAGGTATCTACAGCACACCGCTTTTCATTAAGCCAAGCACAATTTGGTTTGAAATATAACAAGCAGAATTATTTCAAAATCATTTAACTAAGTGGTTTTTGTTACTATATATTTTTCACTATCTGATTTAGGGGTTTTAGCTGCAATAAGTGCCATTAGTTGAAGTTGGGGGTTAAAGGGAGGAGGTTGTTGATTATTTTTTGGCAGGTCTTTATCCAAACAAACAAACACACACCACAAAGTCTGTGAAGGTCAGAGGAGTTGAGTAACCAGAGCCAGCAAGGATTTGCCAAAAAGCCAAGCTGTTATCTTTCTTCTAGGCCCTACATTTTCATAGTTCATTGTTTTGCAGATCGATTTTTTTTTTTTTTTTGGCCAGAGACAGAAATGCCTTGTCACCTAGATTAGGATGAAAAGTTCAGAAGATTAAGGTTTTAACAGTTAATGAAATAGAAAAAATCCAAAAAATCCTTATGTGCCTTATTTAAGGCCATCTTTCAGCTACAAACCCTATGTCTATTCAAAATGGGTACAAATAGTAAGTTTCTGTAGAAATTTTTATTCCTTGGTTTGCAATTTCTGGTCCTGTCACAGTTAAAAAAAAAAATCAGAGAAATACAATTTCTTCTACTTTATAAAAGTACATTAAGTAAGCCAGCCATCTACATCTGAAATTCTAACCCCACTACAGCTGAAATACTGTAGCTTTGTGTTACATGACACTGTGCAAAAGTTTTGACTCATTAAAACAGGAAATGTCACCATTGCTAATATGCTATACAAAGTCTTGTAAGAGAAAAGCTGTATCTTCAGTATGTATTCACCTCCTCTTTCCCCATTTTTTAGAAAACCGATCTTTGATATAAAACAAGTAGAGTATTCATAGGCAGCAAAAACTAAAGTTCTTGGATTGACTTTAAAACAGCTTACTCTGTTAAATGGTATAATAAATAAGAAACTTTTGTAGTGATTTATCTAATAATGAAATCTTGATAATATAGAAAACTGATTCCCTAGTAAAAATGTGTGTTTGTTCTCTGATTTTGTTGCAGAAAGTCCCCATTATATTAGCAAAAGCATTGCCAGCTTTACTATGGAGATATTGAGTTCCACTAGAGAACTTACCCAAAGTTTCTATTTAGCCAGGATACTTTTTGGCCTACCTGTCTATCTTCAGTAGCAGGGTCTATCATGCACGTAGGACTGCTTAACCAGATTATCAAGAGAAAAGACACTTAAAATATCTGTCTCTGATCCTCAAAGAGAGCACTCTCACCACTTCCACCACCTGTTGGCAACTACAGCCTCCATTCAGAGTGCGTCCCTGTTACTGTAAAGCTAAAGCAAGATGCCAAAAATAGCACAATGGAGATAGGAAGAGGTACCCACCCAGCTTGGAATCAACTCTTTCATGCAGTTATTATTTTTAATAAGATCGTGCCCAGGAAGCCTCAGCTAGTACCCGGTTGTGCTAGGAATGTACATACACAGAACAAAATAATGATCCCTCCCACAAAGAGTTACATTCTAAGTGTAAGAAAAGAGCTAACAGATGGATACAGAGTAACTAATGGAGGAGTAAAAGGAAATGATACAATATTGGTCAGCATGATAGGCTGCTGGTGACTGCCTAACTGTTTCAGGAGGGGTTTGAAGGATGATAATGAGGTAGCTTTGAGAAGGTTTATGGGGAGCTTCTCTCAAGCATGAGGGGTATCACAGGAGAATACCAAAAAAAGTGCTCGTTTGAAAATTTAACTAATGGACGATGGAGGCTGTCATCATGGACCGATGAGAGGAGATGATCTCTTGATAGTGATTGAGAGATGGTAGGTGCGGAGGATACGTTGTGAAGGACCTTAAAAGTGAGGACAAGTAGCTTATGTTTGATGCAACACAGAAAGGGGAGCCACTGGATGGATTTGGAGAGGGGGGTGATATAGTGACAGAGATGGGCTAGGGAAATGAACTTTGCAGCAGCATTCTGAAAAGACACAAGAGGGGCCAGACTGCTTTTCTCAAGGCCAAGCAAAACAATGTTGTAGTAACTGAGATAAAAGGTGATGAGAGTCTGGATGAGAACATCCAACCCCTTCCCAGCACATCAGACCCCATCCCAACTGACTCGATGTAGTGGAATTACTTACTCACTCAATAGTTCCCTTAAAATTCACCTCGGGAGTGTTAACTATTACTTCATACAAAACAACAACATGAAATTATTTTTTTCCTCAATTGCAGTAATAGCTAACATATGAGAGATTATTAAAATTTAAACCCACTAACTTCACAATAACATTTGCAAAGCACAAAAATGCCAGCTGAAAACAAAAGTGTTACTTAAATGGTGTGGCATTTTCCCTACAGAACTTAATTTTTTTTATTACATTTTAATGACAGGAGAATATTGAGCCATTAAACCCTCTTCCAACTGTTTTTTGGCCACAACAAAGGCAGCTGTTTGCATATAAACATGTAAATATCCAAAACACGTTTAACCGTCAACCACTTGGAGAAAATGGAGTAACTATACATCTCTCTCTACCAACAAAAGCACTTTTCAGCCTATAAATTTTATCTAAAAAAATACAGTATGAACTTTAAGCTTCATATATTTGGACAAGGAAGGGAGTATAGGAGACAGAAATTATAGGGTTAAGGGAAATTATCAGAAGGGTTCCTAAATTCGAAGCTTTTTTTCCATATAAAAAAGAATCCCCACTATTACCATGCTATTTGTGAAATTAGTTTTAATAATTTTTTACTGCAGTTGAGTTGGCACATCTCTATTAAATATTTCAGCTTTGATTCAGATGATTGATATTGATAACTCAGGAATCAGGTTGCAGGTTTAAATACAAACCAGGTCAATAGTGACCAAAAGCTTTTAGTGTCTAGTACTTGGTGGTCTGCAAAATGAGTTTGGAGGTCTCAATGCAGTTCCCGGTGTACAAGCATGCACATCACAAAAGCCATCACAAGAGTCTCAATTTGCCCTGCATGACAGTCTCAGCACAGAAGGCAAGGCTGGAGCATCCTTAGAGCTTAAGTTATCTTTACTCCCAAAGTTAGGACAGACGCATGTTTATAGGACACACTGCACTAATGCTGCACATGCTCTATGGCACTTGTTCTGTATCTACATAGAGTTTAGTCTCTGCTGCTATTAATTTGGCATTTGTCTGAGCCCTAAATTCCACACACAAATTTAAGAATATTTTTACTGTAGTAAGAGACATTGAATATCTCATTTTGAAATGAATCTTCTTTATCCTGGAACTTCCAGCCATTACCAATTTTAGACTTTTATAGTTTCCTCAAATAACACCACATGGAGAAAGAGAATTAAATTTTTACTAATAGCAATACCATGGAAATATTTTTGCTCAATTTACTATGGAAAATAGCTAAGCTTTTTAACTTTAAAATATTTAAGGTTTCAATCCTTAGTTGGGAGACATGACTCAATAAATGAGGGCTGTGGCTTTCTCAACCATGGGATGCTGTTCCACGAAGATGATCTGCTGGGAAGAGATGGGATCCATCTGACGAAAAAAGGGAACAGCATCTTTGCGCACCAACTCATCAGCCTAGTGAGGAAGGCATTAAACTAGGGTCAAAGGGGGTAGGTGACAAAAGCTCACAGGTAAGCATAAAAAGGCAACCTTAACCAAGGAATACAGGTTGTGGGGGATATGGAAAAATCACAAAAGGGTCATAGGAGCAACAAGACGGAAATCAGTGGGGGAATCTGCTCAACATCTTAGATGTCTATACAAATTCAAGGAGTATGGGGAATATACAGGAAGAAATGTAGATTACTTTCCTGTGACTGGAGGTTCTTCAAGATGTGTGATCCATCTGTATTCCACACGTGGGTACATATGCGCACCATGCACCTAAGTCCAGATTTATTTATTTTTTTAAACAAGTAGTGTTCATAGACCTGCACATGCTCCATAGCTCTCCTCATGCACCAAACCGAGGGCATAAAGAGTGATGCAGTCCAACGCCTCTCCAGTTTCCCATTCTTACCACAGTCCAAACAATTCACAGCACAGAGGATGGAAAGTGGACAGTGAAATACAGTGTAATCTCCAGTTACAGGTAAGTAACCTCCATTTCTTCTTCCAATGATGGATGTATGTGAATGGGATGTATGTGACAGGGAGATTAACAAGCAATATTCAAACAGGAGGTAGGTTCGAGGACACCAAAGTGATAGCTGACCGTAGTACTGATATCCCCACAGCTGTATCAGTGGTGGACAACTGGACCAGAGCGTAACGTCTCATGAAGGTATGCAAAGAGCTTCCCTGCATATATCTAGTAGTGGTACACCTCTGAAAGACACAGCTGAAGCAGCTTGCTCTCTGAGGGGACAAGCCCTCACCGGGAGGGAAATGCAAGCTAGTTGGTAACAAAGGGTAATACAACCCAAGATCCACTTAGAAAGTCTCTGTGCCAATATAGCTTGACACCTTGATTGCTCTGCTATTGGAACGAATAGTTTAGGTGTCTTCCTAATGCTCTTTTTAGATAAAAGGCCAAACCTTTCAGGCATCCAGAGAATGCAACTCTCTGTCTTCCTCTGAGGCATGAGGTTTAAGAAAAAATACTGATAAATGAATGACCTGACTTGCATGAAACTTGGAAACTACTTTAGGGATGAATCTGGGATAAGGGTGTAACGAGATCTATTCTTTACAGAAGGCAGCACATGGCAGGTCTGCCATGAGTGCCCCCAGCTCCTTGACTCTTCTGGCTGATGTTACAGCTATTAGAAAAGCTATCTTCATAGACAGATAGGCCACAGAACATGTGGCTAGAGACTTACAGGGACGTTTAGTGAAAGGTGATAGAATGAGACATGTGACTGAGAAGGGAAAGGCAAGTTCCGTTTGACATTCTGGGTCTGACAGTGACTTTGTGCATGAGCGCGCGGATGACCTGAAACTTCTCAAGATATAGATATGCTCCTGCAAGTCCGACATTGCCCCTATAAAGTTTATGTACATTGTGAGGGTCAATATAGATTTTTCATGGTTGATGCAGACTCCCAAGGAAAGTAGAAAGCTGAGCAGAACATGGTTTGCCTGCTGGACTTCTTTGTAGGAGTTGTAGGTATGGGAACAATCAGAGGTATGGGAAGACAATAAATCCCTTTCATCTCATCCAAGCTGCCACCACTGAAAAAAAACACCTTTGTAAAGACCCTGTGTGCAGTGGCCAATCTAAAGGGTAGGACTCTGAATTGGTAATTGTCTAAACCAAAGAGGAACCTGAAGAACCTCCTGTGGATTGGTTAAATTTCTATGTGAAAGTTTGCATCTTTCATATTGAGAGCTGTGAACCATATGCCCTCCTCTAAGAAGGGAATTATTGATGCCAAGGAGATCATGCAGAACTTTACTTCTCAGATGAACATGTTCCATTGTCACAAATCGAGAATTGGCCTCCCTCCCTCCCTATTCTTCTTGAGGCTCAAGAAGGAGAATAGAATCCCTTCCTTTGATGTGGAGGTGGAACCTCTTCTATGGCTTCTCTGAGGAAAAGGGAGTTCACTGCCTGTTGTAGAATCTCCTTCTGAGATTAGTCCCTGAAAAGGAACTGGGAAAAGGGTCTGTACGTAGGAGTTACCAGAAACTTGATCAGATAGAAATTATGAATAATTTCTAATACCCACTTGTCTGTAGTTATGGTCTTCCAGTTTTTGGCAGATTGGGTAAGGAGGCCTCCAAATATCTGAGGAGGAGAATGAAGAGGTATCAATAAAGGGATGCAGGTTTCAACAATCCCATCACATGGGAGTTAGAGTACAATGAGGCAATGGATGTTGCAGAGACTGTGTTCCTGTCTCTTATGTGGTGGCTCCTGAGGATGTTGGTGATAAAAAAAGCTGAGGAGGTGGTCGTGCCCTATACCACTGTGTATGGTATTTTCTCTTGGGCAGGGGTATAGATGCCCCGTGAATGAAGTGTTGTCCTCAAGTCCTTGAGGGAGTAGAGAGACTCATCCAACTTCTCGCGGAATAGGTTGATAGTATCAAAAGACAGATCTTGGATGGGACTCTGCACCTCTATAGGGAAGCCTGAGTATTGCAACCACAAGTCTCTCTTCATAAAATTGGCTATAGCCATCCCCCTAGATGTAGCCAAACTGTCTCTGCTGAGTCCATGATGGGGAGGGTCATTCGATTGGGACCAAAAGGCTGCAGTAGGTCCAGTAATCTGTGCTGAGGCACCTAGACTTCCCTAAGCTGAATCTGTAACTCCGCCGCCAACCCGTGTGTGAGCTCTGGTTATTGTTTAAAGTCATCCATCAGAGACAGAGAAGATAGACTAACTGCCTCACGCAGTGAAGATGATGAAATTGCTCCTGGAACCATCAGAACCAGCTCATCTTCCTGCCCGAAATACTCCAAGCGGGCCAGTTGTGGATGGCCAAGTGATGGCAAATAGGGCTCATGAACCAATTCCGGGTGTCTAGTATAGGGCTGCCATGGATCCCAATATTGCCAGTAGGATGAATCAACTGCAAAGGAGGATCCCATGACATAGGGTACCACCTGTCTCTTCCCCAATCACTTCCAGCTGGTGGTCAGAAGCTAGATCTTCAAGGGCTTCTGTCCTGTGCTGCCACCACCACTCAGTGCCACAGAGACTCCTGCAGGGCCTCTAACTCATCCGAAGAGAAAGTCAGATCCCGTACTACCAGCAGAACCGATGGTACCGATGGTTGTGCACCAAGGCTGGCAGGTGGGATGGAAGAATGACTCTACATTCTCAGGATAGTTTCTTCCTTAGGTGTAACAACGTCCCGGAATAGAAATAGTCCCGATAGGAGAGATGAATGCAGCCAGTGAAGAGCAAAGATGTCCTCTGGGGAGACATAGGTCTCAGACCGCCCTGGGGTACAAGGAGAGTCCATTGGTGGAGCTGGAGCTTCCTTGGTCACCATGGAAGTGAGCGCCCTCCAGGGCCATTTCACTATGGTATCAGATGAGCTCTAGTTGTGGATGGGAGCACCAGGTGCTGTTTATCCTAAGTCTTCACCACTGAAGCCAATGTTGGAACCATCGGATTCACGTGCCTGCTTCTCCTGCCAAGAAAACATACTTGGGCCTAAGTCCTTAGCACTCAAGTGCATTGGCTCTCTCAATTTTGATGAGGTCAGGGAGGGATCCTCTCTCTTTGGGGCAGTTTTAGACAAAGATGACTTGTCTATGAAAGTGCCCCTTACTCTCATGTGAGGTCTTCTCCTTAAGCTTACCCTTAGCCTCCACTCCTGAACTTGTGCTCAGAGGGGTGCTGTCCACTTGCTAAGACTGATGTATGGGGGGGTGGAGGAGTCCCCAGCTTGGAACTGATTAGGGTCTCATTGCCTTCTCTAACTGATATTTTCTAAGTCTCAGTTCCTCACCCTCACAAGTTATGAGGGGAAATGTGAGCCTCACCAAGGCATTTGAGGCAACATTGATGTTTGTCACTCACAGAAAAGGAGTGAGGGCAGGAAACAGTTTTTGAACTCAGGGACCCTGAGCATAATCCCAGACTTCTCAAGGGGAAAAAGTCCCCAGGTGGGGAAGAAAAGAGGAAAAAGCACTATACTATGCCAGACCATATAAAAACCAAACTACTACTAAATACTAACTATATATAATATCTTTATTGTAATGATGCAGTAGAAAGGACCTGAGGACACTGAAGATTTCAATTAAGACCATGCGGCGGTAAGAAGGAACTGGAGAGGTGTCAGCCTGTACCATCCTTTACGCTCTTCATCTGGAGCACGAAGAAAGCTATGGCACACGTGGGGGCCAACAGACACTGCTTATAAAAATTACGGACTCAGGCACGTGGTGAGCACGCGTACCCAGTGTGGAATACACATAGGGACAGACAATCAGTCAAAACAGAATTGAAAGTATTAGTACATAAATACTAATTAATAAATAGATTAGTACTTAACTGGCATCACAGAGACTCAGTGGGACAAGTCTCATGACTGTAATATTGGTAACTAAGGATACACCTTGTTCAGGAAGCACAGGCAGAACAACAAGGGAAGAGGCTGCACTCTACATCAAGAATGTGTACACTTGTTCTGAGGTCCAGAAAGAGGTGAAATGCTGAGCAGTTCAAACTCTCTGGATAAAGATAAAAGGGGTAAAAATAAAATAGGGAGGACATCATGGTAGGGGTCTACTACAAAACACCAAATCAGGAAGAGGAGATGGAGGAGGCATTACCAGAATGCCCTACAGAAATATCCAAAACACAAGACCTAATAGTAATGGTGGAAATCAACTACCCAGACATCTGTTGAAAAAGTAATGCAGCAAAACACAAAATTTCCAATAAGTTCTTGGAATATATTAGGGATAACTTTTTGTTTCAGAAATAGAGGAAGTAACCAGGGGAACAGCCATTTTAGATTTGATTCTGACCAACAGGGAGGAATTAGTAGTGAATCTGAAGGTAGAAGGCAATTTCGGTGAAAATCATCAGGAAATGATAGATTTTATGATTCTAGGGAAAGGAGTGAGAGCAGCAGAATAAGAACAATGAACTTAAAAAAAGCAGACTTTAACAAACTCACAGAAGTGACAGATAAGGTCCCATGAGAAGAAAATCTAAGAGACAAAGAGGTCCAGCAGAGCTGACAACTTCTCAAGGAGACAATATTAAAGGTAAAACTGCAAACTATTCCAATGCAGAAAGAAAATAAGAATAGTAAGAGGCCAATAAGGCTCCTGCGGGAGCGCTTTAATTACCTGAAAATCCAAAAAGAAAATCCACATAAGTCAAAACATAGATGAATTGCTAAGAAGGGAGTACAAAAGAATAACAACAAGCATGTAGGAACAAAATCAGAAAGGGTAAGGAACAAAATGAGTTTCACCTAGCAAAGGACATAAAAGGAAATAAGAAGAGGTTCTTTAAATACTTTAGGAGTGCGCAGCTATGAAATGGGGAATAAACGGGTAGATGGTAGTACTGCTGAAAAGGCTGTGGGTTATACTGGATCATAATTCTGGGTGCCACACTTTAGGAAAGATGTGGACAAATTGGAAAGAGGAGAGCAACAAAAATTATAAAAGGTTTAGAAAACCTGATCTATGAGAAAAACTTAAAAATAACTGGGCATATAAGTCTTGAGCAAAGAGGACTGAAGTGGGACCTGAATAGCCCTTAACATATTTGAAGACTGTTATAAAGAGGATGGTGATCAATTGTTCCCCCATCTACTGAAGGTAGGACAAGAAGTAATGAGCTTAATCTGCATGAGAAAAAACTTCCTATCTACGAGGGTAATTAAGCTATAGAATCGGCTTCTCAGGGAGGTTGTGGAATCCTCATCACTGAAGGTTGGACAAACACTTGTCAGGGATAGTCTAGGCCCTGGTCTACACTGACCTGGCGGTTCGGTGGCAGTCGATGGGAGTTACACAAGCTACACAGAGTAGCTTGCGTAACTCCTGTCAACTGCTGTGCTTCCCTCCTGCGCAGTGTCTTCATTGCACTGTGCCGACGGGAACGCGCAGCGCTACGCTACTTGAGGGGGTGGTTTTACTCAGTCAACTTCCTGATCGATTGAACGGGTCTACACTGACCGCTCAATCGATCCAGAAAGATTGATCTGGCAGTGGCAACTTTGTCGCCATCAGTATAGACATACCCTTAGTTTACTTGGTCCTGTTTCAGCACAGGAGACTGCACTTGATGAATTCTTGAGGTGCTTTGCAACTACACATTTCTATGATTCTGTAATAAAGACTCAAGAGGACACAGGAAACCGGAAATCATAATTACATAGCCACTGCTACATACAGTGCAATTCTTCAGTATGACAACTGTAACAGTATTGACTTATCACAATTAATCATATATAATCGCTCTAATTTACATATAAAAAGAAAAAGGCAAGAGAGCCACAAGTCTGCATACACCTAACATTCTTCACAGAAGTCTACAAGAACAATAAATACTCCATTCAGAAAATCTGTTGGGAAATGAGGTCATCTTGTGCTACTACAAAACTGTTATAAACAATAAACTAAGCTGTCCGTGAATTTGTATAATTGGCCTAAGGATGTTATTTGAATAAATATTTGTATTTTACCAATATAGAAGATAGTGTCGATTTCAGTATATACTATAAGGAGACTAGTTCACTTTCCATTCTAAAAGATAAATGAAAGTGACACAAATTCCTTTCTCAGAGCACTAATATTAATACACTGTGAAAAGGAGAAAACTTATTAATTCCTAAAAGTATTATTGCACATAAAGAAGAAAAAAAATCTTGTTTAATGGTTCCTTATTGGAAGAAGCTTTGAATATATAATATACCAGGATACTGAGATACTTGAGAGGTGTCTTAGTTCTACGAAGCTCATACAAACAACATCCATAATCTGCTACAGAAGACTCCCATGAGGCATTTTAGATGAATAAGACAATAGGTCGAAACACAGTGCAAAGTGGCCAACTAGATCAGCTTTAAAGACATAGGAAAACTACTAAGCACCACAAGGATGCTTCAGTGGTTTAACAGCCTGCACAGTAGCTTTTATGCCATTACCCTCATTGCTGGCATAGGTAGAGTGGCCAGGCTAAAAAGAGCATAGCCAGCATTTCTTTACATACTGGCAGAGATCGCCAGTTGCCATACTGGCTCCGTCAGGACACTGGCATAGCTTAGAATATATCCTTCAGTGTTCAGTTTACCTTATGTTACACCAAGGAACAGACCCACACATACCACCCAGGCTCCTGGGAGCACAAAGCCACCTTTACATGCCTCCTCCCAAGCTGCATTATCCCCTGCTCAGCTGCAGATGAAGGTCCAGGCCATAGCATCTGATGATTTGTAAATGAAAGCATATGTGCTACTTTTCTGTGATAAACACAAACGTTCAGGCACTAATACCCATTTGCACACAAACATGCACAAAACCCATCACCTACATTTGCAGACATGTGAATCTACCAACAGGGTCCACAAAGTTGGTATTCCAAAAGGGTGTGGAAAATGGTGCATGAATAAACAGAGGCCAGACTGAGAGGGGTGTTTTTTTGAAATTTTGCCATTTGCTGCAAAAGTCAAAGGCTTTCCTTATCATCCAACTATTGAGTTTGAAAACAAATTACCTATTATGTCAATTTCCTGCCCCCCCTCAGAATTAGGGCTTGTCTACATAGACAAGTTATACCAATATAAACTAAAGTATGAATTTAAACAGCTGTAGTTACACTGGAGTAATTCCCGATGTGGACACAGTTATTCCGGTATAAGACAGCTTTTTTTTTGGTTTAGTTTTTGTTATGTGGAAAGAGATTTAAGTTAAACTGAATAAGCTCCACTCTTATAATGGGAATCAGAGTGTCCATATCTGTTTAATTATACTGGTAAAACTTTTCTGGATAGATAATCCCTTAGCTGAACAATTGTCCTGTTTTAGAGGGTTAGCTGCACTTCTATCCCCATTCTGTCTCTCACAGTGCAGCCTCCTCAGGTTTTGGATCTCTAGTCTGCCCCTTATGTGCTCTGGGAGGAATTCTGTAATTCTCCCACTCTTAGATCGTATACACTACCTTATGCGTGGCAACCACTTATCGGTATACAGGTCCATCTCAATTAGGGTAGTTACCTAATCCACCTTTTGGGAACCTGTGACCAGTGAGGATGACCAATAACTTCTTAACACCTTTTTATTTAGCAGTTGCAACAAAACATTAGTGAAAAATTATTTTAAAACAACCACTAACCTATACACATGGCTCTCTTATCTAAGGTACGTCCATCTCGTAATAGTGACCCAGCAGGCTACTGGCCATGGCAATGTATTTTAACAATCATTAAGGGAAAGCTGTTGATTGACTGTTAGAAAGGGCTTCCTCGTTGTTGCCCTAGACTCTACCACCCAGATAGATTCATACATCATCCCACTACATTACTCTGAAACCCTATACTAGTGATAGATCCAGATGCCGCATCAATGAAGCGCACCCCCATATTTGTCAAATATGGTGATGCTTCATTTCAGCTTCAAAGCTGCAACTAGAAATTTAGGGACTGTTCCATATAATTATTTCTGCAGGGTTATATTTCATTTCTAAAAAGACTAAGTCCCTACTGTATGCACCATCTGGAACATCAGCTAAAATATAAACCAGAATATTTTCTGATTCATAGTACAAGTGTGACTTTATTTTTTAATGGAAAATGTATTACTTCTAAAAATTATTACAGAGAATAATGTTCCTATTTTGTGATTTACTTTGCCAATCAAATATTCTAATATGGAGTTTACAAAGAAATTAAAAATCTGAAAATTTCCTGTAAACATAATCACAATCTCATCTTCTATCAGAAAAATTAGGCTGCATACACATAGATTTTAATTGAAAGGTCCTAACATTACATAAACATTTAAAAAATTTTAAAATCACATTAAAGGCATTAATAAAGCTAATATACCCCCAAAGACTCTTAAAACAAAAGATTAAGGTAGGTTGCATCACTGCAAAATTCTGAGATTACACTAATGAAAACCATTACATCGACTAGATTTTGCAATGCATATGATTGCACATTATGTTCTTGCTTCTGCTCCTATTAAAATTAAACCTACTTCTTGTTATTAATTAATTACTATTATCCTTGAAGATAATGATTATCAGAGATTATGACAAAACTACTCGCAAATCAGATAATCACTGCACCACTTGCCTATGATCTAACAGGATGAAATACTTTGGAAAAACATTTGCAGACCAAGCAAAAATATTTTTAAAATTATTACAAGAGATTTTCCACAGGATATACCCCCATCAGGCTTCAGTTTCAGCACTCTGGCTACCATAGTATAATAATTGCATCAGTACAAATTCTGCAGGTATCCCAGCTACCCCTGAGATCCATCTCCCACACTCTCCACATGAGTCTCACAAAATCAATCATCTTAATGTGCTTTGCAACCCTGCTTTTCCCTCAGTTCTAACAATGTTTTTCTGCACACCGCCACAGGCTTATCAGATGCTGGAAAAGATCCTAACCAAAATGTAACCAAGGAAGGAAATATTTTCTGCATTTAATAACAATATCAATATATTGTAAAATATTTAAGACCTTTTATCACTTTGGAATTAAAATAGTTGGTAGTTTACAATTATTATGGCAGTGCAAAGATATCTCATTACCATATAAATGGTTAACAATTTGCATGAAGCTAAAGTTTAACATGCAGCACAGGTCTTCCCAGTTGCCAATATTTTTAGTCGCTTTCATTTACATAGATTTGGATTTGACCTTGCTCTAGATTTAGAGACTTGGGGTGAGGGAGGGGAAGACGATGATAAACTCCTGACATCTGAATGCATTTTTTTCAGGTCTAGAGTGAAAGAAGGGAAGCTGTTAATTGATTGAATCATTGTGAATTGTAGGATTACTGACATCTAGTCCACTACTCTGATCACCAAGTCTCCACTGGTGGGTCAGAGTGTCAAATTTCAGGTAAGAAATCATCCATTTTGAGCCTATTATGCATCAAAACAAGGGTTCTAAATATTATTCTTGAACTGTACTATGAACAGTCCACAAATAAGCCTCAATCTCTATTAGCCCTATAGCTTGCAAGTGGCTTGGTCCAGAAGCATCTTTTGCTGCCATATGAGAAATCAGAGACTGACATCCAGCCAACAGGGTTAAGAGTGCTAAAGAGTCCTTGTCTTCACTACAAAAGAGGCAAGTTTTCAAAAGCCAACTTCTATTTTAATTTTTACTGAACATAGATACAAATTATTCACAACTCCCAGTATTAAAAAAATCATTGTCATCCACCTGATGCAAGTTTTCACTGGTGGTTTTCATTCTGACAACCTTACTTTTTTCCTGTCAAAATCAATAAAGATTTTTTAACATAAAATATTTTGTTATTTCTTTGATTTGGTCTCAAAAACCCATTTCTACTGATGTATCACAGTATTTAAAAGTTTACCGTGAGGTAAACTCATCAAAATCAGCTCTGTACTTCTGCCTGGGGTTGACCTCAACCAGTTTACCTTGTAGCAAAATTAAAGCGCCTTATTTTCACTGTTTTTACCTCAGGACTTCTCATGTGCATCAGTAACCCTGAGGTGAAAAGCATACCGGTTTTAGCAGTGAAGGTGCATTCATATTTATGGAGAAAATCCCTGCTCAGCACCATGTTTATTGACAGGCACTAGATGAAACTACATCCTGCAAAACTGCAACACGGTCATCGTGACTCAGGATTACTGAATTTGGCAAAGGATTAAATGAGGATTCCAGAGAGCTTTACATCCCCAAAAATAAAAAAATGTCAGCTGACTGCTAAGCACAGGCCTCAATAAATTGGTTTAATAAAACAAACAAACACAAACAATTGGAAAGAATAAGGGGTGATAAATAAGGGAAGTAATAATAAGAACGTGTTATATACAGGCCTAATAAGATAAAATCAGAAATCCGCTGTGGACATCTATTGGCAGTTTCCTGTGGGTATCATGGTAGAAGCGGATCTTGAGGAGGGATATGAAGTACAGGGTAGTGATTTTACACTGCCACTGTAGAAAGTCATTCCAGATGGAATTTTCAAAAGCATTTAAGGGAGTTAGACACCTAGCTCCTATCGACTTTCAATGGGGGCTGGTGCCTAACTCCCCTAGGTATTTTTCAAATGCCAGCCCTCCATGCAAAGGGGCTGCATCCAAGAAAGCAAGAGGTTTTGGTGGAAGAAATTAACTTATAGGTGATGGTACATGGCATAGCTGCTGGAACAGAAGGGACAGAGAACATTATGATATGACAGACAATGGATAAACAGTGAGGGGGACTAAGATGTGAAGAGCCTTATAGGTAAGTAAGAAAGTAAAGACCAGGATCTTGTATGAGAGGATGTGGGCAAGGAGGAGCCAGTGGAGGGAATATGCTGGTAATCAAAGTCCATGGAACCTTTCTATTATTTGAGTAATTATGGTGCTGCCTGGAGTCCCTCTGATTGTGTTTCATTATTCAGGAATGGAATAATCAATAGCTATAATCAATAATTCATTTCTTCAGAAAGATAAGAGCATCTCTAGCATATGCCCTGTCTGAAGTCAGGGGAACTTCATACTCAGTTTCTGGTCTCCCTTCTTGCCACAAAAACATTTTTTTAATTCTCAAGTTAAATATGATAACAACTGCCACTGTTCCTAAATTCAATGTATTGGACTGTCACTTGCAACTCACCTTAATCCTGACATATGCCTGAATGAGATGTAACTGCACCTTCTGAAAACATGCCTTATATAGACTTATATAGTCTGTTTAGTTCATCCAAGAAAAGGCTAAAAGGTGATTTGTTCAGTCTACAAGTAGCTATGTGGGGAAAAGATTTCTGATAGACATCTCTTTAATCCATCAGAAACAAACATAACAAGATCCAGTGGCTGGAAGCTGAAATTAGAGAAACTCAAACTAGAAATAAAGCATAAATTACGTGAGACTAACTAACTATTGGAACAACTCAACTACACCTATGGTGGATTCTCCATCTCTGCATTCTCTCCATCAAAGTCAAGACTGGATTTATTTCTAAAGATATGAACTATGGATTTGATGCAGGAATTATTGAGTGAGGTTCTCTAACCTGTATTATGCAGTAGATGAGCCCAGATAATCAAAATGTCACTTGGCCTTAAAGTCTATGAATTCCTTCATGTATCTCAAAGCAGATTCCTATTCTGAAGAGTGATTCTGTAAAAGTGGCATTCTGGGGGGGGTCACGTTAATTTTCCTCTCGCTATTTTCCCATATAAAATTTGCTCAGTTTGCAAGGAAAAATGTATCTTTTGAAAGTACCAATGCTGCAAACATGCCGAGATTGTACCTTGCATCATCCACAATACAGATTCTACAGTTGGAATTTAATTAGCACTTTTGTTGTTGATTTACACTCCAGAAAATAATCCAGCTCTCCCTCTGCAGGGCAAGCAAGTAGTAAAAAGTTATTTTGATCAGTAAAGTAAGTACAGATGACTCAATATATACAAAAGAACATTTGAGTAAGATGCTCTATTTTACAGAGTCACTTTTCTGACTATAACAGCATTTTAGGCAACAGACTGATTCATCCACCCACTTGGCTTGCATAATGACTTATGACCATACTCTGCAACATATGGGTATAGGTCAAAACCAATGGCTCACAAAGCCCTACTCCAATTACATTAATAAAGGATGCGTAGAAAGTATGCTTCAGGAATTATTAATATCATACTACAGTAGAATATCATACATAACAATCTCTTAGGGAATAATAGATCTGATAAGGGATCAGAAAAATGGAACTAAGAAGATTAAATAGGTTGGAACGGGATGCGATGAGTAGGAGGGAAAGAAAAAAATATCTTCAATTAAAGAATGGTTTTTTTTCTTTTTAAAAGAAGATTATAATGATTGTAACTCTTTCAGTATTACCATGAAAGGACTGGCTAAAATAAAGAGTCTTTCCAAGTACTAGGCAGAATTCACTAAGACACTAGTAAAACACAAATCATTGTAAAACACAAGAATCACCCAGACACTTTCTGAAAAAGAAGAACTCGGTAGAGAACATACAAACTGATAAACAAACCACGAACCCTCTTAAAGTATCCTCATGGAAAGCTTTAATGATAAAGTGGACAGAAACAAGTTTAATAAAAAGGCTAGAATTAGAGTTAAAAAGGAGTGGCTGATAGAATTTGATCATAAATCAAAGCAAGGTGTAGTTTAGTGCTGCCCAATCCCCCCAGCAAACTCCATATCATCCGAAAAATTAACATTGGGGATGTGGAAATGCCAATAGTGATCCAGGGGAATCCTGCTTACCCCTTTCTCCCTTGGCTAATGAAGTCATACACTGGGCACCTCAACAGCGACAAGGAATGTTTTAATAACAGGCTCAGCACTTGCAGAATGATGGTGGAATGTGCGTTTGGGCATTTAAGGGCCAGATGGAGAAGTCTCCTTACCAGGCTCGACATAAGTGAAAAAAACATCCCATCAGTTATATCTACGTGCCGTGTTCTTCATAATGTGTGTGAAGCGAAGGGGGAAAAGTTCCCCCAGGGTTGGGCTGTGGAGGCAGAAAGACTGGCCGCCAATTTTGAGCAGCCAGATGGCAGCAATACGCTCAGAGCCAACCGTGGAGCGCTTCACCTTCAGGAAGCATTGAAAAACAGGTTCTGCAATGACACGCAGTAATGTTTTCTGTATGATTTGTGCCTTTCTGTACCATCCCCCCACCATCAATATCGATATCATTGATACCCTCCAATTCCCTCCCCAAACAAGCTATGATTTAATAAAGAGACATGTATTGAAATGCTGCAGTTTTATTTATGAACATTCCGGTGGGGGGGCAAGTGTTAATTCACAGTTTAAAGTGACAGTGTGGTTGCTTGCAGTACAGTTCTCAACGGGGCCACCATGTCTTTCTGTTTGCCTCCACCACGGTGTAGTGCACCACGTACTGCAGCCTGCCCAGTCTCCTCCTAGGCCGCTTGGGGGTGGAGGAGGACAGCAAAGCAATCGGCGGAGAAGCATTGTGGAGGGGCTACGGAGGGACTCTGTCCTGCCGCCGCTCTTCCTGTAGCTCCACAAGACGCCTGAGTACGTCTGCCTGATCCCACATTATTCACAGCATCTCCTGCTGCGTACTGTGGTCCTGCTACCGTGCAGATCTTCTATGCTCCACGTCCATGTCCAGTTTCTGGGATAAGGACATCCTCCATGCTCGGAGCTCTGTCTCCGAGGCCGCGGAGGCGTTCATGAGCTTGCCAAACAAGTCATCCCACGATTTTTTTCCCCCTCTTTCTGATCTGCAAAAGTCTTTCTGCAGCAGTTCTGGCCAGGGGCGGGGTGAAGGAGGAGGCCCAAGGCCGAGGTGTCTACAGAAAGACAGAAAATGCACAACGTTGCCATTGTTAGCAGACCCAGAGAACTGAAGCAACTGCAACAATGTAAAATATACCCCCCTTAGTGTGCACAAGGCTAAGCCAGACCCGCATTCCGTTCTGAGCGTCTCAGAAGGGTCGGCTCACTCTGCCGTTACAGATGGTAAGCCAGGGGCACTTTAATCTGCTATAGAAAGGCTTAATTATTGCTAAAAAAAGAACAGCCCAAAGGAATGTAGGAGAGGGGTGCCATGGTTATATTTGAGAGGAACGGTTTGGGACGAGGTGGGCACAATTGATCAGAGGACACCATGGATTAACTGTATCATCAGATACCTTTGGACAATTATAGAACTGACTCAGTATGCCCATAAAAAGGGGACTAGAGGAGTATAGGTTATCGATTGTATAGCTGGGGTACTTTAAACATGTGCCGTCTTCCCTAGGTGACTATGAGCGATATCAGTCTCCTGAGGGTAACACAGGAGGAAAGGAAAGATTTGCTGAACGCAGCGGGGTACAGGCCTGGCCCTTACGCTGCTATGCTGTGTTCCCCCATGATTCTGGCTCATTTGATTGCAGCATGGCGCGGTAAAGTATCCTACCGTGGTGGAAGAAATAAGGCTGCCCTCCCCAGAAATCTTGTGCAAAGGATAACAGATTACCTACATGAAAGTTTTCTTGAGATATCAATGGATGATTCTCAGAGCATACCTCTGCATATAAATAAACTATTCCAGAAGTAACCCTCCAGTAAAGTCCGCTAACACCCAGCAATCCCCTTCCCCCCAATTAAAAAGGCCATTTTAGACATTGGATCAAGGACACAACTGCTAAGAAGAAGAAGAAGAAAAAAACTCACCAGATGTGCCTTCCCCGGGATTCCAATCATTCTTGCTGTCCTGTGTGTTGCTGGACTGCTCTGGGGTCAGGAATAGGTCCTGGCTGTCTGAAAGAATGGACACCCCACTCTCTTGCACCCTCTCTACTCATCCTCCTCCTCATCCACAGAGTCCTCATCATTCTCCCTGGACTGGGATCCAGCGGAGGTATCGATGCTGCATGGTGGCACTGTGGTGGAATCACCACCAAGAATTGCATGCAGCTCCTCGTAGAAGCAGCATGTTTTGGGCAAGGAGGCAGAACAGCTATTAGCTTCCCTAGCTTTCTGATATGCCTGCCGTAGCTCTTTGATCTTCACACAGCACTGCTGCGTGTCCCTGTTGTGTCCCTTCTCCAGCATGCACTGGGATATCTTCCCATAAATGTCCAAATTCCTTTAGCTGGCTCTGAGATGAGCCATAACGGACTCCTTGCCCCACAGACCATTGAGATCCAAAACCTCTGGTCGACTCCATGCTGGAGCACGTTTGGGTCTTGCAGTCGCCATGATGAGTTCACTTACAAAGCTCTCTCCATGCTGGCTGCACAGAAAATTAAAATTAAAATTTTCCTGGGGCTTGAGGGGAGAGGCGATTTCCTATTTGCGTGGCCATGTAACAGCAGTGAGCAAATGTCCAGGAGCAGTCACTACAGGGCATTATGGGATAGGTCCCGGAAGCCATTAACGTCGAATTACATTACGCTCTGTCTAAACTGACGCAAATTCAATCCATGAAATTCAAATTATGTGCTATGCCGCTTGCGGAGGTGATTTTATTATGTCAACTTTTACCGTGCTTTAAGTCGACGGAACTAACGTGCCAGTGTAGACACATGATTTACAAGGTCGACGTAAGCGACATTACATTGACCTCCATCGCCAATGTAGACCAGGCCTCTGTACGTGTGATTTTCTCTTATAATTCTGAGTGCAATAGATACATTACGAGTGGCTGCCAGAGCACAGTTCCTAGTCTGGCATACTGGGGATGAATTATTTTAGATTTTAATGGATTAGGAGAGATGTCAATGTAGCTGATTTTGCTGATTATGCAGAACTACATGACTGGAGGAAACAGCCTTAGAAATGAAACACATGACTGAAGGTACTCTAGAGGGACTAGCTGTGGGTAACAGATGTTCTCTGTCAAGAACATACACAAAGGATTAGTACACGTTTACCGGGAAATTCGGCAGCAGTCGATGGGAGTTACGCACACTACGCAAGTCCATCTCCACTGCACTGTGCCAACAGGAAATGTGTTCCCGTCAATGCGGCGTTACGCCTTTTGAGGAGGTGGTTTAATTGAACTGACTTCCGGATCGATTGAGCAGGTCTTCACTGCTGCTCAATTGATCTGGATAGATTGATCTGACTGAGGCGAATTTGCCGCCGTCAGTGTGTACATACTCAAAGAGACTGAGACAAGAACATGTAAGTAACAGAATAAACAGACTGCTCAACAAAAACATAGGTAAACAAACAAAAACACATTCCTATCAAAAAAAGACAGTTAGAAGAGTTCTTTTATTTCCCACTCCATTCTCTCCCTTGTTGTTGCTTTGTTTTCTTTTTTTTAAAACCACAAACAAGCCCTCCTTTCTTAAGGGCCTTTAAAATCAATAATTAGAGGCCTGAATTGAACCTGTTTTAAAAAAATAATCTATTTGCTTGAATCCAGATAATTATGTTTTTACTTTAATTCATAAAAAAAGCTTAACTAATCTTTAAAATTAAAAAACAATTTAATTCAGCAACCCAGCACCCATGACTGTAAGCAAGTCTAAGATTAGAAGGCATTGTGTGCATGCAACAAAATTTAAAAAACCTTTATAACCGGGAAACAAAATATCAATGGTTAGGGCTCAAAGAGATTTGCTATTTTTTTAATTTCAAAAAGTGAGGGGGAAAATATGTAGTCCTAAAGCATACTGGCAGTCTAACAAATGTCCGAAGTAAACAGAAATCAAAATTATCCTTGTGTGTAAAAGTGCACATAGTTACAGCATAACTGGTAATAACTTCTGCCTTCAGCACATATGTTAAAAGTGAATTTTATGACACAAAGCAATGCATGCTTTTATTCCGAGAACTAAATTTTCCACAGCTGGATAAATTAGGATGACAAAGAAGAAACAAGTTCTCACTTTCTTTAAAATCATTCTTCCATTTTTTTCCCCACTTTCTTTTTCCCTTTTGGTTTCTTTCCTGCTTCCTTTATTGTCCTTTACCTTATGAAATTGTGTTCTGTTTTGTTTTCCATGCTTCCTACATTACTTCCCTCTGTCTTGGTTTCTTTTAATGTTTGCTTTCTCTTATATTTATTCCCATCTCCAAATTGCTTAGTCTTTTTCTAGTGTTTATTTCCCACTCTGTTCTTTTCTTGTTGCTTTGATTTCCTTTTTTATACTCCCTCTCTTATTTACTTTTTTGCGTTTTTTTCCCTCTTGCTTATTCTCAATTTCTTGCCAATTCTAGAGGTCTTCATCAGATTCCAGCAGATAACAGAGCTCCAGCCCAGCAAAAATGGATCACAGGCCAAAATTATTAGAATCCTCTGCTGCTTTGAGAATGAAGTTTGTCATTTCAGATGTAATGCTCCAACTGGCTTCTTGATTGTCCCTCTGGTATTTGATGGGAATGTTATGTTACTCAGGCAACCACTCTAATTGTCCTGGGATGCTGGGCAAACAAGATTTTTTTCTGGTCTGTATGAAGGTCACGCTAGCACTGTGACAGTTAAGCGCAGGTTAACAAAGCGGCAAGCAAGGTGATCAAAAAAGCATCAGGCAGGCCAGAGCTCAATAAACTTATCACCATTAAGAACCCATCTATACTACAAATACAACAAAGACAAGATATCTGGTTACAGCACTGCTGCTCTCTGAGTGGATAACACTGAGGAGAGGACCATAACACTGCTTCCAAAGCTTGCTGAATTCACTCCAAAAGATTTAGTATTATTTGGTAACTCCGTTAACATCCTGTTTACATTGCCAGTGACAGTATTGATTGCCATGAAACAGGCAGACAAACCACAAGAAGTGCAAGGAAGCATGTGAGAAGCAAAATGTGATGTAGGCTGCTGGCCTCCATTCCCAGCTCAAGAAGGACTAACACCACACCCTGAGACTTTCCAAGCCCTTCCTTCTTGACACAGTTTTATTCTTTAAATGTAAAGCTTAGGCAAAATATCAAAGCAAAGCAGCTCCTCCATTCAGAGTGGGCTATAGCTCCCAAAGGCTTTTCCTCTTCCCTTTCTCCTTCCCTTCAATCTCCCAGTTTCAGGGCCCAATGCAGGAGCCCAGCACCCCTCCATCCCTTACAGGGATCAACTGACTCCTTCCCAGATAAATCTGATAATCATAGAATCATAGGACTGGAAGAGACCTCAAAAGGTCATCTAGTCCAGGTCCCTGCACTTATGGCAGGACCAAGAATTATCTAGACCAGCGGTTCTCAACCAGTGGTACTTCGAAGAAGGCTGGGTGGTACGCGAGCCGTACCGCGCCGCCGAATCCACCGCCGAAAGTTCCCCCCCCACACCTACCCCTGCGAAACCCTGCTGCCGAAAAGGGGCAAACGGCAGCAGGGTTTCAGCGGAGGGCATTGTTCCCCCCATGTAACCCCGCCGCCGCCGAAAGTCCCCCCCCCCTTTTTTTCCCCGAGTGGTACTCGGGGAAAAAAAGGTTGAGAACCACTGATCTAGACCATCCCTGACAGGTGTTTGTCTAACCTGCTCTTAAAAATCCCCAATGATGGAGATTCCACAAAGTCCCTAGGCAATTTATTTCTGTGCTTAACTACCCAATGTCCAACCTAAACTGCCCTAGCTGCAATTTATGCCTATTGCTTCTTGTCCTATCCTCAGAGGTTAAGGAAAACAATTTTTCTCTCTTCTCTTTGTAACAACCTTTTATGTCACCCAGGAGGCCAGTGGCAAAGTAATATTAAATTTTTGATTGTCTTGCTCAAAATCCTTTAAGTAAAGATCTGCACCATAAAATCATATACTACTACTACTACAAAAAAAAAAAAAAAAAAAAACCCACACACCTAAAAAAAGAGTCTGATTCATCAAAACTAGCTTTTAAAACTTACATTAGTGTTCCAACTTCCTTGCAAAACTTCCCCATTCCTCCTCTTTATTCTCCACCAAGAACATTTCAATTAGACATTGTTTTCCCTTGCCAGTTTCCAGTTTTAAATCCAGGCCCTTTAATAGAAAAAAAAAAAATAACTAGACACAGCTAATATATTTTCTTTTGAACTCAATTTTTTTTTTATTGTAACAAATTCAGCTTCTACACAGGAGGCATACAATACCTGCACTGCATGTGTCACAATTTTCTAGAGTCTACACTCTTCCTTTTATTTTTCCTTTATTGATATGAACACATAAAGCACAGAAAGGAAAATGTCATTATCTGTGAACTCTATTACAAATCCTGTAAGTAATTTTTCCCTTTAAGTAATATATTTGTGTGAGTCTGTGTGTTTGTGTGTGTCAACTTACACATTTAAATCATAAGAAAACCATGAACTTGATAAATAAAACATCATTCACCCACATAAAAAAGCCCACAATGTTGTGTATTACTACTTTATCTTGTCTTAGTTTCTTCCAAAACTTACACATGCTATAGCAGCCTGCTGCACTGCACTCTCTATTTTGCTATTAGTTTATTGGGAGAGGGAAGAGAGGAAGTTATATTACCTCTCCAGATCTTGGGAATAACCAAAATATTTTTTCAAAGCTATCCAACCTGTCATCCTGTCCAAATGGGACTCTTTCATAGGATGCTTTCTTTACTAGGTTTTAATAAATTCCTTTATGGAGGGATTGTTCCTGTTTTACCAAAGTCTGAGAATAATTCTTATGAACAGTAGCAATTTTAAAGAGATCCAGGTCAGTGGTTCCCTGGGGATTCAGTTTAATTTAGACACATACAGTGAGGTCCAGCTTAAATTTTTGTTTAAGGAGAATTTCAAGCAGACCAAAATAACCTCTAGCACTTCCAGGACAAGCAAATCTTTCCTAGTACTGTATTTTGGATTTGCAACCAGCACTAGCATTCCAACAAAAATTACTTCAGACCTTTAATAAAAAGAGGACAGATCATACAACAAAGACACTGGAGCAATAAGATAATCTGAAGAGGTTTAGCATGGAGATAATGGACTATCAGGATGCTCAGCATCCTTGAGGCAGTGCCAGTGCACATAATGTACTGGCAAGGTCAGGGTTATCTTGGTAATGATCATTCCTTGGCTTTCATTGCTCACACAATGAGATGTCTGTCTATTGCTATTTTCACTTCCACAACAATACTTTTTCAAATAGATAATTTAAAGAGATATGCAAGCATCTTCTTTGTACCTTGGCCTCCAGTAGAAACAGCACAGAGTAGTCATATTTCTCCATTATAAATTATAATAAATTTCCTAATTTTCATAAAACAATTAACAGTGCTGAACCACAGCCCATTAAGTGAAAACTGTAATATGGGGAGAGGCGAGGGAGACAGAAATAATAGGTCAAATAAAAAAGGGTGATTATCTTGATATTCAATACAACCAAGAATGTATTAATTTTCAGAGAAACCACTTGACCAGCTGAAGAGCTGAAACATTCCCCAGCAACACCACAGTGCCGGGAAAACTGCTTTTTATGCCTTTATTTTATCTTTTTAATTATTTTTAAAAACATTACAGACTAACTCCTAACCTGCACATAGGCGAGGACTTTTACATATCAATTCTACAATTTACAGCACACAAATTGTCAATTACCTCAGTGGAGCATCTGAAGAACAAAGCAGCCTGCCGTGAATTGCAGGATTCAGGCCTTATATCCCTACAGAGCCCCACTGCATTAGTAAGGCGTATTGCTTGCCTCAGTGTCCACATGAGGATGAGAAAAAGCCTTGAAATAGATGTGAAAAAATACAAAATAAAAAAAGACGACAGACCTCTATACAGATAATCATAGATCACTGCTATTTTGTGACAAAAACAAGGGAGGAGGAGGAAAGACTAAAGGACCATTAAGTACTGCTCATAGGCCTACAACGCTCCAGTCACAATTTTCCACTCATATTTGAGCTGCTGAGTATTGGATCATGGACACAGATTATACTGAACTAGCCTTGTAATGAAGGGTCATCCATTTTGGACAAGCAATACATATACACTTCACAGCTGCCCCTCCTTATGTATCCAGATTTACTTCCATTCTATGCAATCTTATTGTTATCCTTAATTTTTACCATAATCTGTTTACATTAGAAATAGTGATCACAGAAGCTTTTAATTTAGAAAATATTATTCATGCTAGTTACATTGATTCTGCTCTATCCTAAGCTTCCTACACTGCTGTTTTTCTTGTCCTCTAATTTTGGGTCTTCACCATTAATCTAGATTTTGCAGTTTGAGTGGTATGCGTTCAGAGATTATGCATTTGACACCCAAGATGATCCTCTGCAACACAGCAAAGATTTTTCAGCAAAAGCAGAATTGTCCTGGCTATTTAATATGGATAGGGCATAATCAGAGCAACACATCCTCACTGAGAGGCACAGTTTTGTGGTCTGAGTATAGAGTTGAAAGCCACTAGAATCTATAAATCTATGAACTCCTAAATTCTAACTTGAATTTCACCATGGACAAGATATTTAACACGTCTCAGTTTTCCTATCTGTAAAATGAAAAAAAAGTATCTCTACTTTGCAGGAGCATTGTAATGATTAATGAACGTTTGTAAGACATTTTGAAGATGGAAATGCTAGATTAAAGTGCCATGTAGCATTAATGAGAAGGTATCTGATCAGATAATATCTCAGTTTCCAAAGGCGTACAGGACAATATTTGCAAAATAATGTTTTCACGCCTTCTGTACTTTATTTAAAGAGTTTCTTATTACCAGAGGCCACGACCAAAATGTTCAAACATGGCTGCGTAAGGTTAGGCACCTAAATTACAGCGGCCAGCTCTGAGCACCCACAACTCATACTGACTGCAGGTGTTCAGCATTTTTGAAAAATCAGATCATTTTGATTTAGGTCCCTAACTTTAGATAGACATATTTGCAAACATTGACCCAATTAATTATCTGTTTCTGTGACTGACATGATCATTACTTTGATCCATCAAAAAGGTAAAGATCAGATCCAGACACTAATTTCACTGATTAGTTATGAAATCTACCTTGGCCCAGGTTATACAGTTTATATTGGAGCTAGCAGTGTCTCAGCACCTTATCTCAACTTTTTTTTTTTTAAATCCAAACAACACTTAAGAACAGACATAACAGCTCTTGCAATCATATCTGCAATGCAGGAACATTTTCATTCATTTGAATGATGCAAGGAGTGAAGTATTTGATTGGCAACATGCCCTATATTATTTAATTCTATTCACTGTATGAAGTAGCAGTTATGTTCCATTTTTAAAATTTAAGTTCAACAGTAAAATGGGCATTTTTCCATATCAAATTATTAATGTCAGTTTAGACAAAGTAATATCACCCATTATTAGTATATATTAATGTGCAACTATTCTCAAAAAACAGTCATAAGGTTTTTTCTCTCCAGTTTCTCTTAATCTATTCCAACCCTGCAAATGCAAGAATGTTACCTATAGCACATTTCCTAACGCTTTGCCCAATCTAGTTTGAAATGTTGCAGGCATTAAGGATCTTCCACCACTCCTTTCGGAAGATTAATTCATAGTGTAATACATCTCATAATTAGGAAGATTTCCCTGATTTTCAGCCTGGCATTTAAGTTTCTTAAATTTAAAAAATAAACATTGTTCTTTGATGGGGAAGGAAAGAGGGTAACTTCTTGGAGCAAAATACAGTGTAAATTATCAAGCAACTCTAAATACTAGAATAAAAAAAATAAATAAATCAGAGATCATCATATGACCAATTTCATTAAAAAGGTACCAACAGTGATTTGTGCTATAAATCCTCTTAGTATTATGTCAAATGCACTAGAAAAAAAATCTATACAATATTTATCATTTAGATAAAAACTATGTAAATTAAATTGCTTATTTAAGATAACAATACACTTCCGGCAAACAATAGTTAAACATAAATCAAGTCAATTGAATTACTAGAATCCCAATTTCTTAAGATGAAAAAGTATAGTATATACCTGCAGTTCTATTACGACTCATTCTCATCTCACGGTTCACTTCAAAAGAGGGTATTTATTACTGTAAGTATATAATCACTCCCTGGAGATGGTATGCCAGACACATTTTTCCAGGATGACATCATATCTATTCACATATATAGTGTAAAAGCCCCAGTTACCTGCCTCCTACATACAACTCCACCTCATGTTTTAACCATAATTATAACATTTCATATAAGATCTTGGTCCAGAAGCTGGAAAAACACATGCTGAGTTTCATACACTCTGATCAAACATGGTTCACTAAGAACTGCAGCTCCCTGAGATTACTGAATTTGATGTACTGTACAGAGTTGCCCTAATTCTATGAGCTTTTACGATTCTGAAATACTTGTATTTCATGCAGCAAAGTTTTACACTCAATATATTGTGATGTTAAGATTTACAGGTAGTTTACTGTTAGTAAGCTAGATGAGACACAGAGAGCTTGCTTTGTAATATAAATGCTGAATCTTAGTTATTCAGAATTTTGGAAAGTCTATTAAGAATGTGGTTCTGTTTGGATTCTGCTTCAACTAGAGAGCAGCTTCAGGAGTCGGGCACAATGAGGGGTGACCCAGCAATTGCTGCCCCTCCTTCTGGCCAGGCCCATGACAGCAGTGCAGGCAGCCCCGTAGGTGAAGACCCGTCCCTGCACAGGAGGTAATGGGGTGGGGCAGCTGCATCCCCGCCTAACAGAAGAGCCTTTGACAGAGTAATGATACTGCGAGCTGACAGGGAGGCCCTGGCACTTTGCCAATCCTCCTGCCCCACGCAGAGAAGCAGCAGGAGATGGGGACTGCAGCCCAGTTGCAGTAATTTTTAATGAGAAATGGGGGCACTGGGGACCTGCGGAGCTGCACAGTATCTCTCCCTGTGCGCTCCAAGCTGCACCCTGCCCTGGCACCAGGGACCCAGGCTCAGTGCATCCCAGAACTTCCTTCCTGGCTGTAGCCATGGAAACTTGCCTGTGGCTGGCTCTGCTCTCTATGAGCTGTATGCCAAGCCCAGCCTGGGCTGAACAGTCTTCTCTGTCCCATGACAGACATCCTATAGGACAGGTGTTCTGCCTCTTTCCACCCACTTCAGGAAAATTCTGGTTGCACCCCTACCAAGAGCACTAACCCTCCTCTTGATTAGTTCAGAAGGGTTTCTATCATTTTTTTAAAACTGTTTTTCTGTCAAAAAATGCCAATTCATCCAAACAAACTTTCCACAGGAAAGGGTTAGTTTTAGTAAATTTCCTGTTTAAAAAAAAAACAAAACAAAAAAAACACGCAACATTTTCTCAATCAAAAGTTATGTTTTTCAGTAAAATAACTCCATTTCCAAATTTAATATATAAGAAAAAAAGTTTAAAATAAAAAGTTTGAAACGGAAATAAAACATTTCAACTGACCTGAACCCAACCTCTCCCCATGAGATTTCAATTTTTCAAACACAATTTGAGACGGGATTTTTTTTCCAAAATTCCAGAATGAATTATACTAATTCAGAATTTCAGAATAAGCTCATCCACACATGGGAGTTAATCAGGAATAGCTAATCCAGAATGGCTACCCATGTAGTCAAGCCCTAAATCTCTGCCCATGCACCAGATGTAGTGTGGCAGCAGTGACTCCATGATTCTTGCTGCTCATCTATTTTGGCGGGGCTTTATGTGGACATGGGCAGAGGGTGAGTGACATGATGGGTTATAAGGCTGCGGTTCTTGTTGATAGCAGGCTCTGGGCAAGTCTTCATGTGTTGCGGGCCACACTTATTGTCCCTACCTTGAAGGGATTTGTCATAGTATGGCACTTTCTGAATAGCATTTCCTGCCTAATTTATGCTAATATCTCCCAGGGCAGAGTCTCCTCACATGATCTCTGTTTTTATCCCACATTCAGGAAATAAAATTGCTTGTTCACTGCTCTAAAAGCAAGAGATGTGGCACATAATCTCATTTTGCGTATTTGTTTTGTTATATGGGGAGATCTACGTGGCTATCTAGCAAACAGTGGTTATAATACATGGTACAACATGCTGCTTTTACATCTCGTAAAGCTGTGGTGGCGTACTTTCGGCCACAGTGTCGTTTTCTCTCTGAGCAGTGCAGGGTGAGGAAAGAGACACTGCAAGAGAGTAACTTCTGCCATGGTATTTTTACACGACAAATTCAGTGGCAACAACAGGTTCTTGTATTTTCCTTCACAAACTAGTCAGTGACTTCTAACTGAAAGAAAAATGTTACAATGTGCAGGGATAGGGGAATAACAGATTCCACAAACAACCCAACTAATGTATCTCAACCCTGCCCGAAAGGGACCACTTCTAATTTGGAGAGGTAAATTCAGTCTCTATTCAAGCCGACCCTTTGTTGCAAGTCCCAACAAGAATGAGACAATACTAACTGTGATTGTGTTTTATGATATGGACAACTGTCAGCTAGTAAAATGACTGAGACCAAACTCATTTCATAAAGGGAAATGAAAAGCTGCCAGTCACTACACACCTAGGCCAGATTTGAAATAGTGACCCAAAGGGAAAAGTCATCAGTCTTACTGAACATCTATCTAGTTCCCTACAGTTCTGTAGTTTGCTGCTTAAGCCCTTTTTGTTGCTGTCTGCAGATTTCATAGCTTTTGAGGGATTTCCTGGCATTATCTGTCAGTGTCCTCCGTACATCAGACTGGTTCTGAGAAATTTATTACATGCAAAAGGATGCTAAAAATGTACATGATAAACTGCCATTGTATTAAAAACAGAGGGATCAAAAATGAAAACATGGCTACAGTTCATTTCTCTCTTCTCTGTTACCCATTCATAAGTTATGAGCTCAACTTGTGCAAACTGCAATTTGACATCACCAACTTCCCTAGAATAAACTATAATAAGGCTGTATTCACTGAGCCATCTATTATCTAATCTGTTGATATATAACACAATATATATGTTATCCTCAAACACTGGCAAGTGTGACACTGGCAGATCAAAAGCCAGCTCATGCCACGGCCAGTGGGCCTCACTGAACACTGACAAATGCACAGCTGAAAACCAGTCTGGCTTACCTGTGTGTTATCATTGTTAAAATAGATATTAGAGTTATACAAATGTGTTTTGCCTTTAGAGACTGCTTGTAGAATGCTGCATGTATTCATTTCACTTATAGTATCTGTATCCCATGTTATAAGGTAATGTTTAAGTGTTTGCTCTATAAATATAAAAATGTTTGCTAAGACTGTCAAACCCCCTAGTCTGGGAAGAAGCATCACCAAGTGTGAAATACTAATTTAGCACAAGAGGCATGATCTTCTTCCCAACAAAAGAAGGCCCATAGACACCAGACAAACCATTGTGCAACATCAACGGACAAAAGACTTTGTTGATTATTTCCCCCACACTCCTGAAGAGGGTTTGTGCACAGGTCTTCATCCCATTGTTACCCCAAATTTGATATTCCTGTGTGAACCCCAGAACTTAACAGTACTGATGTCAGCCATTTTGTATGTTCAACCACTGTCAGCTAAAAACTAAATACCACATGGCAAGAAATAATCTTAGGCCTTTGTAAGGCAAGGTCAGACAGCTGCATACTTGCAGTTTGCTAATCAAAATAAAAAAAACAAACAAAAATTATTTAAAAAATAAGTAAATAGCAAAATTAATTTCAAATACCCCCAACATATTACTGTTATAACTAAATAATTTAATAGTTTATTAAAATTTTAAAAATTAGTAATCCAATAAAAGTTACTTTATGCTAACCCACTAAAAATCACTATAAATTATATGCTTTGTTAAAGTTAGCTATAACAAAATTAAGTAAAAGCCTTAAAGCAGTCCAAGAAAGCTTTTCTTCAGACCAGGAGCTGACATCTAAACTCACCATCAGCTAGACAGAAAGAAGACCCCTGGACACCCAGCTAGTACTCACTCAAAATCATCTCAAACTGTGGATAACTATATCTAAAATGTCCTAAGCCTGCTAAATGTGTGTGTGTGTGCTTAACATCGAATAAATAGTCATTTTAAATAAAAGCATTCATTTGTATCAATTATTTATCAGATGGAAGCACTGTGCTCCCATTAATTTATTTCTGACCCTGCTGGGAGTACCACTGCTTTGGTTTCTGAGAAACCCAGATTTGGCGAGCCAGTCAGGAGAGGTAGAAAAGAAGGGGATGATTGATACAATGGTTTGTTTGTTTGGCATAGAGGAGGGAGATGCGGAACGGGGCAAACCTGTAATTTCCTGTGTTGTAGTCCCAAGTTGATTTATGGATACATTCCGCTACTGATTCAGGGCTCAGGCTAATAAGCCGCGTTGAATAAGAAAATATATCAGAAGGGAACATGTGGAAAGTTAAAAAGTGTTGGAAAACAGCTTGATTGATTTTGTACAGGAGCATGGTAATGGTTTTTGGAAGTCTGGAGCCTTTATCAGCCCCAAAGAGCTCCTGCAGCTCTGTAAGCAATGGAAAACCTGGGTTAGTGGGAAAATGTAGATGGTAGTGATGGTTTCAGCTGAGTTGCCAAAGGAGTCCCAGGATAAGAGCCACGCAGGTCACACAGAATGTAAAAGACAAAGTTGTGTTCTCAGAGCCATGTTGGGATACCAAAAGGGAATAATGGCTGCGATCAGAGGAAGTTGTAGTCTAGGGACATGGGGGTGGGTCAGAGGAGGATCTCGACTCACATCCATCTCATTATGAGTATGAAGGGGATGATCTTCATGAGCTTCCTTTTCCCTTAGGAACTTCCAGGCAGTCCCTGTCTGGTCCCTGGCTTGAAGGATGCCCCACCCAGTAAGGAAGATTGGTTCCCCGGGGGGGAAGAATGGGTAGAGGTCAGGCCCTTCACCGCTGATCAGGCTAGAACTGCAGGGAATTGCTTGGCCCACTAAACCAGAGAATAGCCTTGGAATGGGTGGCAAGGATAGCTGTCATCCCGTCTCACTCAGACAGATGTGGCGGCAACTACCACTCTGCTCTCAGAACCAGGATAGGGGTATGGGTTCCCAGATGCTTAGGCCCGCTTCTGGATTTTTGTTGCTGTTTGTACTTTTTTTCTTGGCCTAAGTTTCCCTTCCCTCCTAAGTCATTTTTCCACACACAACCTCACTTCCGCTTTTTCTCTCACTCTTCATCTTTCTGCTTCTTCTCTCTTCTTCTCTCTCCCTCCTTCTGCTTATTTCCCCCCACCTCCCTCTTTTTTCCTTTTGTTGTTTTTGTTTTGAAAGTTCAGGGTTAAAGCCATAGCTGGCTTTACTTTACTGACAGTACTTTACTGTCCTTGAAGATATGGATGTCAAGCAATAAAGAAGGTTACTACATTAGTAATTTTAATTATTTCCTGGGAAGCAGTTTTAAGAAAAGTAATGGGCTTTTAAGCCAAGAGAGTTTAGTGGAACAACTGCCTTCTGGCCGGTCATTAGAAGTGATGGCAGGACTTGGAGGCTGGTAGTGGATTTTTGCCCCCTTAATTGGGTCACCCCGCTGATGGCCTCTGTGGTGGCTAAGTATTAGGAGGTGATAGGCTCCATTGTTGGAGGAGCCCAGTGGTTTTCAGTTTTGAATTTGGCCAATGCTTTCTTTGCTATCCTTTTACATTGGGACAGCTATTACAAATTTGCTTTTACCTTTCAAAAGAAGCAGTTTGTGTTTTGCCAGGGTTCCCATGGGCTGGAACAATGGCCCTGTTATTTGTCAGGCCCATGTGATCAAGATGTGGGATGGGAAGTCTGAAAGAAATAGTGTGAGTACTTACGTGGATGACATCCTGGTTTGCACTCAGACCAGGAAAAATAATTTAAAAGTATTTAATAGGTTATTACAAAAGATTCGGGAAGCAGAGGTTAAAGTAAGTCCCAAAAAAGTCCAGTTATGTTCCTGATAAGTAATTTTGGAGTAACTTTGAGACAAGAGGGGTGTTCCCCTGATAAACAGAGACTGGAATGAATTCTTAAACTACCAGCTCCAACAGAAGTCACAACTCTTAAATCCTTTCTGGGAATGGTTAATTTTTCCTAAGATTTTATTGAGGGATTGTCAGAGAAGGAAGCCGCATTGCATTAATTGATAAAGAAGGGGGATGGGAACTGTACTAAGTCAGAATTATGGAATAGGGTAACACCGTCATAGCTTGAACACTGGGGAAGGGAATAAAAATCCCTGTTAAGGAGAAATGGTTATCCCTGTGCTGCTTGAACATTGCTTGAGGGGCAAAGATTTCTAAGCATAAAACAAGGGTCCCCAGCTGCTTAGCTAGGGATAGCCCTAAAGGACATATAATGCTTGTATATTATAGCTGCTACTATTACCTTTGGAATCTAAAACTGTATCTCATGTGTATTTGTATGTTTCCCAGCTTTAATCTTGTAAATAACTCATTTCTTTTTCCCAGTGAATAAATCTTTAGTTAGTTTTTATAGGATTGGCTACAAGCAATGTCTTTGGAGAGAGATCTAGGGTGCACCTGAAATGGGGTAAGTGACTTGGAGTTACCTGAGTATTTATGTGATTTTTGGTGTAAGGCACCATCACTCACAAAGGCAAGCTTGCCTGGGTGGAAAGCTAGACCAGAGTGCCCTAAGGGACTATCTCTGACTCCATGTTAAGGCTCTTATAGTGCTTGAAGAGTTCACACTTGATATTTGGTTGGTGAAATCTAAGTATAGAACACACAACAATTCTAGGGTTCATGCCCTGTTTCTTGATAATCTGCCCTGATGCTGGCACTTACAGTAACAAGTCATTCCAGACAACTTGACAACAAGCATTTAGACTTTGACATAAAAATCAGCATATTGTATTATGTATGATCATTCATTCGTAACAACGTCACTTTTATATTAGGGTTACAAAAAAGTATAAATGTGTATCAAGAAAGAAGAATTTCAGAACACAATACTTTGAAATCCCTTCATAAGAAGAATAAGCACTAGTCAGTAACTTTCTATTTACATTTTCCATCACATTTTTTTATTGAACAAACAAATATATATATTTATAATATTATTTTGAAGACACACTTTATGACTTGCCAATCTTCCCACTTGAACAAACTAATATCACCTTGATGTCAAATACTTTGTTAACACTGTCACCATTCTGCCAAGTAATAGCAGATTTCAAGGCCTTGTACGCAGATTTCCCATTAGAGGAGAAACCTGTGATGCTGATCTGCTTATTTTCCTGGTGTAGTTTGTTTAATTTACTGTATATACACTAGTCTTTGAACAGACATGGTCAAACAACATGCAAGCAAATGCCTCTTTCAGAAACCTCAGCCAAAAGACCAATAGCCAATATCAAGGCAGCAGCTCTATTGGAGCTATTACCGTAAGTAAGAGATATCAAGACTGAGAGGAAACTCCCTTGCTTGTTGTAACACCTTCCCCAAAAGAACCTGTATCATAAAACAAAAGTACATCATTTCTTCAAATATTGTAAACTGCTTGCATGCTAAGAATTTGTATGACCTTGTTACAGCACCATCTGGTGACTCCCAGCATAACAATATTTTAAAACTGCTTCCCAAATAATTATTATTTAGAAGAAAAATTAAAGGAATAGGATGATCTCACTTATCAGAATACACGTTCTACAACATATGGTTTGTGTGTACTGTTTCCCAAAAATGTGCAACACTCCAGATTTTATGTATTCAATAAAAGTCTGAAGGATTTTGTGGGAGGAAATATCTGAGAAACCCCTACTGTAATGACAAACATTCTGAGAAAGAGGAAGCCTGCACCTTTTTTACCAGTACAGAAGTTCACACATCCCCCTAAGACAAAAGATGATTCAGAGACTGACAGATACTAAGGCCAAAAGGGACCATTCTGATCATCTAGTCTAGATGCAAGTTATTTGGACCTGCTGATTTAAAAATGTCTAAATTTAGCTTCTGTTTAACATCCTCCAGAGATATTAATGAAATGAAAAAAGTGATATCATCCATATGATGAGACTGTTTTTCCTAAATACAGAACATAAATATTTCTGCCTTTTTACATTATTATTGATAATTCTACCATTTCCATCTAATAATGGACCAATACCATTGTCAGGATTCTTTTTGTTCCTAATATATATCCTAAAATCTCTCTCTGTTGTCCTTCACTCTGCTAGCTACACAGTTCTCCATGTGTTCCTTTGCTTCCCTTATTAATTGTCTACTATTCCTAACTACTGATTTATATTCATTAATATCATTGCTATCAAATTCCTTCTTCCATTTGTTATATATTTTTATTTTCATTTTTTACAGCTGCCTTCACTTCCCCTCTAAATCAGATCTTTTTTTAAAAAAAATCAGCATATCTTTTTTCCTTGATTTTGGCTTTTGAGGCAACTTGAAAGGTGTTCTGAAATGATTCCCAATTATCACTCACATTTTTCTGATTAAATGCTTCTTCCCAGTTGATTTCGCTCAATTGTTTTCAGTTTTGTGAAACTGACCATATTAAAGTGCCAACTATATATATTGTTGGTCTCGACTTTATTCCGCTTGCACATTATAAATATGATCAACTCAAGATCACTTGTATCTAAGCTACCATTAATTTTTAGTTCTGTGATCAGTTCCTCTATCTGCAAGGAAATGTCTAATACAGAATTTCCCCATGTCATCTGCAACATGTTTTGAGTTAGGAAATTGTCATCTATTATGTTTAGAAATGCCAATTCCAATATGAATGTTACTTTTTCTTTTTGCTATGAAGAAGTTTTATGGTTATGCACTAAATTGGTTTTGAAACTCTACGTGACTCCAATCAGAGCCTGAAAGCTCAGCAAGACAATGGAGCAACTGTGACAAATGACCACTGCCTAAGCTTGAAGTCTATCATTCATTCCATTTTACTCTTGTACAAGAAGCTTTCTGATATCTATGCTTCAGCTTTTAGAATTGTTTACCTTTGTAAAAGGTCTTTTATTATATTCCTGTATACAGTAGCACTGGAAAAAGGTCCCTTGAATTCTAGCTTTCCTTCAGCCTCTTCCGCTCCATGGAAAATATGTTTTTCTTTAACATCTTCTTAGCAATTTTACTATTACGCCCTGTAGGCTGGTGGTCCTGTCTGGCCTGGGCGTTGCGGCCCTTCCTCGGGCCCGGGCTCAGAGGAAGGCTCAGAGGAAGGTGCCTTCCTACAAGGGGAATAATTCAATGCCTGTACACCAGTCCCAGCACCGGCCCTCGGGCAGGGAGGACAGACACATAGTCTATAGCCTCCGGCCCTTAGGCAGGGCGAGGTAGACAAGCAGTCTGTAGTCTCCAACCCCAGGTGGGGTGAGACAGGTAAGCAGTCTGTAGCCTCCAGCCCTTAGGCACGGCAAGGCAGGTATGCAGTGGATCTGCTGACTTTAGTGGCAGGGGAGAGCACTTCCTCCCGGGATGGCTAGGGAAGGGGGGAGGGGGACATAGGCCCACCCGTCTCCACTGCATCCCAGCCCAGGGCCCTAGCAGTGGCAAAGGTGTTTGCCACTGAGTCGGCAGGGCTCCCGCCGCAACACGCCGACGGGGGTCTTGCCCCAACTCAGCCACTGGCTATGGCTGTCCCTAAGCCACTTCCTCCCTCTGATCCCCAGGCACCTGTGTCCTCTGTGTCCTCAGAGTTACCGGGGTACTCGGCACACAGCAGGCTCACCAGTCCCTCTTCGTCGACCGGTGGCAAGTCGGGGAGCTCCTCTGCGGAGGATAGCTCCTCCAGGTCACAGGGCTTCTGGGGTTCCTCGGCGTCGGGCAACTCCTCCAAGTCACAGGGCTCTGCGTCAGGCAATTCCTCCAGGTCAGGGCTGGCCTCAGGGGGTATCTCCCACCTGCAGGCCTCAGGGGGCCCGGTCCAGTCCCTGAGGCCTGGTAAGTCGAGCCGTTTCAGGCGCCTCTGCTCTGGGAGGTGTTGCTTGGGGCGGCTGCCTGGCTGGGGTCAGGTCTATGCTGCAGCCGGTGGGACAGCACGTCTGCCTCCGGCAGCAGCCTGTCTCCTACTGAGCTGTGAGGCCTGCCTTTTATACTTCCTTTCCCAGCAGAAGCTCCGCCCCTCCGTTGCCAGGCAGACTGGCCTGCTGGACCTATCACTGTCGGGCTCCTCTCTTGCCGGGCAGACTGGCCTGCCAGACCTGTTCTTGTCCGGCCTAGGCGTTGTGGCCCTTCCTCCAGCCCAGGCTCAGAGGAAGGCCACAGCGCCTTCCTACATGCCCATTTTAATTAGCTGCCTAATAGTAAGGTTTTTTTGTGGATAAAACTGTAGCATGAGGCTTCATATGCCAAAATGGGTGAAGAGAAAATAATTACTATGAAAAATACTATAATAAGTTGCACATCTAAATAAGGTGTCTTCAAGTCCCTAGTTAAACCATTTTGTAAAAAATTACAGTGATAATGGCTACCAAATCCCATTGTTTAGTGCCCATAACTGTGGCTATTCTATTTCAGATGCTGCAGAGTTCTGTGCTCTAGCATGCATGTATGCTGCAGCTGAAATTGCCAAGGGTGTGCATATGTACATGTCAAACTATTCTGAGTCCCTTGCAGTCTGCAATTTAGCAAACACAAGAGCTGAAGATGCTCACTGTGTGCTTTAAGTAGCTGGCCCTTTATTCTGTAGGGGTGCACAGGCTGGTCAATGCACATACGCTGTAGTTCAGTTTTCCCCTGGCTCTTCCCATTGTCCAAGTGATCACATTCCCTCTTCCTTATGTAGTCTTTTTGCAGTGTGTGTATCCATGGCATTATTTAGGGTTTACCATGTTTCACAGAATTTAAGGCCAGAAGGGATCATCTAGTCTGACTGCCTATAGACCTCAGACACCCAGATTTCACCCAAATACCCCTATATTAAGCCCAAAGACTTTATTTAAACTAAAAGATTCCAACCCTCATTCAACTAAACTGTGTATCACAGGCAGAAAACAGAGAAATCAAAGTGCTATCAAAGCCTTAGGGCCCTGCAGTGGTAAAGAACTGATTAGAGGAGACATCCCCAAATGAACCTAGCAAGCAAGCCTCACATCCTGTGCTACAGAGAAAGGTGAAAGAACTCCCACAGTCCCTGCTAATCTGACCTGGGGGAAAATTCCTTCCTGACCCCATATTTGGCAGTGAACAAGGCACACCAACCAGGAATCCAGAAATGATTCCCTGTATCACCTCAGAGCTCTGGTCCACCCTGTCTGCTTTCCCATCGTCAACAGATGCTAATCTCGGATGCGTCAAAGAAAGGAAGAAGGGGGGAAAAAACCTATATATTACATTTTAAAAAATACCTCTAGACAATAAATTGTGCATTAGAGGAAAAAAATTACTTCCTAACCCATGAGATGACCGACTGAAGACATGAAGAATGAGATTTGATAACAGTCATTATCTTAATGCAGAGCTACAAGTGGTAAATGTGTGATACAACCACATACAGTCACATACCGTGTAGTCCCTTTTTCCTCCCAGCATTTAAGCTCTTCAGGCAACTCTTTGCAACAGCGTGCAAAGATGAACATCCTGTGCTGTCTGATAAAGTTTATCCCAGTTTAAACACCACTGTTTGCAAAATGTATCTCTTCACAGGATAGAATACCTTTGCCCTAAGGTGTTCTAGCTCTTCAATTTTCATCTAGTGAAGCAAATGCTATCGCCTTCTGCATCCTGCTCAGATGCTTACACTTCCCCTTCTAGCACAAACAGAACTAATGAGAGAAAAGCCACTTGACTTTTCCTGTATGTCTGACATTTGAATCTGCATTTTGCCACTGATTATTTGGTCCTCTGTCACTCTTGTTAGGCATGTGAAATGAGAATCTAAAGTGCACACTGCTTAAAAGAATATGGAAAAATTTAAAGCCACTCCTAACATAAAACTAACTCAAAGGATATTTCAGAAAGTAGTATGTGGGAAATTTGGGAAATGATTTAAACAGCACTGAAAAAAATGAAAATGCATTTAGTTTGCTGCCAACATATTAAGAAAGAAACCCCCTTGTTGGCTATATATAAATAGTAATATTTTAATCCAGAAAACATAAATTGAAGAACTATGCCACAATAGAACTGATATTTATGAGAACACACACAGGCTACACTACTGTGACTATAAACGTAGCACCAGACACTGCATTATAGAATCACTGCATTAGAAAAACTAGCAGGTGATAAGACTGTACTTTTCAGATGTCATATTTTCCTCAAATAAAATAACTTTTCCCCCTTCAAACAATGTGCAAGAGAAAGTTTTCAAGATCCATCAGCTTTTAAATCCAAACAAAGATTTGCAAACAGAACAAGCTGATAAATATTTAAGCAAGGAGTCTACAAAATGCAAAGACAAAATGCAGACTGACTGCACTGAAAATGGATATTTCTAGCTGTTAAACCTAAGGACCACTCACACTTCCAAGATGTTTTTTTAAATGAAAATATGCAATGGCATCAGCTGAACAAATATTAATTTTCTATGTTGCAATTTGTGGGAACCTGATGTGATGCACGTAATTTTTATAGAATTTTTAAAAATAGAAATACATCATAGCTGTTAGCCTGAACCCTTTTCAGAGCTCACAATATGAGCACACACATTTTAAAGTGATAATGAAAGGTGCTTGAAATTTCAGATATCTATAACAGGCTGCACTAGACCTTTAAACAAGCACAGAAAGCCTCTGGGGCCAGCATTATCTGGTTAAAGGATTTTCTCTAAGGAACATACCTGTGGGACAGTGACTATGGCTGCTCAGTGTGAGGAAGTGGCCCCAAGATGGCTGGAATTTGGGGAAGAAATCACTGTCTCTGTTCTGGGCTCAAGAACACAATCCCAAAGTGCAGCAAGGGCTGGAATACCCCTTAGCCTGAGCAAATAGCTGGGAACTGTAGCTCAGCACCTGACAAGGCATGTCAGAAGGGGAGAGTATTTAAAGAGTTTCCATTGCTCAGATGGAGTCATGTGAATGTCAGAATCTCAGCTCTCTCTCTTAAAAAAAAAAAAAAAAAAAAAGCTCTAGCCCTCCTGGTTGCAGAGAAAAGCCTGAAAATATGACCTGACTATATTTCAAAGGTTTAAAAACAAGAAAACCCCAATTTTATTGTTTGCCCTTTTATTTTTATAAAAATTCATTATTTTTAAGAAAATCTCATAATTTATTGAGGACAGACTTGTGATTTTTTAACACTTGGGATTAGCAATATTGAGCGAATCCTTTTGGGTAGGGGCTGTATCAGCGGAAGAACATGGGTAGGGAAGAGCCCAAATAAGGGAGTTTGCTTTCTTGTTTTGAAGCTATTTCCCTCTTCTGTGTTTGGCTTGCCAACCTTACCATAACAGGAATAATGGTCTGTTGGTTTGGAACAAACTCCAAAGTCACAGCTATTTGTATTCTTTGGCCTGTTACATGATCCATCTAGGCTTTTATACTGTGCCCATCACGGTTACGTCTGAGGCCCAGATCCACAAAGGTACTTTAATGTCTAGGTCCCAAGAGTAGGCGCTACTGCAACCCACAACACTCCTGCATGGCTGCTGCCTAACCCTGTAGCCACCTAATCTCCGTTGGTGCCCACATTTTTTCAGTAAATGTTCCTAGCTGCCTGCCTGTGTTTCTGTCTCACAGCATATGTGCTGCTGCCCCACTCTAGTACCTAAGTCCCAGAGCAATCCATGAAGTGCGGGAAGATACATGTTTGTCTCCCTATCTCGCCTACAAGGCCCAATCCCCCAGATGTGCTCAAGATGCCACCTACTGGATCACGTCCCATTCAAAATCTGGCCAGAGGAGGAAGAAGAGATGGTATGGGGGCCCACCTTATAACCTTTGGCCCAGTAGAGCACTCACCTGGGCTGTGGAAGACCCAGGTTCAATTCTCACCTCTGCCTGAGGGGGAAATTGATTTGAACAGGACTTTCTTGCCTCTCAGGGGAGTGCTCTAACCAATAGGCTATGGATACTCTGATGTGGGGCTCCCTCAGTCTCACCTGTTGAAGCCATTCCACTGTCTATAACTACTGAAAGAGACATTAGGCCAGAGAAAGAATGAGAGTGAGAATGACTCTGCAGTCTGGCACTTAGGGCACTCACCAGTGGGTGGGAGACCCGGGTCCAGGCCACCTGTTCTTATGACTATTTTATTATTTAGCCAACGTGGAACACCTTCAACAGGAGAGACTGAGGGAGCTACATTAGACTATCCCATAGCTCACTGGATTGCGCACTTTCCTGAGTAGTATGGGAGACTCCTGTTTGAATCTCTTTCTCCCCACCAGGCAGTGGGGAAGAACTGAACCTAGGGCTCCCACATCCCAGGTGAGTGCTCCAACCACTGAGCTAAAAGTTATGTGGACACCACCTTCTCCTCTGGCCATTTTGCATGGATTGAAGCAGACACCTAACTCACTCTCACAAGACACCATTCAGGCACCTACATCACCTGGAGAGGGGTTCCTAGTTGTGAATCACTAGCAGAGATAGGTGCCTAACTTCATAAGAGGTGCAGGATTTATCACACACCCCTCTTGTCAGCATCTTATTGGCTGGCTTAGGCAGCTCACAACCTAGGCTCTGATCCACAAACCTGGCACACTAAGGCACCTATCTCAGGCTTTGTGAATCACAGCGATTAGAAGTTAGGCATTGCAACACTCAGGTTTGCAATACCGAAGTCCCTTTGTGGATCGGGGCCTGAGTGCCTAATCATTATAACCTCAGTGTAATTTACAAGCCAGCTATTTTGAAGGTCAAATGATATTGTAAGAGTGGTAATAATGAACTTCCATATGGCTAAATGTGAAGATAAGAACAAGAAAAAGAGAAACAGTTATAACAACTAATCTTACAGTTAGGATGTAGGATGGCTGAATAATTTGTAACAAATAATTTAAATCACTGAGTTCTCTACAAAGATCAGGATTTTCTTGAATTTGTTATTCAAATCCCTTCCGAAGACTCACTTTTTCCAGGAGGCCCACAAATGCTAACCAAGGGCAGTGAAACTCAGAACACTCCATTTCATTTTTTCTTAAATTCTAAGCTAGCATCATCCTCTGCATCTCCTCCTGCATTTTTGTGTTGCTGGTCTCATTAGGCCCTGTCCTGGCAAGTGACTGTGCACAGCCACATTCCTCCGCAAAGCCCAAAAAAAGTCAATGGTTTCCTGCTAGGGTGCAAGCGCTCTCCCACACAAAGACAATTGCAAGAGCGAGGCCTTAAATTGTAAACTCTTTAGGCAGCAGACACCTCTTTATTTATGTCTTCAAAGCATCAAACTCATTGTTGGTGCTTAATAAACAAACAACAACTACTTGACAAGGTTTGTCTTTAGTTTCTTTGCTGATATTTTGGTCCTGGATTCACTAGCACAGACCCCAGACATTTGCATACAGGATCAGGGCCTAAATCTAGTATACCTAGCATAGCACAGCATATTGAGCAGAAGGCAGTTGGCAATTTAGGGTGGGATTTTCAAAAGTACCTAAATTATTTATTTTCAATGGGACTTGTGTTTCTAAGAGACAGGCATTTCTGAAAGTGCAGGCCTTAATTAGTAGAAACACTGGCCATGATATATCAAGTTTTATTTAAGTTCAAATTTTTATGCTGCTAACAGAATTTTAAACTGTATAGCCCATCTTTAAAAAACTCCATCAACCAAAAAAAAAAAAACTATTAGAAAAATTTTCCACCTATTGTCTTTATAAACACCACCTAACATTACTGTTAGATACAATGAGAATTAGCAAATTAATTATTTTCCGGTGTATTTACCTTGTGAATTTCACAGCATTTTATTTAGACAGTTTCACTATGTTCCTGTACAGCTAGCTAGTCAGTTTCCCCTGTTGTCTTTCACAAGGCAACAGGGAAGATCCAAAAAAAAAAAATGAAGTGGACAATATGATGGTAAAGTTCCCCAAACTGGCAGAGGCACATCTTGTACATTTTAACTCAATTTTTAAATTGAGCATTTCAGGTTGATAGTGTCCCTGTAAACAATTTTGCATCTTTTTCTTTTCTATAGCTCTTAAGACAATGTTCTGTATCACTAGCGCAAACAGCACCAATTTCTTATGTTGTATATATCTGACATTGCTATTTCTATTTAGAGCAGCTGTGCCAAGCCTCTACAAGACAAGGGTCATGCTATACTTTACCACCACCATGCCATAAGTTAAGGCAAACACCAACAGGCCCGTTCTTTGTTGCTGGATCTACTGGAACACCTGTAGTTGTTTAAAATTAATTAACTATATGAAAAACTGCAATTTTCTAAGTGTGCCTTCCCAACAATCTAACACGTTGTCTTAGGGGAGATCAGAAATAAGGTGCCTTGCTTCTTGGCCTGCCAGTGGCTAGGAAAGCCACACAGCAACACCCTCTCACCATCGGTCACCCCAAGGAGTAACGATGAACAGGTTCAGGACACAGCAGCATCCAGTCCTTCCCAAACCAGGAAAGGATCAGTGTAACTCTGGGAATCAGGATTGCAACTGGGTCTTGAAGATACTCCAGCCTCAAAACCAATAAAAATTATCTCTTTTACACAGCTAAGTTAAATGCTAACTGTGCATTTTAGCACTGAACTTAGGCCAAATGCTTGTACAAGTACGTCTTGTTTAAATACAGGAGGTATGTTTAACAGCTGACAGATTACGCAAATGTGCAGGATAACAAAAAGACAATCATCTTTAATCAAAGGCTGCTATCATCAGAGACAGAAGATAAAATATGTAAAATTGAAAGAAATCAGAAATGAAAGGAACTGTATGTGACAATGACAGAACTAAGTAAAAGGGTATGTGCTGGTGACAAATTTAGAAGTGTTTGTGAATAAATACACACACACACATTTATACAGAGTCATCTATGTTTACAAATCAGTGCATTGCACCAGAAGATTTAGAAGAGCTGCCACAATTTTCAGTGAACATATAACCTACATAATTTGTTAACATCCAAGTTGCTTCTGCCTTAGGGCCATATGAATATATGTTTAATTGTTTCTTTATCCATGCATGATATACACTGAACACTCAGAGTCATGAGCTGCACATTACTACAAGATGCAAATAAAACTTTTGTTATATCACAATGCTAAACAGATTTCAAGCTGTACTTTCAAGAAGTACATTCTTTGTTTCATATCACATCAAGAAAATATCTTTCTGAAGTAGCCCAAACTACTGTTACCACATGTGCGCTCAAACAAAAGAAATTCTATGTAAAACTCTAGTTATACAGAAGGCATCACATAACAGTCCATGACTATGCACAATATCTTTAAATTCAAACTGTAATGTTTAGATAGCTAGTGTATTCATACATTTTGATCATTACTAAAGGATGGCAAGGTGATAACTACATTTATCAGGGCTCCTTCTAGAAGGTTTGATTTTTCACAATTAAACCATTAAAATACAGTTATGCATCATTTATAAAGCAATGAAAACTAAATATACCACTTTAAAACTATCGTATAAATATACACACTTATCCATGTAATATATAATATGAGTTTACTTTCACTATGTATGTCAAATGGGAATTCACTCTTGTAAGTTCAAAGATAGCATGATGTGAGAGGGGTCTTGTTCTCCCATGGTTAATCAAAGATTTACCTGTGTAATTCCCATTACTATTAATAAAAATTGCATGTAAAAATCCCCAATACAATTACTGCATAAAGTAATTATTCTATAATAAACACTGGAAAAATTCTCTCCAAACTTTATAAAAGACTAAAAAGGTTCAAGGTCATTATTAAAAATGCATTCCATACCATACCACATAGCACTGCTATAAGAGTAAGTAGCAACTGTTGTTTTGTAGGACTGGTACAAAATTTTCAAATTTTTTAAAATTTTAATAAAAATACTTTAATGAAAAATTTTCACCATTATTTTACCAGCTCCAAGGATGCAAACTGAAGACTTTTCTCGCCCATCTGTTTGCTGATTTCTATATGTAATGCTATGTTCTTTTGAGATCTATAAGTCCTGTCCGAAAGGAGGCGCTTAAAATGAATTCAGCACCCTACACAGGTGTTGAAGATGGTCAGAGAGAGAAACTGAGAAACACAAATCTCGTGCACACAATCATGTTTTATTGTATAGAATTCAGTAATAAACAGGATCTGAAAGCCAAGGCTGTAACTATGGTTGCAGAAGAATAGCTATTGCATTAAGTGAAAAACAAAATTATGCAAAAATCAAAAGGAAACAGCACTCTCTTCTGTGGAACTTACATATTTATTGACTGTAGGGGATGAGGTCACCTAAAGACATGTACATGACACTAATGATAAATCCTCCTTAGGGTTTTCACAACAATTTTTGAAGCTGGGTGCCTCATTGAAGTGTATACAAGAGAAAGAGAGGGAGGTGCAATGTACTTTTACAGCCCAGACACAAAGGAGCTTTAAGTAGTAAATGATAATTTTAATTTAAACTGATCAAATACTTAACTCTGTATCTTGGTAATGCAAAATTCTTATGGAGGATTAATTGAATAATTTTGGAAACATGCAATGTAGCCTTATTTGCTAATGAACTTCTGATATGCCAGGATGCAACTTTTGAATATTTCAGTGATCTGATAAATTACCAAATGGAGTTTCTAATTTATTCAGATAATTAGTTCAGTTATCAAATCACCTCATAATCTATAAAATGTAAAGAAATTCTTTATACTACTATCTAAACAATCCCACTTAGTAGGAAAGTGTGTACAAAAGTACCATAGATGTAGTAAGTATTATTATATAGCTTAGCCGGCTCTACTCCTGAATTTGTGGTTGTTTGGGGGGGAGGGGTGTTTTAGTAATTCTCCATTCAGTCAATTTACAAAAATTTAAGGAATATGCTCTACTCTTCAAAACTGCCAGTAAAATCAAAGGATGTTTTGCTTAAGCAAGGACTGTAGAATTGACCTCTAACACGTTATCCAGTTTATGATTATTTTTGTATACAACACCTAAAAGTGGACTACCCAACAAGTAAGAGACCCTGCCCCGGACCATGCCCCAATGATTTTATAATCTCAGGCCCCAATCCTGCAAACATTTACATATTTGCTTAACTTTACTCACGTGAGTAGTTCAACTGAAGTGTTTGCAGTTTCAGATCCTAAGGCCCCTCGTACCAGGTAATCCACTAGTGTGCTGCAGGATCTGGGCTTAAATTTAAAGAAAACAGTAGGAATGAGCATAATAATAGGAAAAGAGGGAGAGGACAAGGATAACTGTAACAACAAGGATAAACACAGAGTTACTGATATTGGTTATGTGTACATCTCAGTGCTTCCATTAAGTTTTATTTATAATGGGTTTCTATACAATAAAATATCTTTTGGAGAATGCATATAATCCAAGTTGAATCTTATCAATTGTTTTGAATACTAGCCATTATTTCTTATCTAATTTGTCAACAAGTGCAGATATTTCAAAATTTCTTATGCAAATGAGAATTAAGATTACCTGCATAAATTTCTTTCAAACACCTAACCAAGATCTTTTTGCAGATAGCAAGTATTCTCAGTCCACAAAAACAGATTTATTTAAGTTTTGTTTTTTAAATACCTTATCACACCCTTGATACATTTTTAGTTTCTAATTAACCAAGATCATTTTTAGATGCACACAACAAGAGACGCAAATTCAAGATACCTGCAGCATATACAGCAATTTGTTTCAGCTAACTTTTCAGTGTGGTAAAGCTACCAGAAATGTTGGAATATACCAAATGGAATAAAACTGTTGTACCACCCACAAACATGTTATCGCTTCCTAGCAAAAAACACACATCACTCTCAGCTTATAAAATATCCACAAGTCAAATGAAATGAGGGGAGCAAATAAAAGAAAGAAAGCTGTACAGCAACCACTGGAAACATACTAATGTCAAGAAACAGCACTTGCTTTACTGTGAGATACAATGCACTTTTACAATGGCGTTAAGAGTCAGATTCACAGCAACAAAAGCTAGAAAATCCCAAATTAAAATAGACACTCCAGCCCAGATCCAAAGCTGCTGAAAACAAGCATAGTTCTACGGACCTTAGTCGAGCTAAAAACCAATTTAGGACAGCTGAGGATCAGGTCTAACATCTTTAATTCACTTCACTATACATTATATAGAAGGGTATATACATTAAGAAAGGAAAGAGTTTTTATTTTATTTTTCTGAGTTTGGGGACTTTATGACCTATATCAGATCCTTATTATTATTTGCAAACAGCTTTTATATCCTATTTCCTTATTATTTCTGCCAAGTAATTAAGCACACAGGATGCATGGTATCAGTAAATATAGTAAATAAATAATGCTTATTAAACCAGGCCCTAATTGAGACCTTTTCTTATATTTCCATGTAGTACCTTAAAATGACTAAATCCATTTTTAATTAGGTGAAATTCTCTCCTCAGTGAAGTCAATGGCAAAGCTCCCATTCACTTCAATGGTGCCAGGATGCCCAATAGTTTAGCTTAGGATTAGTTTTTACAACCATACTTATAAAAGGTTTAAAACATTGACCAATTTTCATGCAAGCACATTAATAAGTTAGCCTGTGTGTTCTCATCAGGAATGTTATTCACAAATAGAAAAATTAATTCAGCATTGAGAGGATAATGGACTGTGTACTAAAAAGTAGCATGGTTTATAGACAATGGATCTTGCTAGACAACTACATTTCTTTTTTGACATAACTACACAAAAAGAGAGCCACTCTCTTAATTCAAATCCCTCCATAAAGGATCCCTGTAAACTTGATTTTCCCTCAAAATTGACTAATTTCAATTATTTCAGTTTCTAATGAAGTACTTTTAAACAGTATGTCATTATATTTTTAGTAATTCCTTATAAATGATGTAAAGCGTTTTTCTGCTCTCCTGCTGATGTTCATAAGGGTCTTTTTAGCAAGTGAGAAAATTATACAGAGGAACAATTAAACCAATTATACACAAAATGCTGTCAAATGTACAAAGTAAAAAAACTAAAAAGAGTGAGAAAATATCCGCTTTTCATTTATTATAATCTTGAGTGTAACTTGTAAATGTAGTAAGTACAAAATAAATTATAGTAATGCTAGTGGGTTATTAGAATGCAGTAGTTAATGTATTTGAATTTTAGTAAACAATAGTGGATCTTATCAATTTTTTTAAAATTAATTCAAGCTGGTTGTAGTAACACTGGCTTAAGGACAATAAAGAGTAATGTAAAGTGACAATGTATCTAATTAGGGGGAGGGTACAGCAGAGACTGATGTTTGATCTTATTTAATATGTTTATTTATGATGATCTGAAGGAAGGAGCTAACATATTAATGAAATTCAGAGGATATTCAATTGAGAAGAATGGCAAATTCCAAACCATACCTTCCAAAGGAAGACAAAACAGTTTTAAATGAGGGAGAGAAACTGGAAAACAATTATGCCAGAAGAGATGTGCTGTGACAGAGACAGCAAGTTACGAGTGACTATGCAATATGAGATGGCAGCTATAAAGGCCAAGGCAACTTTGAACTGCATAGTCACAGGCATTATATCACAGAGCAGGAAGGTAACAGTCCCTCTGCAAACTGATTTCATATATTTAATAACACTCTTGAAAAGTGTAAACACCAAGTAAGGAAAGTAATTATTTAGAATCGTGAAGGAAGTCCTAGTAAGAGCAATAGGAGGAAATTAGAAAGGGCTGAATATCAGGAAAGTTCCTTGCAGTGAGCTCTATTATAAGCCATGGAAAAGCCTCGAGGGAAGCAAAGGAAGCATTCCTATTTGGGAGTGGACAAAATTAGAAAAGGTACTGTAGACTTTTGAAAAGGATCAAGGGATTAACAAAATCCCATCCACCACCTCCTTCACTAAATGATTTATATATTCATGTTCCATGAATCTGGCAAACTCAGGAAAATACTCCAAAATAAATAAAATGATGAAGTGGAATTTGTGAATTTGAAAGCTAAAGATTCTGCCCCTGCCTATTGCAAGTTCACTAGTAGTAACAGAAATAAACTCCATTTAGAACAGGTAGTGCACATTCTTTCTTTCCGCAGGTGTATGGACAGCCTAAACTGTCTCCTTTGCATTCATTCTGGCAACTGACAAGAGTGACCAACCATTTTACAAATTTCAAAAGCAGTTTTGGAATCTCTGGGGGGAGGAAATAGGAATCAATTGGTAGTAACTAACCTTGTATCATAGCTGAAGCTTAAAAACTATTTCTATTTCCCTATACTCAATTATAATACATATGTAGGCAGATTTATCAAAGTATTGTGAATATCTCAGGGTTAGCCAGTTTGACTCCTTCTAACCCTAATATTTTGATTAGTTTTCAGACTATCCTAGTAATCCTGAAGGTACATTTAATGAGAAAATATAACAAATACAGGATTAATTAAAGGAATACAAAAGAAGTCATTCAATCTCTTTTTCTTTAGAAGAATCTTATGTACAACTATTTGTGGTGGTCACTGGTGTGGATTTCACTCCCAAAGTGTAATGTGCAATTGCCACTGAACAATGACGTCTCCAAGAACTCATGTTTTAAAAAAAAAAAAAAAAAAAAAAAAAAAAGATTAAATTATTTTGTATCACTTCTGCAAATGACGTGCTGTATATACACCATGCTGTAAACCAAGCAGTGATTTTACTTGCAGATTACACTAGCAACAGTAGCAGAGACTGAGAGAAGCCTGCTACAGTAAACTGTCATTTGTGTCTGTATGTACAGTGTAAGTGTCTGTGTGATTTGCATAGTCAGACAGATGCAGAGCAGAGCCTTAGACAGTTACAGAAATGCTATAATTTTCATACAGAAAGCAGTCTGGTTTTGACTATGTCCTTCTCACCAAAGAAAATTAAAACAAGTTGGCAGCCAACACCAGGCTACAATCAGCAGGAGTTATGTCTGAAAGAAGCACAGGTCTCAGATGTAAATGAATTTGGAAAACTAGACTTCATTTAGCTGAAAGGAAAAGAGAAATAAAAAGAAGTGGGTTCTCATGCTGGAACAACAATTACATTAAACATATGGAATCTGTGAAAGTATGGAACCAGTCTTCCAACAGTGATGGCATTTTCTATCTACAGCCAGAATCATTGTGTGACTTAACCTGTTTCTGTATTTCACATTGAGCTCTTATTTCTGTTTTTATGTAATTTTTTTTTTAAATTGTAAAAAAGCAAAAACAAGGATGTGGGCATCTTTTGAAAAAGACATCTATATACTAAAACATATATTAACAAACAAAAACCACAGACCCCATATAAGCAAAAACACACACACTGTTACTCTCCCCAACAATATATATGTGATGCTGATACATCACATCCTGACCTAACTGTTGAGTCCTCAACTGTGTCAGCCAGAGCTGTGTTTTCAAAGACAGTCAGGTTCCAAGTAACTGCTTTACTTCTAAGCTCCCACCTTTTCTCTATGTGCCTTTACCATACCATCAGTCTCCACCTCCTCTGGCAGCTGGCTCATCAGCTGCTATTGTACAGAAACCATTTTGGAATCTGCAGCTTGTACCTTCTTTTCGTGTAACTAGCACATTTTTGTTCATTTCTATGCCCCCTATCTCCAGGGTTTTAACTTCCTTGTTTCCCCAGTGCCCCTAGCCACCCTAACTGGCAGTAATCTGACTAAATAGTACCCTATTGAAAGGAAAAGCAGCTTCCACCCGCCATTTTGCTAGTTCCCCTCCTCAGGACTCAAAACTGGAGACACTTTTATTGTGAAGGTGAAAACCCAAACCTCAGCACGGCCTAATTAATGCCACTCTTCTGAGACAGAGCAAGCCATTCTCTATCTGGGTCCTTTTTACTCAAACCTGAGGCAGTGCCACATCCTCAAAGTAGCACCATTACCTTCATGTGAGATGAAATTTTACTTTCGTTACAGTATTTTGGGAAAGGAGTAGGAGGGGAAGCAAGGACTGTGAATTGTTTGTGTGAACAAGATCATGGGGATTCATAAACTAGCTATAAAGTAAACCCTGAATAAGTCAGGAAAGAGAATTCTCATGTACCTACTAGGTCATCTTTTCTTCAGAAAGTTGCTCTGTCATGTCTTTATTGACAGAGATCTGCAGATGGAAACAAAGATCCTGGTCTACAATGCAGTAATCATCCCCACACTTCTTTATGAGTGCGAGACATGGGTGACATATTGAAGCCATCTTAAGCATCCGGAGTGGTACCAACAGCACTGCCTTAGGAAGATTCTCCGTATCAAATGGGAAGATTGTCACACCAATGCCAGCGTTTTCTCTGCAGCTAACATCACCAGTGTTGAGGCGAAGATTATGAAACATCAACTTTGCTGGGCTGTTCATTGTGTGAGGATGCTGCTAATCGTCTCCCAAAGCAAGTCCTCTTTTCTCAATTTAGTCACAGTAAGAGGACCCACGGGGGAGAGAGGAAACACTACAAGGACATCCTGGAACTATATCTTAACAAGGGAGGCAGTGACCCCACGAATTGGGAAGAGCTGGCTGGCAATAGACTGCAATGGCAACACATCATACATCAAGCCTCAGCCCATTTTGAAGAGAATCACTTTGCTCACAAAGCTGAGAAACAGCAGAGGAGGAAGGAAAGTGTACAGCATCCCAGCCAGCAATTGTGCTCTGTCCATGCAACCACCTGTCATATATGTGGAAAAATCTGAAGAGCCCAAATTGGACTCCTCAGACATCTTAGATCTCATCAATGACTTTCCCCTTGACTTTTGTGTATAGAGAAGCTTTAAGATGGTAAGCTCTTCAGAGAAAAGACTGTCTTCCCATGCATTTGTACAGGTGCTAGCACAACTGGGCCCTGATCTGACTGGGACGTTTGAGTGCTACCACAATGTAAATAATAATCAACACTCTTCCTCCAGGGGTGAGATGACAGTTCATCCTCCATGACTAATCCTTACATTTCTCCTTAAACTACCAGCACTTGCGTCAATCAGGGTTAAGTGTGACTTTTGTGACTAAGAAATGGCTTTTATATATTTTTTTTAAATTACATCTATGTAACTAAAAACAACCTACCACTTTTGATACAGTTTCAAGAACAGGAGTCCACCCACCACTCAAGCACCACATGGGTGGAGCATAAAGGAGAGGAAGTGGTGGCAAGGCACTAGGAAATGACTTGGGAGACCCAGGTTCAATTCCCTGCTGTGCCAGAGAATTCCTGACCTTGGTCAAGTCACTTAGATTCCATCCATAAAATAGGGAATCATAGACGATTAGGGTTGGAATGGACCTCAGGAGGTCATATAGTCCAACCCCCTTCTCAAACCCCAACTAAATCATCCCAAACAGGACTTTGTCAAGCTGCACCTTGAAAACCTCTAAGGATGGAAATTCCACCACCTTCCTAGGTAAGTCATTCCAGTGCTTCACCACCCTCCTAGTAAAAATGATTTTCCTAATATCGAACCTAGACCTCCCCACTACAACTTGACACCATTGCTCCTAATTCTGTCATCTGCCCACCTGAGAACAGCCTAGCTTCAACCTCCCTGGAACCCCCTTTCAGGTAGTTAAAGACTGCTATCAAATCCCCCCTCATTCTTCTCTTTTGCAAATTAAACAGGCCTAGTTCCCTCAGCCTCTCCTCATAAGTCATGTGCTCCAGCCCCCTAATCATTTTTGTTGTCTTCCACTGGACTCTCTCCAATTTGTCCACATCCTTTCTGTAGTGGGGGCCCAAAACTGGACACAATACTCCAAATGAGGCCTCACCAGTGCCGAACAGAGGGGAATAATCACTTCCCTCGATCTGCTGGCAATGCTCCTATTAATGCAGCCCAATATGCAATTAGCCTTCTTGGCAATAAAGGAACACTGTGGACTCATATCCAGATTCTTGTCCACTGTAATCCCCAGGTCCTTTTCTGCAGAATTGCTGCCTATCCAGTCAGTCCCCAGTCTGTAGCAGTGCATGGGATTCTTCTATCCTAAGTGCAGAACACTGCACTTGTCCTTGTTGAACCACATCAGATTTTTTTTGACCCAATCCTCCAATTTATCTAGGTCACTCTGTATCCTATCCTTACCCTCCAGAGCACCTATCACTCCACCCAGCCTAGTGTCAACTGCAAACTTGCTGAGGGTGCAATCCACCCCATCCTCCAGATCATTAATGAAGATGTTGAACAAAACCAGCCCCAGCACCAATCACTGAGGCACTCCACTTGTTACCGGCTGCCAACTAGACATTGAGCCGTTGATCATTACCCGTTAGCCCAATGATCTAACCAGCTTTCTATCCATCTTATAGACCATTCATCCAACCCATACTTCTTTAACTTGCTGATAAGAATACTTTAGGAGACTGTATCAAAAGCTTTGCTAAAGTCAAGGTATATCATGTCCACTGCTTTCCCCATATCCACAGAGCCAGTCATCTTAGCATAGAAGGCAATCAGGTTGGTCATACAGGACTTGCCCTTGGTGAATCCATGCTGACTGTTCCTGATCACCTTCCCTTCTTCCAAGTGCCTCAAAATGGATTCCTTGAGGATCTGCTCCATTATTTTTCTGGGGACTGACATGCGGCTGACTAGTCTGTAGTTCTCCAGATCCTTCTTCCCTTTTTTTAAGATATGCACTATATTTGCCTTTTTCCAATCATCTGGGACCTCCCCCAATCACCACAAGTTCTCAGAGATAATGGCCAATGGCTCTGCAATCACATCAGCCAACTCCCTCAGCACCCTTGGATGCACTGCATCCAGCCTCATGGACTTGTGTATGTCCAGCCTTTCTAAATAGTCCTGAACCTGTTCTTTCACCACTGAGGGCTGCTCACCTCCTCCCCATCCCAGCGCAGTAGTCTGGGAGATGACCTTGTCTGTGAAGACAGAGTCAAAATAAGCATTGAGTACTTCAGCTTTTTCCACATCATCTGTCACTAGGTTGCCTAACAGGGATAGGGATAATAGTACTTCCCTATCTCACAGAGGTATTGTAAAGATAAATACATTAAAAGTGCTCAGACACTGCTCTGATGGGGGCAATTACTTACAATCTAATTACTGTTGTTCTTGAACACTTGGTCATATTTCTTAAGTGGACATTCTGATAAGGACCTTCTGAGCAGTCTGTTCACAAGCCTGTCACAAATGTTTGTTTTATACTCATCCTTCCTACCTGCATGCCCAGTCTTTCTTCCTCAGGATTTTTTCTGTTATTATTATTATTATTATTATTCGTACTGCAGCATCACTGTTTTAGGCTCTTGTGACGGAGTCCCACAGGAACAGTGCTCTGGAACCTCTTGGGGTGAAGCCAGACAGGACTCTAGTGGAGTGGGTCTCCCCTAGGACTCCTCACACCAGTGCAGCCGCTTCCTGAATCTGGCCTTGGAGCATTCAGTATCCCTGTTCCACTGTGAGCTCCCCTCAGTGAATCCCCCTGGTTGGGATGCCTGGGGAGCTCTTCATGCCCCCAAAGGGGCCATGCATCCCTCCTTGCAGTCAGAAGCGATTCACAGCCAGAATGGAAATCAGAAGGGTTTATTAGTTCTCCAGAACACTATGTAGCGTAGACTTTGTTAACAGATGAATCAGAAAGTTACAGCAACAACCATCTGGGGAAGTTCCAGAGTCCCATTCTTGGGCTCTGGTCCCTTGGATCCCCCAGAGGGGACAACTGACTCTTCCAGGCAGCTAGCCAGTCTCAGACAAACCTCCCTCCTCCCCTTGCCTTTGTCTGTTTTCCCAAGCAAAGAGGTCACCTGGCCACTCCATTCCTCTCCAATACCTTGCAAGGGGATGGGCTCTGACCATTGTCTGTGCACAGGCAGCTAAAATCAGATACACCCACCTTCTAATGGTCACTACAAAAAAAAAATCACATACCTTTAACCCAACACCTAAATACTTGAATAATACAAAAGATAAACTGAGGCACACACAGTATTCACTAAGACCATTCCCACTTCACCACATCTCTCTACAAATACATAACAAAAAGATGGTACCTGCCTGAAGAAGCTTGCAATCTAAGCATAAAATGAGAGCCGGGGGTGGATAGACCGAACAGATGAAGGGGAGTATTATGAAACAATGAGATATTTGTGACAACTATTTTTCTTTTTAATTTCTTTCAATGTCTCCGCCTCCTTCTCAGCAGCCACAAAAGGGGAGAAGTAAAGGACAGCTCTTTCTCTCTTCAGCAAGTGGAGGACTTAGCACTTCACATTCATCAGACACCAACTACCCAAGGGCCATGAGAAAGGAAGTCCCTAAGCAGTGCCCAGGGACAGCACTCTGGTAGGAACACCAACATTCTCCAGCTAGGGGTGAAAAGAGGGCTGAGTTTCTCACCAAGGTAATATCTACTTCTGGTTATTAGGTTTCTTCCTCTGGGTAGCAGGGCCCAATTCAAGCCCCAATAATACTTCTGTACACCATCAATTACTTTAAGAAGGCTTAAGTCTTCCAACTCTGGCTAAAGGTCTTACTTAATTCACTTTTTATTTTACAACAAGGCAAAAGATATATTATTTCTTCAGGAAACAAAATTAGTTTTGTGTGTAAGAAAATAGAAATTTCTTAAGATTTAAAATAAACCTAGCCCTAGAGAATTCAAAACAAGAGGCAAATCATTTAATTTGGTTTATAAAAATACAACTATTCTGTTTGCTACATTGGGGTACTTCTAAAAGGCTGTTATACAAATCCACCTGATCTTTAATGAATTGTAATTTCTTCACAGGACTTGAGCTTCAAGTTAAAGATAAGAGGTTAACTTTTTGGTGGTTTTTAAAACTGAAGCTTCCAATTCCTAACCCCTCCTATTTTCTCTTTTTCTAGCAGTAAGGCAGAGGTTTTCAAACTGTGTGGTGGGCCCCTGGGGGGGCACAGAGGAACGCTTGGGGGGGGGAATGATCAGGCCCAGTGCCAGCCCCCATAGGGGGCAGGAAGGGAACGTCACCCAGATCCGCTCTGCCCCAAGCTCTGCTCCGGGTCTGGTCTTGACCAGAGCACCTGGCCCCTTGGCCCCTGGTCCCAGCGCATGTGCATGGCCTCAGCGCCCAGCCCCTGCCTCAGCCCCTTGGCCCACTGTGATCCCACTCCCAGCCTCAACCACCGGCCCCATCCATAGTCCCTCTCCCAGCCCCAGCTGCGGGGACATGGACAGCAATAAGGAGGGTCGTGGGGTAAGAAGTTTGGGGACCACTGCAGTAAGGCTTTAAGCTTCTGACCTCAAACCATCAAGATTTTTCAAACTCAAAGAGAAAGGCCCTGAAAACTCACCAGCTTCATCTTCGGAACAGCCACTTTGCCCAGGCTTTCCTCCAAAGCCCTGTCCTTAATTGTACTCGTCTTGTTGCATCCCTTTTCCTGACGCTTCCCCTGCCTCTGATTTTATCTAAGTGCACAAAAGCTGTGTAGGGGCCTTTTTTTAATTGGCCATTGGGGGACTCACATTGAGTTTCCTTAATCCTTCCCTCAAAAAGAAACTTCACAACCTTTTCCCCTGCTGCTGAAAACACTAGGTATAGCTCCCTGCACAATTTGACAGGCATTTTACTAGGAGCCAGAACCTAAACATCAGAAGCATTAGTAAACGTAGTAGAGAACTATGCTTTGTTACTCACCACTGACATGTTTTCCATTCTAAATATTACTTTAGTATTTTACATTTGCCTTAAAAAGTTTCATGCCATGACACTTAAAATGTTTCAGCTCTCCGCTTCAATCCTGCCTCCTGCTCTTTCATAGTCACCATTACACATTCATCCTGAATTGTCAATAATTCAATAGCTTTACAGCCCCTGTACACATTTATTTATGTTTGCACACCGATGTAGAATCTTTGCTATGAGCTTAGTGAACTTGCTGTAGCAAAATACACTCAACCAAAAAAAGAGGAGGAGTACACTCTTTCTATTATTGCAGGGGATAGAAATCTTTTTAAGTAAGCGAGACAAATCCACGACCCCTTAGGAACTTTATGGGGAAAATACCCAAGAGAACCTTTAGGGAACAAAAGGGGAACCCCCATATCAGAATAGCATCCCCCTAAACTTCACCTCCAGGAACAACCACCTCTGCTCACTCTTGTAGAGCAGCAGACTACAATTTATCTACTACTACAACTAGTATGAAGGACATATTTGATAAATGTAGCCCCTGATGCGGAATCCAGGAACAGGAATTCCAGGATCCCACCCCCAATCTTTCATGATGATCTCTGGGAAGGTGTCTAGAAAATTCAGGAGATATGGGAATGCTATGAGAGTTTATCCCCTTCTTCATATATAAGGTATAGTGCCTAATTAGGACAGGCTTAGTCCACATCATGGTGCACTGCATTCAGTTTCCCTACCCCTGCCCCACTGCAAATGTGATATAGACATGTAACACGGTTCAACTCACTGCCTTGGTGCCTGCTGCTGGCTATCTGGGTAATCAGCTCTCAGCCAGGCAGATGATCCTGTGTGTGTGGCAGCTTTCCACAGTATCTCCCCCCAACTCCTCCTTGGATTTCCCTATACCACTTCCCCGCAGCCCCAGGACCTTCTCCGCCCTTGCTTCAGGGCATTTGACTCGGCTTCTGCTGAGTCCCAGCAGCCAGCCACTGCTCTGTCCAGGGTGCTGACAGTCCTCTCTCTTCGAGCTCCTGGAAGTCTCTCCACTTGCTCTGCAGCTCCCTTTTATACCAGGCTCCTGGGCCCTGGTTGGCTGCCACGCAGCCCCTTCCTACTGGCTACCTTTCACACAGCTTCTTCAAGAGCCCTCCTAACCTTTTCCAGGCCACTGAGGGGCAGGCACCCTGTCACAAGATGGTAGAAGAGCTTTTAGCCTTCCACAGAGAAACAAACAATCTCTAGCGAGATTAAAATGTTCTATGAAGCTAAAAGCACAAACACTTAGAAACCTTAAGTCATATATATAAAAGAATCCTTTGAGAAAACTTCCATCACACCCAAGAATTGGAGCTGAAGACACCAAGAGAAACCAAAGCAAAGATATAACCAAACCAACAAACCTGATTCAACTGAAGTGATGCTTTCACTCCCCAAGAAATCTGAAGGTACTGAAACAAATCATCAGTCTCCCAAGAGTGGATGTAGAACTCTCTCTATACAAATTCCCTTAGTTTCTTAATCTTGGGGTAAGTAAAGTAGGTACAACAGCATTTTGAGCATATTCTGCCTTCATTTGACATCATGCAATGGCTGGAGTAAGGAAGTGGCAATGGAGATCAGCACTGCTGCCTCTAGGGCTAAACTCATGAGGAGGGGCAAGGCTTCCTATGCTGATGGACTATAACATTAGAATGCTCTTCCCTTTAATAAATACCACAGTTCCTGTGGCATCCTGTCAGGGAGAAACTAAAGAATTGGGTTTTTTTTCTTTTTAGTTGAGGTTGGTTGGTGGGAAATATTCATTATAATTAGGACTGATGGGTTATTAAGCTTACTTTTCCATTTGTTTGTGGACAAAGTTCTATTTTTTTTAAAGTTTCTGAAGTGTTTTATTTATACTTTGTTAAGCAGAGTCCTTAGGTACCAGCATATAAAATTAAAATTTATTTCTACAAGAACAGGTGAGCAATGATCTCCCATGGTACAACAATTCCTAAGCTTAAATAAGATAAAAGGAGTGGATCCAAGGTAAAATCAGAACTCTAAAAAAGCTGCAACAGAACCTCTGAACATCAGAGGACTTGAGAATAAGAGTCAGTTTCATGAGGCAACTAAGCACAAAAGGCCAAATGGTAAATGAGGCAGCCAACACTATAAAGAGCCAGGAGTGTAGCAAAGAAGGGGAGAGAAAGCAGCAGGTTCGAAGAACTCCAGTAAAACTGCAACTGGTGAAGACCAGGAGAGGTAATGAGAGAGAGTTTTGTCAACCACTTTTCAACCACAAGTACTACAATATGTCCCAATTATGTATTTACCTGGGGTTAACTTCTTTTTTCAGATCTATATTTACCATTTATTTGTATTGGAGAGATATTCTGATTGCATATCTCTTTAGAATATTTTTAAATATTAAACCTCATACTTGATACTTAAATTACATACCCTTGTATTGATTTAAAGTGGGTATGAGAGAAGTCTGTCTTCTGCCTGTGTCAACTTTTAATAAATGAAAATAAAACTATGTTAATTAACTCTTCAGGTAACTCGAAACTGGATTTCACTATTTTATCTTATTGAATTTCTCAATTACAGTTGTTTCAGATTATAGCCACCTTTGCTTAACCTCTAAAAGTCAAGGTCATGTTATTTATATAAAGATAAAAAGTTTAACTGTAGTATGGATATAAGAACAAAGGCTAGTTATATGTGAGAACTATAACAATCCAACCAGGACTACATTATAAAGAAAATACTATATATTTGATGAGACTTTAATCTTTGAGCCAGTGTCATCTTGCAAGTTAATCATCTAGTGAATAGAAAATCTGTCAGTCATGCAGTGAAATAAACTAGTTCCATTAAAACTCAGCTGCTATGGATATTTGGGAGTAAAATTAACCAGCTTCTTGCACCTCAACTAAGTAATAACTAAGTAATAAATAATTTAGAGTATACACTAGTAACAGAAGAATAATATTTACTTTTTCTAAAAGTCTATCTAAGCAGGACTTTTCTCTAAAGTTCTCCAAAGAGGTTCATGAATACTTCTGTACCAATAAGTTATCATATACAAGTTATATTGCAGTTTGTTGTTCAACCTTGGAAACCTAATTCACTTTGAGAAGCACACCATGGTCTTCTGTTTCATTTGTTATTAGTCCAAAATACCTGCATTGCTGTTTTATTTGGTAGGAATGTCAACAGAGCAGACTTGCAGAATGTTAAAACGGTTATAAAATTAAATGGGGGGACGGTGACAAAACCCAGATCAGATGATCATGTTAAGCATTAGAACTTCTGGGGAGGTGGTAATTTCCAGAACACTGTTTTAAATAATCTGCACAAACTCAAAAGCTTGCTAGGATTTTGCAGCATTTCTCACAAATTAAAAATATAGGGCACTGTTTTATTTTTGGAAACCAGTGGGGGAAAATGAAAAAGATACTGTAATAGTGTACAAACTTCCTGAGTAAAATTTGATTTACAATTCATGTTGACAAAACACACACAATGTATGATGAAACATTTTAAATGGTTCTGCATGGGGGAAAAATCATTACTTTTCTTTAGGAAAAAAATAAATTTAGCTATCAAAAGGGTTTCACTCCATTTCATTTCCACTAAGTCAGTTATATAACATCAAGCCCCACTGCCAGTTCCAGATGTTTAAGCTTCATCTAGAGGTTTACCATAGCCATTGTTACAGTATCAGATCACACTTTTAATCATCCACATCCAGCTCTTTTTATTATTATATACAAGCATAGATAGCATCATTCCCCATTCCCAGCTTTGTTGGTGATATAGTTCATGCAGGGAAACAACTTGCTCTATGCAGGAAACACATCTTGACTGCATTGTAATCCCTATTCCCATCATCATCATCCCTTCCAGCGTCAGCTGGGAAATGCAGACATATCATCGTGTATATGCGTGTGCGCGTCCCACCAACATAAATTAGAAAATTCAGATACATCACAATGGATAAAGCGCATCTCCCACCGGTTTGAAATAGACTTGTCCCTCTTTACACCAGTGATTGTGTGTGCGCCCCAACCAATGTGAGATGGAAAACACAGACATGCCCTTGGCTGTGTGTGGCCCGCTCAATCACCAGTGTGAGCTGAGAAATTCAGCCACCTGTGTCTGTGGATGCACACACATCCTAGCCTGGACATGCAGTCACGGCCTGTATATGTGCACGCGCATGTCTGCCTGCCTGTCCCAGCCTGAGCCGGCAAATGCAACCTGGGCCCCATCTCTGCGTGTCTCTGTCCCAGTATGAGCTGATAAAAAATGCATTCATGGCCCCCTCTGTTGTATGCATCATGCAATAAGACGACAATGCATAACTTCAGAGACTCAGTAACCTGGATCCCTGGTACGTTTTTGTTAAAGTCCAGGCAATGAAGCTCCCCGGCTCTTTTCTGCTTTTCCAGTAACATGCATCAGTTATTCCCCATCCAGCTGCAATTCCCGGCCAGTCTGACATCGACTGAGGTGGGGGAGGAGGGCTGCTGCGGCTGCAGCGTCCCCTTAGCTCAGATACACTCTCCTGCTCTCCCTAACCTGAAATGTGCCCCCCAACCCCACATGTACACTCCCAGCCCCTGACCGAGGAACCCCGACGCGCTGTGCGGGCTGCAGCCCCGGGGGCCCCGCTGCCCATTGCAGGCACCCACCTGGTAGCGCGAGGCGGCACGGCGAGCTGGAGTCGCTGCAGCCGGGGGATGCCGGCGCCGGGCTGGATAGGGATGAGTCCAGCTGCAGCTGCGCCCCTCACGCACTGTGGGGACGGGCGGGGTACGGGACCTCCCTCCCTCCCTCGAGCTGTGTGCGGGGGCGGGGGCTCCTCCGCCTCGCCGGGCCGTGCTCGCTGGGCGTCTCTGCCTCCCTTCCTCCCTCCCTGCACTGGGCAGCCGAGAGCCCGGCTGGGCTCCACCAAAACGCGGACGCCTGGAATGCGGCGGCCACGGAGCGGGATTCAGAGCCAAGCCCTGGCTTCACCCTGCCCCGCTGGCGGGAGGCGCGGCAAATGCGGTGACCCTGCCTCGCGCCCGCAGCCCGGCGGCGGCGGGGGAGGCGCGCGCCGGCCACACAAGGAGGAGTCACTGTCAGCCGAGCCGCAGCAGCAGCAGCAGGGACCGGCCCTGGCAGCCAGGCCTGGCGGCGGGCGCGTGCTAGGGGTTTCGCGGGCTGAGGCACAGCAAGGCTCCCTCCTGCCCCCACCCAATGAGTAACTAGGCCGGCTCCGCGCCCGCCCAGGTGGTGCAGTATAGGAGCTGTTCCCGCAGGGTTGCGGGGTAATGGCGGTAACCACAACTGTCAGAGCGCTTTAACTCCCCACTCTTGCCAGGGGTTTATACCTATGTAGCACATTCCCCGTCAGCCACAGCTAGCCCCTTTCAAAGCACCTTTCCACTGCTGTAACCGCCTCCCCACATTGGGGTTGTGCCTCTTCAGCTGTAGCTGGGTAGTTACAGCAATACAACTTCCGGCAGACAAGGCCTGATCCTAGTTAGATCCACCAAGGCAGACTAGACCACAGCAGCCACAGAGTCCTTTCAAGTGAATGAGGCTCAACACAGATACTGGGGTCTATCACAGGGATTCAGTTACAGGACATGGGTCTAAATAAAAACAAATATAAGAGCAACCACCTAGGAGGACGTGTCCTTCCACCTTTGGCTGTCTTCTTGGTGTTCCATTAACAGGTGTGTAGCTCACATTTTCACTCCTGATCTCCTTCAGCTTTCATTTATTTTTAATTCGGTAGCTCTTAGTCCCTCTCTAATAGCTGGTCCATGGAAGAGGATACACATCTACAACTGCTAAGAGTAACAGGAGTTACTCCTTTAGATCAAGTGGCAGAAATTCATTCTCGGTGCTCTAGGTCCTTGGTTCAAACTCCCCTGTCACTCATTGGTCAATTATAGATCCATCTCTGAAAACATGAGATTAGAGTGACTCAGCTGGGAAAGACACCAGCTAGACTCAGAAGTAACCCTAACACTTTTACCTCCAGCGTGGTCCTTAGGCAATTTGTGTTGTCATGTGGAAGATAATGGACTGTAACCTCAAATATTTGGGTTTACTTACCCCAGGTACCCCAATCCTTCTCTTGTAGCCTGCTTCAGTGGGTCATCAGCGTAACTCCCTGGCTCCTGTGCTATTTTCCAAGTAGTTCAAAGTCACCGACCTATACATTCGGGTTCCTCCATCCTTATCTGTAAACCACACTCTGGTTGTCCCATGCTCTGCTGTCTGGCTCAATGGAACAGTGCAGGCAGCATGCACTTTAATCTGACTACCTCCATGAGGAAACCTGGAGAGCAAGAGGCAGCTGTGGACAAGTTCCAGAAGGGCAGGGAGCCAGAAAACAAAATTCTAGGCTGTAGCAAAATGGCAAATTCTGTATAAAAATTGTTGAATTATGCATCTTAGAAAATTGCCACATTCCATAACTGAGAACCATTGAAGGCTTCAGGGCTCTGTTTGAAATGAATGGAGCAAGTTATACCTCTTAAAACTTGTTTCAGGCTATCTACACTCTCAGGTGGGCTGTACTGCATTGGTTTACAAAATTCTGTTCACATTTGCTGTTATCTCTGCAACTATAAGAGACACAGAGATAGCTTTTTCTTTTGTTTTTTAATTAAAGCTCAGATTCTGCAGCATAATGGTGCTGCAAGGGGTGAATTTCACTGCATATTCCATGGTTGTGGGCCCTGACTATTTTCCTATTCCAGCAGACCCTAGGAAAGTCTCCTTCACCCAGTCCCTGGAGTGCTCCTTCTGAGATGGACTTCTCAGGACCTGTTCTTTAGTTCCTTAGTTGAACGTGCAAGTCTCATTTTGAATTCAAGTGAAGAAAGTCAATGAAATAATCAACACAAATATTTTTGTTCTATTTTCTCTTTTCAACATTTGAGGTTGGAGGAATGTTAAGCAGGATTGTTGGGGTTTTTAGAAGGGGGGGAAGGGAAGTTAATTAAAGAAAGTGAAGAATACTCAGGCAGCACTCTTGATTGGTCATAATTAGGAAAGTAATTTTGTCATGTAAAACGTAAGAAAAACCACAGATAAGCTATGGCAAATGTGGATAAAGGAATGGACTTATTCATCTAATTTTTCCCCTAGCAGGAATGAGTGTGGAGGCAGTGAGATATGGGACCAGCAGCACCATTTCTAATTCTCCCCACTGCCATTTCTGGTCCCAAAAAGGGAACTAGTGGTGCAAAGAAACGAAAGCAAACTGTATTGTAAATTGGCTGAATTACAACCTTCCCTTTGAACACTGACTTTTCTAATGATCTTGAAATCAGACTCTTGGGAGCTGTTCTGCGCACAGCCTTTGTACAGATCTAGCTATGCCAAAAGGTAAACAAAAATAAACATGGAGAAGGGTATAACTCCTCATTTTTGTAAAAATGTAGTTATTAACATCTTGTGATCAAGTAAGTATATAAAATAAGGCACGCACGTGCACACACACACACCCCTCAGACTTAGCGTACATCTACACTGCAATGTAAGCCCATGGTTCAAACTCAGGTTCAATCTAATCCCTCTTCTATCTACGCATAAATTGCACTAATCCAGGGCTCAGACCCAGGGTCCCAGGACTCCAAGCGCATGAAAGGTCTGAGCCTAAGTCAAGCCAGGACTCAGGCTTCAGGCCCTAATTGCTTTGTAATGTAGATGTAGCCCAACTAGACTCGTGGTCTGGAAGTACACCCACAATTATCCCACAATCCCTTTGTCCTTTGGACAATCAAATTTGGTGGACAGTTAAGTTTTCCTCACACTGGATCACAAACAAAAGACTAGAATGGCCACATTTTAAAAGGGTGCTAGGAAGTCTGGGACTCAGGACTCAGTGGTTGGACTCAGGCACATATAACACAGTATAGATGCTGAAGCCCCAGGTTGGGGCCCAGGACTCAACAATTTCTAATCTGGGGTTACAAATGAGTGTAGACAATCAAGCCCTAGGTTAACAAAAGCCGGGTCTGCTAATTCAAGTTCTACTAATCCTGGACTTACATTGCAGTGTAGACATACCCTTTTGTCTACACAACATTTTTGTACTGATGCAACCCCTAGGGTGGATGCAGTTATACCAACATTATCAGTTTATGTATGGCTTATTTCAGAGAACGATATAAATATTTTCTATCAGTATAACTGCATCCCCAGTAGGAGGGTACACCAATTTAACTATATCAGTTTAGAAATCAAGGTAGTTTAGAAACTAATGTAGTTAAATCTGCACAAAAACTAGTTACAGACCAGCCTTAAACAACCTCAAACTACTTGAAAAATCTATCTGATGGTTGCCTATAAGGATGTATTTTTACTGAAGATTGCAGCTTATAATTCAAGACACCAACTGCAAAGGTTTAAATATATTGTCTATATTCTTATCTCAAGATTCTAACATCTGAAATAAGGAAAACTATACTCTCTGTATTGTCCATACAAGAATATGGCTTGAGTCTATAGAGAGTCTGAAATAACAGTTCTAAGAAAAGGGTCAATTTCTCCCATTCCTCTCAAATTTAAAATGAAAACTTCAATGGCAACATTATTAACTCTTCATTTGCTGATCACTTTAGTAGAAATATTGAGTTATACTGGGATTGTGGACTGAATTTAAGTAGGTTACTGTCAGGATATGTCTTCACTGAGGAGGCAAATTTGCCGCTGTCAGATCGATCTATCCGGATTGATTGAGCTGTCAGTGAAGACCCGCTCAATCGATCCGGAAGTCGACTTGTTAAAACCACCCCCTCAAGTGGTGTAGTGCAGCGCAGTGGAGATGCCGCGCACAATGGAAGTTAAGAAATCGATGGGATTTATGCTAGCTACTCTGAGTACCTTGCGTAACTGGTTGACTGCCGCTGAATTTTAAGGTAAGTGTAGACCAGGCCTCACTCCATAATCCAACACAACCTTATCCCAATCTCATCCATCATCATTTTAGGAAACCATGTGTTCCTAAGTAACCTAAACTTATACAGGAAAATTAACTAGTCTCAAAACATAGCTAAAGGACAAAATAGTTTCCATTAATATTTAAGATTTGATTTCATATTTAGAGGCATGTTTTCCAAAGCATAGCTGTAAAATATAATTTAATTGTCCATGCAAAGACAGTATCAGCATGGGTAGACCATAGGATAATGTTATCTGTTGATGGAAGCAGTCGTCTGAAGAGCAAAATTAAAAGTGAGCCCTGGGATGCCCTCCTATTTTCCATTCTTTGTCTCCCCTCATTGCAGCCACCCTATCTTAGCTGTAGCTCACTCCATACTTCAGTGAGAAGGAAAGTTTGTGGCAGTCTTGAGTAAAGCGCTTGCTTCTCATCCACATGCTAGGGACCAAACATATATATGGATGGTTGAAGTATTTTACTCTGTAGTACTTTCTGATATGCTACAAATGATATATATCCTAAAACTGAGATTCTGTGCTTTTTGCCTCTGGTGTTATCCATTGTATTTTCTTTTGGTTTATATCTTTGTTTGGTATCCATTTCCCCTTATGTGAAATAGAGTCAAGCCCCAGGTTGTTAGAGACAGGCTTTTACTGGAGGTTTTGCTCCTTTTACAGCATTGAGTGAATAATTCAAGATATGCAACACTGTGAGGTCACAGCAGTAGTAATGATTCTGAGATGTTGAAAGGATGAAGAAAAGCAGAAAATAGAGCATAAAGTGGCCAATGATTTCAGCAGAGCCAGAATTCAGGAAACTGAATCACAGCAAACTAACTGGTAGAACCTGATCGCCCAGATTCTTTGCTTCACCCTGTATCTGCCGGGCACAAGATGGGGAAGGAGGGACACAAAAGAATTGTTTGTAGTTCTGTGCATCTAGGGCCAGTTCTATGCCAGCCTCTTGTTGTTTGGGCAGCCTTGCTTCTGCTCTTAAAGTACATATGCTGGTTCTGGCCCCAAAGAGGCCATCTGTCATCAGACTCCTCCATTCTAGCTGGGGAGAGCCGACTGGTTTCCAGCCCCTCTGGGCCAGATCTCAATAGACAGAAGGTGTTATTTCTGAAATTCCAGAATCCACTTTATTCTGCATTGCACTGTAGATGGAAATCCATTGAGGTTGCCCTAAAGCCTTTCTGAAACACATAATTGTCTTTTTGTCAATATCATCTTACTATAAGCACTATCTGAAAACACTGGATACCTTAAAAAACAACAAGAGTCCTGTAGCACCTTAAAGACTAACAAATTTCTGTGGGCATAAGCTTTTGTGGGCTGCAACCCACTTCGTCAGATCCATGAAATGGAAATCACAGATAGGAGGTATATATATACATCCAAGGGTAAGAAACAACAATGGGGAGAGCAAGTGCTAACAAAGTCAATTCAGTTAGGGTAGATGAGGCCTATTCACAACCGTTGATTAGAAGGGAGAATGTGTGAACAATGACAATTACTTCTGGTAATGAGATAACCATTCCAAGTCCCTATTCAGACCCAGTCTAATAGTGTCAAATTTGCATATAAGTTCCAACTCTGAAGTTTCTCGCTGAACTCTGTTTTTGAAGTTTTTTCGTTGTTTTTGCTGTATACAGACTAACACTTTGGAACTGGATACCTTCACATTCTCTATAAACTAATTGTTTTGATGTCCAACACCGAATTTCCCCAAAATCTTCTTAATAAAGGGAATCTATCCCATGAGCCATTTCCTTAGGTGGCCTAAAGCTCTTCTTAGGCCCCCAAAAAGGGATTAATGGGCCTCAAAATCAGATCTTTGGAGATAGAACTAGGACTTACCTTGTCCCTTCTAATACTTGTACCCTCTAGATCTCAGGTTCTGAAAGAATGTTTGAAGCTGTGCCTGCCCTTGTAAAAAATGACTGTCATCACTAAGGCTTACCCTGTTTGGCAGAAATTAGAGAAGATTTATTCTAAGATCTAAAATCTCTAGGGATTGCTTTAAGGACTTACAAAGAACTTGCTTCAAGAGAAGGAAAGAGCAATGAAACAACTTGACTGGAAAGACACTTAACCTCAACCTGAGCCAGTGGTCTCTTCTAGGAAACACATTATTTGCAATAGTTGCAGCCTCATACACAGAGTTACTTAAATGAAATAATCTACCCACTTTTTACCTTTCTAGAGGAATGCTTATGGGTTCCTAGATCATCTAGGAATTTGCTGAACCTCAGGAGAGCTCAAAGCATGAGACATTCTTATATCCTTAAAGTCGCTTCAAAATGCTTGTCTAAGGCAGGATCAATGTTCCTTAGTGCTAGGGTCTGAAAGGGAGGCATTATTCTTTCAGAAAGCAGCACATTTCTTGAAGCGGGATGGAAACAGTGAGTCAAACAAGGAGCTTGAATTCCATGATTCTGCTTTATCTTTGGGTAGTTTGTAGGAGCTTCAAGAAGGATCTGGAGTAGAAAAATTGAAAGATTTAAGAGAAGCCAAACACATCTTGCCCTAATAGTTGATAGAAAAGTCTTAACTTCAACATTTATTTATTATCCTATCCCAAAGCAGATTTACCTGAAAGTACAAGCAAAACATCTGTAAAAAAATACCATTAGATCATTCACAGTTCCAAAAGTTCCTTTTAATCTGTCTTTTTTCATTCTTGACTGTGTCCAGTAAATCCTGATGAGAATTTTCTGCTGGTTAAGTTTGACTCTGAGATCATGCTCATGTAGATTTATTCATGTTTTCACATAGCCATTTCTGCTATGAATATGCTGTACTATGTCTGTATTCCAAGCATTTCTTATATCCTCTGTTGAGCATTTCAAGGGCATTAAAAGGAAGCAGTATGGATACTGTTTCAGATATTAGCAAGAATGCACAAACAAGGGTTCCCAAATTCTTTCACAGGCTGGTCCACATCTTAGTAGAACAATTGCCTCATGTACCATTTAATTTCTCATTCACTATCACACAGATCACCTTCCATCCCCACCACAATTACATATCATTATAAGTTGTAAGTATTATTTTACTTTTTTCTCCCTAAGGTAACAGATTCTTTGAGCTGTGAGAATGACACATATACCAGTCTTCAAAGACTAGATAAATGTATGACTCTTACATATTCATTGTAGCCAGATATTTTTGAGATTCTATTTTGGAAGATGGGTTCAGGTCACCACAGTTTCAAGGAAAGATGAACCAATATTCAGTTTTCCTTCTAGTTCTGGCAAGCTTTATAGTCACAAATGGCAGTATTTCTCATACGCTACCCTCATTTTATCCAATCTATTCCATTAATCTTCCATTTGATTTAATTTAATAGGTTCCAAATTATCTATGATTTTGTTATTTAGAGCTCTGATTTAATATTCAGATTTATCAGGTTTTTCAGAATCCATTTGAATTTCCATAGAAGAAAGAACTATGCTATTTAACAATGGCAGTGTATTTATACTTGTAACCACTTTAGTAGTCATCCTGAAATATTTCTAAATTCTTCTATTTTGTTGAATGTTCACAGTATTGTTTTGTTTATTTAATTAATTAATTAATTACCAGCAATGATATTTACATTGATACTTTAGGCATCTTCTCGCCGACTTGTATGTTTGTTTTTATTGTTTATGACAATCATCAAATGTTACATTATTAGATCCAACAAATACTGGGGCACTGGTAATCCTATTGAGTTGAAAAGGTTGTATGGTATATTTAAAATGATCTTCTGTATTATTAAATGTAATTGGTTTCACATCTTCCGCTCTTTTGGTTTAAATATACTACTACAACTTCTGCATTTGTTAAGACAGGAGTATGCAAAAATTCTCTGGTTCACACCAGTTTATAAATTAAACAACATGTTTTCCAGTTTAGCTGTTTTAATATAAAATCCATAAAATGCTGGGTTTTCAATACATAGTTCAAGTCAAATGTTACCATCTACAAAATAAATGGTTTATACATATTGAAATGTAATTTTCCAGCTCTGATTAATGACATTTATACTGCACCAAGGCCAGAACGGTGGTCTCCCTTCCACACACAGCTGCTTTGGGGTATGATGCAGCTTCCCTTTAAAACATTTATAACTGCAGTGTAGGAAGGAGCAGTTAAATACTAGGTTTGACTGACTTTTATATCCATATAATTCTCTACAATTAAGTAAATTGATCCCTGATTTCCTTTCTTTCTGTCTTCCATTGCACTAGTGATCAGAACTCAAGACATTTGGAATTATTTTATTTTTTAAAATGTATTAAGATATCAAGCTGATTTACAGAAGACTTGAATCTAGTTTGTAACTTGAGCTACTGCTGATGCATTTGTCCCTGCCAAAATTTGAGGTTATGAACATGACATTTGATCTATCTGTACTGTAAGTTGTCCCAATGTACTAAATATAACCAAGGCTGGGGGATGGGACTAGTGTTCACTGTAGAAGGAACAAAAATCTTCACAAAGTAAGGATCTGAGGAAAGAAGTTTTACTATGCCTGACAACATAAACAGTTCCCTAGTTCAGATATACTATAGCATCCACAAAAGGTGATGCCATAATTTTTAATGATGCACATATGAAAAGCACACTGTACAAGATTTCATGATTTGTAAGTTAGCTCAAAAATGAAACAGGAAAAGAGAGAATGGAAAAGATGTCAAAGAATAGAGCCTGAATTTACTGAAGGCTCTGAGTCATAAATCTGGGTGGTTTGCCAATGTCAGGATCCATCCCAAATGATTTTTCAATAAATAAATTCAGCCCAACAGAATTTGATTCCAAAAGAACACTACCCCTTCTCTCTCATTTCCTTTAATTTTTTCTACCCTAGGACAGGTGATTTGTTCCTTCCCTACCACTCCTGCATTTCCCATGACCCGAACTGACTCTTTCTGAGGAAGCATCTCATGTCTCTGACTGATAAAAGATACTGATTAGATTGCCCCAGACAAGCAGACAAACAACTGACAGACACATGGGATAGGCTTAAATGGAATGCCACAACTTTATTAATTATACCTTGGGGAGGGGCAGTACATTGCCTGCCTCAGGTCTCAGATAGCAGGCAGGGCCTTTACCATGAACCACACAATAACTCAGGGTAGACCCTCCTCTTACCCTCACATAAGACATTTAGATATTTGGGCTTCAGTAGGAGCCTCATGGGTCTCAGAGACTGGGTCTGAACATCTACACCACTATTTTAACCCCCAGTCTGCATCCCGCAAGTCTGAGACAATTGACCTGGGCTCTGAGACTTGGTGCCACGGTACATCTACAATGAAATAAAAAACCCCCACAACACGGCCACAACTGGCCTGGGTCAACTGACTCAAGCTTGCAGGCCTTGGGCTGCCGGGCTATAAAATTGCAGTGTAGGTGTTTGGGTTTGGGCTGGAGTGTGGGCTCTGAGACCCCACGAGGGGTGGTCTCAAAGCCTAGGCTCCAGCCCAAGCCCACACATCTACACCACAATTTTATAGCCCAGCAGCACAAGCCCAAGTCAGCTGAACCAGGGTCCGAGACTCACTGCTGCAGTATGAACATACCCAAAAGAGGCTTATGCAAAGTTCTGCTTTAGCTCAACTAGGCATTGGGGATGGAGAGTGAAGGGATGCACACAGCAGCCAGATACCCCCATCTCCCTTTACCCAGCCAATGGTTAAGTAGAGAACTGCAGGGGAGGAGAGAAGGGCTCCCCTTTCTGCTGCACATGCATTTGGACTTCTCTCATTCCCTGCTGTCCAGTCAAAGTTCCTCCCCACTAAAGGCTGTGAGAGGACATTGTCTCCATTTTTTCTTCTACCTCTTCTGTACCTCTTTTTAGTTTCCATATTTCCTTCCCTCCTCCTGTTTCTCTCCCTCTCTTGGTCACCTTGGTCCTCTTCTGTCTCATTAAGCTCTTGTCTCCCTCATCTAGTTCTTGCTCACTGGTTCATCCCAGTCCCTCTATATTGCTATTTAGTCTATTGAGACTGCTGCCAAGAAATTTAAGAGTACTTTTTTATGCATGTCTTATGTAACAAGGTCTCATTCCAGATGGGAGTAGAATAATTTTTTTAAAGTAATTTACTCAAATTATTCTGTTGTGAGTTACAAGAAGCCATTCTGGACATTCCAAAAAGCACAGAAACTGGCAAAACCCTACTTAATTGTTATCATCTGTGGATATTCTTGCAAATCAAACAGTTAATTTGCTACTATTGTAGCAGAGATATTCCCCACAAACGAGTCAACTAAGTTCATTCATTTACATAGCTGACAGACTTTCACAAGCAAAGAAAGATGAGCTCTATTTAAAGTGAAATAAAATAAGCTACTTGGATATGAACTGCAAAGGAGGTAAATATATATTATATATATATATATATATATGGAATAGCTACAAGTGAATCTTTATTACGCATTTAAAATACTGTGGAAACTGTTCTGGATTTTCAAATATAATGTCACTTGTGAAGTGACTAGTATGAGTGCACAGCTTGAGTACCAGTGACCTCTGCTGGAGTGATGATGGAGCACCTTACAGTAATGTAGTTTCACTATAGTGGAAGCTGAAGTTCAAATTCCATTATAACTTTTTTCAACCCTTCCTCACTTTCCAAAAAGTTTACCTTCCACATGAAAATTTATTGTACCCAACTATGAACATTTTTTGAAAGTTTGAACAGAATCTTTGATAAGATTTTAAAAAAAGGTTTTATGGATGAAGTTAACAAGTTTAGAAAATAACTAATATGCCATATATTGTTTTCTGTAACAATTTAAATAAATACATTGAATTAAATGTGAATTGGTCAAATATGCACCACATTATGCATGTATCCAGCTGTCCACCTCATGAACATTTATGCGATTTTTCTTATTTGAGTTTATTTAATAAGGGCTCAATTCTGCACCACTGACATTAAGGGAAGTTTTGCAATTTACTTCAATGGGAGCAGAAACAGGCCTCAGATGTTATTTCAGCACAACTTCACTTTTCTCAGAAAGTATATTTTTGGTGTATTTTAAAGGGCACACCTACCCTTGCACCTGCTGGACAGAAGTTGTTACATTGTATCTTGAAAGTATGGATATTTATGACTTAAATGGAAAAGCATCCAGTACAACAATTTTTTTTAAAACAAAACCTATCATGTTAATATTTTAGTAATCATCTAAATGTGCAGTTTCATGGACGTGAGTAAACGAAACATTAAAATAGATTAAAAACTTATTACTTCATAAAATTACTTTTCTAAGATTATTGGAGATTTGACTTTTAGACTTTTTATTAGGCCAGTGTTCATTGTTTTCTGACAATACTACTGAAAAATAAACATGTTTTCCCATAAATCCATACTAAAAAAAATAAACCCAATAAGAGTAATTTTACAGGCAAACACACTCCTTGGAGTGAGATCACTGTGATTGCTAAAAGGACTATTAGCTGATGCTTAAAGCACATCCAAGACATCCAGCTCCCGTGTAACTTACAATGCCTTTGTTCCTCATATACATAATTACATTTTAATGTATGCATTGTATTAATAAGGCAGAAACTCTGATGTGGTTACCTAAATCTACAAAAAATGTATAGTAAACAATATTGCATGAATGAACTTAATGAAATGAAAAGTTTATTACACAGATATGAAAATGAATTTGTTGGTAACATTCCAAATATGCTCATTATGGAAGCCTTGCAGAATTAGATCTAAATTAGACTAGATTATATTAGCCTTATTTGCAGAGTGTGGTGGATTTCACTTAAATCCTTCTCAAATTTGAGTGGTCAAGTAGGCCAAGGTACAAAATATTATTCAGTCCTATGTACATGGGAAGAAACTTTCCTTTGATTTTATATTTTAAATTATACATTTTGGAAATATATTTCAACATATTTGAACAAAGTAGCTTGTTAATTTTTCTTTTATTTCTGGGGCTATTAAAAAACAATGCTATCAACTAAGTATTCAGCATTCATCAGAATTCACTGCTTTTTAAGTGAAAAACAGTACAAAATTTTATCTTCAGTTTTCATGGACTTTCTCATCCTCCCCAGAGAGGCCATAATAGCAAAATTTCTTCCCATGTACATTATGTTCAACTAGCATTTTAATATTTAGAAATGTCTTTTTTTACATAACAGCTTCCCATTCCCTACTCCACCCTCAGGCTTTTGTTTGCATAATAAGGGCTTTAAAATGAAAGCAGTGAAATGTACATAAGATTCAGCCAGTGAATGCTATACAGAGAATTCTTTGCATTCCAAATTGCATGTAGCAGAAAGCAGAATTATGGAATATGTTGTTTCCATCGGTATTTATTTAAATCCTTCCCGTTTGATAAACAGAAGACTGTTCTGCTTGTCAAGCAACAATGGCTCAATAAAAGATAAAATTACACTTTCTACTTAACATATGTTAGTATAATTTATAGTACCTGTATTGCCTGATATTCGAAAGAAGCTGAACACCCGCTATCCCCCACCTGCACTTTGTCAAAGGGAGTTTTGGCTGCTCTGCACTTCAGAAAGTCAGGTCCCTTACATATAAATATACTACATTTTAGTAGCGAGCATTAATGCCGTGTTATGCTTGAGAACTACAACATGCAAAACACAGGAAATTAAAAAATGTAAAGTGTCTCAATGTTAACTCTGCTTCATTGCATATCCTATCTATTTTATGATGTATATCAAACTTCTTGTACTTAATTTTTGTTTTAATATAATAGAAAGCTAAAAAGTAAAAAAATCTAAAGCTATTTGGTCTGAAGAATCTGCCAACTTTGACAGCTAAAAGTTGACAAAGTAATGGAGAACTGTTGTTCTCTGAGATGTGTTGCTCATGTCCATTCCATTGTAGGTGTGTGCACACCCCATGCAGAGTTACCAGAATTTTTTTCCCTTTAGCAGTACCCGTAGGACTGGATTCGGTGCCCCCTGGAGTCCCGCACACATGCCACGGTATATTAGGCCCACCAGCCCTATGCCCCTTCAGTTCCTTCTTGCCATCAACTCTAACAGCGGGGACCGGGGGTGGCTCATGGAATGGACATGAGCAACACATTTCAAAGAACAACAGTTACAAGGTGAGTAACCGTCTTTTTTTCTTCGAGTGCTTGCTCATGTCGATTTCATTGTAAGTGATTCACAACCAGTACCTTGGAGGCAGGTTCAGAGTTCATAGATGGATTGACCATAGCACCGCTCTGCCGAAGCTGGCATCATCCCTTGCCTGCTGAACAATGGCGGAGTGGGACGTAAAGGTGTGTACCAACAACCAAGTAGCGGCTTTGCATATGTCCTGAATAGGCACTCACGCTAGGAATGCCGCAGAAGAGGCCTGCGCTCTAGTAGAGTGAGCTGTGACATTTCCCGGAAGGGGAATCTTTGCCTGCTCATAGCAGAACCTTATGAAGGAGATAATCCAAGAGGAGATCTGCTGCGACGAGACAGGTAAGCCCTTCATCCTGTTGGCCAAGGCTACAAACAGCTGCGTGGACTTATGAAACAGTTTTGTTCTTTCTATGTAAAAAGCCTCTATGTACATCCAACATGTGCCACCTTTGCTCCTCCCTCTGAAGCATGCAGCTTTGGGAAAAATAGCGGCAGGAAGATATCCTGGCTGGCATGGAATTGTGACACCACCTTGGGCAAGAAGTCAGGGTGGAGCCTCAGCTGGACCTTGTGCTTATAAAAAAAAACTTGTAAGGCGGTCCGAGGGAAGTGCTCTGATCTCAGATACCCTCCTAGCCGAGGTGATGGTAACTAGGAAGGCTACCTTCCACAACAGCAGCAAAAGGGAGCAGGTAGCCAAAGACTAGAACGGTGCCCCCATGAGCCTGGAGAGGACTAGTTTTAGGTCCCAGGGGAGTAACGGATCCCTACCTGAGTGTAGAGTCTCCCTATACCCTTCAGGAACCTAACCGCCATGATGTAAAAGAAGACTGACCTCCCTTGAATCGGAGGATGGAAGGCTGAAATAGCAGCCAGATGCACTTTCAACAAGGTAGTGGCTAGGCCATGGAGTTTAAGGTGCAGCAGGTAATCTAGCACCATCTGGATTGATGCTTGGTGGGGTGTGACCACCTGGGCCGCAGCCCAGCATGTGAACCACTTCCACTTGGCTAAATATGATGCCCTGGTGGAAGATTTCCTACTACCCATTAGTATAGCCTGCACCTGAGACAAGCAAGCCCGTTCTTCTAGCTAAGCCACTCAGCCTCTACGCCATCAGGTGCAGGGACTCCAAGTCTGGATGCAGAAGTCGCTCCCAATCCTAGAGGAGTAGGTTGTGCCAGCGTGGTAGCTCCAGTGGGGAGCAATGGACAGTTCCAGGAGCGTTGTGAACCAGTGTTGCCTCAGCCATGTGGGTGCTATAAGTATAAAATTCGCCCTGTCTCTTTTGATCTTTAACAGGACCCTGTGATCCACGGAATGGGAGGGAAGGCATACAGAAGTCTCCCCGACCATGAAAGTAAGAAGGCGTCCAACAGGGCCCCCTCATCGAGCCCACGAAGGCAGCAGAATTGGCTGCACTTCTTGTTGACCTTGGAGGTGAAGAGATCCACTTGGGGAAACGCCAACCTCCAGAAAATCATGTCGGCTATTGATGGGTGGAGAGACCACTTTTGGCAAGGTAAGAAGGTCTTGCTGAGTCGGTCCGCTGTGGCGTTCTTGATACCAGGGAGGTGTAAAGCCACCAGGTGAGTATCGTGGCTTATCCCTAGGTTCCACAGACTCACCGTCTCCTAACACAGGTCTGGGGAGCGGGCCCCACCCTGTCTGTTGATATAATACATTGCGGCGGTGTTGTCCCCTCAAAAAGGGAAGGAACACTCCGCATGCCAGATGGATTGCCCTGAGCTCCCTGATGTTTATGGCAGCCCTTGGTCCTCCCTCGACCAGGTCCCTTGGATTCTGTGGCCCAAGCTGACATGCGCCCTCCACCCAAGTCTGAGGCATCTGAAACCAGAGCCATCGAGGGCCGCAACTCTGCAAAGGGCATCCCCTCCATCACCGCCCGGGGTTCCAACCACCAACCCAGGGAGGCTAGGACTTGCGTGGGCACCATAACCACTCTGTCCAAGGGGTGCCTGCTCAGGTCATATGCATAGCTGGAGCAGCCTGAGTTTCAGGCATGGTGATGCAGCACATAGGTGCACGCTGCCATATAGCCCAGCAACTGCAGACAAATCTGTGCTGTCATAAGTGGAGAGGCCCTTAGGTCCCTGATTAGGTTGGACATGGCATCAAGCAGTGCCTGTGGCAGAAATGCCCTGGCCCGCGTCGAATCGACAACAGCCCCAATAAATTCTATTCTCTGCACTGGCGTCAAAGTGGATTTTTGTTCGTTCACCAACAGGCACAGACAGTGGCAGGTGGCCCAAACTAAGTCCAGACTGGTTGGAACCTGGGTCCGTGACGTGCCCGATTAACCAGTCATTGAGATACGGGTAAATCTGCACCCCTCAGCACCTGAGATACGCGGCCACCACCACCATGCATTTTGGGGCTGACAACAGGCCGAAGGGGAGGGCCGTAAACTGGTAGTGGGACCCTTCCACCATGAACCGGAGGAACTGCCTGTGTCCCGGGAATATGAAGATATGAAAATATGCATCCTTCAGATTGAGGGCAGCATATCAGTCTCCTGGATCCAATGAGGGAATGATGGAGTCTAGGGAAACATGCAGAACTTCAGCCTTTTGATGTACCTGTCTAGGCCCCGCAGGTCCAAAATGGGCCTGAGTCCCCCTTTTGCCTTGGGAATGAGGAAATAATGGGAATAGAAGCCCTTTCCTCTCATGTCCGGTGGAACTTCCTCCACAGCTCCCAGTGTAATGAGGTTCTTCACCTCCTGCATGAGGAGTTGCTCATGAGAGAGGTCCCTGAAGAAGGCCGGGGAAGTGTGTGGAGGGGTGGGGGGGAGAGACTTGCAGGGTATAACCCGTTGCAATGGTACCCAAGACCCAACAATCCAATGTTATATGGGCCCATGCCAGGAGGAATGGGGCAAGTCAGTTTAGGAATAACAGGGACATAGGATCCTGATGCAAGACTGGAAGGCTGTCCTCGGGCACACCATCAAAACGATTGGCGCTGTCCGCCCAAGCGTCAGGAGGGCGCTGGCTGGTTAGCTGAGGAAGGCAGCGCCGCCTAAAGCTTCTGTCTCTATCCCCCCTTCTGTTGGTCCCAAAGCGCTGAGCCTGGAACCTAGGCTACTGCTGTGGGTGGAACTGCCTTCTCACAGCCTGGGGCGTGTAAAGGCCCAATGAGCGCAACGTAGCCCTTAACTCTTTTAGTCCATGAAGCTCGGTGTCAGTCTGATCCGAGGCAAGTGCACTTCCATCGAACGGTAGGTGCTGGATGAACTGTTGCACCTCCTAGGACAGACCAGATGACTGCAGCCACAAGCACCAGCGCATGGAGATCACAGAGACCATGGACCTTGCAGCTGAGTCAACCGCATCTGAGTCTGCCTGTAAGGTGGCCCTGGCCACCTTCTTGCCTTCCTCCAAGATGGTGGAGAAGTCTGGTGCCTGCTCCTGGGACAGATCCTCTCTGAAATGTTTGAGGGAGTCCCAGAGGTTATAGTTATACCTCCCTATCAGCACTTGCTGGTAGCAATACGGAATTGCAGGCTGGCAGTAGAATAAATCTTCCTCCCAAACAGATCCAGCTTTTTATTGTCTTTATTTTTGGGAGTTGTGCCGGGCTGCCCCTATCTGTCCCATTCATTGGCAGCTGCCACTACCAGGGAGCTTGGTGCAGGGTATGTAAATAAGTATTCAGACCCCTTTGCAGAGACGTAATACTTCTTCTCCACTCTCTTAGAGGTTGGAGGCAGAGAGGATGGCGTTTGCCACAGGATCTTAACCAATTTAAAGACCTCTTCATGGGCCGGCAGGGCGACCTGGGCCGGTGCTGCCACTGCCAGCACATTGAAGAGGTTGTCTGATGGTTCCTGCAGCTCGTCCGCTTCCAACCCCAGGTTCGAGGCCACCCTCTTAAGGAGCTCCTAGTGGGCTCGAAAGTTGTTTAAGGGAGCTGAAGGTCCCACTGTAACTGCCTTGTCTGGGCAGGAGGAAGATGACTGTCCTGATGCTGGAGGTGGCGACGCTTCCCCTGGGGGACCGCTACAGATGTCCCTTTCAGCAGGTCCGATTCCACCTCTGAAGTGGAGCTGCGGATCTCTGCCAGGGGTGCAGGAGCTGTAGATTATTTCCCTGAAGAAATAAGGGAATAGAGCCCTGTAACCATAGGGAATCCCCAAGGATTCCAGTATGGCCATTGAGCCGGCCACTGGCCCTGAGGCCAACCTGTAGCAGGCAGACAGGGACCGTGCTCCTGACCCCCAGGTCGATGGGGCTGACCAGGGTGGGCTGCTGGAATTCTATCTTCCCCGAAGTAGCAGGACAAACTCCCTGGTAACCAACGGTGACCTGTGCTCGACTCCTTTCCCATCAGGCAGTGCTGTGGAGAACGGGAGTGGTATCTGGCCTCCCAATCTTGCTGGTGTTCCAACGATCGCTGCCTTGGAGATGAGGAGCGTGATGCCGGTGACTGGTGGCACCGCTACCTAGACCCGCGCCTGGTTGGCGGGGAATTCCGGTGGGAGGAGGAGAAGGAACAGTGCCGTGCCACAGGGGATTATCTTGGTGCCGAGGATCGATAATAGGCAAATGCCCTGTTGCCAGCAACTGGGTTCTGCGCCGTATCCGCATGGGCGAACTCATTAGTGCCAGGGATAGGGATCAGCGCCGGCTCCCCAATGGTGAGCGCTTGCTTGATCTGAAGCGAAATCAGTGCCGCCCTGCTGGAGCTGAAGTCTTTGGTGCCAGCAACCGAGAGCGGTGTTGTGCTGATGCCCCTGAACTCCTCCAGTACCGGCACTCTGCCTCCAGTGAACTTGGTGACAGGGAGCATGCCCTCGGGAATCATGCTTCAAGGGTGGCAATCTTCTCCGCGGTGACCTGGCTCGTGGAGAGGCATGTCAGGGCTCTGGAGAGCGGTGCAGCCTCTGGGGAGGTCCCATCGGAGGTTTCCCCTTCAATGCCGGCACCCTCCCCTTTGCCTGCTCCGTCCGGGCATTGGCGTTGGAGGCAAGGGCAGCACCATCAGGTCACTTGCCACTTGAAACACCTCCGGTGTCGACGGCACCACGAGCTGCAGAGGCCCTCTTCCACTCCTGGGAGTCAGAGGGGGCTCTCTGGTAGGGCTCAGGGCCCTAGCCGAGGCCTGCTCCTGAAGAGACTGCTCAGCCCGCTGGATCTGTGCTGCTCCGATGCTCGACCCCATGTCCTTAGTCTTCTTCTGTGCAGGGGAGCAGTCCCTCTTCAACCACCGTGTTGTTTACTTCTTCTTCAATGGCGAAGAGGAAGCTCAGTGCTGCGGTGGTTCCAGTGCCGGAGGGGTGCTCTGCACTGACACAGTGCTCGGCACCGAGAGGGAGCGGGACGGCTCTGAAGCCAGTCTCAGAGCAGCCTCCATCAATATGGCTTTCAGACAAATTTCCCACTCTTTCTGAGTCCATAGTCTGAATGCCTTACTGATTCGGCACTTGTCCTTTCTGTGCAACTCCACCAACCACTTCAGACAACTGTCGTGGGGGTAGCTAAGCAGGAAGGACTCACTGCAGGACTTACAAGGCTTGAAACCAGGGGATCAGCATGCCTTGCAGCTGGATGGAGGTCCCTCAGGTGACTACCTTATCTGCTAAACTATTTACACTATCAACTAACTACTCAATAACTACTTAAGGGAACACTTAACACTAAATTGCTAAGAGGCACTTGCAGAAGACATAGTTCCAGTAACCGTCAGTGGTGGAAAGAAGGAACTGAGGGGGTGTAGGGCTGGCAGCACCTAATATACCGCTGCATGTGTGCAGGACTCCAGGGGGCACTGAAGTTGGCCCTATGGGTACTTCTAAAGGGAAAAAATTCTAGTAACCGTGTATGGGGCGCACAATGGAATCGACATAAGCAAGCACTCGAAGAAGAGTAGATTAGGACAAGGAGTTGGTTAGACTGGGATTGAATGTTGGGGGGGGGAGAAGAACTTCTTTGGGAGTAGAGGGGGAAATTCAAGTCAGGAGGTGTGGAAAGGAGAAGGGGCGGGAGGGAGACTGTTACTGCATTAGCTCAAGAGGGCTGCGATAGATGTTTTCCAAAGATTCCAACCCTCCTGATAAAACTATGAGGTGTTAATATGATGCCATATGATGGAATTTCTTTTTTTCATGATTACATATTGTTTTTCCCACAGGGCCCTTTAACATTTTTTAAGTTTAATATATTTAGATACAACTGCCACTAAAAATTAAATATAAAAGAGGGGAATCAAATGGAAGAACTTGCATCTCTGAACCAACCCTAACTTTATGCTCTCCTATTGACTTTTTATACCATTAACATAATATTGCTTTTTATTGATTTTTTTTTTATACTCAGCTGTTCCGATGTGCTTATATCGATCATGCTGTAGAGACAAATTCACACGGTGTGCATTCATCATATCATTTTACACTCACATATTATAGAAGTGGACTCAGATTCACTGTGAAAATACCTGCCGCATAGGAATATATTGAAAAGTAAGTATTAAAATACCCTGCATTGAAATATTAACTCTAATTACATCTATCTGAATTATTTTTAAACTATCAATTACTGGATGACTTAACAGGTTTCTACTGCTGCATTTTGAAGAAGATGAGTGGCATTTTTGAGCACCACCTACTGGGAAATTAAGTACTGCTGCTTACAGGCAAATAGTAAAAGGTGAGCAAGCAGGCTTCCAATTAAAATTTGGGGGCACAAAACCACCATAGTTCTATCTTTGCCTTGAGGTGTATAGGGCTGCAGCTATTCTGAACCCAACAGGATGCATTAAAGATGCAGTTCACTTGTAATCTGTTTCTGATCAGTAATGCTACTCCAAGTCTCTCTAATCACTTATTTTTAAACAAAAATGTTCAAGTGAACTAAGTGATCTGGAAAACAAGAAGCTCATAACAGTGCTTGAGCCTGATTTAGAGCATCTAGGTGCTGCCAAAAACTTCTTCATACAAAGATCAGCTAATGCACCCTTATCTAACCCTGGAACTCTCCCATTTAATCCAGTCTAGAGATCGTGTTATTTTACATGGACATAAAGGAAATATAAAGCAGCATTTTCCTTTTTGTGTCCCAAAATCTGAACTGCTCTAGAGATGACAAACCAGTGCACTAACCCAGTGAGCCATCCCTTTACATTTTTTTTCACATGCATCCTTTGACAAATATTACCACTAGATGTGTATGAGAGTCATCATCCATACACACATGTGCAAATACTTATTTGAGTTATCTTTACTCAATCTTTCAGCAATGGCCCCAAACTGAAACAGTGGGTTGCTTAATAAACCATTATAATTCTTTGAAAAAGGAGTGAGTCACTGCAGTTGTTCAGATGGTACATTTCATAGTTAAATAATGCACTTTTAAAAAAAAATAAAGACCATGATACTAATGATCACAGCTACCAGTCTCTAAGATGGGCAATGTATAAATTTCAATAACCCACATCTGACTCCCAGTCCAGTGCCCTGCACACTAGACAACAATAAAATAGCATTTCATACTTTTGGCCTTAACCCAGGAAAGCACTCAAGCAAGTGCTTAATTCCCTTCCTGAAGAGGAATGCTTTCCTGGATCTGAGGCTGTTTGGACCAGGCTAAACCTTGGTAGTAACTGGTAGCAATCTTTGAAATATTCTGCACCAGATTTTTTTAAACATTTATATATTGTTAGTTCTCATGTGAATTTGACTATGTTAATATATGCACTTTCAATTACTCTTCGGTATGTACAGTCTGAGTCATTAGCAATTAACCAGTCAAACAATTAATGCTGCCTCCTTTATTTTTCTCCCATCTTTATAATGTTCATGTTAGAGGCATGATTTAAACAAAAAATTTTATTTCTCTAATACAGAATGACAGACTGCTACAACTATCAGTTTACAATTTAAAACGTTGGCTAATTGTGGATTTAAGCTACATTCTGCGTTTTGGATTTTTTAAAAATAAAGTATTTTTTACACAAAAATCAGCTAACAGTGAAAAGAGCGGTCACTGTCCACAGGAACCGTGTCTAGTCATGTTTTCAGTCAGTCAGCTGAGCGTCATGTCATTATTTAGTCTCTGCTCTGTAGAAAGAACACAAGTATGAACATAGTATCAAAGTTAAAATACCTATTTTTATTTTCAAATACATATTATAAGAAGGGTATTTCTTACAATGGCACCCCAACCCAGACATAGAAGCCTATCTATAATTAAAATATTTCAAGAAGCTAATACTCTATGAATGATTCCTTGGTTCTCTAACATTAGTTCTGTGAGAAAGCAAGCAATTTTTCTAAAATAATGTGTATTATCTTGTAAACTAAATTATTGTCTAGTTCTTTATTAATGTGCCTCTCTCTTTTGGAATACATTTGTTTGCTTATATTGTAGCCACTCTGAATATTCATATAGAGAAAACAAAAATATAAATACATGCATATTACTGAACTTGTCCCTTTTCCACAGATTTTTTTTTTGAATAATAAACAGAGGCAAAATATTAATTTAATTTTGGGGCCATACCTAGATTATATCTAAGTTCCTTTCCATCTGTGCTGCACAGCAGCCCAACTTCATCCTTCCTTATGGTCTTATTCATATACCTAAAAAAAATCTTATTATTTATTTTAATTTCCTTGGCAAGAGCTAATTCAGTTTGACTTTTAGCAATTCTCATTTGCTACATTTTCTAACCTCCACGATGTTACTTTCTTTGGTGAACAACCCTTTCTTTCATTCCTTATAGGCTCTCTGCTTACTTCTTTTTGAGGTGGATATATCTCCATCTGGGTCTGGAGCCTCTCTCTACAAGATTTTTTTCCCTTGCTTTGGATGCCAATTTCATTTTTTTTTTTTAATATTTGAAGAAATTCCAAGCCTCCTCCACATTTAAGCTCTTGAGCTCTTTAATCCAGTTGACTCCTTTAACTAATTCCCTTAAATTTCCCAAACTCTGAAACTTTTGAAATAAAAAATACTAGCTGATGACCTGATTTTGATTATCCTTCCATTTAAACGGAATCATTTCATGACCCTCAATCCAAGGTTATTTCCTACAACCAGCTCTTCTATGATGTCCTGGCTACTTATTAAAACCAAGTCTAAAATTGTATCACCTCTTGTTGGTTTGGTGACAATTTTATGAAGAAAACTCATCTATCACATGTAGTAATAACTAGGCCCTAGCAGTACTAGTAGCATTTATTCTCCAACCTATATCTGGGAAATTAAAGTCTCCCATTATGACAATTTTCAAAAGTATCTCTCTCTACTACTGAAGAGTTCTCTATCCACATCTGAATCTGACACTGGGGGTCTATAGCAGACCCCTTACACAATTCTAATACAATTCTCCCCCAAAGTGATTTTGACCCAAACAGGTTCTGTCTTGTCTATACTATCGCTTTGTATTTCTTTAGTTTACTGCTTCGTTGATGTACAATGCTACCTCACCACTTTTACCTCTGTTCCAATCTCTCCTAAACAACATATACCATTCAATAGCTATATTCCAGTCATGAGTGCTATTCCACAATGTTTCTGTAATCCCTATATCTGCTTTGATCTCCTGCACCAGTATCTCCAGTTCCTCCATTTTCTTGTCCAGACTCCTTGTATTCGTGTATAAGCATTTTAGTTGCTTCCCTTGGATTTCATCCAGTTTTCTAGCCAGATGAGATGTTGTCCTTTTACTAAAACTAGGCTGACTATTTCTCCAATCAATGTCTGTGTTTTCTTTCTCCTTGCTGTCCTTACTCTTACTTTGTGGTTTTCCATCATCTCTTACTAGATCTTCATTTAGCTTATTTTCCTCCTCTGTGTTGAAGCCAGGCATGGAGATTTCAGAAGTCTCTCCCAGCTTCCTCCCCTCATCTCCTAGCTTAAAGCCCTGCTTGTCAATTGCGCCAGTGTTGACCCCAGAAAGTTAATGCCCCAGGTACTCAAGTGGAGTCCATCAGTGGAGAAGAGTTTTCTTTCTATGAATGCCTCCCAATGGTTATCTCATCCCAAAACCTTCAACACCAATCCTTGAGCCATCTGTTGATCTTCATTATCTTGTCATGCCTTCGCTCTCCTTCTCTAGGGACTGAAAGTATTCTGAAAATCACCCAGGACTCCACATTTAAGCACCTTACCCAACCGACCACAGTCATCCTTGATCCAATCCAGTGGGCAACTAGCAGCATTACTCATCCCAACATGCAGCATGATCAGTGGATTTGTCCCTTCTCCCCTCAGGAGCCTTTGTCTAGAACCAGATCCAGAGAACAGAAAAGAGTGCTATCTGCCAGGATCAAGATCTGAGATGCCGATGTGAGGCTGAAAAAGATTCTGAGGGGAAAAGGGACAAATCTGCTGATTGTGCTGCTTGTTGGGATGGCTATCTCCATCACCATTTCCTCCCTTCTTCAGGGACTGGCTTCCCTGCTTTTCTTCCTTGCCACCTCATCTTCTGCCTGTTTCTCCTCATTCCACAGTACACCAAACCTGTGACAACTCAATTTCACCAGCACTAGCTGGTCTCTTCCTCTGCCTTGTCTTCAGGGTCACATTCTTCTGTGGATCACCCTCCTCTTCTGGCAGTCCAGCTTTCAGGTCCTTTTGTTTGGCAGGTGTCTGCAAATCTTGAGTTGTTTATACCACCTCCTCTCTCTTTTCCTGCATTATACTTTCAAATCCCCATATGAATTCCATCATTGACTTCAGGTGCATCTCTAATCCTTGAATTCCCTCTGCCATGAGCTCTATCATAAGTATAAGTATGCATAAGTAGCTTCCATCAGATACCCAATCAAACACACTGTGCATCCCGCAGCTTCCGCATCCGACAATCTTCTCCGTCTCCTCTCCTCATTGGTTCACTTCTAGGGCTGCCTCAATACTCATCGTCTTCTCTTCCTAGACAAAAAGGAAAGGTGGAAAGAAATCCTCCCCTAGACTCTCAGCAGCAAATAGCAACATTTCTGTATCTACTCTAATGGGCCAAGTGACTGGATTTTAAGCCTAGCCAAACTAAATCAGCCCTGCCCTCTCATTAAGGAATATCAGCAAGTACTGAATCAAGCCACACACCTGGAAAAACTAAAAAAATAAATAAATAAAAAACAAGACTACACCTTCAGAACAGAACATAAAATCACCACTCTCTCTCAGGCCAAACACCCACAGAAACTCCAGTGTTAGCCGCTAGCTGTTCACTGCTCCAATGTTCACTAGTGACAAATTCTTTCAGTTGTTGATCACCCTATTAAAAATGTGTGCCTTACTTCTTTATGGATTTGTCTAGCTTCAGCTTGAAGTCATTGAATCCTACCGTGCTTTTTATATATTAATTATATTATAGATAAAAAACCCAGAAAGTGTCATTGAGTAACGATAAACCTACAGGATGCAAACTTTAGCAAGACATCCTAAATGTACATGCCAAAAGTTCAACATTTTAGGAAAATCTATAGCTGCTGCTCAAAAACAAAATGTTAGAAAGCTAGAGTTACAGAACACTGGAAATGCAATCTGAGAGGCATAAAAGTTTAAGTGTTTCAGTTCACCTGCTGTAAGAAAACTAAAAACAATTTGTTTCTGTGTAAGGGAAAAAACCCACTGACCATTTTTAATATGTTACAACATTTAACCCTTAGACTACTGAAATAAGTTATTCTAAGATCTTATTTTTCTGAGATAAGTTTCTGATTAGTAAACCACAATTTAGAAAGATAATTTAACCATATGGACATAAGTCATAATCATTCAAACATTGAGGAAAATAACAAAGTCAGCCTACATTTGGTCTCTAGTAAGATTAGTGTTGAGTGTTAGAAAATAAGTGCTTCAGTCTGCCACAATTCTAATAAATTGCAATTCCCTTCAAAGTAGCAGTGCTACAAGTTTGAAAAAAAATATTTTTGTTTATAAACTGAGCAATCTTTGACATAAAATCAGCAAGAGAAACATGGAAATCTACAATTCTATTTTTAGTCACTTACCACATTTTGAGACACAAAAATACATTCCAAAGTCAGGTAAAAAAAGCTTTGTTAATTTTAAAATGCCATTATGTAACTTAAGAGGAGCATCTACAAGTGGAGCTTTCAAAAACTGGTTTGTCTTTGTCTTTATACATTTCATGCTATATTAATAGCAGACTTGCGACTGCATAGTTTACGTTAATATGACTGGCCATCCTTGATAACTATGAATATTTATCAAATTCCTCTGTAGTGGAGTAGAGATTTTAATTTTATTCTTTGACGTGAAAGGACAATATTAAAAAGCCTAGACCAGTGGTGCCCAAACTTTTCCTGTGAGCCCCCCCGCACACTTACCAGTAATGGAATCTGTCCATGCCCCCCCTCCTCCATTACTGCACAGTTGGCTCAGCAGAGGAGCTTGGGCTGAAGGCAGAGCTAAGGATGGGGGAGGAGCTGAGCTGTGGCCAGAGCTGGGCTACGCTCTCTTCCCCACCTCCCTGTGGGGGCTGACCTGGGCCCTGCCATGCACCCCCCATACACGTTCCTCCGTGCCCCCCCCCCAAGGGGGGCAAATTCCATAGTTTAGGAATCACTGAACTAGAACGAAGGGCAGAGCTTACTCCTCAGCCACTGTGCACATGCAGAATTCATGTCCCTGCAAAAAAAAATTTTCTCCACAGAAAATACATTCTGCTGGAGAGGCATTGCAGTTGTGCCTTTCGCCCACCAGGTGACGTCAGAACAGAGGACAGCTGCTCCCAACTGGAAGCATCCCAGCTGGTGATAGGGAGAAGAGGCTGCATTCCTCACAGCACCCTGCCCGCAGGGCCAGGTGAGGAGGCATGGGATATGCGGGTAGGGGGACAGACAGTGTGGAGCACATTGGACTGCTGGGAGGTCACAGAAGGGGGTTTGGAAGGGCTAGTGGGGAGGGACTGGGGCAGGGGCTGAATGGGAGTGGAAGTATATGGCCATATGGGGATGGAGAGAGAAGAGGAGACTGAGTGCGGGTGCAAGGACACATGGCGACAGGGAGTGCGGCAGTGTAGGGACAGATGCGTCTGACTGAATGGGAGAGGCTAGGGGGTCAGCTATGGTCTGTATGGGGGAGATTCCCCAACTCTATAACAATATCTTTCTCCCACCTCCCCGCAAAAAAACCAGTTCCATACTTTTTCCACCCACATCCAAAAACCCTCCAAGGCCCCTTCCCAGCAATTACTTCCCTCTCCTCCAGCTCCTCCATTACCCCTGACCCCCCCAAGCTTTTGCACTGCTTCTGAGGCGTGCGGGAGATAAGTTTCTGTATTGTAGTTTAAATGAATTATTACTCAAAGTTCTGTATTAATATGTCTAGTAAGGAACCTATTTGTCAAAAAAGATTTCCTGAATCATTTTTGTTGTCTGTATTGTTACAGGCATATTTGTTGACTGGTATTTGGAAATAAATTACCAAAATAATTTAAACTGGCATGATTATATTGTGTTATTTTGACAAATAAAATATGCAGAATTTTAAAACATTATGTGGAAAAAATTTAATTTTTTGGTGCAGAATTCCCCCAGGAGTAAGAGCTTAGCCAAGGTGATAAAGGCACATTCCCTATACTGATGTTTTGAAAGGACAAAGCAATCAAAAAAGTCCTTAAAATATTCTGGACTATGTTTCCAAGCAAAGAGAGCAATGTCAAAAGTGTCAATCAGAACACTAATTTGTGTAAAAACTAAGGGCCACATCTTGCATCTGTTACATAGACTCCAAAAGTTTTGCACATACAATGGTTGCAGAATCAGATCCCTGAAGGGCAGGAGAAAAAATAAATAGATAAATGAAATATATTAGAGAAAGAGGAAACATGAGTCTGGATGCTGGTTTTACATCTGAGGAACAATAAGCTGTGTATCAGAGAAGTCAATACTATGGATACCCACTGACTGTAAACTAGTAATATACAAATCTGAAAATTCTGGAGAATCCAGCCAGGTCAAATTTCCATATTTTGAGAGTTTCTGCAAATAAAGGAGTGTTCAATGGAACACTGTCAGTGATTAAACTGAACATACTTGAAGTTGGTTAAAAAAGGACATGCACAGAGAAGTCCCTGTGAAAGAACAGAAGAGAATATTGCAGAACAAATCTTACTCGATCTTTACAACCACCCAATTAAAGACAATAGGAGTGAAATCCTGACCCCAGTGAAATCAATAGTAATACTTCCATTGACTTGAAAAGAGTCAGGATTTCATCCTAGGACATTTTGTGTGGGGAAAGCAAATCTAGGTTTCTCCCACAACCATAGTATGGCTCCTCAAGTCATTGGAAAGAGATTCATACTATTTTTTCCAGCTCAATTTGACCTACATTTCCAAGTGTACAGACTTGCTAGACTAGAGAATCTCACTGGCAGAGATCATATTCAATATGATCAAAGTGCCTAATTTGTTCTTGGAAATCCAGAAATCCCCATGCTATATGCTTAGCTTTAAATTCAGACAGCAATAAAATGACACTGAAGAAAGACCAACTCCCCTGAGTCATGAATATGATGTTAATCATTCATTCTCTCACACACACAAAGATAAGTATGGACTCTCTTGCTCGGAGTATCAGGCAATTTCTATCCTAAGAAAGGACTTCATCCACTACAAAGAGTGCAGTCTAGGCTCAACAATATTCTCATCATACACCCCAAGTACACATGATTTATGAAATGTAGATTTCCTTCAGATAAAATATGAAAAAATTTCAGCCAACAAACTGAAATAAGAGACCCTTGCACATGGATACTGCTTTGGATGGGCAGAACTGAACCCCTGAACAGGAATGCTGCTTGCTACCCATAGACACCTCTAGCCTCTCTCAGCCCAACTCTTATTTATATTTCAAGTCCACTTAGCTTGAGAACTCTCAATGATTCTCCCTTAGAGTCCTAAAAAGATCTTCACAAAATGGACAGAGGACTAGGCCAACTGGATCTTCAACAGTACTACTTATTCTATGTAGAGGGGAATTCAGACAAAAAAAGATGCATAGCACTCTTTGGTTTACAACAGGCAGGGCCATGACCTCATCTGTGACACTTAAGACTATTCTCTTCTTAAATCTGCCAAGCTGCATCAAAAAAGGATCTTTCCTGATAGCTTTAAGTCCCCCAGTTTCTCTTTATGGATCAATCCCTGCCTGAGGAATAGAAGAAAAAGCTTCAGTGATAACCTCTAATAGTCAGAATGTAAAACCATTAAACCTAAGTGAAGTAGATCTAGGATTATAAAATTTCCTTCTTTTAAATCCAAGCAACCCCAGTTCACTGTTTAAACCTTATTCAGAGGTATCCAATATTCACCTCTCTACTTAAGACATGCATGTTGAAGACCAATGATCACTGGCACTTTGCTAGTCTGTATTAGCTATAGCCAAATACTAGCTATCACACTACACTCCTTCAACTCCTGGACTAAGTGGCATGAGTAATTTGACAATTTCATGGGAGATTAAACATAGAAATGAATCTAGCACCTCATTGTCTTGCCTTTGCTTAATTCATAACATAATTCATAATTTTAAATAGTATTTTGGCTGATGTGCTACAGAATCTAGGGTGACAGACCTCAACTGGCAACTCCTCATCACCTGTCTTCCACTTTCATTCTTTGGTCTTGTAGAAGATATTCCCTAAATGGAACTCCCATTTTACCTACACTGGAGCTCTCAGATTCTCCCATTATCCCTCAACTAAACTTTACTTTCTTGGTCTCACTGATGACAACCCATCCCTCCTACCTACAGGTGGGAGAGGAATGTCTTCACAGCTTTTATCTCATCTATATATCTCACCAAACTATAGTGGAACATACACTATTTTGGTCTTCACATATTCACATATGGAGAAATTCCTTTCCATATGGAGAAATAACCTAGAACTACTAGGTATGATTTTCAAAAATACCTAAATGACTTTGGAGCACAAGTCCCAGCAATTTTCAATAGGACTTGTGCTCCTAAATCAATTAGGTCCTTTTGAAAATCCCTTTCATTCTCCCTTTTCTGGGAGATACTATAAGACATATTTACACTATGGATTTCCCCTAGATGGCCCAAGCCTGCAAAACCTTTGGGTTGTCACTTGACTTCCTTCCTTCTCTTTCTAAGCTCCACTTTATTTACCACTTTCTTTCCTCTATTTCTTCTCTTTTCTCAGACTTCAGATCTTTGTCCTTATCTATCACCATTATGACAGCATGCGTTCTTTAGTGAAAGAATGATACAGAGACTGATCTCAATCATATCCTTTATTTTTCTATACCTTTTCCTCTTAAAAATGTTCAGCATTGATACATAAGCACATAAAGTGAATCATTTGCATATGGTTGTCCAGATTGACACTGATTAACTGGTTTATATTTAACTGTATATTTTTTAAAATAAACTTAAAATAAGTTAACTTTTTAGTAGGTATTTTTTTAAAAATGAAAAACATGCTTTTGGGCAGTGATCTTACATTCCAAATTTGTCATGAAGCAAGTTTTTACAGACAAGTTATAAATTCCTTAAAAACTGAGGTTATAATTGAAATGCTGTTACTAAAGAATAACAGAGGACCCACCATTTAAACTAGCTGAAATTTAGTTTACAACCCAGACTGAGCACTTACCCATTGGGTCAGTAAGTTCTTTGACGTTTGTTAGATTCTTCTGAAGGTGAATCTGCCAACATTACTTTAAGCCTGACACCTTTCACCATCTTGCCATGTAATGCAGTTATGGCATCGTTGGCACTTGTTTTGTCTGCAAACTTAGCATAGCCCACATTTTTTCCTGTCACAAGGTAAACTTCTATAAGATGTCCAAACCGACTAAAAAAAAAAGATAAGAATGAAGTACAAGTTGCATAATATTTACAACTTATAAATGTAGCTGCAATATTTCAGCCTACCAATTCAATATCTTCTGCAATGACAGTAAGTTTTATTCTTGCACATGTGCTATCTGATTTTGTGTTGCCCTTCCCCCATCTGCACTTTTCCTACCTTTTAATAGTCCTGGAAGATGCTGACAAAAATAGGAAAGAATTGCTAGGCCACATTCTCTAAGCACTCCCACAATAAAACCACACCATATCTTCAGTGCTTTACCCAACATACCAAAAAACAAAAACAAAAAAAAAGTAAACCTGACCAACATCATGATCATTACAGGTGAATGGTGTGGAAATGATACTTAGTATATGGTAGTCCTTCTGACAAACTTCAGAAAGGACATCGATGGGCTAATTTATTTGTGTCCTATATGCGTAGACCACATTTGTTCACTTGTAATCTACAATTTGAGAAGATCTCAATAAAGTGGCTTAAAAATAAACATTAAAAAAACCACATAGAAAGTCCCACTCTCCCAAGTCATCTCAGAACTCCAAGGCAGGGGTTGATGCAGAGAGAGGAAAAAGACAAAATGTACTTGTATGTAAAAGTACTTTATGTCAGGTTGTAATATAAAATGCAAAAACTATGAAGAAAAGCTTCCTTTCCCTCCAGATTCTGACTAAGATCCAAGTAGGTACGTTTCAAATTCCACACAAACTGGCAACAGGCTTTTTTGTGTGTCTATTTTTATAAGTGGTTTGACTTTTAAAAAGAGCTGTCCCTCAGTTACTCCAATAAGGCTGGCAGATATTAAAATGGGGAAATGTTGCCATGTCCCTCAGTACACACAAAATAATCCAACAAAGTTGGTAGACACAGCAATTCTAAAACAAGTTTTAAAAAGGTGAAATGGTGAAAATTGTCTCCCAAGTCTTTGATACTAATACATTGGTAGCCTCAAATGACTCTTGGAGGAAAGCCAGTAGCACAAGTAAGATTACATTATTTCAGGTCAGGTTGTAATAAGCAGTTAAATTTCAAGCTGAAATAAATAAGAATGCAAATTTTCAATGTGGTACCATAAGGACATGCAGCACTAAAGTTTTCTGCAAATAAAAAGTATGAAACTAACTTGACTTCAGGATTATCTGCACATCAGGTTTAATAACTGGTAGCACAAAACTACCACAATATTGACATTTGCTTGGAAACTGACCATAATTTATTGAACAGAAGAAAGGCCACAGTGGGTCAGACCAATGATCCATCTAGATCAGTATCCTGTCTTCCAACAGCAGCCAATGCCAGACGCTTCAGAGGGAATGAATAGAACAGGATAATTATCAAGTGATCCATCCCGTTGTCCAATCCCAGCGTCTGGCAATCAGGGGCTAGTGGCACTTAGACCATGGGATTGAGTCCCTGAGCATCTTGGCTAATAGCCATTGATGGACCAATCCTCCATGAACTTTAGTTCTTTTTTGAACCCCGTTATTGTTTTGGCCTTCACAACCTCCCCTGCCATTGAGTTCCACAAGTTGACTGTGTATTGTATGTATCAAATCCCCTCTTAGTCGTGTCTTTTTCAAACTGAAAAGTCCCAGTCTTGTTAATCTCTCCTCATACAGAAGCTGCTCAATACCTCAAATAATTTTTGTTGCCCTTCTCTGTACCTTCTCAAATTCTAATATATCTTTTTTGAGATGGGGCAACCAGAACTGCACACAGTATTCAGGGTATGGGAGTACCATGGATTTATATAGTGGCATTAGGAAAGGGATAGTAAATATCATAATGGTTCCTAACATTGTTAGTTTTTTTTACTGCTGCTGCACATTGAGCAGATGTTTTCAGAGAATTATCCACAAGGACTCCAAGATGCCTTTCTTGAGTGGAAACACCTAATTTAGACCCCATCATTTTGTATGTATAATTGGAATGTTTTCCAATGTGCATAATGTTGCATCCATCAATATTGAATTTCGTCTGCCATTTTGTTGCCCAGTCACAGAGTTTTGTGAGATCTCTTTGTAACTCTTCACAGTCTGTTTTGGATTTAAACTATCTTGAGTAATTTTGTATCATCTGCAAACTTTGTCCCCCCTCACTGTTTACTCCTTTTTCCAGAGCATTTCTGAATATGTTGAACAGCACTGGCTCCAATACAGATCCATAGGGGACCCCGCTATATACCTCTCACTTTGAAAATTGACCATTTCTTCCAACCCTTTTTTTTCCGTCTTTTAACCAGTTACTGATCTATAAGAGGACCTTCCTCTTGTCCCATGAGTGATTTGCTTAAGCGCTTTTCATGAGAGACCTTGTGAAAGGCTTTCTGAAAATACAGTTATACTACATCAACTGGATCACCCTTGTCCACAAGTTTGTTGACCCCCTCAAAGAATTCTAAAAGATTGGTGAGACATGATTTCCCTTTACAAAAGCTGTATTGACTCTTCCCCAACAAATCTTGTTCATTTATGTATCTGCTAATTCTGTTCTTTACTATAGTTTCAACCAATTTGCCTAGTACTGAAGTTAGGCTTACCAGCCTTTAATTGCCAGGATCGCCTCTGGAGTCTTTTAAAAATTGGCATTACATTAGCTATCCTCCAGTCATCTGATACAGAAGCTGATTTAAGTGATGGGTTACATACCACAGTTAGTAGTTCTGCAATTTATATTTGAGTTCTTTCAGAACTCTTGGGTGAATACCGTTTGGTCCTAGTGATTTTTTACTGTTTAATTTATCAGTTGATCACTTGTATTTGCTGTGAGCTGTCTTATAGGATTTTCATGATTATGACCTTGTTTGATTTCAGTATTTAGTCTAAATTTTTCAGATTTATTCTACTATTGAAGTTATTTTTAATCACTAAATTGTACCTTACCAGAATACATCCTCCAGCACAGTTACAGGTAAGGGATGAGGATTAAACACTATGAAAAGCCTTTCCTTCACAGAAGTCTCAGGTGAAGCCCTTTTTTTGCGTGATGGAAGTATAGCATCTGTTTGGGGCTGAGATAACTGAGAGCTAGAACTTCCGCTGTAAGGCTGCTGAAACAAAAATAAAATATAACGAAAAAGGTAACAGATGAAAATAAAGTAAAAAAAATCCATTTTATCTGATTTAGGATTTTGTTACTCTGGTAGGACATTAGAGTCCTGGATTATATATGGGCTATCTGACAGTCACATGATTAACTGATGTATGTTTCTTGACTACCTCCCTGACAGTATTTTTCATAGGCAATAAATCCAGTTAAGATCATATCACCTTTAAAGAGTACAGAAAAGCTCAAAAATCAACCCTTCAAACAGATAAAACAAAAAAATCAGTTCCTAAAGCAGTCACAAGGATAAGAGAAAAGTTGGACACAGTTGTTTACTAAACATTGCAAGGTTCTGCAATAATTGCAGAGAAACAACATTAAGGGTACACAATGTAGTTACTTACAGAAGATGTATATTGCTGACCAACTAGATTATTATTTGATACCATTGATGACACCTGTGCAGTCACCAGCTGTGTTGCCATTTTTCTGATGTGGCTGCAAGCAGAAGTAATCATCATAGACTCAATATGTCTTTACAGCAAAAGTAACATTGCTATAATCTTAAGAAATTCAACATGACAATTTGTTTAGTATCAAATTTTCACAGAGAAAGTACTGAGCAAGGAAAAAACTATTCAGTCTCCCATGATACGTGGTGAGAGCATTCACAAGTAAGTAAATCTTTGCAAATTTATGTTAGCACTCTTGATAAATCCAGAATACACACAGATAACTGTATCCCAATGTTCTATGCTCTTTTTCTATAACATAGCCATTTGGTTATCACTGTTGCTTTAATAAATAGACAGAATATACAAACCCACCTCATGGAGTTAAATGCAGCTCTGAAAGTTGCTTGAGAGAAGTAAAAAAAGAGTTTGCTGCAAACATTATTTTTCCTATAATTATCTTATCCATCTTGAAAGTGAAAGTAGGACAATTACATTTTCTGGTTGGACTAGCAAATTTTAATATTTTGCAAAGCTGGAATGAGGCAAACCTCTTCACATCTTATAACTGTGAGACTTGGAATTAAATATCAACAGATCTGTTAGCATGACTTTATTGCATAGAATGTTGGCTCAAACTGCATGCATTGCCACACACCTGAATTAAATATTTTCTCTTAAAGGTGACTTGCAGAGGAACAATATTGGGCTGTTTTTATATTTTGGGTTTTGTTCTATTGTTTCTTGATGATATGTAAAAAAAATGTATTCTACTTCTTTTAACCTTATAAATATTAGGAGTATTAAATCATTGCCCTCCCTGTTTTGCTGAACGTCTCCTAGAAGAATTTGAGCAAAAATAGCTCTCCCATTGCTTAACTGATCAAGAAATAGTGTTAAATCTTTAACAATGATTTTTCATTCTTTGTCAGACATTTTAGACAGATCATTAGCTAACTTAAACTTCTTTCCCCTGATCTGCTCAGGTTCCACTTCCTTGGTACTCCTACTAGCTCTATAGTCACACAGAGTTTTCCAGGAAACAGTAAACAAAAACCTGTTTCTAATATAAAACTCCCTACCCCAAACACTCTCAGGCCTTCTTTATACATTATAAGCTAATAAAAAAGGTTCAATCACATTTTTATTGTTATCTTTTCTTGTTTTTATCTTTTCTTTTCCCTCTATGTCTTCAAAAGTAGTAGCAATGTTTGGTGTCTCAAAAGGCCTTCTCTGGGATTATGCCCTGTGTGGTGCAGTGAAACGCCACTGCGGGCTGAAAAGGGGTTAACAGTTAACTAGTTACAGTACTGGTGCAACAGATTACCTAACAGTTTGCTTCTCAGCCACAGGATCAGGGCTGGGAGGCCTCAGGTAATAATTTAATGAACACCTGGGCCTCATAAAAGGGGAGAGAGTTCAGTCAAAGGAGGAACAACAAAGACTCTTGGGAAGAGGCCTGAGCCAGAGTCTGCTGGAGAATGGACACCTCAGAAAGATATTTACCTCGCCTTCCTTGTCTACCTCACAGAAACAATCTGAGGAGATAATGCTCAAGGCCACAGCAGGAGAGTAGACTCCAGAGTAGATAAGAAGACAGAACCCAGAGGAAGGCCAGAATGGTTGGGAGTCTTTTTGGACATTAGTTTGAGCTTTTGCTGCCCGAAAGAGATTGGATTTAAATATTTCTCAGATGGAGGGTTGAGCTGTGCACAAAGCAGATCACCAGCAAAAGGTGCAGGAGATGAAGATCTCTGCAACTTTTCCCCCTGGGACCAGGAGGCACTGTAGTGATGAGTGGACACCATAACACGCTGAAATACCTTACATTTCAGAGGACACAAGCATCTACTACAAATATGAAGTTGTACAACGGTCACTAGGTTTTATTTTCTTTTTCCTTTTCCCCTTGCCTTCATACACAACTTTTTGAAGAGAAACACTGCTCTCCAGAACACAGAGTTACAGCTTTTCACCTACATGGATTGGTACTTACTCCAATCCATCACTCCCATCTTCAAGGAAAGTTACACCTAACCGATTTCCAGGAGGATATTCAAAACCATGTAGCTTGTATTTGGCATATATAGCTGATGCTGCAGTAGTGTACTGAATCACAGCATGCCCTATAGATGGATAAAACATACCAAGATAATGTAGAAAGTACGTAAGTTTAAAACCTCAAAAGCATTACTAAGAACAAAGTGTACTCAAAACAATAGAGCAGGGTTCAACACCAAATTAGCCATAGGTGCTCAAATACAATGAAGTATTTTTTTTTTACTTTATCATCCAACTCATCTTTAGCAAAATCCATAATATTTCTGATGAAGCAGAATTAACTGGGTGACTGAACAAATCTTTACAGCTGAACCTGAAAATCATTTACTACTTCCTTTATAGCAGGGGTTCTCAACCGGTGGTACGCGTACCACTAGTGGTACGCGGAAGACGGCTCGGTGGTACGCGCGGCGTTTCCTGCCGCCGTTTCTGCCGCCGAATCCCCCTCCCTCGCCACCGCCACGGAAGATTGCTGCCGCCGATTCCCCCCCTCGCCGCCGCCGAGAAACTCTGCCGCCGCCAATTCCCCCCCTCGCCGCCACCGATTCCCCCCCCTCGCTGCCGCCGGAAAGCCCTGCCGTTTCCCCCCCTCGCCGCCGCTGAGAAAGCTTGCCGCCTCCGAATTGTTTTCCGCTGCTCCCTCAGAGAAACCCTGCCGCCGCGGCGAATGTTTACTGCCGCTGAAAGTGCCACCCACCCTGCCGCCGAAAACGGCCAAACGGTGGCAGGGTTTCGGCGGAGGGCATTGGTTCCTGTATGTATCCCCGCCGCTGCCGAAAGTGTTCCCCCTGCTTTTTTACCGAGTGCCATTCGGGGCAGGTATAGTGAATGTACCTGACTCGAGTGGTACTCGGGAAAAAAAGGTTGAGAACCACTGCTTTATAGGATGCCTATTTAAAAAAAAAAAAAAAAAGCAACAAAAATTAACAGATGTTTGTTTAGCAAAAACCACCAACTTATACACAAATATTTTCCTTTTAAAGTGTAGTTTTTTTCTGAAAGAGGTGATTAAAATAGCATTGTAGGGTTCCTATTTGTTGTCTCAATGATTTCCATATCAAATTTGTCAGTTTTAAAAGCAAAGAGGTAGCTCTTGTAACCAGCATTTAAGCCACTATGTTCTTTTGGCTCATGCATCATCAATACTAATAATTCTGTGCCAGCAATTTAGTTAATACTATTCATTATAAAATAATCCAGATCACTCTTTCAAAGCTATATTGACTCTGCAGTGCTAGCTAAAACAACGAGAGTCCTGTAGCACTTTAAAGACTAACAATTTTAATTTCTACAGGCATCACCTTTTGTGGGCTTCAACCCACTTCCTCAGAGGCAAGAAATAGAAATCAGATAGGGGGTATGTATATATATATATACATCCAAGGATAAGGAACAACAATGGGGAGGGTAGGTGTTAGCAAAATCCATTCAGTTAGAGTATATGAGGCCTATTCACAACCACTGATTAGATTAGATTCTCACCTTCTAATCAATGGTTGTGAACAGGCCTCATCTACTCTACTCTAACTGAATGGACTTTGCTAACACCTACCTTCCCATTGTTGTTCCTTACCCTTGGATGTATATATATATATATACCCCCTATCTGATTTTTATTTCTTGCATCTGATGAAGTAGGTTGCAGCCCACGAAAGCTTATGCCTGCAGAAATTTGTTAGTCTTTAAAAGTGCTATAGGACTCTCGTTGTTTTTGCTGTATACAGACTAACACAGCTACCCCTCTAAAACAGTTCTAGCTAAAAGGTTTAAAACTGTAAAGCCTTATTTTTAGAAGGAATCCATATACTACTTTGAAGGCATGATGAAGATTCAACAAAGCAGATGCATGGTTTTTTTCCTTAATAGAAATCCTACACATCTTTGACAACATAACATCTGATGCAGAGTCTATTAAGAAACAGCTTTCATTTGATTTTGACTGCTGAGTGTATGAAATGTAAGAGATACTGTGGGCTGCCTCCCTACTTTGTAAATATTAGGACCCATCATGAATCTAGTTAGAATGAACAGTTGCATCCTATCCCTAACAGTTCTTTTCAGAGGAAATGTTGTGGAGTAGGAGGAGAACAGCATGCATGACCAAATTTATGTATCCTCTACTGCCAAAGGGATGCATCATTCTGTACTGAAAAAGAAGAGGAAAGGGAAGAGAAAGTATTTTAGAGTCAAAGTTGTAGAATGAAAGAGGTTCTTTTTGTTTTGTTATTTACCATGGTTAGTATGAGGATCTCGCTGAACATCACAATACTCCAGTCCTGGGACTAGATCAAAGAGGAAGAACAGTTGCTCTTGTACGAAGGGGAGTCGCGATACCACTGACAGGCGTTTGGAAACTGATTCCCGAACTCTGGTCTCATTCTTTTCAAAACTACCAAATTCTGGCTGCCCTTCTCAAGAACCAAAATAAAACACATTGCAAGTCACTATACTACTGTACCTTTATCATTTCATATACATTTTAATTAAAAAAGTATAAAATATTATAATAAAAAGGACATACTTACTTCAAAAAACCAAATCAAAGAACAAATGTAAAAAAAAAATCCCTGAGCAATAAAAACTAAGTGTTTGAGTTAGAACCAACAAATGAAAACCTGGACCTACTATTTTAAATATTTGTCTCCTTTTTGCCTCTCTCTGAATATACCTTTATTTCCCTAACACCCTTTCTAGTTACTATGTGATCTTACCCAGAGTTACCAGCCATTGTTAATGTGAAAAGTTATTACTTACCAAAGGGAAACACATTCCCTCTAGGTTCATGTCCCATTGGCTCCTGCCTCATACTACTGCTACTACTGTAATATTCACGTTCAGAGGATTCAGACGGCTTGTTTTTAGGTTCAGCCAAAATGGCCCTGTAACCTGAAACAAGTAACCACAAATTTCAAATTTCATCTTGTATTTTCATACATCTATGACTAGACAATGTTCTTTAAGCACTGTATTGAAAAACGTATTACACAGAAAAATCAATTATTGTTTCTTATTAAAAAAAAAGCTATTCTATCACTCATGAAGACTAATACAATTAGAAGACTGGAAGCAACATAACCCATAATTAAGCATAAGATTATGTCATGGAAGGATTCCGTGATTTCCACAGATTTTCATGACATTTTCTGCTTGGGGCAATGAGGCCAGATCTCTGAGCTGCCACAGACAGCAGCGGGTCCCTGGAGCTGTCAACTGCAACAAGTGCTGGAACACCCCTCCCTCCTGTGGGACTCAGGCTCTCATCACTCCAGTCAGCCCCATTTTGTCAGTTATTTTTAATAAGAGTCTGGGACAGGTCACAAGATTCCATGAATTTTAGTTTATTGCCTGTGACCTATCCCTAACTTTTACTAAAAATAACTGACAAAAACTTAACCTTACCTATAATCTATCCTATTCACAAGTACAGTACAACAGAACCTACTTCACAGTATCCAAAGATCGTCTTGGAAATACTTGACTAAGACGCAAGCAGTAGCTGGACATCTATGCAGGCTCAGAAAACCTTTGCCTACCATAGGCACCACATCTGTGTAAACTATTTGGTCTATTCTCCGACCAGCTATCTCACTTCATTTTGACCACACACCGGACATGAAGCCGGGTCTAAAGAAATTTGTTAACTGGCATATATACATGTGTGCTGTGCAACCTTAACTAGTACTAAATTCAGTGTTTGTGTGTCTTAATTTTAGTTAGGAATAAGATACATAAGACATAATTATAAAAAATAAGTGCTGACTTAATATTTGTGATTAATTGGGCACAACACAGTCCAAGACTATACAATTTATTTATTTCACAGTATTCAAAAAACATACTACTCCACTGTTTTGGGCACATGTATCATCTTTATAAAATATTACACAGCTTTTGGACACTAGTTTTAACTTTTAACCCTCCAACACAACTCTCTCAGAACTAAACACTCCCACTACCTTGTCTACACTAATTTATTTGCAAATTTGATCTCTTGCATTTTGATGACCAACACAGGAAGAGTTGAAGAACATTCTTTACTGAAACCACAATAAGCATGTCAGCACTAGTGATCATCTAATATGTTCAAGAAGGCTCTACACTGAATATTGGTGTTTCCTCTTGGCTGTGTGTGTAAATGGATAAAAAGAAAAACATCACAGATCATCTGAGGAGCATGAAGCACTACAGAAAGGTATATTTTATTTTTCTATTTCACAGATGGAGAAACTAGAGCATTAGAGGTTAAATTAATTGCCCGATGTTACAGGAATTCTAGTTCTGATTCTCAATCTGGTGCTCTAAGCAACAGACAACAAGTTTAACTGCAACAGATGTTAAATCATAAGACTACGTGTACTATATTCTGAAAGTAATGAAACATGGCATTATTAGTATGAAATGCAATTTTGTTTAAATAGCTGTAGTCACAATACATTTTACAGTTGTGTTTGTGCATTATTGCATATCCTTTTATTTTGAGCATCTCCTGAGAACTTCATAAAATGGGGTTCATCTATGTAACAAATATATATGTGTATACATGCACACACATACTGCCCTAGAGCCAGGCTATTTTGCATCAACAGAAGTCACTGAAGTTTGTTCCCAAAGCCCTTTCACTGTTCTTACTTTAAATCTAAGACCTTGATCCTGTAAATACTTTCACAGGTGATTAGTCCCACTGAACTTAAAGGTACCACTTGCATAAATCTATTGTTTAAACTTTACAGTATCAGATTCTGCACTCTCTGGCCACCGATGCATTTACACCATGAATAATTTTGCTATTAATAAAACCAAAGCCAGAGGCTGCTGTACTTGAAGCTACACTAATGAGTTCAGTTTCTCATAATAAATGAGTGGGGGAAAAATCAGTCACATTCTTACTTCGATCACACTCTTCTATTGCCAGGGCAGCTTGGGATGGTTTTAAATACCTCACGTAGCCCAAACCTTTACTTTCTCCTGTGGTCTTCTTCTTAATAATGCTACAATATTCAATGTCTCCATACACCTAGGAGATTTAAAAATTGTAAAAACAATTTTATCCAACATTTCTGAAATTCATAAAAATTTTACATTTTAATCTATTGACTTCTGTCAAAAATAACCTGAGAAAATGCAGTTAAATATAATGACTAACTAAAACTCAACCAGTACCTTAAATTTATTCCTCAGATCTTCCTCTGTATAGGACTTCGGTATCATAACAAAGATTCGTGTAAGTTCTTCATCTTCTACATCTCGGTGGCTTCCAGAAGCTCTGGACTGGGCAATGAACACCTAACAGCGTTAAACATAATGTTGTTTACTTGGAAAAAGTGTAAATATATATGGATGGTCAGGAAAAATAATTTAATGTCTTCAAAACAGCTTAATGCTCATCTTTGCATACTCTGACTACTTCTGGGATAAAAAAACAAAAAAGTTGTCTTTTATTGCAGAGATACTGTGACAAAAGACCTGCCTGCTACAAGCATGGTACCTCTGTACATAATCAGGAACTCAGATCAGAGACCAACCCACATGCTCCCGCGTAAAGAACGATAGTTCATTCTTTAGTTATTATAACCCACCTTCCAAAAGCCTGTCATAAGTTAAGCACTTGAAAGCGGTGTAACTGACTGGTCAATGAGTTGCACCAGTGTTACCTGGCTACCCTGCCTCCTCCAAAAGACCTGGGAGGACAGGAAATTTTGAATGGGCACTTATGCATGGTGGAGGGACAAGAACGCTTAGGCTGGCTACTATTAGCAACATTAATGCTGGCACAGTTGGCTCCTTAAGCATGCACTAATGTACACTGAAGCAAAAGGATGGACTTTGTCATAGCAGATCCATGATTTTAGTAATTTTGTTTAAAAAACAAACATAGATCACGCAGTGATTGCCTGGTCTGTTCATTCCCTCTGAAGCACTTAAAATCATTGGCCACAGTCAGAAGATAGGATACTGGGTTAGAGGGCCACTGGTCTGACCCATTATTGCCATTCTTATGTTCTAAATAAAAAAACCTAACTAGTAGCAAACTAAGGCCCTGATACTGCAGTGTGCACTGACTTCAATGGGAGTCCATTTGTGTGGGGCTCAGCATAGATCAGGGCCTAATTTCTCATAGCTATACTATAATACACATATAATAAATATATGTAATAATTATCATAATAATAAATAATAACTATAATATACATAATACTTCTAATTTATATTGTTCTCTTTCAGAGGAATACAAGTTAAACAAACCTGTTGGAAAGTAACCTAATATTAGAGATGGAGAAATTGAGTCACAGCTGTTAAATGACTTGCCTATGGTCATAAAGCCTGTGCCAGGATCAGGAATAGAGTCCTAAGCGCAGGTGTGCACAGCACATTTCATTAGGGTGTGCACCTAGGGAATTTTTTTTTGTGTGTGTGTCAAACTCAATTCCACCGGCGGGCCAATTTGAATTACCCGCTGGCGGAATTCTCGCTGCATCCTAGTCTCCGTCGTGAAACGCCGCGAGGAACGGCATTTTGGCGGCAGATCGCAGCATGTTCAGAATCTCCCAGCTCCTTCTTTTTCGGGGGCAGCTCTATGCGAATGTGTGACAGACATAAGTTTGACACCCCTGCATTAGGGTGTGTCTGGGCACACTCGGCACACCCCATGCACACGCGTATGATCCTAAGCTTTTAACTTGTCACATGTGCTGTTAAAAAACCATCCTCCCTCACTTGATGACATCCTGTCACACAAGAAACTTTACCATTTTTCTCACTGCTAAGGTAAATGAGTCTCTCTCATAATTTAGAGAACAGTAAAACAATTCAAGAGACAAAAAGGGGTCATCAACAGGAAATCATCACTGATTTTCATAGATCAAAATGTGAATTTTTGTATTTAAAAAATTTGTATATTGCATTAACAGAGCTTTAATACGCCCTCCCTGATGATTCATTTATATCAATTTCAAGAATCTTTACAAATTTTTGAAGAAGAGCTTCTGCACACCCTGAAATCTAGTCTATTAAAGAGTAAATACTAGGCTCCAGGGACTGTATCTTCCCCTAAGCCTCCTGCTGTGCTTTTATGATCACACTTTCCTTTACCTAAATGTTTCTCTCTCCCTCCTGTGGATGTGTGGAAAACTCACACGAACAAGGGAAAGCTGCTGCCCACTTATAATTTGGGCTGCACGAAGTGCCAAGTGCCCCACACAAACAGAGGAGAGGAGAGGGTTTTTGTCTCTCCTTAGGGAGATGAGGGAACGCAGAGTGCAACGTGAGTCTCACCTTCTTTGGGGCGTTTACCCAGCCCTCAGCAGAGACTATCCCTGAGCGCTCCAGGCTGCTGGGAAAAGGAGGCGCAGCTGGATTAAGGCCGAAGTGACTGATCCCCTTTCAGCACCCGGCTCTGCGCTGGGACCGGCGGGAGGGGAGCGGCAATGGCTGGCTGGGGAAGTTCTCGTTACCCCCATACCTTGGCTAACCCCGACCAGACAGGTCCTCAGCAGCCCTCACCGCGAGGCCGGAGCGGGGATGGCTGCGCTGGGCCGGGCACCGCCGACCCAGGCCAACAAGGGGAGGAATCCGCGGCCTCCCTGCTCGACCGTCCCGCCCCTGGCAGCAGCCGAGACCCGGCCCCGGCCGGCGCAGTTTCTCGGGCCGCCGCCGCCCAGGTGGGGGGGAAGCGGCCGCAAGCGGGCCGGTACCTTGATGGGCTTAGTGTCGGGCGCCAGGCTGCGGCCGTGCATCTCCTCCATGGCCCGGCAGGCCTGCGAGCTGCGGGCGAACTTGACGAAGGCGATGCCGCGGGACTCGTGGGTGCGCTTGTCCCGCACCAGCCAGATGTCCTGGATCTCCCCGAACGGGGCGAAGCGCTCCCGGATCAGCGCCTCCCCCGCGTCCTTCCCCAGCACCAGGAACACGCGGCTGTTGGGGGGGTCGTCCAGGCACTCGGCCGACAGGCGGAACCCGCCGCCCTCCTCCATGGCGGAGCCGCCCGCCCCAGCGTTAGTCCGGACGGAGCCTGCAGCGGCACAGATCCAGCCCCAGCCACTGTCGGCAGCGTCCCTGCCCTGAGTCCCTCCTTCCTCAGAGTGTGGCTGGGTGGGGGGGGGGGAAGGAGGGCGCCTGCCTCTCGCGCATGCGCGGTAACAGCTGCTGAAGCCAACTACTGCCCGTACTGTGCCCTTAGAAACGTGCTCCCAGCTGGGAACAGGCGGGGCGGAGCTTGAGCAGGGGCCCGCTTCCAAGCCAAACCGGTCCGGTGGCTGGTATGGCACTGCGGGGGGTAGGAGGGGCAGCTAGGGCTGTGTCGGGACAGGCAAGGGGGAGGTGTGCTCAGCACTGCCAGGCAGTGGCAGAGGCCAGGGCGGGTAGCAGGAGGGATGAGAGTCACTATGAAGGCAGGGAGCCAGCTGCACAGGTGGCTGCCAAAACAGCGCGTGGGCAGGGGTGCTGGAACAATTTGTACAGTGGGGGCGCTGATTGCCACTGAACCAAACTGTTATTTATATGATGGAAAACACTTCAAGCCAGGTGGTGCAGGAGGACCCCTAGTTCCAGCCCCTACAGGAGCTTGTGTACCTGCTGTACAGTCCATCTCATCACTCCTTCCCCCAGGGTACGGTGATAAAGGCAGTGCAGCCCCAAGTGACTTGATACAGCCACTCTTCTCGATACGATGTATTGCCCTGCCAAAGGAGATGTGCTTCAGTGAAAAATTTGACACATCCACCATCACCACTCTCAGGTCGGTGGAAGTGCTCTTGGTGAGGACGCACCGATCCAAGGAGGGTAGTGTGGACATCAGCCATCGCAGTAATTATGTTAGGTTGACTTATTTTTCTAGTGTAGACAAGGCCTCAGTGTCATAAGGAGATGGCTACTCCCAGGGGAAACGCTTCCATAGAATCTCTGACTGTACTTGCATTCATTTTGATAAATAGACTGGTGTGCTCCAGTGACTTCTTCTGCAGTATCATCATCATTAGTTCGCCTAGACAGCAGGGGTCCGTTGCAACATCCCCTATGGCCTCTACTAGTGGTTTTGTTCCATTTGCATCTGATGCTAGCACGAGTCATTGCAACCAGGTTATCCGCAGGCAATCAAGTAGTGTCTTCCAGTTTAGGGATGGCCAGAGCATATGTTCAGAGTGCACTTAATCGCTCTGTGGGCTGGGATGGAGCTGTCCATGCAAGCCATGTGTCCAAATATTAAGGACTGAAGACAGCAGATGATGTCTTGGATGCTGGGGAGTTGAGTTCTGGAGGTAACTTTGCTGTTTCTGACAAAATTGAACCAGTGTATGCATAATAGTTGCCTTTGACAGTGCATGTGGAATGCCTCTAGACACTTGATATCATCTTTAAGTAGAGTCCAGGTTTCGCAGCCATGCAGAAGAATGGGCATGATACATGACTGATAAAGCCGGACTTCGGTGTTATCAGACAGTTTTTGCTGGTGCCAAGCCTTCTGGAAGGATTGCATTGCAGAGGCCGCAAGTCTTATCCTCTGCATGATGTTGGGTTGACACCGTCCACTAGAAGACTGCTTGCAGCCCAAGTAAATGAATTCTTTGAGTGCATCAACTGTGTTTCCATTCATTGTTATGCCGGGCATAACACTACCAGTACCCAGATTTTGGATCTTGGTCTTCACCCAGGATATCTGAGGGCCAAGTGCTGTGGACTTGTGTTGGAAGCTTGCAAGCGATGACTGAAGGTTCGACGTGAGTTCGTCCAATAGGGCGTAGTCCAAGTCCGAAAGACATCCTGCACCTAACTGGATGCCATTTGTCACATGATTTTTTCTAAGATCCAGTCGATTGCTTGACAGAACAGTGCTGGTGCAAGCATGCATTCTTGACGAATACCTGAGTTGGTGCGGAACCATTTAGTATAGCTGCTTCCGATCCTTATCCTGGCTCTAGTTCCAGTGTGGGGGGATCCTTTATGAGATTGAGAATAAGTGATGGAACTCCTATCCCTTTCAATTCCTTCCACAATGCATTTCAGTCGACAGAGTCAAATGCTGCCTTCAGGTCCACGTAAGTGACATGGAGTGGCTGATTGAACGCTCTATACAGCTCAGACAGCAGTCTTAATGCCAGTATTGCATCCGTTGTTGACCGACCTGATGTGAACCCGGACTGTTCAGGGCAGTGTTTGGCTGAAAGCAGTTGCTGAAGTCTAGTCAACAGCTCATAAGAAAATACCTCCTGATTGCAGAGTTATAGGGCAGTAACTGCTTCACTCAGCTCGTGTGCCCTTGCCTTTATAGAAAGCCAGCACTATGCCCTCCTTCCATTCGGCAGGTACCTTCCCACTCATCCAGATCCTGAGAAATAACTTGTGTAAAGTGCTGCACACTGGCTCGATGGCGCATTTCAGTAGCTTCAGTATGACATTAGTTTTCTGAACTCTGACAGTTCTGTGGGGGACCTTGGCCCCCCATACTGCCAAACTGACGCCTTCTATGAACAATTAAATTCATCCCCACTTAAAAAAATCCAACCAACCAAGAGAATAAAAAAAAAACCAGAAAAACAAATGTCTGGTGTACATCTAACTCAGAAAGCATCAGGGTACCAAATAAATATAAAAGGGTCAATCAGATCTTTAACTCTTGAGTATAAATAAAAACAATTCCAGACTTTAAGTAGTTTACAGCTAGGATAGACACAGGTCTCAGTAAAGTTGTGTATTTTAATTATGATTTTTCACAAAGTATATATTTGCCACTTATTTTGTAGGCATGTCATATATATATTTGGCTTTACAACATTGTCCAATTTTTGTCATGTTGAAAACATAAGACTATATATATTAAATGTACTTCAATATTTTAAGTTAAATTAAATCTTTACCACATATATCTCTCACAATCAGATATTGTTAGTGGAACAATTTTATTAGATTGAGACCAGTAAAATAGGTAACAAGGTAAGTTTAATTAAAGGATTTGGCCACTCTCAGTATCCGTTTTTATCTAGAACTATGTGAATTGCAATCTCCAGAATCTTCATCACAGAGTAGTGCTGCTTTGTGGGTATTCCACATACACATATGTTTAGGACCTGTAAGTGTGATACCGTGACTGTGTTTTGATTCAGCAGTGGAAATCTGTTTTAGGGGCAGGATTCTTTTGAGTGTATTGGAGACGGGGATGTGTGTATTTTGTTGAGATATGTTTTTTGACATATAATAGAGCAGGGTTTTTGATGCACTCACAACAGGACAAAGGTTTTGGCACAGTCACAATAGTGTTTTTGATTTAGCATTTTTGGCCAGGATTAATGTGGTGGGGAAGTGCTTTTTTGGGTATAGTGGGTATTTTCTGGTGACACCACAGTGGATTGGTGGATTTGGAGCATGGAAGAAATGTTCTGGTGGTGTTTTACGAATTCAGAGAAGGCAGTATTTTATGGTGTGTCATAGGTAGCAGAATTTTGAGCACAATATGATTTTTTAAGTGTATCTGGTGGGATCACCATTTTTAGTCCAGTGTGCAATGGGGGTTGGCAGATTATTGTTTTATGGGCATGATGATGCAGGGGCAATGGTTTCTGAAGGTGGTGTTTTTGTGGGATATTGTGCAGTGGAGCTGTGTTTTTGGGCCTGATGCAGGAGGGTAAGTAGTGTTTTTAGGGCAGTTCTCAACCTTTCCAGACTACTGTGCCCCTTTCAGGAGTCAGATTTGTCTTGTGTATCCCGAGTTTCACCTAATTTAAAAACTACTGGCTTACAAAATCAGACATAAAAATTTTAAAGTGTCACAGCACACTATTACTGAAAATTGCTTACTTTCTCATTTTTACCATATAATTATAAATCAATTGGAATATAAATATTGTACTTGCATTTCAGTGTATAGAATATGGAGCTGTATAAACAAGCCATTGTCTATATGACATTTTAGTTTGTACTGACTTCACTAGTGCTTTTTATGTAGCTTGCTGTAAAACTCGGCAAATATCTAGATGAGTTGAGGTATCCCCTGAAAGACCTCTGCATACCCCCAGGGTATGGGTTTACAATGGCACCAAAGTCGGCATTTTGTTGTGCCCATACTGGGAAGGGGCCCATTACGGAACCGTCTAAATCATCACATGGCCAGGTCTGGCCCCTCACCCAGGGCAGTCCAGTGCCGAGGCCTTGCTTGTGTGAGTGGCTCCTGGTGTGTGCAGCCGAGCCAGGTGGGCTCTCAGGGGTTATGTTTGATGGATCTCTGACTCGCTCCCCAGCGTGGTTTTGGTTCCGAGTGGTCTCTGCTGCCCACTACCTGCAGGGCCCTGCACACTCCCCAGGATCGAGCTGCCTGGGATCAGTGCAGAGATCACGCTGGTCTCGGCCAGTGGGTCCTGAGGGAGCCCAGCCCAGGCAGGCCTCGCTCCGGCCTGGCTGATCGTGCTGCTCCCAAGTGGCCGAAGCAATCCCCACCCCGGGATCAGCCCCAACCACACTGCCAGTTCAGACCAGTGGACGTGGTCACCTCCCAGCAGGGCTGGTGAATATGGCCAGCGGGCAGGGTATGGGGAATGGACCGTGAGGGAGCAGGGGGCGCTGGGCAGTGAGGGCAGGGGAGGTTTGTGTTTTTGGGCTCTGGACAGTGGGGGAGGACTGTGTGTCTTGGGGCACTGGGAAGTGGGGATCTGTGTGGGGTGCTGTGCAATTGTGGTGGTGGGGCTTTAAGGGGGGCGCTGGGCAGTTGGGTGCTTGTGGTGGGCACTAGGCATAGGGGGCTGTGGGAGGAGTTCTGGGCAGGTGTGGTGGGGTGTTTCTGGGCAGGGGTGCTGGGCATAGCGGTCCAGGAGGGCACTGGTCATAGAGGTTTGGGGGGGGTCTCAACAAGGAGTGCTCGGCATAGAGGAGGTGACGGTGTGGCGCAACGCAGGCCCTCTCCCCAGGGGAAGGGGTGCGCTGGCAGTGCAGGGCTGGATCTGTGTGCGTCTGGCGGCTGCCAGTTTGTAAACAATGCCTTCATGCTGGGCTGGGTGAAGCAGGGCTGCCCCCACCATGCCCCATTGCCCCCCACTGGCTCCTTGTTCTGGGGACCAAACTCCATCCCCTACCCGTGCCATGCCCCACTGCTCCCATGGTGGCCCACAAATATGTTTGGCACCAGGCCCACAAAAGGTTAATCCAGCCATGACCAGGGCTACCTGTACCTCTGGTTGAGAACCATTGTTTTAGGGGGCGTGTTTTGAGTATAGTAAGTGCAGTCTTTTTGTGTGTGTGTGTGTGCTGTGCAATGGGGCAACTTATGGGAAGCTGATGGGGTGATTTTTTTCAGTACAGAGGGGAGTCTTTTAGGCACACGGTACAGCAGGGATAGCATTTTGGAGGGTGAAAGGGGAGGTGTTTTTTGAGCATGGTGCACCTGGCAGCTGTTTTTCAGACTGGTGGGATGGTGGTTTCTGGGTGGTGCAGAATTGAAGCAGAATTTCGGGGCTCAATATAGCTGGGGTAGCATAGCGGGGTGAAAAAATACCTTTGACTAAAAAGGTTCAATAAAGAACATCGGATACAGGTAAAGAGTAAAAGAAGCTACTTTTTTATTTCTTTGACAGGTTTCAATGGGCACAACTCCAGAATAAAAATCTGGCCCCTCCTTTATTATTCAGCAGTATATATTTCCTAGCATCCCTCCCTTCGTTCCCCATTGGCTGGGGGGGGCCTACTACATACAGGTCATTCCATGTTCATGCTGGAACTATACAGTGGGCAGGTGCCTTTTTGACCTTTAATTAACGGGATTGTTTAGTCAAGGGTGACTACTGGGCCCGTTAATTAACCTAGGTTGGCACATAGCCTTAGGCAATGGCAGCAGTTTGGGGGCATGTTGGAAAGGGGCAACGTTTTTTGGGGTAGCATTTCTGGGAAGGTTGGCTAAACACCGCTTGGCAGGAGGGGCAGTGTGTTTGGGGGAGCGCTGCGAGGGGGGCTGGGGTTTGGCAGCAGTTGAGGGCAGGACAAGCATGTGAGACGGAGAGGGCTGATGATAGCATCGCACAGATCCCTGCTGCGCAGAGAGGCTGTTGCAGCAACACACCAGCCAGCACCGCGGGAAGAACGAGTGAGCAGCCTTGGGACAGAGGGAAGTTGCTCAGGCTGAGGCGTCCTAGGGCCGCCCCAGTTCTGAATCCCCGCACGGACGGAGGCGCTCAGCCTCATAGCACTCAGCAGGGGCAGGATAGCACTGCTGGGGGGGGGGGGGCACAGGGAGTGTCTGCTACAGGCTCAGCAGGAGCCCCTAGGATCACTCCCTCTCCTGGACCTACAGGCCTGCGTAGTACCCTGTGTGGTTGGGCGGAGGAGGCACCACTTGTGGGAGTGTCGTTTAACTGCGAAACGTGCCCGGCAGAACCCAGCGGGCAGCGACGCGCGCTGATGGTTCGACCCAAACTTTCTCTAGCGGGGCCACCGCTAAGGCCCGCCCCCGGGGCCACTGGCGCACCAATCAGCGGGCAGAGTGCTGCGGCCTGCGATTTTATTGTGACGCACACTTTTTCCCCTGGATCGGGCAGTGAGAGCGAAGGGGCTGTCGGGTTAGTTAGTGGGGCTAATCCCGCCCGTGAGGGCTCATACCCGGGTGGGAGGGGCTCGAGGACTGGGGAGGGTGAGGGGGCGTGCTGGGGTAGTAGTAAACCAATGCCAGTCCCGCGACGGGCGGGGCTGGGACTGGAAGGGGCGGGGACTACCTGGCCGCTCCTCCGGGGGGGGCCTGCCCCACGCTCGGACAGCCTGCACGCCAGGGGCCGCCGGGCAGCGCAGCGTCGGGCTGCCCGTCGGGCTCTCTCCCCTGCAGGAATTAGCGGCAGGCGACCAGTGTTTTCCTACCATGTGTTAGTGCTCCAAGGGTTTTCGCTGTTCCTGGGATGTCCTTGCGCGGCTTGATGCCTCTCTCCCCCAGAAAAGTCTTCCTGCCGCGGAGCCAGAGTTGTACTTAATTCCATCCAGTTACCGCTTCTTCGTGTCGACCTCGTCGTACCTTATATAATCCCTCCCCCCTTTGGGGGTTTACACCCTTTACAGATGGGGTTGTTTTCCCTCACCTCTGCCTTGCCCTTGTGTAGCTAAATTATGCATTTTTAAAAGTTTTCAGCATAATTGTTCAAATAATTTTGATGTGAATTTTCTTACTTGCCGTTCATAAAGATCACAGAGTTCTACATAAAAGCTGCAGCCCTTACATAGTAAAAACCATGCAGGTGCTGCTTGTTTGTAAATGAAATTGGAATTCAACTTGCCTTTCATTAAGCACCAGTGATGTACTCAACATCTCGTCCTTCCCCTGAAGAATTAGTCAACTAAAGTGCAGGGAATGCAAGCTTTATTCTCTTCTGCAATTTTAAATACTAATCATTTTTAAAAGTCTGATTTTTTTCTGTCTATAGAAACATTAAGACTACTAGTGGTGATTCACAAGGCACTATGAGAAATATGATTTGATATGCATACATGGCTGTTCTTTCCCTCCTATTACTGTTTTCAGTATTTGTTTAATTGTAAATTGGGTTCTGTAATTTTTAACTTTCTATCTAGAAGTCAGCTTGAGTTTCAGATAAGCTAAAATAGTATTTAAGACTGACTTTATATTTTATTCCTGTTTATGTACAGTTTGGGACTCTTTAAGACAACATTTCTTATTCTGGTTTCAGATGGAATATAACCTTATCTATCAGGGACTCAAGTAATCAGTTTCTGGACTGAAGGTAAAGGCTGCCAGTGACTTGATCAGCTGTTGTGGTTCCCATTGCTATCAAACTGTGTTAGCTGTTTCCACTTGTGATTATTCAAATAGTTTTATTAAAAAAAAAAAAAAAAGTCAGAGTTGATAGAGATTAGATTAGTGATTCAGAAAAGTCATTACCTAAAATAATGGTTGTACATGAGCAGAACCTGTCACATGAAGGAAGGTACCTGAGTTTTGATGTACCTTTGAAACACTGGCAGAGCAAAGGACAGCTACTGCTTTCTATTGTAGGCAACATGGGGGTTCAATTGTTCTGGATTAAAATGGGTTAGTCGGAATTAGTATAAACGTGTGGCCAAGATGATTAAAAATCAATTTTAAAATGGATGGTTTAAAATGGATTAAGTTACAGGTTTGCTTTTAAAAATAAATTTAAGTAAAATTAAATTTGAAGTTGACGACCTGTGTCAGGCCTACACTTACTACAATCTATTAAATATTAAGCAGTATATACTTGCAACTAAGTTTTAAATCAAGTCAAACCACTGAACTGGTGGAAGTCACTGGCTAAGCACTTGCAACTGATCTTGTTGAAGTGCTAAATCAGCTTCTGAAGGAAGTTGCCTCTTCTGCAGGTGCAGCAAGTATTTTCTTCACTTAACTTAAATAGTTCAGGTCAAGGACTATCTTGTCCATTCAAAGCGAAGAAATGGGAAAGTTTGGCTTACTCTTCCAATCTATGAATAAAAACTAGGTGTGAAGATGAGATCTACTTGTCTGAAATATTGAACAATAAATTAAGTTCACTAATAGAGATACTTCCTTTGTTTAATAAATCACTTAAATGCAAGATGTTTCTATAGCCAAGATATTTAAGGTAGTTTTATTTAATAAGAAAATTGTTTGTATTTAACAGAATTTGGATTTCCATCCAAACAGAGCTTGACAAATAAATTAGTAAATCTATCATTTTCTAACAATAAAAATGTAAAAATTAAGAATCTGAATAATTTTAAGTTATATAATTGCGTGTGTGTGTATGTATCTTTTGGCTTAGCAAAAAAGCACCAAATTTAGTGTAAAAGCTGTATATAGCTGCAAATCAATATTCTTTGTTAATCAGTGAGAATCAACCTCTCTTTCAGAACATAATGAAAGTACAAATGACAAATTTAATCAAGGTTTCCTGTTTGCTCAAGTAAATTAAAATCTGTAATTTAAATTATGATTTAAATCAATCCACCCTCTGTGTGGTTTGGTATTCTTTCAAAATTACTTCAATTACAAATTTGTTCAGTTCACATGCCAAAACTCCCATCTCTGCACACTCAATGTAGGACAAAACAAAATAATAAAAAAAATAAAACCACAGCTTTTTAAAATCTTTTAAACCCAGCAACAGTTTCCAAAATTAAAATTTAGCTGATAATTTTCCTGATGCATGAGACAAAAATATAATTCTGTTTGCTTATTCATAGTTACAGTAGCTTTGTAGTGCTTACTATACTAAGTTTCCTTTTGTTAGTAAAGTAAATTGAGTGAGCTTAAAATATATGTAATTGAATAAGGTCCATCAATGTATAATCAATGAGGTTTTCAAAAAGCATGAACTCTGTCCTAACTCTGCTCCCACTCTATTTAGTAGCAAAACTGATGGACTTCAGTGCGTGCAGGGTTAGGACAGTGTTAGTGCCTTTGAATGTATGTTTTAAAAAACCTTAACTCTGACTAGCATCTCTTGTAATTTGAACTTCATTGTGTTTCTTAATTTATTTTGGGGTGTTTGTGTTTCAAACTGGAAACAGTCCTGTTACAGGTGGGAAAAAGAAGGTTAGTAGGTAAAGACCAAACAGAGGGCCAGATTATGTATGTCCTGATGATCCACAAGTGAATGGGGACTTTTCTGCAGACAGGTCCTCCCTTATTTGTCAACATCTTTTATGTACCTTCTCTTTGGAAACCCTGCGGTACCCTTGGAGGAATGTGGATGCATCTATAGGGTAGCAGGGTGTTAGGCTGACTCCCCTATTTCAACCCTGCAGAGTAATACAATCTAAGCAGTTTGGGAGACCTGCACAGAAACTAGTACAGTTGTAAAATCTGCCCTCCCTTCTTAAATGTAAGATGTCAAAGAAAATTTCATGTGGGAAACCCCATGAAATCTTGGCTACTATACAGGTTTGAGATTGGGACCAAAATTTTTAAGGGTGGCTCAGAGAAATCGTACACCTCAGAGTCCCACGCTCTGGTCTGTTTCCCAGTGTGAAACAAGTTGAAACTCTCCTATCTCTGATTTTTGGTACTCTGAGGCACTTGCAGTTGGGTGGGAATCTCTCCCCTGTGTTCTTTTCCAACTGACGCTACCTCAACTCCATCTAAAACATCTTCAGTCAGTTCCTTTCTGACTTGTTAGTGAGGGTGCTCCCTGCAGGAGCGGCTTATTACACTGCTATAGCTGTTGTAGCTCTTTCTAGGATGCTGTCTTCCTTTAGGAAGCTCCATCATATCCACCTTTAGTTATGCAATTCACTTCGCTTCTCTGCTTCAGTTTCTCTTTATTTAAAATGAGGACAATTACATGGAGCCTTTTGTTTCAGATTTTAGTGGCAACTTCTTTTGAAGCCTTTTTTCCCCTCCCAAGATAAATCTGGGATTTGAGGCAGCTGCTCCAAAGTTTGTCTGCCTTTGGAAGTTCAGAACAGTTGTCTCCTACAAGTATTCTACTTGTGGTGATTTAGGATGGTGACCTTGTCCTCAGCAAACTTCTTGGTCTGTCAGGACTGAGAATAATTGCTTTGCCCAACTGGTTGTTGGGGTAGGCTTGTGTTGCTAGACTTTTAATATTTCTCTTTTCAGGGATTCATCTGTGCAGAAAGTCACTCAGTCTTTGCCTCACCACATAGCACTCAAGTAGCTCCATGCAATACCTTCTGATGGTATATTACTAGCCCTAGAGTGCTCCCCCCCACCAGGAAGGACCACTGTGATCATCTAGTCTGACTTCTTGTATCACACAGGCCATAGAACTTCCCCAAAATAACTCCTAGGGTGTATCTTTAGAAAAAAATCCAATCTTGATTTAAAAATTGTAAGTGTTGGGGACTCCACCTTGACCCTTGGTAAATTGTTTCAATGGTTAAGTACTGTTAAAAATTTACTCCTTCTTTCCAGTCTGAATTGGTCTAGCTTCAACTTCCAGCTATAGAATTGTGTTATATCTTTCTTTGCTTGATTGAAGAGCCCATCATTAAGTGTTTGTTCCCTATGTAGATATTTATGGGCTATAGCCTCCTCTTTGTTAGACTGAACCCTGACTCTATTTAGCTTATTATAAAGCATGTTTTCTAATTATTTTTGTGGCTCTTCTCTGAGCCCTCTTCAATTATCAACATACTTCTTGAGTTGTGGACATGGTGTTCCAGCAATGGGCACACCAATGACAAATACAGAGGTAAAAATCTGTACTGCTACTCGAGATTCCCCTGTTTATGCTTCCAGGGATTGCATTAGCCTTTTTGGCCATAGCATCACACTGGGAGCTCATGTTCAACTGATTATCCATCATGACTCCGAAATCTTTCAGAATCACTGCTTCCTAGGATAGAGTTTCCCCATCTTGTAAGCATGGCCTTCATTCGTTGTTTGTAGATGTATACATTTATATTTAGCTGTATTAAAATGTATATTGTTTGCTTGATCCCAGTTTACTAAGTGACCCAGATCACACTGAATCAGTGACTGACCTCTTCCTTATTTGCACCAGCCCCAAATTATGTCATCTATAAAAAATCATCAGTGATAAAGTTATGTTTTTTCCTGGTCATTAATAAAAATGTTAAATAGCATATGTCCAAAATCAATCCCTGTGGGACCCCTCTAGAAACACCCATTCAGTGGTGGTTCCCCATTTATAATCACATTGAGACCTATCAGTGAGCAAGCTTTTAATCCATTTACTGTGTCCCATGTTAACTTTATATCTTTCTAGCTTTTTTTTAATCAAAATGTCATGCAGTACCAAGGTTTACAGAAGTCTAAATATATTTCCTCAAACACTGTTACCTTTATCAATCAAACTTGTAATCTCATTTAAAAAAAAAACCATACAAAACATCAAGCTAATTTGATAAAAATCTATTAGCTATATTACCCTTTTAATTTTTAATTAATCAAGCCCCATACCAGCTACTTCATTACCTTGCTGGGATTGATGTCAAACTGAAAAGCCTATAATTACCCAGGCCATCCTGTTTATCATTTTTAAATATTGAGACATCAGCTTTTTTCTAGTCTTCTGGAACATCCCCGGTGTGCCAAGGCTTATTAAAAAAACCCACCACCAACCCCCCCAAAAACATTAATGGTCCAGCAAGTTCCTCAGCCAGCTTTTTTAAAAACTCTTGGATGCAAATTATCCAGACCTGCTGATTTTATAAAGTGTCTAACTTTAGTAGCTGTTTAACATCCTCCTGAGAGATACTAATGGAATGAAAATAGTGTTCTGTTTTTCCCCCACATAGAAAACAAATACTTATTGAACACTTCTGCCTTTCTGCATTATTGATAATTTTATTATTTCTATCTAGTAGTAGACCAACCTATCATGGTTCTTTTTGTTCCTTATGTATTAAAAAACATTGTCCTTAAGTCTGCTGGCCATTTGCTTCCCTTATCAATTTTCTACAAATCAGAGCTTCTGATTTATATTAGTTACCATCAACATCCCCATTTGTTATGTTATTTTTTAGATGGGGAAGTAAAGATAACAATAAACCAGGTTGTAAACTAACATGGCCTTCTTCAATGATTGTGGGATTATAGCTTTTAGGACATCTTGTAAAGTGTGCTTACACAATGTTGTGTCATTTTTCTGATTAAGTTCTTCTGGCTTATCGGCCCATAAGTGTTTTCATCTTTGTCAGGAAGGCTAATAGCATATTGGGCTGCATTAGGAGGAGGATTGCCAGCAGGTCACGGGAAGTGATTATTCCCCTCTATTCAGCATTGGTAAGGCCGCATTTAGAGTATTGTGTCCAGTTTTGGGCCCCCCATACAAAAAAGATGTAGACAAGTTGGGGAGAGTACAGCGGAGGGCAACAAAAATGATTAGGGGGCTGGAGCACAGGACTTATGAGGAGAGGCTAAGGAAACTGGGCTTGTTTAGTCTGCAAAAGAGAAGAATGAGGGGGATTTGATAGTAGCCTTTAACTACCTGAAAGGGGGTTCCAGAGAGGATGGGGCTAGGCTGTTCTCGGTGGTGGCAGATGACAGAACAAGGAGCAACGATCTCAAGTTGCAGTTGGGGAGGTCGAGGTTGGACATTAGGAAAAAGTTTTTCACTAGGAGGGTAGTGAAACACTGGAATGGGTTACCTAGGGAGGTGGTGGAATCTCCATCTTTAGAGGTTTTTAAGCTGAGGCTTGACAAAGCCCTGGCTGGGATGATATAGCTGAGGTTAGTCCTGCTTTGAGCAGGGTGTTGGACTAGATGACCTCCTGAGGTCCCTTCCAACTCTAATATTCTATGATTCTAAATTGCTCTTTTTAAAGCACTAAGTATATATCACTGTTCTGGACTTTATTATGTTTGCACATTATAAATATGATCAAGTTATGATTGCTTGTGCTAAAGTTACCATTAATTTTTAATTCTGATTCTTTATCTGTCAAGATGAAGTCTAATATTGAATATCTCCAGTGTTGGACAACATTTTTTTGAGTTGACATAATACTTAGAAATTCCAAGCACGTTAGTACTGGCACAATTAGATCTCTAGCATGGGTCATTCAAACTAGAGTCCCCCATGATCATGCAGTTTTTTTCTCCCACACATTATAGGTGGGCTTCTTATGCACCTGTCATTCTGTTCTCTAGTGTGATTTGGTGGTCTGTAGCAGACAGCAGCTAATACCCCATCATGTGCTTTATCTGTTAGGACATTGATCCATAAGCATTCCTGGAAACAACTCCAGTCCTGGCAAGAGTTAAGGCATATTCTTCTGTGTGTGGCAATGGTGGCAAAACATGCATCAAATATTGTGCTTTTTTATCTGCTTGGATGTTGAGTTTGTGCTGCACAAAAGCTATGAATATGCACTTGTGTCATGTTCTTCCAGTGGAAGGCAGCAGTGACTCTGCCACTTACTTAGAAAACCTTTCAATCTGGTATCTGCTCAGGTTGCTGGATAAGTCTACACTAGGAGAGTGTATCTCCCTGTAATGTGAAAAGATGTTCCTGTGTAATTATCTGTTAAAGTCTCTAATAGAAGGTCAGAACAAACTGAATGAAACTAATCCCTATAATCCAGTCAAGTAGGGTTTCTTTTTTGTGGGTAATTGAATCAATCTGCAATTCTGTGACAGAGGTTAGTTACAAATGGGGTATCTCCCTCCATCAGAAGGTGTTTCTTTTTCACTGGTAGATTTCTGGCAGTTTCAGGGAACAGTGTTTCTGAGGAAGGTTTCTTGCCCCTTTTATTCCTGAAACAGTTGTCATGTTGTATGTAAGACCACTTGTATACTCTGCTGAATGTGTCATCTTTGTGGTTCCCTTATGGGTCTGGTCTGTTCGAAGGGTTCATTTTTTTTTCCTCCTACCATTGTTGGGTGAAAGGTTGTCCTTATCTGGGCTAAGGAAAGGTGGCATACCGTCTCTGTACTGATAGTACAACTCGGTCTATACTGCCGATGGATTTCAGTGGTAGTCTACGGGAGATACGCAAACTATGTAGAGTAGCTTGTGTATCTCCTGTTGACTTCTTAACTTCTACTTACCGCAGTGTCCCCACTGCTGTGCCGATGGGAAATGCCCTCTATTCGACACAGCGTTACTCTTCTTGCAGGGTGGATTAAAGGCATCAACTTCTGGGTTCAATTGAGTGGGTCTCCTCTGCTGCTCAGTTGATCCCACAGAATCGATCCTGCACTGCCAACAATGCTGCCAGCAGTGTAGACATAGCCAAAAGAGAACACTTAGGGTATTTTGATGCCACAGCCATCAATCTTGAGACCTTTATCACTTAGAAGGAAATCCTTTTTAAAAAATTTCTTTATATAAAGAGATTGTAGGGGACTTCAGTTAACCTACAGATGCTACTAATTAAGTTATTCGTTCATTAATTGTGTTCATTCAGTTTGTAAAAGATTAGGAAATATAGGGTGAGATCTTCAACCCCCCTTTGGGCTCTTTGTCAGGTAAGTGGGCTATATTGTATAAAGAGGTTCCAGCCAGGGGAAGATCCTTGGCAGGCACAGTGGAGATATCTGTAAAGCTGTCTTCCAAGAACCCTGGTGTAAGGGGTGTGCTGGGATGGGAGGGATGTGTTGGCAGTGGGCCACACTACTGCAGATATTCTGGGCAGAGCTTTGACCCCAGGATTGTCTAAATTATACTAGGTGCCTTTCCCAAAGCAGACAGGGTTTACATGGGCACTAAGAGGTAGCTTAGAGCCACCTGAGCCCCCTTACTTCTGGGCTGCAAGTTTTGTGTTAAACCTCTAAGAGAGGTAGCACAGAATCTCAGGTGTCAGGTTTTTATTTTTTAGATTTAAAAAAAAAAAACAAAAAAAAAAAAAACACACCTCTCAGAATGGGCAAATGACATAAAGGACTTTGGAAAAACTTTTCAGTCTTCCTCTGATTAAGTCCAGCTCAAAGCTGTCATTAGTTTGAGAGCCTATTTTTTCTCTCCTACTTTGCCAGATAAAAAGTAAATGTGGAACAGTAATGGTAAATGTAACCAAAAGGGAGGCATCTTTTTAAAAATATTGTACAATTTCATTTTTCTGTTTTGCTTTGTCAGACCAAAATGGGCGATGTTGAAAAAGGCAAGAAGGTCTTTATTCAGAAATGCTCTCAGTGCCACACAGTTGAAAAAGGGGGGCCTCACAAGACTGGCCCAAATCTTTGGGGTCTGTTTGGTCGCAAAACAGGACAAGCTGCAGGATTCTCTTACTCAGATTCAAACAAGAACAAAGGTAAAAACAAAAAGGGTGACGTGGTGAGGTGCAGGGCTGGAAGCATAAAGAAGCAAAGCTAATTCCGTTCTTACTAGATCTTAAAAAAATCTTTACAAAAACTACCCTCATAGCTGTTGAATGACAGCATCGCAAGATGGACCTGAACTACATCTTCAGAAGTAAAGTGCTTTTTAACTGAAATTTTAGTAACATCTTCCAGCAAATCTGTTGTTTGGTACCTGGATATTTACATCCTTTCCATGATTTTGCATGGTCAAAGGGCAGATTTTAATGCCTGTTTCTTGGAGTGCTCCTTTAGTATGATCTTTCTTCAGTTGGTCACTGTTCTTGACTGACATTGCATTGCTGTGTAATCTCTTCACTTACTGGTAGTTGACTAATTTTAGCCCTCTGATATGTCCACATGCAGTGTTTTAATACAGATGATCCAGAAAGTAAAGAGGTCTTTAAAAGTACTTACATAATTAAATACAATGGTGTTCATGTTGGGATTTATTTGAGTCAAGCTATTAAACTAAGAATCCTATTTGCAATTAAGTTATGTAAAATATTTTGGAATTCCTTGACTCTTCAGTTCTACTGGGATCCCTGGGGGAATTCAGTCTTATACTCATTTACAGAAAGATCCATTCCTACAAAGAAATGTACTTCAGTGTTAGTGTCTGTTTAGAAAGTGCTTGTATGAGCTAATAGTACAGGTGATTACTACAAGTATTTAAAGTAAGTCATCAACATGATATCTAAATGTACTTTAAACTAGGACCTAATACAGAAACATATTAGTAGTCTTCTCTCCTAAACACAGAGGTCAGATATAAGTGGTGCTGCTATTACTAACCTTACTGTTGACCATAAGCTGCCATTACTATGGCCATGAAAATTAGAGGTGGAAGCTAACACTGAAGCTGTTCCATCTTGTAAGTGGGTCCATTCCCTGCCATTAGGCCATGGCACTACAGGAGTCTTCATCTCCAGCAACCCTGTTGATTACATCTTTGAGCCTTCTTTAGTCCATAACTTATCACATATAGGCCAGACCCCTGCCAATGTGGCCAAAGTCCAAAACGAGAGTCCACACAAACAAAAGGTTCTTCCAGCCTGCCCAGCCTCACTTCCCATCCCCTTTCGTCTACCTTTAAGTCTTCCTGATACCTTCCCTGGAGTCCTTTCATGGTCTCAAAGCCTTCCACATGAACCCAGCTTACTCCACTTAGGCCCTTCTCCAGGAGTTCTCAGCCCTCATGAGGCCCAGGTGTTTCAGGCAATCACCTGACCCAAATTAGTCCTGCCTCTGCTGGCTAAAATGGAGTTAATTATGGCACAGGTGAGCTGATTGAACAGGGGAGGCCTGCTTCAGGCCTCCTGGCCTTTAAAGGGGCAGGCCACCCTGTTACACATCTGATCCTGTTAGAGAAATTCCAGACCTTCTTTCTGAAGGTCCTCTAGGTGCTACCCTTTCTGTTCAACATTTATGAACCCACTGTGTGTTCATAAACAAAGTAACCCTTCATGGGATAAAAAGGAAGGTCCTCTCATGGATCAGTAACAGGTTAAAATATAGGAAACAAAGGGTAGGAATAAATGGTCAGTTTTCCAAATGGAGAGAGGTAAATAGTAGTGTCCCCCAGGGGTCTGTACTGGGACCAATACTGTTCAACATATTGATAAATTATATGGAAAAAAGGGGCAGATAATGAGGTGGCAAAATTTGCTGGTGATACAAAACTACTCAATATAGTTAAGTCCAAAGCAGACAGCAAAGAGTTACAAAGGGATCTCATAACTGGGCAACAAAAGGGCAAATTAAATTAAATGTTGATAAATGCAAAGTAATGCACATTGGAAAACAATCCCAACTATACATATACTATGATGGGGTGTAAATTAGCTACCACCACTCAAGAAACAGATCTTGGAGTCATTGTGGATAGTTCTCTGAAAACATCCACTCAATGTGCAGCAGCAGTCAAAAAAAAGCTACCAGAATGTTGGGAATCATTAGGAAAGGGATATATAATAAGACAGAAAATATCATATTGTCTGTATATATAAAAATCCATGGTATGCCCACATCTTGAATACTACAGTGCAGGTCTGGTTGCCCCATCTCAAAAAAGATATATTGGAATTGGAAAAGGTACAGAGAAGGGCAACAAAATGATTAATAAGGGTATGGAACAGCTTCCATATGAGGAGAGATTAATAAGACTGGGACATTTCAGCTGGGGGGGGAGGGGGAACTACTAAGGTGGTATGATAGAGGTCTATAAAATCATGATTGGTATGTAGACAATAAATAAGGAAGTGTTATTTACTCCTCATAACAGCAGCAGGTTTAAAACAAACAAAAGAAAGTATTTCTTCATTCAACGCACAAGTCAACCTGTGGAAGTCTTTGCCAGAGGATATTGTGAAGGCCACAACTATAAGAGGGTTAAAAAAAACTAGATAAGTTCATGGAGGATATGTCCATCAATGGACACTAGTCAGAATGGGTGGGGATGCAAAACCACGCTCTGAAGTGTCCCTAGCCTCTGTTTGTCAGAAGCTGGGAAAGGGTGACAGGGAATGGATCACTTGAGGATTACCTGTTCTGCTCACGCCCTCTCAAGCAGCTGGCATTGGCAGGATACCGGGCTAGATGGATCATTAGTCTGACCCAGTATGGCTGTTCTTATGTAATTATGAGCTAGAGTGTCAATATGCAGATAACCAACTCTACATCGTTTAACAGAATTAGCTTTCCCTTTGCTCTCCCACCATCTAGGGGAGATAGACAATAACTAAAACTAAGTGGCTTATGTGCCATCTGGAGAAGATGGAGGTGCTGCTGAGTTGGGAGAAGGAAATGCTTTAAAGAGCTGGCAAAATATATAACCACTCTGTGTAATCAGTTTCTGTGAACAATTTTGCCAATAAATGGACAATCTCAGGCTTCAAAAGAGAATTAACCCTTAAGATTACATTGATTTAAAAAACAAATCTGAATACATTACTGGAAAGCAAGTTCTCTACTAGCCCTTTGAATTAAGAGTTGTATAGATTAAAAGTAATAAATGTTATTCAAAAAGAGTGGTCAGTTTAGCTGAACTGGTTTAAACATTGAGAATCTTGGAAAGATTAATATATCTTGATTATTAAAATGAGTCAAAAGTAAATTTAGTAGTAGTTGTGTGATTAATATGATGTGTTCAAGCAATAATGAAGACTCCATTTCATATTCATTCTCATTCTTTTTCCCTCCTTTGGCGTTTAGAACATAAACTGAGTATGTTACTTTCAGAGTGGCATACCCTAGGGTATGCTTGAGCTATATATGGAGTCAAGTGGTGGGACAAATAAAATGTAAGCAATTCTTCATTATTGTCTACACTTTCCAGGTGTTGTCTGGAATGAAAATACACTGATGGAATATTTGGAGAACCCTAAGAAATACATTCCTGGAACTAAAATGATTTTTGCTGGCATTAAAAAGAAGAACGAGAGAGCAGATGTTATTGCATACTTGAAAAAAGCAACCTCTTCATGAAGTGTTCTTAATGCTACCGTGATGTCAGAAAGTATTTCAAAATTTGAATATCTCTTGTATCAGTATTCATGTTTCAGTATTCTGTTAATATTTGTTTATTATTAGGTACTGGTCTTAGCATCTGAAAATATGAGTCTTTATTTGATTTTTGCTAAGTCCACTACCAAGACAAAATAGGCGTGAACACTATGTAAACTATTTATAGGGTGGAATAGGTAGGCATGGCTGCTTACAGACATTTCAAAAGAAAAATATTGTTCCCTTTTCCAAGGAGCTTCCAACTGAAGGATCCAGTCCTGCAGATACTGGTATACGTCTGGAATTACACACGTGTAATTTTATATTGAAATCAATGTGACTGTTTAAGTTAGTACAGTTACTCATATGTGTAAGTGGTTGTAGCAGTGGACCCTAATGCTTGTTCCTTGAAGATTTTGCATAGGCAAATCTCTCAACAAAATCAGTGGGTGCTCCGTATTTTGCAGGATTCAGCCTTAATTTAAAAGAGCCAGGCATGACAAACAATGGAACTGGTCTATGGGGGAAAAAGACTTATCAGAAATGTTTAGAGTGCCACTCAGCTTTGTATCAATGTGTTAGTATAAAGTACAGCTGGAGGGATTGGAACAGCTACAGTTTGATTTGTAGATAAATTCAAAACTTTAGCTCACTCCTTGTATTACTGTTTCTGTGTGTGTTAAAAGGACATAAGTCTACCTAGTAGCAGTCTCTTCATCACGGTTATGGATTTTTCACTCCATGTGTTCATTACATGAATCAGATATAATTAGGTGTCCAGACCCCTTATAATAAACAAACAAACAAGGCCTGGAATAGCTTAAATGATGGTAATAATAGCAAGAATACTTTCACCTTTAGTTCCTACTCAACTGTTCTGATAGCCTATATAAAATGATGCAATGGTTTAGTCTGGGTCTGAGAGGACGGGATTACCACCTGAGCTGTCACTTTACTTGAGTACTTTAGAGAGTTCAAGGATTAAATTGCATGGAAATTGAACTACCTCTCTCATTTCATTAAGGCACTTTGGGCTTAGGGTATGAAGATTTCATTTATGCTGTATCCTACCTATTCTATGGAAGAAAAGGATTTCAGTCTCTAGGGTTATAAATCTGGCACCTTACTGGCAATCCTTGAAAATGAAGTTGGAGTGGGAATTGAGGAAATTAACAGTGGAGTCTAGATCTTTAAATAGTGAAATCTAAATCTATTTTATATATCTTCTATTAGACAGAGTGCTTAGCCATGCTGCTGACAGTGCTAAATCTTCCCGAGGTTCTGCAAGAGAAGTGTTAACTTACATTACTGTTAATGGCAGTACCTTCATCTGTTTGGCCATTGATAATTTGTGCAGAATGTAGCCCAACATTAAAGATGTTAGGAAGAAGAACCATTATAAAATATTAGACTTCTATATTTAATTTTAAGTCATTTCCCCCCCCCCGATTTTTATAATATATATTATAAAAAAAATGGTTACACTGTAGTACTTCAGTGATTGATACTAGAGAAAAACTGTCTTGGTAGGGGTCTCAATCTTTTCCATAACCTCCTCCTCATGACCTGCATCCCTCATAGCAATCTGGTAAAGGTGGCATAATTGTGAATTTTCACAATAAGGCCAGGGAGTTACATCTTAAAATCTGTAGGTAGGTTGTCTGCAAGTTATAGCAGGTGAACTGATCCTAAACTGCTGCAGTGATACATTTTCAAGGTTAGCTTCACAACCACAAGGCCTAGACTTTTATTTATTTATTTTTTTTATTAAAGTGAAAGGCAGGGGAAAGAAGGACAGTTGCAACCCACCTGAAACCTGTTTGTGACTCTTGCCCTCCTTCACCCATGTTGGGTGAACCTTCAGGATGGTTGAGGTCAGCCTTAGTTGAATGAAGAAAGCACCGGTACAATTCCCATGTATTGATTTAGCACCAATCAGATACATAAGCATTGCTCATCCCTACATTGTTCTAGCACTTACCAACCAAGCCTTCCAATGCTCATTTGAGGCAAGGAAGTATTATTAGCCACATTTTAAGGAAGGAGTAACTGAGACCCAGAACAGTCAAGAGTATAAAACAAGTCTGTGCAATTCTTTTCTCGAAAGATTTTCCTGAGTATTTGCCAGAGCAGATAATATTCCTATATCACTGACACTTTAAGCTTAATAGTTTAAAATATAGAATATCATCTGTACACTTGCATGCATATATATATATATATATATATATATATATATATATATATATATATATATATATATATATATATATATATATATGCATGCAATAAATTGAAAAAGTAAGTTTCAAACATATGATCATAGTAAGGCATAATGAACTATGCAGTATTCTCAGGCTATGACACTGGTACAAGAGGGGGAAATCACAACTATGTTCCTAAATGTGATGTGGTGAGGGAGGCCTGTTTTGCCCCGCTGCAGATCCTGCACTCTTTTCAGCTACGCTGGTGGTATGGCTGGGTGGGAGCAGGGGGTGAGGGGGCAGTCCCACCCTCTACCCCAGGCCTGACCCAGGGACCCTGTGAGGAGTAGCCTCAAACTGCTTAGTCTGTGAGAGCTACTACCTTCCCTGGGTTGCCTGTCCATGGCCCCACTGCTCATGGTCCACTTCCTGGAACCAGGGTGAGGGTTCTCCCCCTCACCATGGGGTCTCTCTGTCCCTGTGATCCCCCCCATGTTTGTGGGAAGTCACCCCATCTCAACTCCATTACTCAGGTGTCTGGGCAGCCAGGTCCTCCTTCAGGCCTCTGACCCTTGGCCCTGCCCGGACAGGCTTCTCCTGAACTCCCATACCTTGTGTTGTGGTAGCAACAGCAATCACTCCAAGTTCTGTAGCAGCTTCACTCCTCCTCTTAACTCCCTTTCAGCTGCCCCTATCTGCCTGACAGGGAGACTTTTAACTGCTGGGGGCAAGCCCCTTAATTGGCCTCAACTGGCCTAATTGCCCTGGAGTAACCCCAGCTGAATCACCTAGGGAACAAGGATTTGTTGATCCTGGGGTTAATATATATACCCTCCAACATTCTCCTATAACCATCAGGTAGGTCACAGTAGGTAAGGTGTCATTTGAATTAATCAGGTCATATATGTAATCTCCAAAGTAAACTCAATTTCTGGTAGTAGGAAATACAGCAGCAGCAGCAACAAAGACAGTAAGAAATGTTAAAAATGGGGGGGGGGGAAAAAAGCAGGTTGTGAAGGCCAAAACTATAACTGGATTCAAAAAAGAATTAGATGAGTTCATGGAGGATAGATCTTTCAATGGCCATTAGCCAAGATGGTCAGGGATGCAACCCCATGCTCTGGGTGTCCTTAAACCTCTGACTGCCAGGAGCTGGGCTGGAGGACAGAGGGTGGATCACTCAATAAATTGCCCTGTTCTGTTCTCTCCCTCTGAAGCATCTGGCAGCGGCTACCATTGAAAGACAGTATACTGGATAGATGGACCATTGGTATGACTCAGTATGATCATTCTTATGACAACAGCATGCAGGAAATTAATTTAAAAAGAAACAAAATGGACTAACCTCTCCCTCTTATCTGAGTCCCATATCTTTGCCCTACCACCAATTCCTGTAATACCCCAAATCCCTTGCTGCAGACCCAAACCCCTTTCTTTCCTTAGTTTTAGGCTCAGAGAGGTGTTAAGTAGCCTACTCCTCTGGAGGAGGAGATTTTCTCATCTGAAAGAGAATACCTGATGGAGATGAAAGAAGCTGAAACAAACAATAGACATGAGCCTAATGGGAGAAGCAAAATCTTTTGTTTTTTTCCCAGGGACTGTATCTTGGGAATCCCTTGGTCAAATGTCAAAATTTGAATCACTGACAGAATCCTATGTCCCCATGAGGCATACCAAATTTAAAGGCAATCCAAATAACCATGTATATTTAAAGAAGTTAGAAGAGTTGAGTTTTAAACAGAAAGCTTGTCTTAATCTAACTACTGTATATTGGAGCTATCGCTCTGGTATGCTATTGTGTCTTACTGTATTACACTCCCTTTTTCTGGCACCTTATCCTCTCTCAGCCCTACCATTTTCCTCACAGTTTCTTAGGCCTGGTCTAAAGATGCAAGCTTCATGCGTCTTCCCTGACCAGCCCACATGTATATCAGTGAAGCATCCCTAGTGATCCACCAAACACTTGCATAACCATAGAAAAGTAACCCTTTCTGTTGATGTACTCTGTGGAAAAGTGGGCTTGTGCCAAAATTGTGATATGCATGCCCCACTGTAGTTTGGGAATCCCATTCCAGAAAATCCATCCTCTATATCCTGCACAGTGCTCAGAGTCATAGTCCTTTGTAGTAGTAGGTGATTAATGGCCCTACACACTTGCAAGGGTTTTCCCACTCTCCTGTAGCAATCCAACATTGCAATCTTCCACAGTACAATCACTATTCATTTCTGCACTGTCAATGGAGCTCTTATTCTGGTGTCCCTGTGCTGGAGGGTTGGGGTGAGCTTGGCACACAGATTCAGGAATGTTGCCTTTCATATCCAAAAGTTCTGCAGCCACTGCTCATTGTCCCAAATCTGTATTACAGCACAACCCTACCAGTCAGTGCTTGTTTCTCTAGTCTGGAAGCAGATCTCTACCATCTGCAGGTGCTCTGTGAGCACCACCAACAACCTTGAATTGTTTTTCACTGTGTCCCTCAGAAAACTATCCTCCAAGAAACTGTCATATTTTCCATTGTTGCGATATTTCCTGTGGATCTGCAATTACAGGAGAATAGTGCAGAGCTCTGCAGGCTCCATGTTTCTGTCAAAGATGGCAGACAGTGAAAAATAGCATATGGGTTTGAGAGATTCTTTTTAAGAGTGTGAAATTCACGGAATATGGATAGCATTATACGAAGGAGAAAGTTGGATGCTGGGAATTTGACCCCTGGCTCCCAGAGATCCCTGAGCAAGTCCTTTCTATCTCACAGCACATTGCGTAAATTTACCAAAAGGCAATGCACCAGACAACAATGTCTGGCACACTGGGATACCTTCCTTTGGTGCACTACACTTTGTATTGACACAAGCACTCCTGGTGAGTACATGCAGTGCCGATGCAAGCAGCCAAGTATGCACATGCCCAAGGGATATATAAATGTATGCCGACATAATTTGCATAAAAAAGTCTGCAGTGTGGACATGGCGTTAATAAAAAAATGTTTAAATGCACACAAAGAATACGTAATACATTTTAAACACAAGCTATTAGGTGGTACTCTACTGGTATGCCTTCCACAGATTCTTTCACCTCCCACCTACCCCCCTTTAATTGCTCTCACATGTATTTAAATGCAAGATATCGAGTTAACATTTACTTTTCTATACTTAAGCACACTTATATAAACACATTCCCCTCTCAGAGATTATTTCTCAATCTTAATAATGTATATCACCTTGGCATCTTTGGAGATTCAGAAAAATTTCAGGTACTTAACTCCCTCCAATACTTCAGAGTCAGATTGCAAATAAGTTTGGAATCAGTTGGTCTCCTCAGTTGCTGGTGGGAAAAAAAAATCTGAAGCTATATCCAACGTGATATGGGCATTTGGATTCAGCATATAAAATATCCATTTCCTGGGTTTATACAAATGCCCAGCAGAGTGAGAGCCTGTCTTTTCCACATAAAGCCATCTAAAATCAGGTGAAGGATTGAAAATTCTTACCTGAGGTCTAGCCTTCTTGTGTCTTCATCTAAAACAGAATCCCAGTTCAAAGTAGATCATTAGTAGCTAAGGCTAATGGAAATTAGGAGCCTACGTACCTCGGAGGATCTAGTCCTAAATTCTAGAGTTTGTGTAGCCTCCTGAGTGACAAATGCTCCCTTCTCATCTCTCCCTGTAGGTCCTTAAAATACACCGCAATGGACCAAACATTATCCTAAAGGAAGGCTTAGTAAGTACAGATGGAATAGCATGCACTCACCAGTATCAAAAGTGGTGCACGTACTAGGTCCCAGCCTTCCGAGCAGATGCCTGGCTCCTTCATTGACCAGCCTGATCTCATAAACTTTCTTGTCTTCAGCTCTGATTTGAATCTGAGAGCTGAGCCAAAGATGCATTTTTCTTCAAAGCTTTACAGTGTGTTGTCAGATTTCTAGCTAGGGTTTTATTTTCAAAATTCAAAATTGCAAGCTCAAAGAGATAAGTAGCCCATTCATCTCAACAACATGTTCTCAACTGAAAGAGAATATCTGATGATGATTAATACAGTCTGAACCAATAGCTATGAGCCTAACTGGAGAAGCAATATGAAGTCAATACAGAAAGGTACATGAGTAACATAGACATTACACTTCTTTATCTGTCATGCATTCAGTAAGATCAATGGTAGACTGGAGAGTAGTGTAGGACTGGGACCCACAGGTCCTGCAGGACCCATTGCCATAATAGTGGGAACAGGTAAAATGTACTTTGTTGCAGGCAGGATTGGGTAGGCAAAAAACAAAAAAAAACAAACTGCATGGGGCTATCTGTCTCTCTTGCAGGATTTGCGGGTTCTAAGGTTTTTGTGGGTGGGAGTGAGGATAAAAATGCAAGAAAATGCACGAGCGGATGGGAGTGGGTATTGCGCGGCAGGATGGGAGTGGGATTAAAAAAAATAGTCTTGGCAGGACTTTACTGGAGAGTCACTGGAGAAATTGTAACAGACCTTTTTCTGTTCTCTTACTGATGATGTACACAAGGCAAATGAGCGGAGTATTTAGGATACTCATATACCTTATTGGTTTCTGTTCAGTTCCATGCTCAGCACTGCAGTGAGAGGTAAATGAATAAGTTACAGTCCATGAGTGAATTAGACAATGTACCCATTTACACTGCTTTACAAAGCAATACAGTAAGGTAAGTGAATGCGTTTCCCAACACTATTGTGTATAGAAAACAAAAAAGAGTAAGGCACACAATTACTTGTAATGATTTTGTCATGTGTCAGGCAAATATCCTGAAATGGCATCAATAATGCAATGTTGATCTAGATCCAAAATCATATCAAAACACCACTCACTAGAAAAAAAAACTCAATAGCAAATGAAATAGACATTATATAATATTTATGCAAAATCCCAATAAAAGGGATAAGTAGATCAAGTGAAATTGTGAATTGCATGTCAACTTGCAGAAGACCTCACAGTACCACTTACATGCACAGTACTGTTGATGTTCAATTGGCGGTGACATATGCATGCAGGCTACATCTTAACAGACGAGCAACATAACAGTTTTCAAACAGGAAACAAACCAAACAATTAACTTTGTCTCAATTTATCAATGTCTGTTAACATACCTCATCCTCTTCACTCAGCGAGGGAGAGGGGACAGAGAGAGGATTGAACATCGTGGCAGTATGGCTTGCTCCTCCACCAGAGATTGTTTTGAACAGGTCTTGCTGGAGCTGTTAACTCCTGCATTCAGTATATACGCGATTTTAAATACTATTATACAGCAATAGAAATAGGTTTCTGAGACCAAATCAAAGAAATAAAATATTTTATGTAAAAAGATCTTTATTGGTTTTGGCATACTAAAAAGTAAACTTGTCAGAATGAAAACCCACACTACAATGTACCAAATTCAAATTTTTTGGTGTGTGACATGATTTTTTTAAATTCTCAGAGTTATGAATAATACATATCTACATTCAGTGAAAATTACAATAGAAGTATGCCTTTGAGAGGGAGTTCATATATGATAGCGCAGCATCCTCAGTGAATATTCAAGAAGTAAGTTCTACATACAAGTGATGACATAAAAAAACATAGGGCAAAATACAGTTGAGAAAGGCAATCCACACTGGAAGATCAAAGGAAACTGAAGAAAGAGTAAACTTATGGTATACAGGGAAAATTAAAACTGTAGAAATCAAAATGGAAACATTACAAAAACAAAGTGATATACTGCAAAACACTGGCATGTGATCAGCTAGGTCAATTAAGATGAGTCCAGTTCAGGCAATCAGAAGAGAAGTTTGTGAAATCCTATAAAGCTATATATAGACATACCTATGAAAACTGACAATGAATTCTTTGAAACATTAAAAATATGTATGAAAGTTATAAACTTTTAGGGATGGTGTGTAGGTGTAAGTAATATATTATTACCCTGAACCAAGTCTCCTGGAGCACAAAAGGTATTCAGGCTTTATGATTCTGGGCTCTAGGCACTGGGCTATATCACATTTCAGGGCTGCTGAATCTGTATTTCCCCTCAGTGGTCCAGGCATTAATTTGCTGGATCAGGAAGAAAGCCATGAGCCTGTTTAAAATCAAGGCATTTATTAAAAAATCCTTTCTTTGCCTGTTGGGCTCAGGAGAATCCAATGTGAACAAGTATATGCGTACTTCTCCACAGGAGTGGTTTCAAAGGGCCATAACCAAAGAAATTACATTAGCATCTCCCTCCTCCTAGAAGTATTACACACAACACACAATTACATTTTTAATACAATGGTCACCAAAAGGTATAAACGTAATTCAATAAGGTTTAACTTTGTTCCATAAGGTTTGACAATATCCTGTAAGAGATATTGTCAATCTGTCGCATGCTATACTGGGGCCTTAACATCACAGCCATGGGGAGAGGGTGAAGACATGGACCATCTGGAGGAACACAAGCCCCTCTGCAACCCACACACCCTACTTTGGCAACCACTGCAGATGGCTCACTCCATTTCCAGCACCTTATAGCTCCTCTGCCCCTCCCTCTCTGTTTTCCCCTCCTCTGTCACTTTCTGGCCACCCATCCAGTGCAGAGCCTCAGCACCTCTAGGCTTGGCAGTTCATAGCCCTGGCACCTCTGGCTTGCTGCATCAGTTATGAACGTAAAAAAATTGCTTGAGCCTCAGCACCTTTCATTACAAATTAAGCACTGAGCCCATCTCACACTTGCACCTGTCCCCAATGTTGTCTATCTGCTCCTTCATCCCCTTTTTACCTTCCTCTGAAAACAGTTTGGCCCTCAACACAAGTTTTGCCCACCTCAACCCTCCAATTCACCCCTTTGCTCTGCCCCCCTTTTGAACCCTCCCCCCAGCAAGGAGCAGTAAGGGCAGAGAGAAGACAATGGCTTCAGACAATGTTCCGAGCACGGTCGGCGACAGGACTGCAGCTAATCCTGACCAGCAGCCCCTACCCGGGCCCTGGGCTGCAGTAGACCCCTTTCGGCCCCCTGCAGTGACACCCTGCCAGCAGCTTTCATGCGGTAAAGCAGAGCGCTCTCTCAGACCTGTATTTCACTCCCACCACCGCCCCCTTTCGCGCCTGCGCACAGAAGACCCCCCCAGTTCCCAGTCCCTTTGCTGTCGATTGACAAGTTTCTGCAGCTGACGACCGATACGCGCGGCAGTTCTCAATGAAACGCAGGCAGGCATCTCGGAGGCAGACAAGGCAGACTGGGATGGCACTGAGCGCAATGCAGCCGAACAATAAACGGCGCGGGCAAGCTGATTTCATTGTGTAAAATGCAACATAATCTAGGAAAGATAGCGGGTCGGAGACTGAGAAGCTAATTCCTTTGTCTGTTTCAGTGCTGTCTCTGCTCGGGTCATTGCTTTACTTTCTCTGATAGTTGCAGCACCTGCACATTCTGAGAACCTGCTTTAACAGTCTCCATTTGCCTGCAGCAGGAGGAGGGGGCGGAGGGTAAATCAGATTTCCCTGCCCCCCTCCACACACTCATCTGCACGTGTCTCCATATTTGGCGTGTATCTTTATAGCCGCACAGAATTCAAGTCTTCCTGCTGGAGGGGGCTGCTCAGTGGGGATTAGTTATCTGGTAGTGTTTGAAGTCTCTCTCTCTCATTTGATTAAGGATTTGGCTGTCTGCGTGTTTTTAGTGAAAATCTCATTCATTCATGAATTTTTGAAGTCGCCTTCATTCAGCCTGGTTATGGGATGAAAGAAAGCTTTATTCACGTGTTAGGATCCATGACTATGTTTTCAGTCACTTATGCACAGGCATCGATTTAACAAGTAAATGTGCTTCTCCACGTGTGCGTAAAAATAGCCCTCGTCTGTCTGTCTGTCTCGGTGGATGTGGTCGGCTTTCCGTCTCGCAGCTGCTGCTGCTGCAGAAGGAGGCACACGAGTCGCATGTGTTATTTGCTGCTTCTACATCCTTAGCAGACCCGCACATTCCCATAGAAAGGTGACCACGTGCGCCTCCTTGGGTCTCCCTCGGGGAGAAAGACCACAGCAAAGCGCTCCCCACAGAAGTACTCACGTCACGTCCTCCCATTCTTCATTCGCTGGCTGTGTTTGCAGAAAAGCAATAAAGAAAATACCGTTAACGATGAACAATGCACTCTGGGCGTGGACAATTCAGTTAATTCAACAGAGTGAAAGCCTCATATTCTGCAGGCGCAATCAAGTCAAATACTTGAAGGCTTCTTTGAAGGAAAATGTATGTTCATTTATTTTTAAACGAACACAAGCATCATTTTAACAATTTATAGAAAAACAATACTTCTATCTCACAATATTTACACCTCCCAATATTCCCACACACATTCACACTCACAAGTCACATATACCCACAAATCTTTCTCGAACACAAACATTGCTCACAAATCTCTCTCACACGCACTGCATTTTTTTTAATGAAAAAAGGACTGAATGCCTTGAGCTCTTTCTTTGAACTACTAACAAAATGCCCTTTGCTGTAGCTCCCCAAAGTATTGATGTTCATGATCCACGGGGTGGACAAGGGGGGGGGGACGGACACACTGCATAATCAGATCTCAGTCCCTCTGCACTGCACACTCCTGGGAGTACCGATGCTACTGCCTCCAGGAAAACAGGATGCTGCTGACTCTCTCCCTGCTATCGCCACTTGCTCTTCCTCCCTCCCTCCTAAACTCACGCGTTCTTCCCTCCCTTCCCACTCCCTTCCTCAGTGGTCTGCCGGCTGCTCCTGCGTAGCCCAGCCACTTGCAGCAGCAGCTTTTTCGCACAAGGGTTTGCAAAAGCGCTTCCACCCAGTTCAGGGCATCTCCATCCTGGTGGGAAGCCGCGGCAGCACCTTTGCCTGAGGAAGTGGAGGGAGCAAGAGGACCTGGCCCAAGGGCCAGCCGAGGGAGCGGACAGAGGAGGACCACAAGAGCCAGGGGCCAGGTGGAGGAGCAGGAGGCGATAAAAGAGGAAGCGGCGGGCCAGGACCGGGAGGGTAGAAAGTCAGACGGACGTTGTTCCCTCGCTTCTGGGCAGCAGCGTCCCCACCTCTCCGAGGGAGGCCCCCCGCCGCCTCCCTACGGCCAGGGGGGGCTGGGCCCCTTTCTGGTGCCACGTGGTGCTCTCCTCCTCTCCCTCCAGCCGGCCATGGTGTAGCAAGGACGTAGACAGTTCGAGGCAGTTTCGGGACGAGCGGTCCCAAGTTGGGAGCGGAGGCTTTGGGAGGCGGCGCTGGAGCTGGAGCCCGGGGACCATGTCAGCTGCGCCGGCTGCCAGCCTGGACTTCGCTGCGGTGGAAAGTTTCCTGGACCGGCACCCGGAGCTGGTGGAGAAGTGGCTGAAGAGGAGGAACTCGCTCGCCGCAGCGCCTCCCCCCGGCAGCGCCGCCGGAGGCCCACCCAGCCTCGGGCCTGGCGCCAGCAGCTGGGGCGGCAGCAGCAGCAACCCCGGGGAGGTCAGCGCGGCGGGCGGGCTGCAGCGAAGGGCCTCCCAGAAGGAGCTGAGGCAGAGCTTCGCCAGGTCCAAGGCCTTCCATGTCAACCTGACCTACGACGAGCACGTGCACGCCCGAGCCCAGGAGCCTCTCAGCAGCATGCGGAGAAGGGCCCTGCTGAGGAAAGCCAGCTCCTTGCCCCCCACCACGGCGCACATCCTCAGCGCCCTGCTGGAGTCCCGGGTCAGCCTGCCCCAGTACCCGCCCACCGCCCTGGACTACAAGCGACACCTCAAGGAGCACAACGAGCGCCAGTTCTTCCTGGAACTGGTCAAGGACATCTCCAACGACCTGGACCTCACCAGCCTCAGCTACAAGATCCTGGTCTTCGTCTGCCTCATGGTGGAGGCCGACCGCAGTTCGCTCTTCCTGGTGGAGGGAGCCGCTGCGGGCAAGAAGAGCCTGGTGTCCAAGTTCTTCGATGTGCACGCGGGCACCCCGCTCCTGCCCTGCTGCAGCACTGAGAACTCCAACGAGGTGCAGGTGCCCTGGGGCAAGGGTATCATCGGCCACGTGGCAGAGCACGGGGAGACGGTCAACATCCCCGACGCTTATCAGGTAGGACTGGGCCCAGCCTCAGGCCTTGGAAGTTTCTGAGCAGAGGAACTCACATGCGGGCCACCCTGGGGACTCAGGGCCCAGCTGCCTGCCTGGCCCGTGCCCCTCAGCTTATGGGGAGCTGGGTGAGGCTTCCTTGGGTCTGGAGCACTGTGACTTTCCAAAGGGGGAACAGGGCAGAGCAACCACACTGCCCTTTGCTGCTACCCTACGCATAGGCTGTGTGTGCCGGAGGAGAGGGGAACCTGGAAAGAATGGTTGAAAAAATTGGTAGGATTAAGCCTGACACTTGATAGAAATCGCATCCAGCATACTGAGCTCTCAATCAAATTGATAGGTAGTGAGAAGTCAGGATTTTGGGCTCTGCCAGGCCCTGGTTAGGGCAAGACACTTAACCACACTGGACTTTAGCTTACTCACCTCTTGAGATACTCCTCTGTTTCCTCCTCTTTGGTTGGGACAGTCACCTTGCAGTCAAACACTATAACAGATCATTACAGCACAATGTGAGATTGTATCAGTGTTATGATACAATGTTGTGCTGTGATGATGACTTGTGGGCTCCTGAAACTGATTTTTGGGAACCATGAATCCTTTTCATAGGCATTGCTTGCAAGATGTGAGATTGCTCAAGTAAAATTAGAACAGACCCACAAAATCCAGAATGGCTGACAAGGCTAGTTTAACTGGCTGTAAAATGAGGACTGATATATTTTTATACTTCATATCACAGGGTTGTTTTAAGACTTGATTCACTTTGTAAGGTTCTTTGAAATCCTCTGATGAAAGGTGCTAGAAAAGTGCAAATCATTATTATCACCCTTATTCTCGATCACTGGCTGAGTTAATCTTCCTTTCCTGACTAGTACTAAATCAATCTAAAGATAAAATATTTCCAAAAAGCATGTATTTCTCTGGCCCAGCCTGTATTTCCAAACCTAGTTTTGGGAACAAGGAAATAACCCCCATCTCTCTTTACAAGGACTTTCTCCACCACATCAGATTATTCACTTTAAACTTTGAAGGATTACATTTAAATCTTGGAGAGCTATATAGGGTTGAGAAGTATATGTCTTCATAGCAGGGATTTAAATATTTGTCTCCTTGATGATAAACATTTGTTCAATGTCTAATGTTGTCCTAGAATAATAAAAAGCAAGCAAACAGACAAACACTTATTCCTGAACCATGCAGGGAGAATACTAGAAATTAGAATAGAGTGTTTTTTAAAATTCATCCTGACTGGCCTGCATTTTTGAGTTTTGAGTGAAACTATATATTATTCATCTAGTACCCAGAAGTGAGATAGGCACGTTAGAGGCATAATAGGTTGAGACCATAATAGGTTGAGGTCTCTGCCCCACAGAATTTATAAACTAAAGAGATAGGACACAGATTAGGAGAAAGGGATATAACACACAAAGCAAAGTAACTGAGGCCAAATTTTGGCACACACCTGATAAATTCTAATATTTTTCTTCTTTTCCGTTCCCATTATTTGCTCCCTTTTCCCCTCTGTTTCTGATCCAGCCCACCACTCTAAAACATCACCCATTACTCCCCACCTCGTCTCCCTACCTTCTTTCCCAGTCATTGACAGTGAGCTGAATATGAGATGGTTGCAATACAAAGAGATTTAAGCAAGAAGTAGCCAGTCAGGAGATTCACTCAGTAGTTCTAAGTGTCTATATCATCTGAAGGGACTGAAGTTTGTCAGGGTCAGGCCTCTCACTATATCTTCTGTCCTCTTTTGGCTTTATGGAGTCTGGACAGCTCCAAGTGCTTTCCTTACAAGAGATGAGGTGATCACCAGTGTGGCATGGAGTTTTCTAGAGGTGAGGGATTGGAGCATTTCAGTCTTACTTGCCCTTTGAAAGAGCTCAATTTAACAGATTTATTTTGTTCATGGCAGAAAATGGAGAAAAATAATCAAGGCATTTTCTATTAATTGGTCAATCAATATTCACTTTACATTCTGTTTCTTATGGCTGGATTCTGTTCATTGTAGTCAGACTAATAGTTTATAATTAATACACTTCTCTATGTGCTTAAACCCATAAGTATATACTTAATGGGGAAGGGGGTGGAATCTTGGGCCCTGTTCTCTATTTACAATACTTAGATCAAGATTACTCTGTTTCAATTTCAGCCACTTCAATGGAATTATTTCTGATGAGCTTCTGCATCAGAAGCTTCAGTCTCTGGTTTCCTTGTGGGTTTTGAATTGAGGATCTGGCTTCTCTTGATTAACCAGTGTGGTTCTGAGTTAGTGCAATTTATCTTCTTGTACCTGGCAGGTATGTGACCATTACATATTATTAAAACAGAAGGAAACATAGTCTATTCAGTACTGGCAAGAATAAAGAGCCCTAAAGAGGCTCAGATATGTGTGCACAGACAAATGACAAATGTTCCCTTTTAGATCATTGCTACTGCTTTCAGATCATTGTTAGTGCTCACAATACACTACTTTAAAAATTAATAAAAATGTGATATGATTAGTCAGTGTTAAAGACAATGCAGGTGTGTTTGATCAGCTGTGAAGTGAAAAAGCATCATCAGGGAGCGAGCTTTGTCAGGCTGACAGATGGAGGAAAAAGGGATGACATAGTAGCATTCTTTTGTATATTAGAGAATGACCACAGTGAAGTTAAAGGCTCAGGTGTTCACAATATTGAGAGATTAGCTAAACAAACACCTTTAATTTAATTTAAAGAGTGTGTTTCAGAACATAATCAAGCATGTTAAAGAGACAAAGCTATTCCCCTAATATCATTCAACTGGTTTACAGAAAAATCATCTTAAAATATTAACAAGATTTGGAAGGTTTATCATTCAATGTTTCAACCATCTTTTACTTCCTCTGGGCCTGATCAAACTCCAATTGAAATCACTGGAAGTCTTTCCATTAGCTTCAGTGAAACTTGGATTGGGCCCTTGTTACAAACAGTGTATTTTCAGCTTCCACTGAGTCACAGGGAGTTAAGAGTGCTTATCATGTAAGATTGGGCCCTAATACTTCAGGACCCAGTCCTGCATTTTGTGTGTGCAGATAGGTCCCCTGTGCCCATATAGAGCTCTATTGGTTTTAATAATTTGTTATGGCATATATGGTGTTTTCAAAGAGCATAATATTTGTTACAAAATGCTTTTTCCTGAAGTGGAACAGTCATGAAATCAAATAATAGCTTGAGGCCTTAGTAGTGAATCTGGTGGCCATTAGGTTATTGGGCTGGATCTTGCAATCCCTTACTCATGCAAGCAATCCCATTGAAGTCAATACTTACATATGAAAGGGTTTGCAAGATGAGCAGAATTAATTTTAAATTTGAGGAGTGAATAGTAATACATTTTTATTAATATTAAATAAATACTTGGCTCTTATTCTCCAAGGTAACTTGATTTATGAAGTTTGAGTCATTAAACAAACATTTCAGAGGCCAGCAGAAAATAGCAACAGTCAGTGTTTGTAAGTAGGAAACTCCTGCTGATGAATGTCATATACCTTATATTCTAGATGTTGCCTGTTTAGTTCTATTATTTTATTTTATTTCTTCTTTACATTTCCTCTTAAGATAAAAGGCATTTTAATTAAGGTGAAATATCACATATTTCAGCTTAAAGTAAACCTTTAGAAATGCACAACAGCACAAAAATGGAATACATTATACATTTTATGCTAAGTCATTTATAAAGAAAAACTATTGTTAGAAAGCTTGTGCTAGTGAAAGTTTTAAATTTGGATGAAGAGCAGATACTAATGGAAATACATCCTTTGTTTCGTTTTAAGAGTCCAGTCTTGCAACTGTTATTAATAAATAATCCATTTGATTTGCGAACAGGAAGTTGTCAGATTTAGTTTTAAAAAATGCATGTACAGTGGCCATTGACATATAGGGCTGCTCCCATCAATAAGACTAAGCAGGACTACTTTAGTAATGCCACTCACTATATGTGTATTTTTTTGAGACTTACTCCAACTGAAACAAAAAGTAGATGGCATAATTTTTTTGAACATCGCTGATTCTCAATGGAAAAATCTTCATTCTAAAATTGCAGTGTCTCTTAAATGAGAATATTTTAAGAGACAAATTAATATTAATAAGATTAGGACCCACTCCTGCAGGGTGTTGAACTCCTGCAATTTGTTGTTTTCATTGAAAGTTGAGGGGGCTCACCACTTTGCTTGACATGCTCAGAACCTTGCTTTATATGGATATAACTATGTCCACTGTGTGTGTGTGTGTGTGAATGTAGGTAAGTCCTCAGCCTCTGTTCTCCCTACAACTGAGTACAGGGAAAGCTGCAGCTTTCAGGTTATCCCACTCCAGTTTCCTCAACAGGGTCTAAGAGCAACAACAGGGAAGTCTTGAGCTGTACTTCTAATGTGAAAAACAAGCAGGGGAAAAAATGTAAGGGGAAAAAAAAGCTGTAAGGCCATCTTAGTACATCATAAAGGTGCAGTATTTGTGCTCAGCTGCTAGAGAATGGGTGCATTATAAATATATAGACAGCAAGGCATACAGAATTCATCTTTAATCATTTGTAAAAATATTTCACTTAGCTTAAAGTTATTGATTTTTCAAGACATTAGTCCTTTTTCCTCAGAAAACTTTTTTTTTATTTTTTTTTTACTGTTTTTGGTCTTTAGTTATGAATTGTTTCAATCTTATTCCAACTTTCGTATGCCAGCAATCACCGAGCAACATTTTAAGTAATATTATAGTCACAAGACACATTAAATTATATTTGAGATAATGTTATTTGTTTAGCTGTACAAAACTGAGACATTAATTTGATGGCATCCCAAATCCTTTCCCAGATCAATGAAAACAAAGCTTGCTCAAGTAGAGCAGTAAGTGTAGTCTTAAACTGCTAAAAATGACATTCTGCCAATTGCCAATGGCAAATTAAAAACCCAGGAAAAGGGTACTATTATGATCTTGTATTAAAATCATAATTATGAAAAGCAGTTTAAGAGAAAGTAGGACGTAAGTTTTTAATAAGGTGAGGAAAAAGAAATGAGCTATTAGAAGAGAAAAATATCCTTTCACTTGTAAGCTGGTGGGATGTGATAGAAATAAAACAGGAATCAAATTGTTTTTCAGCAGAAGTAATACTTTATAATAGTACATAAGAACAAGTTACCAGAGCAAAAACAAGCAAAAACACAAAGCCTTGCTTGCTTTCCATGATGCAAAATTCCTGAAAATTTAACAAATCCAAATATCTCCAGCATGGGGTTCAGCAAAGTCCTAACTCTCCTCTCAGTGGCACCCGAGCAGCCATACTTACAGACCATCTCCTTTGCACCTATGCAAGGCAAGGGAGAAGGAAACAAGAGGTAAGCCCTGGTGCCTACTGGGAATGTACTATTGCTCTGTGTGCCGTCACAGTTCTCTATCTTTCTGAGACTATACAGTTCCTGATCATGTAAATTCCTGATAATAGATTAGATGGATTATTGCTCTTGGCTGGATTTTCTCTTATTATCATACAATAATATTACAAAGGCTTCCACTCATTTGTGTAAACCTTTTAGGCTAGGAGTTTCCTTGTGTGAAAGGCATTTTAGATAATAGAAGGGCATGAGCAGATAGGAACTGCAATTTTTTGTGCAAGGTAACCATTAGCATTAGGTATCAATATTAATACTATATCTCTCTCAATTTCACAGAGTTGATAAGTGATTGTTAAGTGATTGTCAGCACAGAGCCTGAGAGGTGCAGTTCAATGTAAGGGAACATTTGAAGAATTGTTTTATTCAGCATCTCTTTAAAAGTAGATATCAGCTTGTAGCATTGTATTCATTCCAGTACTAGCCAGTAATACTCCCCTTCCAAAGGTAGAGTTATAGGTATTTTGTCACAGAAACATGACAAACAAGATAGACAATCTAAGAAAAAAATACCAAATACAGCAGAAATGAATTCAGATAGTTTAGCACATTAAACATGAATAGAAGAGACAACAGGAAATGGAGAAGAGAATTAAAACAATTAAAGCAATATATATTACTTTAATGTGCACAAGCACATTACATTTTCATCTTAAAATATAAGTTAATTTAAAGTTAAGGTTGAGTGTATGAAGCAGTAACTTCATGTTAACAAACATTTATGGATGTTGTAATTATCCCCAAACCAAATGTTACAAACCCAGGAATTTCAAAGTTAAGGTTATAATACTTGAACATGTTAATATAAGGAAATGCACAGTTAAAGCACCTGAGCAACCTTAACTCTGCCCTATAGTGATGCCATATCATTACCATATGATTCTGATTACAGCATTTTAGTTTTTAATCTCATCTGGTACCTAAACTGATTTTGAAAGACACATTAAGCATTTTTCATGTGTTTGTTTGGGGGCCTTGCATTTCCATATCTAATTTTAGAGATCTTAAGCAACAACTCCAGCTGCAACAAATGGAAACTGGAGGTGCTTATAATCTTTGCATAATCAGGCATATCTAATTTTTTTCTGTTCTTCATTTTCCTTGTTCTTATTATGCTGCAGAATTGTTTCAGTTCATTTCTTAGTGTGTCTATTATGTGTATATCTAAAATATACATATGCATACACAAAAACAAAAGTGAGAAATGGAAGATAAGATGAGTAAAGAAGTAGCAAGCAAGAATTAAAATGAAAATTGAAGTAGTTTAGAAACATATAAATATTAAATTCCAATTCCTTTAACATAAATTAGCATAAAGTCAAGAAAGAGGAACTTTGAGGAGAAGCCAGCGCTTGATAAGTCAACACAACAGTACAGGAAAGTTCTGGAAGAAGAAAGGTAATGTGGGATAAAAGCACCTTCTGCAAGGTGCTAGCTGCTCTCAGTTAAAAGAACAGAGCTGAGATGCATATGTAACATTCACACACACTGTTAGGTGAGGGCGCTCAGAGGTTCACAGTCAGTACTTAACACCTTATAGATACATTAGAAACTCATTTATCTGAATGGCTTTTATCTGGAACTCCCCATTAGCCAGACATGTTTTAGATCTCACACGTGCATTATTTGCAATAAAAATTCCCTCATTTGTCCACATAAATTATTTAGTTTTCCATTCTATTTAGATAAATTGATATCTACTGTATATTTATTGCTTAGTTAAAGCTCTTTTTCAGAGAACATTATCCTTTATAACATGATTAGTCTGTCCCACAGAAAGACAGCCTTAAAGATTATACTGAACATAGGTTATCACTTTCTTAGAAAAACAGGAACACTATTTAAAAATTATGACATTCATAAAATCCCATAGAGTATATTGGAGTATGGGAATAGTTTCTACATAATGCAGTTAAATTATACCTTTGGTTTAAGTACAGCAGTGACCCTAGAGCAAGGGCCTAATCCAACAGTTCTCACTCAAGATGAATTTCCATTTCAAGAACAAGGACTCAATAAGGACTGTAAGATTGTCCAGAATGATTCTGATATCACATCAAGTTTATCTGCTCTTTAAAGTTTTATTGGCTTTCAATTTTCCATGGCAAATGAGTAGTTCATTTTACCTGTTCACAGTTGCATGCTATTATGTATATATTTTCCCCTGAGAAAATCACCAGTTTAATGTAATTTATTTGCATATATGATAACCATATATACAAATTAACTCATCAGCTTTATTTCTCTTTTATAAACACTGTTATATTATAAGCATTTCAAATTAATGGTCAGATGTAGCTCCTTATATAGTGGGAGCTGGATCATGCCTTAACACAGTACTCAACTTAATCCTAATTTTACAATATACAGCAACATACTGAGCAATATCCTTTCTTATTAGGAAATATTTTAAGAGACTTTACTGAAGGGGACAGGAGTCAAGGACCCAGATCCTGCAAACATTTAACCCCATGTGTAACTTTCAGTAGTCCTGTTGATCTTATTGGGACTACCGAAACACATAAAGTTACCACATGCATAAGTGTTTGCATGATCTAGGCCTAAATCTGTAGGCAAATTCCATTGAAGTCAGTGGAAGTTTGTTACTTACCTCACTGGAAGATACAACAGGCCCAAAGCCATCCAGTATTTTTGTATACAGTGAACATGTACCTTTAAGAGAGTGACTTTAGGAGTTTGATTGCTAAAGGAGAATGGAATGCGGTTGGATCAAATGGGTTCCCTGAGTGGATCCTGATATGGAAAGGGAGGTTGTATATGGAAAAGTTTGAGAACCACTGTGCTAGACCAAATAGTAATGGAACTGATCCATCAATGTTTAGTATGACAAGAACTTGGGTTTGTAAAAACTGGTTACCTGACAAAACAGATTTCTTTAATAAAACTATGAGTTGTAACAAGGAGCTCACAGAAGCTGTCACACATGGTCAAACCACAGATTCATCTAATTTGGTATGCTATCTTTGTTGGGATCATCAATACCTTTTGCTTCTGAGGAAGGAAAAACATTGCATAATGCATCTAGCTAATAATGTGCTATAAAAAAGTTCTTCCTGAACCCTGCTGTTGATTAGCTCAGGCTCTGAAGCATGGGATGTAATTATGCATGTTGTTAGCTTAAAATTCATGTCTTCAACATTTTTAAATGGTCATGAAGCTATCTACTCCGTTTTTAATTCAGCTATAGTATTCCACCATGAATTTTTGCCAGTGAGTCGGGTAGCTTATTTTGCTAAGTCAGACATTATTATACAAGAAAACAATGCATATATATAATGGATATACAGCAAACCAGTAAATGAGATAGGGTTCAGAATTCACATGCAAAAAATTCCCAGTATATACCCAAAAATAGCTTATGTATTGCATTGAAACAGTATGCTATTAGGAATGATATGCATTATATGTAAACAGCAGTATTTTTGTTCTTTCTGCTGAAAGCTTATTGAAACCTAAATATCTGAAATTGAACAATTTGTCTCCCTAGGCCCAAACGTGATACTTATTTCATTTTTTCCCCAGCTAAAGGAGTAAAAGTATACTAGAAAACACAAGGGCACATGAGAAAGGTGGGGCACAGCATGGTAGGTCAGGTCTTGAGGACTATCTCTCCTACCTTTGCTGACTAGACTCCTTCCTCTCCCATTGTGACTATGTAATTTCTTTGTCAGCTATATAATCCAACTGTGATTTTCTAAGAAGCCTAAGAGAATTAGGTGCCCAACTCCTATTGTAGTTCAAATGGGAGTGTCGTTTGTTTCCCTTGAAAATCTCTGCCTAGTTGTGTACATAATGTTATGAAAGTGTATGTTTTAGTTGTCTTTATTATGATAAATGTTTTAATCTGTTTTGAAAACATTTGTCAGTGCGCCAAATTCTGTCTGATGCCAGGGCAGCTTTGTGTAGGTCTCCTTAGGTTCAATGAAGCCAATCAATCCAACCATGTGAAGATTCTCCTGATTTAAGGAAATCCTTGTGTGACATAGGTCAATGATCCCAGGAAAACACAGGGCTTTCCATCATAGGTGGCTTATTAGATAATGAATAGTGGCTTCAGCTGCTTTTTCACAAAGCTCTTTGAGAAGAAGATAGCTTTTTTACTAGTTAGTAAAGTTAGGTTGACATCCAGAAAGAGAAATTAGTTAAATCTAGTTACTCTGTTGTGGATCTGGAGATTTAAAAACAAAACAAAAAACAACCAATGGAAGTTGGTGATATAACTGAGATCAGTCTGGCTCTATAAGCCAGATCCTTAGATGTTGTAAATCAGTGTATATCAATTTATACTACCTGAATATCTAGTCCTGAATCTGTAATAGTCTGAACTGTGTGCAAGATTCTATCCCGTAGTTTATTGGGAAAAATAGTTCTAATGGTATTTTCTGCTTCAGCAGTCTTGATTTTCCTTTTGGAAGGAGGTCTTATTGTGAGGCATTGTAGGGGATGATGTTTCATCTTTTTTAAAATCATTAATGATCTGGTAAAGGAGCTTGTGTGTACATTACCATTAACAGATAATACTAAAATTGGAAGTGCTCCAAATAGAAGGGTAGATAATGAACTATTAAGGAAGTAGATTTATACCAGTGTAAATCAGAGCAAAATTTGGCCGTAGCAAGTTAGAAATGTAAGAAAGATAAAAATGAGACAAGACAATATGCTCATGTTTTATGTAACATTATCTTGATAGTTATTGAATACATGAGTAGTTGCACTGTCCTGTAAGTAATAGTGACCGTTTACTCAAAAATGAACATTTTTATGATAAAAACCTCATTCTGCACATGTAACGTTTGAAATTTGTGGTATTGGAGAGTTGTGTGGACTAGTACCCACTGCCTTGTCCCTCCCTATTCAATTACAGTTGTTGGTGGGCTTTATCTGGTTTTTCATTTTTGAGAAATATAGCTATCTTTAGGTAGAAGAAATTCTATGGTAAGTGAATTGAATGCACGTTTTCTTTGGGGCTGTGAAGTTTGAGGTACTCAAGAACTGGGCTGGCCAGTTCCTCTGTCTTTTTTCCTTATATTTGCGGGTTAGGAGATTTCTTTGTGGATGGTAAGCATGGCTGCAATATTCTTTAGATGGCGTATTTTTAGAGATTGTGCCATTTTTGAATTATTTGTGTAATGCAGATTTGTTTCTTTTCTTTGAGGCTGTTTATCCATTTCTATTGGGGGGGGGAAGTAATCAGTGTTTGTTTTTTATTTATGCATAATTTGATTTGTGCAACATTTGATGGTCCAGAGAAGAACTGTAGAGTCTCTAGAACAGCTCTGATGCATTTAGTTAGGGTATCTCTACATTAGAAATGTAAGTTGACCTAGCCACCACAGTAATTACTTTTGTGTTACATTTTTGTTTTATCTGTATTTAATTTCCTTGAATGTTATGTTTTGAGCTTTTTCTGGATCGTTTACTGTCTTTAGATTGTTTTCGTTTCTCATGGAGATTATTTTGTTCAATTTTATAAGAAGCATGATTAGGTGATTTAATAGATCTTTTCCATCTTTAATTTCTATAAGTATCAAGGCTATTGCAGCAAAGGTTCCTGTATAAGCAATCATAGCTACCTACCTTTAATCATCTTGATATACCAATGATGTTTTGCAGTGCAGTAATCAATGGCTTTAACCATGCTATTGGTCTCTCTCACCCTTTCACTATCTTTCTATCAGAGAATCTGCATTAGTTAACTTAGAGAAATACTCCATTCTGGTTTGTAATTTCAAAATAGCATGTTGGAAGTCATTTTGCTTTGAGTTTTTATTCCAGCAGCCTGAGTACTAGTGGCTGTAGTTGCCCTTGTGGAATATTTGAGCCACTCTTCTTGAGAAGAAGCCTGTTAACTTTAGTTCTGCTATAATGGCCTTGCAACAACTAGCTTTCTTCTGTTTTGTGGAATAAGAAAACTCTCATCTCAAACTGTAAATTTGAGTAGGAGTTTTTTGTGCTCACTTGCTTTTCTACTCAGCCTGTTCCCATAAATTTAACACATTAAAATGTGCCTTTACACTTTAGCCTCTTTTACAGAAAGCCTGTAGATTAGTATTAACATTGAATAGCTGGGAATATTCAGGCAATGGGTTTATTGTGTATTATATTATGGGACTGTAGGTTGACCTGCTTTGAAATTATATTCGGGGCTAAATCCTATTGATCCTACTTATAAACAGAGAGTGTGATTTGGCACTTTGGTGTTCAATAACTGCATGTAGAAACCACTAGTAACTACTCCAGAATGAGCATTTTTGGGCTAGAGATCTGTTCAGTAAATACTTTAGTTTTGTTTGTTAGATTATTGATGACAGTAAGAGGTAATATATATTGTAGGTCAATCTTATTTTGAGACAAAATAATTGCTAAAATGGTTACCAAATGTTCTTGGCAAAGAAAGCTGGCTTAATAACTTATGTCATTGAGAGAGTATAAGTTGAACTTTGTCAGAATTCAAATCTTAAAATATTCCCAGTCAGCTGGAGGTGACAGAATAGCCATTCTTTCAACTCCCCCCTTTCCTTCTTTTACAGTCACTTTATTCACTTTTGTTATATGCTGTCTTGTTATTAGCTTTGTCATGACTAAAATCTGTACCTTTTATTTCCTCAATAAATCCCCCTATGTTTTCTTTATTTAAAAAATACTTAATCCTTACTTGTCAAACAATATGAATTGTATATTCATTTGAGATCAACATTCAAATACAATTGGCAAGGCTTTGCCCAGAAAGCCAAGTATGATATCACTTCTGTCAGACTCACCCTGCTGCTACAAATATCTGCAAGAAAAAATTATGCAGTTTTAAATTAGATAAAGTCAGAGCAAAACTGTTATTTTGGTCTGACTGTTGTTTCATAGGAATTTTAGAAAGCTTGTGTATCATCTGTTGGATCACTAGGACCTCATGAAAAAATTTTTTGGGGGCTGGGGGAAGGAATATTTAATTGAAAATGCCAAGTAGATGTGTGAGTTCCTGTAAACGTTTATAAGAGTTCAGTCTTTTTAGTGACTTCACTTCTTCTCAGTGGACATCACTGTACCTATCCTTGCTTACAGACAGCCCCCCAACCTGAAGCAAATACTCACGAGCAACCGTACACCATACAACAAGAACACTAACCCAGGAACCTGTCCCTGCAACAAACCCCGTTGCCAACTCTGCCCACCCATCGACTCTAGTGACACCATCACAAGTCCTAACAACATCAGCCAAACCATAAGGAGCTCATTCATCTGCACATCTACTGATGTAATATATGCCATCATGTGCCAGCAATGCCCCTCTGCCATGTACATTGGCCAAACCAGACTGTCACTACGCAAAAGAAAGAAAAAATGGTAACATCCATAAACCAGTAGGAGAGCACTTCAGTTTCCTAGGACAGGGGTGGCCAACCCGCGGCTCGCGAGCTGCATGCGGCTCTTTGGTCATACAAATGTGGCTCGCTGCTCTTTGCATGTGGCTCTTTGCTCTTTGTTCTTTAGGGCTCTTTGCTCTTTGAAATTGACAAGCTTTTGGGTGGAGGGTAAGAGAGGAGGAGAGACTGACAAGTGAAATTGACATGCTGCAGCTGAAACAGAAAAGGTAAAGTGGCTCTTTGCGGCTCTTTGTCTCTGACTGGTTGGCCACCCCTGTCCTAGAACCTGTAGCTGACTTGAAAGTTGCCATACTTCTACAAAAAACCTTCAAAAACAGACTTCAGGGAGAAACTGCAGAGCTGGAACTCATATGCAAACTTGACACAATCAAACTGGGTCTGAATAGGGACTTGGAATGGCTCTCTCATTGCAAGAAGTAATTGTCACTGTTCACACATTCTCACCTCCTAATCAATGGTTGTGAATAGGCCTCATCTACTTTAACTGAATTGACTCTCTTTACACCTACCTTACATTGTTGTTTCTAACCCCTGGATGTATATATATACCGCCTATCTGATTTCTATTTCATGCATCTGATGAAGTGGGTTGCAGCCCACGAAAGCTTATGCCTGCAGAAATGTTAGTCTTTAAAGTCCTACAGGACTCTCGTTGTTTTTGCCATATTTTATTGCTTCCTCTAAATGAAAACAGTTTGTTTTCCAGAGTAATTGGTCATAGGATTATTTAAAAATAGATTATATATGAAGAAATTGCCAGCTTGTTCTGCTACTGAAATCAATAGAAACCAGAGACAGTAGTATTGGATGTTAGCTGATTATTTTCTTATTTTCTACTAAAAATAAAACTGGTTAGTATAAGTGTATGGCGTAAGGTCATGGTTCTTGATAAGCATCATATTCTCAACTTTGCTAAATTGATCAGCTTTTTTTTTATAGTTGTCATTTAAATTCCTCACAGCTCCCATGACTGATTCTGCAAGCCGATTTTTATGTATGCAAGGGTCAGTCTGTCCAGGTGGGTCCATTTCCAAGATCTGAACTCAATCAAGGCCATACTCAGGTAATCTAGGGCCCTAGACAAACTAGGACATGGGGTCCTCTGTGGCCTTGTCCCACCTTTGGAGTAGTGGTAGCAGGGGCCCTCCCTCCACTCCACACAAAGCAGTGGCAGGACCCTCCTTTCCATTAGGAGCAAGCCAAAGGATGGGCAGTTGCATGGGATCACCCCAGTTAAGGGTATTTCTGGAAGGGTGGTCTCATTATCAATGTTATCTTTACAATCATGAGGGCTGGACACTTAGAATCTCACTGTTTTTAATGAAAACTGATATAAACACTTGATTCCAGGAGCTGGGGCCCTTGGCACACGCATTAAGTGTCTGTACCTTGATCTGGCTCTGTATATGGTAAAATACATCTGCCTATATATGTTTTATAGTCCCAGTAAGTATGACTAGATAGGCAGAGAGGACTTTGTCTGCAGTGCAATTGCTCCAGCTGCTAAAATACTGACACTTGGATTGATGGATCAAGTCTATTCAGGTTTGTGTCTTTCCCTGATTGACCATCACATTTTACAGGACAATATTTTCTGAAAGAGGAATTTACAGTCAATAAAAACAATTTCAGACAAGAGAAGGTTTGTCCTCCACATTGACTGTTCCTGATATATGTATTATATTTTTGTTGGCAGTCGTGAAATTCCAACTTGAATGGGTCTCCGGCATCTGAAATTCTAACTGCATAGTGCCAAAGGAATTAAAACAGAGACGTCTTTTTGGCATAATTTATATTAGTAAACCAATGGTAGATTGCACATCATAATGTCTGCATTTTTATTAAATGAAAATGCAGTCAATACAATTAATTTGTCAAAAAGAAAAGATGTTTCACATCTAGTTACTCTCTAATTTTTGACAGGGTTTTTGGTTAAAATTGATAGAATCCGAAAGCAAAAATTTGAGATTATTATTCCTTATATTCTGGTAGCATCTAAAGACCCCAGTCTAGATTAGGGCGCCAAAGCATTCTTCCAATATTTAGGAAGACAGTCCTTATCCCAAGTGCTTGCTGTCTAATTAGATATGATGCAATAGGTGATGCAACTAACAGAGGGAAAGACATGGGGACAGAAGGATGTGAATATAATTAAGAGCTGAATAACTATGTGATCTCTCATGTGAATATCTTGTGGTTCAGCAATATAAATACCAGCTGAAAAATAATTTTGTTTACTTGAATCTATCTTTTTTCTTCCTTTTTCCCTAGCAGCCCATTGAAACCAAATTTCTTATCTGCCTTTTCACCCCATTATTTCAGAAGCTAAAGTTCAATTTCTTCAGGCATAAGCTTTCGTGGGTTGTAATCCACTTCATCAGATGTAAGGAATAGAAATCAGATAGGGGGTATATATATACATCCAAGGGTAAGGAACAACAATGGGAAGGTAGGTATAAGCAAAGTCCATTCAGTCAGAATCTATACCTACCTTCCCATTGTTGTTCCTTACCCTTGGATGTATATATATACCTCCTATCTGATTTCTATTCCTTACATCTGAAGAAGTGGGTTACAGCCCACGAAAGCTTATGCCTGCAGAAATTAAATTTGTTAGTCTTTAAAATGCTACAGGACTCTCGTTTTTGCGATAAATAAACTAGGGAGCGCACAATTGACCCAAACGAAGAGAGAGGAAAAAAAGTCTCCTAGTCAGACCAGTTTCCTATCTCTATGTGCACTGCACACCAGGGCAGATGAACACCACAACTATGATGGCAGAAGTTGGATTAAACAGAGTGGAACTTGCACCTAGAAATTTCCTCAGTCATTATAAGTCAATTTGGTGGGCTGGTGATTGACCTTTTTGCATCTGGAAATAGCAGTAAAGTGTCCTGTCACTGTGGCCTCTCCACGTGTCAGGCCCTGGGATGCAAAGTGATGGATGGTCTCTTGCATAGCCGGGGAAGGTCTTTGCTACTTCCCATTTTTTCCACTGCTCCTCAGGACCATGCAAAGGATAGAGCAAGAGCAGCAGTGATACTTTTTATGCCTTTCTTGCTGAAGAGGCTGTGGTTCTTAGGCCTGATTAACCTGGCACTGAACCTGAAAGTTTCCTTTCTTGGAGTACTAAGGTCTGTAGATCCAGCCTACTCTGCAGACAAACAGATCACCCAGAATAGAGATGGAAATAGATAGACAAAGATTTGTGTTTACTTCATTAAGGGAATTTTCCCATACTCCGCAGCAGAAGAAATTGTGCTTTTTCTTCAAAGTATTGTTAATACACCCCGTAATTTAGGAAAATAGAATGGAATTATCTTGGTAATTGAATCTGTCTCAGTGGGAGGGAACTTCAGGAAGAGGGGCATTTGCCTGCTGCTAAGTGACTAACAGGTTTGATTCTGCCCCCAAACTGGAAGCAGATTGAAGTACTCCTTTTAACGGACCTGTAGACTTTATTACTCAAAGAAAGGAAATTTTGAGGTAAACCCATATAATTTCTTAATGTTTGCTTCATTCATATGTTTGTCTTGCAGCTGTCCAGGTCTTTTCCTTAAGCCTACTCCTATACACAAAAGCTCTCCCTATTCTGGCCTGTCAAGCTGCCACCCAGTTTTAATTCATATCCTTCCCTAAAGCTCGTTTCGTTCATGATGCCCAGAAGATGCGAATGAACAATAATATTAATAGCCATATAAAGATTTCCAGTTATTCCATCATATTCCACCTTGTTTACTATTCTGCTTTAGACAAAGATCCATGGAGCAGGGACTGTGTATGTTTTGTCTCTTCAATAATGCAAAGCATATTAGTATTTCAACAATAATAATTAATTCTGGATAATAATTGAGATGTAATAGAGAAATAGTTGCACTAGCCTGATGAAATAATATCTTTGTGGTATTTCATTTTCAGAACTGGTAAAGCCTACTCTGTGATAATTGCACTGCATTCCACTTTATTACATGACTTAAGGCAGAAGACGACCCTGTTTATAGGAATGATCCTGCGTAGTGCAGAGTGCCTCTTACTAGGAGAGTGAGGGCCCTCAGCTCCTATTGAAGTCATTGTGAGGGTGCTCAGCAGTTTGCAGGATGCTCTCAACACCATGCAGGACTGGGACCTTGATGCCATTATTAAAAGTCGTTTATCTTATTTTTTGGCTCTGTTAAGGAAATTGTCAGACAAGAAACTCAAGGGAATCTCATTGCTTTATCAACGATTACAGTTTAGTAACCCACCCTTTCTAGAAACAAAGGACGGTTAGTACACTCCTGAGGCACAAATAAAGTCCAAGGAAGAAGAACTACTCCTAATTAAGTTACAGCATTAAAACAAACAAATTAACGCCAGATACATTGATTGCGACAGATCACAGTGATTTAGAAACACAAGGTATGATCAGTATTATGATCCCTGTTTTGAAGGATAAAAATGCCTGAAGGAGCATTAAAACAGCTCAATATGTGTCTAACTCATTAAGCTGGTTGAAGAAAATAATGTCTTGTGATCTAACACTCATGTTACTCTTCTGAGATAACTACAATGTTCTGTTTCTGTAAGCACTACAGAAATAACATACTAACTGTCACATGCAACAGGAAAGCATGATTTAAAGAAGACATTTTCCCAATAAGTAGTGAGATTTATGTTTACACCTATAAATATATTTTTTTAAAAATCCTTGTATCAAAACTCCCATTTAGAGCTAAATCCACAATGCAACTAATTTATACTAATTTCTAAGAATGATTGGTCAGTGTCACCTTTTAATATATCTATGGACCAGTGGATTCTCCAGCCCCAGCAAGATTGACAGATGATCACTAAATTATTTGGGTTCCAGGTAATCTCCTATTACAAGTATCACCAACTCATTGCCTGGTGGGCCAGCATGACTGGACTACTGTAGAAATGGTAAGGAAGGAAGGACACGAGAATGTAGGAATACTTATAAATGGGGTATATTGGTATTCCATTTATCAGCAGCAGCACCTAGTCTTTCATTCCATTTCCCCATAAATTCTCCTACCTCGCAGGCAAGGCCAAAATTTCCTAGGCCCCAGACTGTGCCAGTTCTCCCCAGTTTCAGTGCCTCTTCCTCCTCCCAAGATTATTCCCTCTCCCCACAACAATCCTCAAACTTCACTGTCTTCTTGGATGTTGCCTGTCTTACTCCCTCTTCTGGAATGAGCTGGGTCAGGTTTATATAGATACCAGACCCCCTCCTACTCCTTGCAGCCTCTGAAACCACTGGTTAATTAGAATCAGCTGCTTGGGATTTTTTTCTCATCACATATGACAATTCATACTGTCACAATATCATTAAAGGTGTTTTGTGGATTTCCTCTTCAGCATCACAATCAAATGTCTAGACAATTTTACTTTAAATCATAAAAATTAAATACGGTACAAACTAAGTTAAATATTGTTCACTGCACCAGCGAAAGCAAAAATACATGCCAACTTGTATTTCTGGAGCTATATTAATTTCAATACATGCATCCATCACATTCAGGTTAGTCTTTCATTGTTGAGCATAGGAAGCCAGGGTGCAGTCAAAGTTTTCAATCACAAACAGATCACTTCCCAGTTATAAATATACCTATCGACTAGTTTCCTGAAAGTCCTGCTTTTTCTTGGTAATTCAATATCAGTGACAACGGGCCCATTTGTTTTGGGAATATCGTGTAACCAACACTCAGGGCTTCCTCCAATAGGAATACTCATTTAAATGTCCACTTAAAAATAACTCCAAGGTTTCCAGCACTGATTTTGGTCAGTCTTTATTTAAAGTCTTCCTCTGCTAAACTGCTAATTTTGCTTTCAGTTGTTTCATTGTATTTATATAAAATAGGTCGCAAGAATCTTTTATCATGGGAGGTGTTAGTTAACCTAAATACTGGGCTTCGCTGTCAGCTCCCCTTATATGTTCTGATAACATTTGTGTAAATTTCATTATAAATGTTTCCATTAATTGTGAGACATAGTCAGTGCATCTTTGAAAGATTTTTCTGATCACATGTACAGTAATAGTCATTCAGTGGCTACTAGCCACACATCCAAAGACAGAAAAGCCTAAAAATCAAAGTGAAAATCCAGACAGTGTAGCCATTGTAGGAGGCCTTCTTTTAATGATGCACTGAGGGAGACACATCTTCATTTAGTTACTGTACCAATATACAGAGAGAATGTGTCTATATATGGTGAGGAGGCTCATGGAATGGTGAGAACCCATGCTTGGTTTAAGGTTTCGCAATACTAACAGTTGTCCATAGGAAATTTAATGCAGAAACAAAAGCCACCCTCCTATTTTTACATTTACTACATTGTAGTTTGTTTGTAGAATTTTTTTCTCCTGTTTGCCTGCCATTTTGAGTTCAGCCACACAGCATGTATCAGCTAGCTGCTCTGCACAGCGAGCAAGTCATTTTTAATCAGGAACTATGTATGGCTCATGCAGCTAACATGGGAGAAGAGTTGCCAACAGGGATGGATGCTAATCCTGTTAGAGTATGTGAGAACTGAAATGGATCCGAGGGGAAAGAGCTGCTTGTACTGTGCCAGTACAGTCCCCTAATGAAGATTGGCAAGAAATGGGGGACGGACGGCACTTCTGCCCTCCTGTGAGGCTGCATCCACCTATTTTAACAATACTAATGGTGCCATCCATTACAACTGGAAGACTCTTCCCCTGTGTTTCAGCCTGTAAAATCAGCACCCATTAATATCCATTCCCAACCGGCGTTGACAATGGACTCTAGTGACAGAGTTCAATACTCCACCCAAATCTGTCATTTAATCTGACAGGATGGCTTGGGAATGGTCATCTCTGAAGCAATAACAGGGATGTGCTGCCCATATTTTAACATTAGGCTCCCACAAAAATGACCTTTGCTCCTCCCCCCTCTAAATTCTGGTAAGTATGATAAAGAAAAGAGGCAACATTGCTGGCAAAGGTGGTGCATTTTGCTGGAAATCTTTATAACCTATTCCTGAAAAATATCTTGAGTGTATTGATGAGATAGCAGTGTTCAGTTTGTTTAATTAGATGTGGGCAGTGGGAGTAGGACCGTGCAGTGATATTGGGGTGTGAAGGAGGACATCCTCAGAATTTTTCTTTTAACTTCCTGCCATTTGGTGCAATCTGGTTTATTCAAAAGGCAAAATACTTGCTTTGAGAAATACTTTTATGAACTCCAGCATTGTCAACTCTGTTAGGGATGATTTAGTTGTAGATAGGTAGAAAAACAGTGAGCTTCATCAGAAGTAAGAAAATATCAACCTTCCCTTCAGCTTGGGGTCTGAATTTTAACTAGAGTCCCCGGGGAGCTCCTGAGAGCACCCTTCTAGAAGGATATCCTGATTAGAAATAAATCTCCAGTCAGAACCTACCTCAGTGTATAGATTAAATTAGAGACTGCTGATGATTGATTCAGCTATAGACTGATCCAGCCAAGAAAGAAAGAGCTCATGTTTTACAATTTTTAGACCATGGTATGGACATGTGGCAAAGTTCCCTGAAAACTTTCAGGAACAATAGCAGTATTTGGGAAAATTGTAGATTTAGATGAAGTGAAGAATATCAAGCCAACAGGAAAGAACAAGATTTTAAGTCAGTGTAAATTGTTAAATTCACTTTAGACCTGAAGATGCTCAAGTGGGGAACTGAAGGTGCTGCAGGATTTAATGTATTGCATTTTTAAAATTTTGTTTTCTGTCCATCAGATTATCATTTCTGATAATAAATATGTCAATTCCAATTTCTTAAATTCTTCCATCTGTGAAAACTCAATTTTTCATCAAGGTATGGTAGCACTGAGGGCACAACTTTAGTTTTGTTCGAAAAAGGTTAAATTTATGTCCCTGGCCTAAAATCCGAATAATCAGGTTTTATGCGGATGAAGTATACAATGGTTGGACGTGGAGGTGGACATTGCAACTACACCACTTTCTGCAATCGCCTGTGCAGGACAAACACAGATTCCGTAGCCACAGAATTCAAGGAGCGCCTATGTACCTGGTGTGGCTGCCTGGCCACAGCTCCCCGTGCTCAGCCGTACTTTAAGGCATAAGTTGATGTGGAGGGCCTTGTGTGGATCTATCAGGGGAGGTAGCAGAGGTTTGAGGGGGCCATCCCCTCTGTAGCACCTAGGGTAAGAGTCGAAGGCACATAGTAGCACAAATCCAAAGTGCCACCCTCTCTCTGGCCGCAGCAATGCTTAGTGGCAAGTGTATGTAACCCGAGCCTATCCTACTCCAACAGGTTCTGACCCAGGGCCCTATGAAACCAATTACCCCAATGCAGGGTTCAGGTCTTCATGTCCCCAAACACATGCCCTGAGTCGCTTCCTGCCCTTAGGCCTACTTTGGGCTTCTCCTCTGCTGGCAGTGGCTTCGTGTCTCTCTCAGTCCCTGTGGTCAACTGGTTCCCCTCGGTGTAGTCAGGATACTCAGTCTTGGAAGTCCGGAGTCTCGGCAGCTTCTTCGCAGGAGCCTGCAGTGCACATCCAGTCTCCTCCTCAGCCAGCTCAGACTGAGCTGAGCTGCTTCCTTTTATATCCTCCCTCTGCTCACGAGGGGGATTAGCTGTGGCCTCTTGGGCCCACAACAGTCTATATAAACCCCCGCGTTGCCAGTGCAGGGATGATACACCTCGTCACAGGGTTTTCTGTACCTGCATGAATTTTCTCCAGCTTGAATTTAGTTTTTTCCCTAAACAAAAGGAATTACACTACTCATTTGTAAGTACTAAAGATAATGTAGCATATTGTCTTTTAGGACCAACATTTTACATGAGTATGATTATCAGTGAATTCATCTTTTTTTCACATGAGACCAGAAATATTTTTAAATGTATTAGAGAATTCATATTTAGAGCTTTCTTCTTATTCCTGATATAGGGCCAAAATGTATTCAACACATTACAGACGAGTCAGAAGTCAAGGCCCCTGCTCTGCAGACAGGGCCCAAGCATAATTTTTTCAGGCCCAGTACAAATTTGTAACATGGGCCCCCTCCCACACACATCACAATCCCTCATCCCATACATACAATCTCATGAGTCATGAAAAAAGTTTGAATTCTGAAATTACTGTTTCATATTCTACATTTCTGAAAAATGCCCCTCCTCCCCCCTTTGCTATTTTTGTTTAACATAACACCCAGCCTGAGAGTCCTACAGGTTTGCTGATTATTTTGTAACTTTTTGGTCATTATAAAGGTATTATATCCTGTCAGTGTCTTGATTTTTTTATTCTAGTGGACCAATGTGACTGCAAACATTTTATAATTAGGCCAATTAACTTTAAAGCTTTATTTTTGTGGTCTTTTTCATTGCAAAACCATGAATTAGCCGCCCCCCCCCCCCCAAAGTCAATTTGTCTACTGAGTGTGAACTTGCAAGAGAAGATAGCTAGGTGGCTTAACTGTTCTTTTCGGGCCGCAAGCTTTGTGGCTTTTCAGGCCACAAGTCTGGATCTTTGAAAAGACAAGAATCAGAGAGTGTAGCACTACTCTTTCCTGCTTCTTGTAAATCTTCTTAATGTGGTGGTGCTAATGGTGATACTACCTGACACTCTTCAAGCATTAGATGGGAGTCACATGACATGATGCATGTTATGGCAGCTTTTTGTTGTCATCAATTGCCAGTGCCACAGACACAGTTTCTATATTGAAATCATTTTCATCTTGATTTTGTTCATCTGCTTCCCTAGTTAGAATATTGCCTGACTGCAGAAAGGCCTTGTTTGATTTGAAAAACGGGAGGATAGATTGGTGTCCTTTAGCTTCTTTTAGTTCCTTTTCTTTTACCTCCTTACATTTCTGGCTGCCTGATTTGTATTTATAGACACCACCAGACATGGCAGTATGGGGTGTGTGTGTGACTGTGACTGAATTAGACACTTAACTCACATATATTTCGAGCCTGCAAATCCTACCAGAAGCAGCAGCAGCACTGGCTCCCACTGTCCTATGGTGCTTTGCTTTGCCCCTCCCACCAGCTGTCTCTCCCTCCTGCCTATGCACAAGGAATTCAAGAACTGGTAGGTCTTGATCTTGATATGATAGACCATGTCACAGAGAGGAGCACAAATTTCTCTGTCTCTAAGTCTTAAACTACAAGTCCTAGTTTAACTGCACAAACACACACTCGCTATTCTAGAGAAGGGCCTGGACTGGGCCAGGAGGCCCAGCAACTCATTGTTCAGAATGTTGCTTGAGACTGCTCTAACACTGCTTCTGATTGGCTCCAGCAAATCTCACAAGATCTGGACAATAGATACATAGATATAGGGAAATAAGTTTCTATAAATATCCTCAGGCATGATCTACAATTTAGCTTCAATTTTTTCCTCATGGTAATGGGGCTTGCAGCCTGAGCCGTGCCCCCCAGGGCCTCCAGGCCCTTGTAAACTGTACCCTTTTTTCCGCCCATGTGGGGGCTCTGTCTGCAGAATTTACAGTCTGAATATATACATTGAATTCCAGATGGAAAAATCTAAATATGTTTAAATCTCTGCTTTCCAGAAAGATTTGATATTGTATTAGAGTCCTATAATCCCACTATGAATATTAGATCTCATGTAACATGCCAAAACTTCCTTAATAAACCAAACCTAATGTGAAAACACAAAGAGGATTTGGTCAAAACCAGCAATTTCCATCTTTGGGAAAGAAAAAGCTTGCATAGGCTATTAGTAAAGTACCCCACATAGTCCAGCATGCATACATTGCCCAGCACTATTAATTAGATCTCTTATCTTCATCAGATAACTTCTTCAGAAAAAATGGTCTGTACAGTGATTAAATTATTTCGTAATAAAGATTAAACTGTAGTTGGTTTACATACCCTTTTAATATCCTCTTCCTAATTATATTTGATTCACACTTCTAATTACATCCCTGTAATGAGGCCCTGTGGCTATGCACTTTGTGTTTGTTAATTTCTTTTATGTATCTATACTCATCACTGGAGTATCTGAATGCCTCTTGGAGATAGTATTCACCATTCTGACCTCACTTGGAATGGGAACGAAACAATGCATGGGTGCTTCCTTGTAGAAAAACAAAATCAAATTGTTAGCTGTAAAAACAGTTCTAGTTTCTATTGAATTATTTCACATTTCAATCTTGAAAGTTGTCATCTTCTAGTGATTTGAAGGGACAAGTATTACCATATGTTTAGCTCTCATTTACATCCATCTTTAATGAGGATTAGTGGACATGCTATCTTAGATTTAAAAATTAATAGTACAAAAATACTTACAAATATTTTGTCATAGATGAAATCTTAGCATTTTGATTTTGGTATATTGTTTAGTATGCTGTCTCCAATTCTGTGTTACTTGGATTTAAAAATAAGTCACACCTTGATTTCTATTATCCTATTGGGAGAAGTCCCTTATGTTTACAATGTAGATTCAGATAAGCATTAAATACACCATCCAAATTTCTCAGAGAAAGTACATGTTTTTATATGATTTCCTATGGGAATTTTAAATGTACTTTTATTGTTAATGTTATTCAGTTTATGATCTGGAAATTATATACAAACATTCAATAACAGACGTTCATGAAATCCTAGGGTATAAAAACTAAGTGACAGTGTATAGATGAGAGTGTGACTTAATAATACTAAAAATGCATTCTCCACATCCATTTTAATATATATAAATACCTGGTCTATATAATGTAAGATAGAATGCCTGGTATAAAGTGTATATAAAGTATAAAATTATATACTATATAAAGTAAAAATAAACAAAATGGCAAGAAATTAAGTTTGCAAATTGCTTCAATAAGTAATCACTACTTGCCATGTAACGCTTAGGGATGCATTTTCATTGTGAAGATTCAGTCACACTGCTCCCATTAACGTTAATGAGAGTTGTGCTGTGAAATCCCTGCACACTATACTGAAAACATACCCATGGGAACTCTACAAATTGAAGTAAAAATTAAAGCCAGTTAATGGATACTATATTTTAAGAACATTCAGGTTAACGGTATTTGCCCCTACATTTTTAATGTGCTGCAGTGGGATTTAGTTGGACATTAATTGTAGCTAAGCTGTGGGCACCACTTTGAAAATATTGGTAGCTAATCTTACATTGTTGAACATCTGTTCTGTTCAGATGGTCTCTATGAAATCTTTCATTGTTTCATAACTCATAGTGCAGTTTGAATATAGCAACCTGGCAAACATAAGCTTAAAGGTATCAACTTAAAAATGGCATTTCTGTCTGAAGTTTTTATCTGATGTGGTTACGTGTAACGATTATGATAATTAAGGTTATTATAAATTAATGAGATTAAGAGAACAAATATGTTCAGGGCTGGATCCCATGAAAGACAGAGCGAATGAATCACAGGAGAACTCAATTCTTAAGCACATTGGGGATCACTGAGGAAAATGAACCCAACTTGGTGGAAGCTGCATGGCTAGAAGGAGAGACTTAGAGCACTCTTTTTTTCAGAAGAGGAGGTGCAGGAAGATGACAATGGCTCTATTTTTGTCCTCGGAGATGAGAGGTAATGCTCATTTGTCCTGGCTTCAGGATGAAAGAGAGAAGGAATATAAGGGAATGTTGAAGTAGAAAGAGATGCTGCTTCTGGTTTCCTTCTCAAAGGCACAGCTCTGCTGTGCTGTTACTTATGTTCCTCACAATCTTTCCTTTTTAATGCTTCTTGAGTTTTCTTCTCCCACTCTCTTCTTGGGGTCTTCTGTTCTTCTCCTTAAGGATGAAGTCTACCCTTGTGCCCTATTTTGAGGGTTTAAATGATGCATAGGTCTTGTGCTAACCTTCTGCAAAAAGGTGTATTACATCTTGTACTTGGAACATCCTAATAAGGAAGTTTATCTCTTGCACTATATTAACTATGGAAAACAACTATTAGGTATGCTATGATAATAGGGAATAAAGTACCTATATAATGTCACTGTTAAAAAAAGACATTGAGTGAAGAAGATATTCAATAAACATTTTTCCTTGAAGAAAACTCAGAAGTATAAGATGCACATGGTAATATTTCCCTTATTTCCCTGTGTAGGATCGTCGCTTTAATGATGAGATTGACAAACTGACTGGATACAAGACAAAGTCATTGTTGTGTATGCCCATAAGAAACAGCGATGGAGAGATTATTGGTGTTGCTCAAGCTATAAATAAAACTCCTGGTGGTGCTCCTTTTACTGACGATGATGAAAAAGTAAGATTACATTTATTTTCTATGCTTCGTTTCCCTGGAAGCTTGAGAAAATCCTTCCACTATTAATGATCAATTCTCCTATTTTGTAAGAGAACCCACCTTGTTCATAATGAATTTTCTCTGTGGTGCTAAAATCATATTGTGAGAACTTACAACATTCCTTTGTTTCTCATGTATTCATTATAAGTTTTGGATGTATTCATATTGTAAGATCAGTTTGTACCTTGCTTCAACAAATCTAATTAGGCTTTCTAATTGAGAATCTGTTTTCTCAACTCTTCCATCATTGTCTAGGTAGAACTAATAACAAAGTGTTGCTCGCTTAGCTTTGTGATAAAGTGGATATAATTGTAACCCTACAGCAATGAGCTCAACACTAACTGTTTCTTATTTCATGAGGTCAAGTCCCAGTGTTCTACTTTTATCAGTTAGCATTTTTCAAGAAAATCGGAGTTTGTGTATATCATCTTTCGTTAATTCATATATAATAGAGCCTTGATGTAGGAATGAAAATTCAAATGCTATTTTTGTGTGTGTCTGGTATCATCACCACAGTTGATAGTACATCGTCTCTGTATTAACCTGTGATTGCAGAAAATACCATTACCCATAATTACTAATGCAAAATGATTAACAAAAATGTTTCAGAGCTTAACATGCCAACAACTTAACAGAAATATGAATTGCTTTTGAATAACAAACATTTGCTTAGACTATTTAAATTTATTCAGGGTAGTTGCATTAAATAGCCATATTAAGTTGGAGGGCGTTTATTAATAATGATCTTTTTTATCTTATAGTAAATTTGGTCTTTTTGACATGATCGTATGACTATGTTTACACTAGACACTGTTTGCTAAGATTTCACACTACTGCTATCACTGGTTCAGTTCCACCAATGGGAGCACTAGTAATTTAGGATTTAAAGTGGTGTGTTCTGGTTGGTGGACAGGATTCTAGGTGGCTAGTGTATTAAGCATCCTGTAACACCACTCAGCAACTCTGCACGATATTGCTCAAAATGCTGTTGGCCATCAGGGTTTTGTCTGCACTAGAGTTCCCACTAGTGAAGCTGCGCTGGGGATAGCAGTGGTGGGAAATTTTAGGAACAATTTTCTAGTGTAGACAAGGCCTTAGAGAAGGAATGAACTCTGCAAAGGTTAACAAAAGATTTCTGCTTGTTAGGCAAGATGTAGTTTTGTAGTATGACAGATTAGCATTAAAATATTGTATATTTAAATTTGCTGAGAAAGAATAAGTCATTGTTTGTGGTTTCTATAATATAGCTACAGGCCAAACACACTCTATTGTACATCTAATGATACATATTGGTATTTCTTCATGAAATTGTCTCCATAGATTTCCATTTTTTGGAGTTGCATGGACTCGACTGTTTAAAATGTAGTTCAGGGTTAGGAGAGGGTAAGGGGAGTCACCTCCAAGCCAGTAATGAGGAGGCTCATGTGTATGTATTTAATCAGGATTGAGCTTCCCTGCTGGCTGCGGTACAGACCACGCCCTGAAGAGTTTATTATCTAGAAGTATTGAGAATTCTGTTTGTGCCAGTGGTATAATATATATGTTGACATTATTGTGCCATGACAATAAGAGGAAGTACTGTATTTACTGCAGGATAAATAATAAGGTCTGTTGTAAAGAAAAATTCCTGCCTCCTTGGCTTATCTCCTAAATAGGTGGTGATGGTTTCTAGAATGGAGAATGATCAGACATGAGTGAAATGAATTAGGAAACTGAAACTAATGTAAGTTGTGTACTGTGTGAAATGCTTCATAAATAAAAAATGGTTTCCTGTAATTGTGTGTAGTAAGTATGGTACTGTGAGTCTCATTTTTTTAAATCAGTTTTATATGATTTGTTCTCATTAGATTTATATATTTTTATGTTTATTATAAATAGAGTACAGTGCACAGCAATAAAATTGTTGCTGAAAAAAGGGAGTCATCATAAGAACTGTTGTGTGACTAGTGAGGATAATAATATGAATTTAAATATGAATAATGTCTGTCGATAGCATCAGTATCTCTTTGATTTGGTGTGTAATTAGAAACTTATTGCCTTTCTGAGGTATCTTTATGTGATGGAATCTTTTGGCAGTCCAGGAGGGAAAATACCAACTTAAACTAATAACTGGCTAGATATTAAAGATGAGAAAGGGAGGAATAGCTGTTATTTTTGCAACTGATAGTAGCTGTCAGATATCTTTGATCGGAAACGTGGATGAACAGCTATTTCTCTGTATTTCTGAGAGATATGGTTACACCTCCTTGCCAGGAGGTGGAGACAGTCCAATAGATATGTTGAGTGACATCAGTTTTGTGCACCAGGTGTAGCTTGTGCGCTCTCAGTCCTCATTTATTTTCATTTCCAGCAGATGTAACTGTACCCATTTCGTTTACTTTGTTTTAAATTTCTTTCCATTTTATTTTCTAATCTGGTGCTTATTTGATCTGACTGGCAACTGTTGGGTTAAGCTTCTGGCTTTTCATTTTCATTCAGATCACACTGTTTTGACCATTTTGAAAAACTGGAATTTGGATATCAGCGTTCTAATTTATACACAACAAGTGAGTACAACATATAGAAGAAGAGAGGATATAACAACAGAAAATATTTCCATTGTTAAATAAGCTAACAAAGATGCACACTTTGAAGGTCCCAAATAATTTAGAGATACTGTGTGGTTTAAACAAAATAAAAAAATCATCTGCCACTGGCTGCTCCTCATTTTAGCCACTAACATAACCTAGTTAACATAACCTAGTTATGTTAGTAATTAATTGTATAAAAAGAAAACCACATAAAATGTTCACTGCAGTGGATTTGTGTAACTGAGATGTACTGCTGGTTAGCTGGTTTCCTTGCAGTGCGTAGGAGTGACAGAGCAGCATTCCTGTCTACGTCAGCAGCACCAGATCTGGCAAGAAGGAGAAAACATTCAAGCTCTGCACTGAAGATATCTTTTCCTCATGTGGGAATCTTACAAACACTAATGTTTCCCCTGTACCTTACAAAAAACACAAAACAAAACATAATGTGTCTGAACAAATGACAATAAGGTGCTCTAGTTCTAACTTTAGGCAAAGATTTGGAGAAGTGACTTGTGATTTGGGGGCCTCAGTTTTTGGGTGCCCAACTTGAGGTACCTTAAAGGGGCCAGATTTTCAGAGTGTAGGTACTCGGTGTTTTCTGAAAATCAAACCCTCTTAAGGTATCACAAATTGGGCAGCTGTCATTAGAGGCAAAATTGCTAGTTATTCTTGAAAATCTTGGTCATATTGTATAAACTCAGGAAACTTCAATTATAAAACTAGCCCTGTCTGTTACAGTGCTTAGCCACAAGTGAATAAAAGAAGCAGTAGCTGCTTGAAAAATCAACTGCAAGGTTCCTTTTTTCTTAAAAAGATTTCTGCACAACCATTCTTGTGGGTGCAAATTGTTCCTGCATAAAGGGAATTGCCCTAACAGCTGGCCTATAATTTTTGATGTTACATATGTCAACAGCACATACAATTATCCATAGGAATAACTGATAAACTATCAGCTTCATGAATGTGAATTGTGTATTGGATGTAGATAGATGTAAATATTTCATACCAATTTCTTGGGTTCTACCATTACTGTATTTGCATTCAATGTTTTGACTATTAGATGTCATGTAAAATCAGTGCTATTTGTTTATTTCTTATTTGCTACCTTTTGTACTATCTTTCTACTAATCATTTAAAGAAGTGTTAGAATTCTAAGACAGTATGTCATAGCTCTTAGGACTACATTAAAGGGGCTCTGTCACACATAGATTCTTAAGAAAAAATAAATGAAAATATATTTGGGAAAATAATGCCCTATAATACAGCTTAGATTTAATGAGATCTAGCAGCCCCTGTGCTGGATCTCTTATGCTGTTCTGTTTAAATCTTCTGTACTCTTGAATTTCCTCAGGCTGTGGTAACCTCAAATGCATTACACGCATCGATGAAGCTACACAGAGTACATGGGATTTTGACAAAACATTCCACAGGATTTAGCATGCAAGCCTTGTTATAGTATCAGCAAACATGGGGGGGTGGGGGCTTGTTAAAGTTGAGGAAGAGAACAGGGCAGTGCTTTCCAGAACTTATTTAAACCTTTCTAAATATTCAGGTGATTCAGAAGAGAAAAGGAAGGTGTGCAGGCTAGTTCTTTCTTAAGGGTTGGTTTGACCATTCATGGTTTTAACATATTGGATTCCAGTATGCAAATGAACTAAATTCAGCTATATATTGATTGGATGGTGTCATTGTTCCCAACAATGAAATATATTGTAACAAATTTAAAATGAAACTGGTAAACAAACAACTCCCCACATTTAAGGTATGTTTTTTCCCTTTTGTGCTATTTTTTCCTCCCGGAATTATATAAAGAAATCAAGAAATAGTCTTTTTCAAAACCTGAAGACTAAACTGCATGATGAAACAACACTTGTGGCCATTAGTGTCTTGATTCGATAGAAAACAATTATATTTTCAATTAGAATTAACTAGATGCTAGCATTGTTTTTTGTATTTTTCTTAATTGTTTTTTTCCCCCAAGCTGCAACCAGGTTTATAATTTACCATATGTAAACAGGTGCAATGTTCTAAAAATCTCTGTAAAAAAAGTGAAATTCTGTTTTCACAGCAAATGTTTAATTTCCTATTTCTGTGAAATCTATGGCAGCTGTGCGAATAAGATAGTATTAATAGTGTGTCAGAGTGAATTTTCCATACATAGTGAATGTTGTTCAATGTGTGATGCATTTCTTTCCTTCTTTCTGGTAAGGGCCCAGATCCTTCACAATGGGTCCTTCATCTTCTTTGAGCTTATGGGCAGAACTGGACCTGTCAGTTACTGGCAGTAGGACAACACTCCACTTGAAGTTTCCTCTTCCACTTGAAGTTCAGTGGCCAGTGATCAGCCAGAGCTCCTGCCTGCAGGGCAATTCTAATTTAATATGACCAAAACGTAGATGGCTTTGTTTATAAGAGCATGTTTATTACATATGTAAAGCTGTAGTGGAGTCCACTACTTTTTAGGAGAAGAGGCTGATATTTACTACTTTTACTTATTTTCATAGTAGATTATATTAATTTACATTAATAGTTTATATTAAATTAGAATTGTAAAATTTATTTTCTGAATATGGAACAGTGGGTGGCCTGGGAAGGCATAACGAGAAACAAAACATCTGTTTGCATTTCTGGTATTATCCTGGTATAATCTTTTGCGTCTTCTAGACATTAGTAAACACGGTGAGAGACTCATCCTAACACAAGTTTGAAAGTCTAATTTAGACTACTGAATGCTCCTTTATGTCCATTTCTAGTTTTCTAACTAGAGTCTTCTGATATGTTACATCAGTATAAATCAAATATTGCATCAAGGAAATTTATAAGATGTCATGTCTCTTGGGTGGCGACCTGACTCTCCCTTGTGACTAGACTAGACTGACAATTCTCTGCATTCACTGTGTTACTCCCAGCAAAGACAGGCTGTCTAACTTGTTAACTTTCTCTAGTGTAATTGCCCCATTTATAAGTTACTACACAGTTATTTCTAAGCAGGTCTATTTTATGTTTAAAGTAAAAACACTACTGAAAAAAATATTAAAAATAAAATCGACATGAATGCTTATAAGATAGCCAGAGATTATCTCCTTCCTCCTCTCAGTCTCCGCAAGAGCTCTGGTCAGTATCAATCCTTCCAGCCCTTTCCTAAGGACTAGGTAGCTATGTGGATCAGAGGTCCTGTCCATTTGGTGGATTAGAACGAAGACTCTGAGTCAATTTACACTCCAAGTATTTATTCAAGAGTCCTTTGTTTGGCTGTTGGTCCCTAGAGAATCCTGTTTGAAACTTTGAAGTGACTAGTGAATAGGTAGTCAGCCAGACAATGGGTCCCCTCCCCAGGGCAAAGTTTCAAAGGTACAGATAACTGGAGGAACAACATTAGCATCCCCCTCCTCCTACAGAAGTTGCATATCACAATGACACAAGCAATTGCATTTTGAATACAGTGGACCCCAAAAATATTACATTTAATTCAGTAAGGTTTATCTAGGATATTGCATATCTGTCACAGGAAGGTCACCCCTCTTTTGGAACAATTGTTTTGAGTTATCTGACTATAAACTCAGGAAGACACCATTACCAGGTTTACATTAAGGACTTTCTTCACAACTCCATAAAAACTAGAGAAGTTAAGCTCTCATTTATAATGATAGTAAAATCTGCAGAAATTGAGGGGGCCACAGGCTATCTGCAACCTGAAAGCCACAGTTGTTTATACACCATTGCTTGAGATCACATGGGGACTATTTACTGTCATGTTTGGCAGGTTGTGGGAATAGCTCTTGTAAATACATTACAAATGATTGTGGTATGTTGAACATGGGAAATCAATGCCCTTTCTTGAGAGGTGTTGTACAGAATTTAATAACATTAAGTAATTATGTCCACTAGGACATCTGGGAACGTTAACAGTGAAGCAACTCTGCTTCCTTGTGTACTGCTTGGCAATTTAGTTTTGTTCATTTAAATCAAAATTACCCCTAGTATGGATTGTCTTAACAGCGATTTTGTTTTAGTAAAATTCCAGAAGAGTTGTGAGAGGGAAGGATCAATTCACGGAGACAAACTTTTTTTTAAAGAAGAATATAATCATGAAGTTTTCAGTTGCATTTAGGGCTAAATCGTACTAGTGAGGGGATCTGCAGGTATTTCTTCTTATTGTCTGCAGATTTTGAAGCATGCTCATGGTAACAGAAGTCATTTTAGATTTCCCTGTGCCTGCTATTAAGATCGAGCTCTGGGAAGATTTTCCAGCTCTGTACAGCTAAAGCATATGGTCAGCTTTCTGGTATTATTGGTTCAAGAGGCCTTATTCTTGCAGACAAATATGGAATGGGTTCCTTAATTGGTCTCCTGCCTGGATTTACTCAGTATATTTTCCCAACTGGAACTAAAGTTACCTCAAGCATACTTTTCTGTTTGTGCTAGAAGACTAAGGTAATAATAGTTAATGCAAAAGGTTGTTCTCTTAGTGCGTTGAGTAAAATATTACACAGGACAAAGATCACAGAACTCCTTTTCTTGTCCTCCATGTAGCCATATTTACTATCCTCAGGTGTATAGAGAGTAGTTTAGAGGTCTCAGAAAAAAGACTAGAAGCCCTTAGTTGTGATCCAGACTGTCCAGCCAGTGTGGCCTTGAATAAGTTTGGCAGAAACTGGGTAGGCAGCAGTTAGGCAGAAAAGGACCTGGGGGTTACAATGGACAGGAAGCTGGATACGAGTCAACAGTGTTCCCTTATTGCCAAGAAGGCTAATGGCATATTGGGCTGCATTAGTAGGAGCATCGCCAGTAGATCGAGGGAAGTGATTATTCCCCTCTATTCAGCACTGGTGAGGCCACATTTGGAGTAATGTGTCCAGTTTTGGGCCCTCCCTCTCCCTACTACAGGAAGGATGTGGACAAATTGGAGAGAGGCCCGCAGAGGGCAATACAAATTATTAGGGGGCTGGAGCATATGACTTATGAGGAGAGGCTGAGGTAACTAGGCTTGTTTAGTCTGCAACAGAGAAGAAGGAGGGGGGATTTTTGATAGCAGCCTTTAACTACCTGAAAGGGGGTTCCAGGGAGGATGGAGCTAGGCTATTCTCAGTGGTAGTAGATGATGGAACAAGGAGCAATGGTCTCAAGTTGCAGTGGGGGGGGGGTCTATTGGATATTAGGAAAATGTTTTTCAGTAGGAGGGTGGTGAAGCAGTGGAATGGGTTACCTAGAGAGGTTGTGGAATCTCTATCCTTAAGGTTTTTAAGTTGCGGCTTGACAAAGTCCTGGCTGGGATGATTCAGTTGGGTTTGGTCCTGCTTTGAGCAGGGGTTGGACTAGATGACCTCCTGAGGTCCCTTCTAATCTAATCTTCTATGATTCTAAGTCATTTACCTATGTTAGGCCCTGTCTACGCTAGAGAGCTTACAGTGGCCGCTCTATGCTGACAGGAGGGAGCTCTCCTGTCGAGATAATTAAACCAGGCCTAACGAGCTGCGGTAGCAGCTCTCCTGCCGACATAGTGCTGTCTACACTGGGGCTTATGTGAGTGTAACTTATGTTACTCAGGTTATGTTTTTTCACATCCCTGGGCAACATAAGTGGTAATGTAGACAAAGGAAAACTTAAGCTATCACTCATTGATATTGGAACAGTTGATAGAGTTAGTGTTTCTAGATTCTTCTGAAGATGACAAATGCTATTATTAAAAAGAGAAAGCAGTAGAAACTACATCAGTTTGTGGTTTGCCTTCTACTTTATTGGTAGACATGTCACAAAACAGTTTTTCATCTATGCTGTGTTAAGTCTCTTGGTCTTTGACTACACAGTGAAATTGACTAGAATAGCTTCAAATGTGAATTATCTGTTCCAGAATAAAAGTCACTTTTATTCTTGAATAATTACTCCACTTTATGATCTTAATTCCTTAGTAGTTATTCTGATCAATATCCCCAAGTAGGCAAGGCCTTATAGTACCAGATGTGGCACTGCCTAATTGGTATGTTATATAGATTAACCGTTCTTGATCTATAAATACTTTGTCAGTAGCAGCATGCCAGCAGAACTTTTGCTGGTAATATTTTCTAGCATAGACAAGGCCTATGTCTTCCTCTTCACTGATATAAATCCCACAAAATGCATACTATCTCAGAGCTGGCACAAGGATTAGTTGTCTGTATAATGGTTTGAAGCCATTACGTGCACAGAAGTATTCTTATTATCTCATGTAAGGGGTGAAATTAATTTAGCACCTCAACTAGTCTTCATATTCACTAGTAAAAAAAAAACAACCAAATTAATTGGGCCAAGCCACTCTTGCTTTTGGGGAAAAAAATCTGTTTGCACCAACAAAATTATGTATTGAAACCAATGCCTAGTTATAGAAGCATGTAGAGAAAACCTTCCTAGGCTGTAGCTGAAGTAAGCCTTATTTTCTGCTGATTATTTGAGATCTGCCCCACGGGTCTGTTGGGACAATTTAAAGACTTTTAGTGATGTATTTTTCTGAACTTCAGTCTGCTCCATTCCCAATAGCTGTTCTCCATAATAACTACAAGGACTGGTACATATTTTTAGACAATAGCATTTCCCACCTCTGGGGGCAGAGTGAAATGTTCACACAACAGTTATTGCTATCAAAAATATTTCCCACTGGAATAATGATACTGTTGCTGAAGATTACATGATGGGGTACTGAAAACTACTTAGCAAATCACTGTGCTAACCAATCAAATCAACCTCTGACCTTCAGGCTTCATTTGAAAACTGTAATTATACCTATATTACTTGGCTGTGGTACAGATTCGCTGTCTCAGTTTTCACCTCAGGTATTCTTTACAAATAGAGATCTCCCTCCCGCCCACCAAATGTCAAACCTACAAACTCAGCCTGAGATCTTAGAGTCAAGTTGAGTTCTTTCCTTCTCCCATATCACTGGTAATTAGATCTCAATAGAAAACAGCAAAAAACTTTCACAAAAAATGCATTGATAAACGTTTTTTAAAATATGGTCAGTGTTCCCTATAATAAAAGGTTCTGTAGGCTAATTTTGCACGTTGGTGGCGACTTTGCATAATTGCCACTGATTTGAATTTGATGAACAATTCCATTGATGTTACACCAAAAGGAATAGACTCCTGCCCCTAGTCTGTAGAATTGCCCATCTGGGGGGTTTGAGCAGGATGTCAGTGGCTATGATTACAGTGTTAAGGATGCAGTAGCCTTCACAATGGATATTATTCCCTTCTATGTGGGAGGATGGCCAAGGATCTGCGATGTAAATCCCCCAGTCTTTATCCTATTCCATCACCCTTAAAAATGAGGAACTCCCCCTGGAGCAGAATTCCATGCCACTGATGTGGTCCCTTCTCTTCATGGGGTCCCAGCATCCTGCTCCCTGTTGCCTCAGTTCCCTTGTGACCTGGGGGAGGAGGAAAGATTTGGACCATATGTTGGAATACTTCACTGAAAAACGGGTAATGAATTAATTGTTCTTGCTGTCGTATCATTGACTGACATCTATGTCCAGAATTGCTTTTGAAAGTGAGGGCAGAATCTCATTGATGTTTTGATGATGCTGCATCTCCACAACACAACAGAAGCCCCTGTTTTGTTCATCAATTAACATAATTAACATTCAGTAAAGCAGGCCAATTTTAGCAAAAAATCTGTTATTGTCCTTAGGAAAGATTTCAGAGCGCTCTAATTGGTTGTGAATGTTGTGAAGTGTCATGCTATTAGTGATGGAGCATAGAACACAAGGTACAATTTGTCAGATTACCACTGACACTTAGTCAACAAGGCTACAAATTGTTGTGTGTCCAGATTACAGATTTCAAAATTTCAACCAGCTTGAATTATGTGAACATTAAGTTAGTTATCATTAGCAACTTAATTGGCTAATTTCCTTCAGACCATTATACAGAAAACCAATCCCTTCACTTTATCCCCTTGGCATGCAGACATTTAACTAGACTTAAAAAAAATAGGATTACATTTTTGCAGTCACAACATTGTTGTAATTGTCAGAAATAGTCACATTGTTTATAATCATGTATAAAGGCTAAAGATTAACAGAAAAATGTTGCATGCTTTATATGACAGAATAACTGAAGTGTGCTATATAAGAATTCCCTTTGCTCAGCTTAGTGATACAGGCAGGGGAACCAGAAAGGACATTAATGTTAGGATGCTTTGTCAAAACCATGTGTGAGCGCATTAATTATTATTGGAGTCTGTCTGGAAACTTACTGCTTTGAATGTTTATCCCTATACATTTATCATCAAAACAAAGATGTTCACATCAGTAATTATAAAAGCTTACAGTCCTTGGCCAGAACTTGGCAAAATACAGTCTTGCAAATCTTAATATAAATTAAGTAACCACTTGCCTATTTTGCCATAGTAATGGGGGAGGGAGCGTTTAAAAAAAATATATATAGATGTTACTTGCCTATCTAAAAAGAAAATAAAGATACTTGCCCAACCTGAATGGAGAGTAGAATTTTATAAGACTGACGTTGCTGTTATATAGCAAGCTGTACTTCAGACCCCTTTTTGTCCCTCTTGAGTGCACTCCTTTGAGGACAGCTATCACTACCTTCGTTCCTCTCTCAGGATGAACCATGGGTTTCTGAATCCTTGGGTTGCAGCTCCCTGCTTATCACTCATGTTAACCTGAGAGGGCCAATTGTGTTTTTACCTGCAAGTCTTTCTCCCCTGGGAGCCTAACAGTGATTAAATTGACTCAAAAACAACTTCTTCAAAACAAAGCTGTATTTATTCACTCCAAAAGGTGCATAGTGCCCAGAGGAAATAGATTAAAAAACCCCACAAGGTCTAGATGCAAAAACAAATAAGGTCTAGATGCTTATTTTCCTTTACCTAAAGGTCAACTTAATCTTTCCTTGAAAACTTGGGTAAGCTCCATTCAGCCCAGTTATCTCCATCTCTAGGTTGTGAGAAGCAAACTGCTATGCTGCAGTATGTCTCTCTCTGTGTGCCTCCTTGCATCCCTCTCATCACTCACTGAACAGCAGGTGGCAACTAATGCAAGCCCTTTCTTGTATACGCCAGGATCGTTAAGATTTTTAGTATCTCTAGTATTGGCCAACACCAAATGTTCAAATACCATGAGTCAGATTCACCAAAAATCATGAGATTGGCTTGAAAATCATGAGATTATGTAAAAATAATAGATTTGGAGGGTTTTTTATTTGCCTTCTGCTTTTTTGAGCCTTTAGCGTACACTGAGGTCACATTTTGAAGCTGTCTCCAAAGCCACGAGGGCTTGAAACTTAATTTTTCTTCAAGAATGAAGGCTGAAATCATCACATATCCACTTGACACCAGGAGCTGAGGCTTTAAGAAAACAATCATGACACTCATAACAAAATCATGAGAGCTGGCACAGTGTATCCCCTTCAATCCCAGGTTTTGTCTGGGAAGATTAAAGCTTGCCAAATTGGTTGGAGTCAGGCAGGAGCATTCTTCAGATAATGCCTTCCTCTGTTGTTTCCTTAAGGAGCCTTATCTCAGGCACTGCTTTGGTTCCTATTTGTCCCCTGCTCACAGCCTCCTTTGATTTAACTCTGAGCAGTCAGGCCGGACAAGGTAGCTGAAGCCTGGCCTGACATGAAGTACATATATTAATAAAAAATACAGATAACTTCCTCATTCTACACAGCTGGCATACCTGCTTAGTAACATGCAGGAACTCAATGTCATTCAGTGATATTGCCATCAGAGAAGGAAACCTCTTCAAGACAGGTGGAATTTTAAGCATCTAGGACAGCGGTATTCAGTCATTATCCTCTTTTTTTCTAAAATAGGAAACACGCTGTTTCAGTGGAAACAAGTGTCCAGAAACAAAGTAATTACATTCCGGATTGGATTTGTCAGCAGTCAGTACCGGTACCATAGTCTTACTGTGCTTTCATTAGACTGTGGCACTGTAATGGCTCTGAAACTTTGGGTTTTCACAAGGAATTTGGTTTAGCTTTCCCTACTGATGACAGTAGGGTTTTTTTAATGGCTTGATTTTCAGAGGTGTTAACACCTGTAATTTTCACTGAACTCAATGAGAGTTGTTGTAGCATTCCAAATGTCAGGTAATAAGGGAATTACTGACAATCTGCAAGGCTATCATCAGAACCTGAGGAGTTAACCCCATCCCTTTTACCTCAATCTGTGTCAGACTTCTGAACTACAAGAGTTTCGTTCTTGCCTGCAATGGAAATCAGCAAAAGCCTATAAATAGGCAATGTTAGTCCAAACGTAATAAAAAACGGATAGATAAGGGTGTGATCAGTATCAGACATTGTCCCATTGAATTCAGTACCTTCCAGATTTTTCTCTTGTTTATCACAAGAATGATTTATCTTGAAGGGCATTATTAGTTATCTATTTGTTTGCAGTAATGCCCATGGGTCCCAGTCAAGGACCAGGACTGTATGGTTCTAGCCCCTGTTCAAATACAAAACAAAAAATTGTTCCTTGTTCCACAGAGCTTACAGTCAGAATACGAGACAAGAGACAAGTGGAGGCAGATAGACAAGTAGCACAAGGAAACATTGAAACAAAAATATAGAAGAAAAATTAGTGTTCTCACTTTACTTTTAGCACTGCTACAACTTGCAGGTTAAAATGATGGAAGGACATCACCTACAAACAATAGGCGCGTACCTCTTAATCTAAGCATGTATTACTGACTCCCGTTTATTTACGGGTAAACAAGTAACTTTCAAATACTTCTTACCTTTTCTTCTTAGCAACAATGCTTTCTTCTTTTTCAATTCAGAGAAAAACCTTCTTAATAGTACTTCCCCACTAGCCATAAAATAATGTATTTAGGTGAGATTTCAGTTATTTGCTATGTGTTGCAGTTGGCCTGAGATCACTTACCTTCGTGCTCATGGTGCCAACAGAAGCAGTTCCCTGAAAGTTCAGAATATGCTTCCATTAATGGTTAAGATATTTAATTCCTTCCTCCCTTGACTGATTTCAAGGAGATGGGCAGGCACTGTTAAATGAGGTGAGATGGTCACATTAGGTCTCTTTCCACTGGCAGAGCTGGTTTTGAAGGCAGGAGGAATGCCTGTTGGTTGCAGTACACAACCAGTTAGAACTTTCCATTTCCTTTGTAACCCTCAGTGTAAAGCATATATAAGCCACTGGTTAGTGGGTGGGGTGACCCCGGGCGTTTGATCTACAAAGATTTCAAGTTTGTTGCAGCCATGAGCTGCAAAGCCTGTTGCTTAGCTCAAGAGACTCAAACTTTTAGCTCTGAAGGCTCCAGTGCTAGCTAAAATGGCAGCTGTCACACATGCCTGGTGGAAACAGGGTGCAAGAGTGGAGGCCTAACATCACAATCCTAACTGTGATAAGAGATGGAGGCATCATGAAAATTCTCTTAGTTGGAACAACAAATATTTATTTTAATGTGAACTTCAGAAATAGCATGGAGTTGTCATTAGAGCTCTAGGAGTAAATATGAATCCCACTGGTTTTGAGAATAGTAGGTATATACACTTTCAGGTAGGGTAATTTATCCTGAATTCATGATAGCTACTTCCACTTCCAATCCTGGGAAAGTTAAGAGTTAAAAAGCAGACTACGTTCTCTACTGTACAGAGTTCTGACAAGAACCCTCCAAAGCAGCAAACTGGAGAAGTAAAAAAGTATCCAGTTTAAGATTGATTGTGAGAATTATATATTATGTGGACTTAGTATTTTTTCCTTACATGTGGACAGATGATCTCTGTACTTGACTGAAGAGAAATTGTTATGAACAGCTACCAAAATTTGATCACTTACAATAAACTCATTAGTTGCTTGCCTCCCAAACAGTTGACTGCGTAGATGAAAACATTTCATTTTTTCAAATTGTGGCTTGGAAAGTCTAAGTAGGGAGCAAAGGCCATGTCTGATCAGAAAATGGAAGTGTTTGAGCTGTAAGGAGGGCAGCAGTGGAGGTCTCCAGCTATTTGTGCTCAGCTGGGAGTTTTGAGTGGCTTGATGGGACTGCCTGTATGTTTTGCATTTGGAAGACCCAAAAAACATATTATTCAGGATATTAGTAACACTAATCATGTTTTCTAGAATCCCAGCTTCAAGCTTCAGAGAGGAAAGGGCGAGAGAATATTTGAGAAACATTTTATTAGGTTTGGTATATATACCCTATGTAGCGTTATATAGAGCACACTGTATTGATTGATATATTTATAAAATAAGAGTCCAAAAGGAGGTTGTCCAATGAGTCTGCTTTCCCAGGGTTTTAACATTAGTTGAGTGTGTTCTCAACACCCAGGCAATATACTTAAAATTATTTTTGGGATCAAATGCTGACTTTTGGGGGGCGAGGGGAGGAAGGAGGTTGATAATCTCTGATAAATAATTTAGTTCTGTGACGAATTTGATAACATGGTGGGTTTCCTTTATGCTCAACAGAACTTAAGTTATGCTTTTGTATCAACACTTCTGTTTGCAATTCTATGGATTTTCTGTGGATGTCAGTGTCCTGCTAGATGTTATGATTATCTATCTTTTCTTGTGTACAAAAAATCCCATAATTTGTGTTTATTCTCCTTCCAAACTTTTTATTAGCATGTGATGTTAAAATTTAAAATGCATAGATAAAGGATAAATGTGCCTGTGATAATTTAAAACAAACTTTTCTTTTTTTTAGTAGTCCTGATAGGAAATTAATCTTAAAACCATGAAAAACATTGGTAGCACTGTAAGCAGCAGGAATAATTACAAATGTATATTTTTATGTAATATTCTAGTAGATTAAAATGTTATTAAATAATTATAGCAGTAGAACCCTATTTTTAAACAGAAGTAATTTGTATCTGCCTCACTTCAGGGTTAGCGTTCTCATTTCTGAATCAGTTCTACATTCTATTTTTATCTAGACCACAGGTAACTTTGCTTGGTTGGTCATGATTGTTATCTGTTACAACTGGAGATGGAAGTAGTGAATATCTGCTGTTATGCTTGTTGACTGAAAATCAGATTATACACACTGTTAGACTGGTATTGTAGCTACTGAATTAATGTTCAGTTACAACATGAGCTGTTTATCCCTATTGTTGGGTCAGTCAGAACTTCACACTGGTACCTGATCATTTTCATCTGCAGTTACTGTCACCACAAAACGACCATGCTTTAACCCTGTTTGGGCATTTTGAGTTTTTGCCCTACATGTCGACCACTTAATTTCCAGCATTCATCATATATTAGCTTAGTGTTTCCAACTTTACACTGTTTCCAGCGACTTTAGCCCTAAAGGTTTAGTCTAAAAGCTTTGTTCTTAAAGTAATAGGCATATGTACTGCAGATAGCTGAAGGTGACACAATGGTGTTGTGATAAAGGCATCACATACAATTCTTAACACTTGAGCTTGGACTGAGTCAAGCTGTCCCAAATTTATTTTTGATGCTGAACTGAAAGCCTGGCATCCACACTTAATAATTAGTCCTATTAGTGTTCTTTATTGCATCAGCACTGCTTTCTTATCTGCACCCCAGGAAATTCCAGAAATGCTTTTAATTAAGTTGATTTGGCCTTTATACTTATCTCTAGTATTTTTAATATAATCCTTCCAAGTGAGCTTGCCATCAAATAATACCTAAAAATTTGAAGCTTTTAACTATACTTAATTGCTGACAATATAGATAAATTAAAAAAAGGTGATATTGTTCCTTTTAATTAAATCATTCCTTTCATTTTGTCAATTCAGAATTTAAAGTCCCACCTGTTTCCCCATTCTGTACCCTTCCTTAGGACTTCATTTACTCCTTTAGCAGCTGTTTTGGCCCATATAGAACAGTCATCAGCAAATAAAGTGGTACCTATTATTGCACTCATCACTTTTGGAAGATCATTTATCATGATGTTGAATAAGGTAGGACACTCTGCTGTGGAGTACCATTTGTATGTGTATATGTCTGGAGTAGACTCTCCGCTCTGACCTGCAGACTTTTACTTAAGAAATCCCTCATCCATCTATACATAGAAAGACTGGAGCAGAAAGGGCCTATTTTTATACTAACCACCCAGCTCCTTTCCCATCTGGACTTCATCTTTAACTACATCTTGCCCATCTTCCAGGTGCAGCCAAGTAGCATAATTGGTCTCTCAGATGCACATTCATTATTTCATCACCTATATAGGGTAAACATTCCATCACAACACATTATTTTGCTAATGTTAAAAAATTCTTACAACTTTTCTTGAGAAACTCTACCACCTCCATTCTTTGGAGCAACCACTTGAAATTTGACAGAGGTGGTCATCCAGGGGTGCCTTTTGTGGGCCTTGTGAAAATCCATTCAAATATGACTGAATTATAAGCCTCTGAATATCATCATTTGCAGATGCTTAGCAGAGGCTTGTGGAAGGCTGGCAGCAAAGTTCTCTGAATGTTCCCTCTCCAGTGAATATGCTCCACCCCCAAATTGCTTTGTACCAACCACTCTGAGCTCACTAAGCCCACAGAGTTCTTTGAGCATGATCCAGCCTGGAACTGAGCAGGACTTTTTCCTCCAATATTAATGATGTTTATTTTAGGAATGCTTAAGGGCCAACCAAGAATTGCTCCTACTTGCTGCCAGGGGCTACTGTGGTCTCATCCTCCCTTCTCTCCCCCAAGTGGCTTGACTTTGAGTTCTTGACTTTGCAACTTAATTTTTTTTTTTTTTTTGTAATGGTAATATAAAATGGTCCACTATAATACCCACTTAATATGATGTTCACTCATTAAAGGCTTGCCAGAGCTATCTGGTTGAACTCTGTCTTAGTGTTTCTAGTATTTTGCCCTTTGATAGCACCTTTCACCCATAGGCATCAAAACACTTCATAAGCTTTAATTAAGCCTGAGAGGCTAGTTAACCACCTTTTATGCTCTTTCCATTTTTTGAAAGTTTTTGGCACTTTAAGGCTATTACCTGCTGTTTAGAGTAAGAGTTCCACAGGTTTTTGCAGCTCACACATGCCAAATCAGTGTCTAACTGCTGGCAGAGCATTCAAATTCTGTGTTTAAGAATCATATTACATAAACAGAAATAGCCTATTCATAGTGCCATCAAGTGGAAGCAAGCTATAACAACACCAACAGTAGGTTTAGTTTATACAGATTCCCTAGAACATACATTTGTATTTGAGAAGAACCTAATTTATTCTTACTTCACTAATTTGCAAATCCTGATGATTCTGACAAAACCTATGGTGACTATCTTTCTTCCAGCAAATACTGGATAGCAGAGGCTGGCATATAGATCTCATATTGTCTAAGACTTAAGTACTTTTACTAAATTATGGAGTCACAGTAGTCAGAAGAGGGATTTTGTAGAAAAAAATAATATGTAATTAAATACTTTATCATAGTGCATATACACAAAGCACATGAATTAAGGTTGTACAAGCAACCTTAATTCTGGTGTTCCTAACTTTGGAGTGCTCGACTTTGTAACCTTAATAATGTTCTTTTAACATAGGTATTGTGTGTGTAATTTCTTAAGTTTTTAAAAAAGTAAACTGGGAAAAAGAAATTCCATTATGTGGCATCTGATTGACACTTATATGGTTCATCAACAGGATTGGAATCTTTAGATTCACAGCACAGATCTCTGTTACTTGAGGTAACACCGTAACAGATAGCAATAGAAGGCTATGAGAGATACACTATCAGTGGTTTCAGAAATATTTGCTGACAGCGGAAGAATGGTGAGACTCAGGAATCTTGGGTTCCATTCCAGGCTCTGGAGGGAACTATGCCTAGTGGGCACATATTCTTTCTCTCCTCTCCCCCACCCCCACCTTCCTGGTTCTTCTTGGCTTTCTGCCTTTGCGTTATACTCCATTTTTAACCTTTATGGATTTTTCTTTAGTGCTACGTTTATTATTCTCCCTTTATTTCACCCTCCTTCCTGTGTACTGTTAAACTTTTCTGATTTTTCTATCTTTTCTGATTCTATTAATATTTTATTCCTTATTTATTTTCTGTAATACTAAGGGGATTTTTCCCCCTAACTTTCCATGTTGTAGTGGTCGTTTCTGTATAACTAAATTCTATTTGTATCTTATTTTCATATACATTTTACAGTTTCATTTTTCTTCTTTGCTCTTTTCCCTTCCCATTTTCCTCCTCCTTTTTCTAAATTAGTTACTAAGCATTATAAAAAACCCTGACTGTTGCAGGTAGAAAGTGCTATTAAAGTATGAACTATCATCAGACAGAAAAAAATCCTCCTTCTGTAGTTTGATTTGGAGATGCTATCCTTCACTTTACCACCAAAAATTAAAACTAGTGTTATAGTACTGGTGCATAATAGCTGTCAAGTTCTACCTCAGAAGTTTTTTGTCAGTAGTGCTCAGTTGTTACAGTGATGGGAGTCAAATATTTATATTAAATAATCCTTGTATTTATGCATACTTAATATTTTCTCCTGATTGATCTTTTAGCTTCCAACTGCTCCATCCTACACCTTATTTTGTACATTGGAAATACACATCAGTTCAATAGAGTTAAGTAAAATTCCCTTTTTTACTTAGTTTAAAGCCCACCTAAGGAAATAAGCAGAAGGGCTACAAGTCTCCTGCAGTAAGTGGAGAATATTTGTCAAACACAGTATCATCACAGAAGCTGTTATACTGAATCCAAACCCCTCGTCTCTGCACTACACTGTGTCCATCAGTTGGTCTGGAGTATTAGTGCCAGTTTCTCCAGTCTGTTAAATCCACTTTTTATTGGTATGGAGAGGAGCGGGTGGATGGGAAGAGGGTGTGGTGCAGCATAGGTCTGCTACACACTGGTGAAGAATACAGTAAGGTCTCAAAGGGACCTGATGCCAATAGGTAAGTGAATGCTTCACCAGGGTCATAGTGGTCCCCTGTCACAATGTGTCAGAGTGGCATTTGGACACAGTTGAGAATTTTCCCCATTGTTACCTTTCTTTTCTGTTGCTTGGTGGTGGAAGGACCCCCCAAAACACCCTCCTCAGAGCTCTTACTAGGTTCCTGAAATGATCATATCAGGTCTTCCTTACTCAATGTCATATATTCCTCTTCTCAGTCTTTCTCCTCCTACCAGACTACTATCCTAAGGAATTCTCCAGAGTATTTTAGGATATCTGGTGCCCACGTTATGATAATTGGAAATCAGTCTGCACCTCATGTAGTTGCATAACACTCATAATAAATAGCTCTCATTTCTGACTGAAAATACTGAGGGCTATATAATTAAGATAAGTTTTGTTCTTAGAGGAAAAAGCTGAGGATTTGAGTGGCAATTGAAATAACTGAAAGACACAAAGGAAGCCAGGCCACAAAAGAACCCAAAGGGAGCAACCCACAGGAGGGATATAGCAAGATGAAACCACAGGCAAGACACAGCCAAAAAGTGAAGGAAAGCTAAAAGTGAGGAAGCAAGGACTATGCAGGAAGAGCAGCAACCGAGATTCTTCGCTTGACCAGACAGAGAGGGGTACCTTGGAAAAGAGCCCAACAGAGGCAGCAGCCCCATCTGTAAACCAAAGCTGAAAGGAAGCCAGCAGAGAAAAAAGGAGAATTCTGATCAATGACACAGCAGGGGGGAATCTGGGTATCACATTGCAGGGGTGCAGTTCAGACTAGCTAGTGATTGCGTCACCACCCGTCCTGTAACCTTGGTATCTCATGGTGCTTTGCTACTGTAGCTCCCAACCTGAGTCCCTCATAGATACTCAGGGTGTGACCTGCATGCTGTGTATAGCTACAGCCTGCCAGCAACACTTCAGTCACACTCTGGCTTCCACCAGCCTTGGTTACCACTTGCAGGGTGACTCCAATACACTCCCAATCCTGGATTTTCCCCAAAATGTGTATGCACTGACCAGCCCTCTCCTGGATAATTAGATATTAGAGGTCCATTGGCCATGTAAGAGGTCAATATCCAAACAGTCTGCTACTTTAAATGGAGTTACCGAACAATTCAGTTTAAAAACCATGAACAGGGGATTAGTTTTGATTAAATAATAAAACAAGCTTATTTAACTACAAAAGGTAGATTTTAAGGAAGCACAAGTCAGAAATGGTTACAAGAGAAAAAGATAAAAAACACTTCCTAGTAGTGAGACTTAAACTAGACTAAACATGGAGCCTGGGGGGGAAGGTGTCCCTATGCTCTTTCTTCTCTCCTGTGTATGCAGAAATATTGATTTGCCTTGTCTCCCTCATCCTGTCTCAGTCTCAAGGATCCTGTTTACTACCTAAATGTAAGTAGCTCTCACTACTTTGTTTCAGATAGACCTGCTTAACCACTCCTGCCTAATCAGGGCTATGTGGGTTTGAACATGTACTACCAACATCATACAGGGGGGATTCATTACTTTATATGTAATACATTGCTACATAAATTTCACCATATTATTGACCAGAGGGCTATTAGCTGTCAAATGATCCCTCAAAAGCCATATTTTATACAAAGATTACTACAGTAGTGTGTAGGGTGTGAATATGGGAGGGGGGGTGCATTTGGCACATTGGGTTAAGATATTTGTGGTGGAAACAAAGAAAATAGAATGGTGTAGGGTGCCTCTTAAGTGTCAGTCAAATAATACCACAATGAAGGTGCTACAAATCCTGAAGTATGCTGGGAAAAGGAAGCTTAACCTGGAAAAATGTTGATTTTGATTGCTTTTTGCATCTGTGTTCCTTTTTAAACATTGTAGATGAAATCCTAATTCAATGATAAAAATCAGTTTTTACACTGTAGCTGTGTAATTACTACAACTCAGCTGATGATAATGACTGTTGAATTCAGTTTTGGGAGGAGATTTTATTCTTTTTGAATCTTTGTAAAGTTGGGTATTCAAGTTAGCATTCATGAAAAATTACAGATGGCACTGGACACAGTGTATTTTAATTACCTGTTTTCCAGTATCTAGGCTCCTAGTTTTCTTCTTTTCATTGTTAGTGTTTATGATCAATGCAAATACTACCAAAAACATTAGAGAAGATTAACCTAATGAATACAAAAATACTTTGGGATCATGGATTCTCTACCGCAGACTGTTAATAAACTTTTTTAGTATTTTGTATTATTCTGACTCTTTATGAACCCTTCCCAAGGCAGCTGCAGCAGTTTATTTTCAGACAACAGGGGTTAAAAAAATAACCTTAGGTTCATGCTTATGAGTCTGCATAAAAGCCACCTCTTACTTTCTTTTTATATGAAAGTGACAGCTTTGATTAACAGAGCATTATTCTTTTCTCTAGTGCTCTGAATTTATTTTATGTTTGTTGTAAAGATGAGAACACTTCCTGCCCTAGGTTAAAAAAAAAAAAAAGTATTTGAGAACGCAGGAGAGAGAGATTAAGCAATTGCTGAATCTACCACAGAGAGATACTGGTCTGTTTAACTAAGTTGTCTAAGTGCTCTTGGGTATTATTTCATCAGTTTGAAAAAACCAAATGTTGATTTTTTTATAATGCCCTGCAAGTCTTTTTGGCTTAGATTTGATTGAAACTGTTAATAGAATATGTAACACTGACAGTGTACTTTTTTTTAAAATGACAGATTTTTAAGCATAATCCTCAACCTTTTATTCTCCCTCCCCCCCAAAATCTCTTAGATATTGTCGTTCCTTGACATCTTTTCTCTGGCAGAGAGAGCATGCTGGTCATAGAGGCCTGCGCAGATACAAAATCTGTATCCTCATCCAATCCACAAAAATGATCCATTGTATCATCTTGATAAGTGTTTATATCTTTGTGAGCTAGAGATTGTACTCCGGCTCCTTTTGAGTTACAGGATTTCCTGCAGACCCTTTTAAAAAACAAAAAACAAACAAACAAAACAAACAAAACCCACCTACTGGGGAGGGGGTGTCATTCATGCAATTCCATAACATGCAACAACCCCCCTCACCTTTCCTGCTAGGGGAAGATTGCATATACTGGTTCGGCCTGGTTGGAGAAGCCTACCAAACAAAGAACTGTATAGAGTGACCAGCCTGACATTGGGGGAGAGGTCACACACACTCTCTCGCCATGGTTGGAGAAGCCTACCAAACAAAGAACTGTATAGAGTGACCAGCCTGACATTGGGGGAGAGGTCACACACACTCTCTCGCCAAGAATTTACTGAAATGAGACTGACAGAGGGATGCAAGAGGACCTGAAGTACTTTGAAACCTGCCAGTCTTCCTGTGGAAGATAGGTGACAGGCTGTCACCTAGGCTTGTGTATAAGTAGTTTAATGTTTAAGATATTTTCTCAGTAAGGCTTTTGTTTTGAATAAATATTTTGCTTTAAGAAGGCTGAGCAGTTACTGGTTAACCCTGTCCTTGCCCCTGAGAGAACAGGACTGCAAGTGCTGAATTGAACTCAGACCTGCTGAGATAACCAGTGAATTGCCAGAAGAATTGCAGCCTCTCCCCCTCCAGACTGGAGATTTGGTCATGGGACTCAGCCCCGCAAAAGGTGACAGCTAGAGGCCTGAGACCTAAGAGGGGTTCTGTTAAGGATGCCATGAAGGGGTCAGAGGTGCAGTTATCCCAGCACTGTGATATTACTTTCTCAAAAATAGTAAGAATTTCCTAAGAATTACATCCCAGCTATAGAATTGTGTTGGTTGGTTTAAAATTTCTAGATAAAGGTGAATTATTCTTCCTTAAGGGATGACCCAAAAGGCATTGAAGTCAATAGAAAAACTCCCATGGATCAGGCTCTTAAATGCTACAGGAAGTTTTTTTCATAAGAGATTGTCATCCAGCACTTCTGCAGAAACATTCTTAAAACTGGAAAGATGATAGAGTAAGGGAGTAGATTTTTTTACATAGCAGTTAGACCAGTAACTTCCATCACTTGACACATGAGACAGTAGGGTGTCATACAGGGCAGTAATATCAACACCACCACAAGGCATTAACAACAATATAAAATAATTATGTAAGTGACACCTTAACATTAAAGCTGCTAACTTTGCTACTCATCTGAAAGGAAGGAATAGAATAGTGCCTATTTTAATGATGTAAGAGATTATTGAACATTGCTGGCTGGAGAGATTCCATCTCTGGTCTGGCCCAGATATGCTGCTTTTCTTTGGATACGTGGTTTGTGTGATGTACAAAACAAAATTCACCAATGACAATTTGATTTAAAAAGAATATTGTTGGGTTCAGGATGCGGCAGGTATCAGGACACACAAAGTTTGTTTACAGTGAAAAGAGCAATTTTTGATAGTGTGTTAGTGTTGTCAAGCAGAAAGTAGGTTAACATTCTGTTTTCACTTAACTAGGGGGGAAAAAAAATCACTTAACTCTAGATTTACACCAGTGTAACGCCATTAAAATAAATGAGAGCAGAAGTCGATCCCCTGTCCTTTAAAAGCTACATGCACTGCAGCTGCAGCTGCTCTCTTTTACTTCACTTATTGAAATGATCCTACGACAAGACAATCCTTTAAAGGGTTCAGGATTACTCCTCTCTCACAGCATTCACATTCATACTTAACATGTGAAAATCCACCTTCAGCTCAGTAAAATTTGAGCTGTGTTCTTAGTGGTTTGCACTGACCCATGGAAAGTTATTTTGCTCTTTTTATTTACTTTATTGTGTGTGTATTCTGTCTGATTAGTGATGTATTCTGCTTTTACATGTTAGAGTATAGCTTTATTATTTCAACTATAGCGAAATTGTGAATTTTTTTTATTTTGACCCCTGTAACATATTAATACTGACATTCTTCTTTGAGCACTGGTCCCTATGTTGATTCCACGCATGCACCGGAGCATGGGATTTCATGCCATGCACCGGAGCCGGAACTGTTCATATTATGTTCGTTGACCTGCATGCATGTCGGCCATGTGGTGCATCCGAGGTCTTATGAGGCTGCGCGGGTCGATGCCCCTTCAGTTGCCTCTTACCACTACATGGCCAGAGTTGGAACCCTCTTCCTCTCTCCATAGTGGTAGCCTTTTTAACATTGTTGTATATAGCTTTTACGGAGTTAAATGTAGTTTTAATAGTTAGAAGTTAAGTTAGGAATTTAGTAGTAGTTGTCCCTTCTATCCTTTGCGGGGTGTCCCAGCCGCTTAGGGGGACTATGTCCCGGCAAGCCGGCTTTAAAAGCTGTGCGTCATCTCCACACTCCTTCTCAGTGAGTGATGAACACCAGTGTTGTCTCTATTGTTTGGGCAAAGTCCACATTGTCGCCCACTGCTCCATCTGTCACTCCTGCCCACCCACTCATGAGGCTCGAGAGCTCTGACTCCGAAAACACCTGATGGAGGAGGCAATGCACTCACGTGTGCATTTGGCTGGCACGCTGGCGGATCCACTGGAGCGTTTGGCCTCCCTGAGTACTTCACTGGTTCCATACAGAATGGCATCTTCTGCACCGGCGCCATCATCGAAGCAGCACCGTGGTCATAAGCAGCACATGCATGGGCACAAGGACAGCTTCCTGAGAGGAACTGCCTCAAAATGCAGCATTGCCTCCCTGAGCTGTGCCAGGTTAGGGGAGAACTCTGCTGCTCCTTCACCCAAGAAGTCTCAGACAGAGCACAAGTCTAAACACCGTTGAGACCAACTGGTGTCGTCCTCTCGCTACTCCCTTTCCCAAGTCTCTCCATCACCTGGCATCACTGCTCACTCCACGGGGGCTCAGCGACCACGGCCACCCTCCTCATGGATGTTTCATGGCAGTACATTTGTAAAGCAGCCACGTCGTCCTCTGTCCACACACTCACTGCTCACTACACCACAGTCCCATCAGCGGCAGCGGATTCGGCAGTTGGCCGCACAGTTCTGCGGATTATCACTTCTGAGGAACCCTCACTCCCACCTCCTTGCTGAGTACTGCTCACTATGCTACCCGCGTCTGGAAATCCACATAGGGACCAGCCCGCCAAGAAGAAATGGAGGTTACTTATTGTAACTGGAGGTTCTTCGAGATGTGTGATCCCTATCTGGATTCCAGTACCACCCTCCTTCCCCTCTGCTGCAGGCTCCATGTGTCGGTAAGAGGGACCTGGAGGGGCATCGACCCGCACAGCTTCATAATACCTTGGACGCAGCCCGCGGCTGACACACAACATGCACGTGGGTTGATGAATATGGCTACAAACCGTTCTGGATCCCTGTACATAGAGCGCGTGCACCACTAGGTTTGGAATCCAGATAGGGACCACACATATTGAAGAACCCCTAGTTAAAGTAAGTAACCTCCATTTTTCTTGTATAAATCCAAATTCTGTAGGATTTGGATGGTCTCACTTAGCCCCTCTCTTCCTTTTTCTCCTCCACCTCACTGCACGCATTTTACACTGGGTTTTATGGGGGGATACAGCCAAAGGATATATTGGAAGTGTTACCTAGATGCTCTGGTATTTTTTGGTTAGTATGCCCTGGGAGACGGAAAGGAATTTTTGTTTAGTGTATAAATTGCTGTTTGGGAAAGGTCTTTAATAAGATAAACTATCTTAGATACTGTGTTTACATTCTCTGTGGATCCTGTGTTGGGTTTTTTTTTTTTTTTTTTTTTTTAAGAAGAAGAAGAAGAAGAAAACTTTCATTACGAATGTAATAGATGTTATGGAAGCCCTGCTTTTTCAGGTGTACTGTTCTTGTATTATAGGAAGAGATAAGTTTTATGTTCCTGATCCACTTTATTTACTATAGCCAACTAAATAGTGAACAGTTTTTTTATATTAGACCCATTTACCATGAAAAGCAGCTCACTAGCTTATTTGCTTTGAGTGCTGATAACTATCTATCTGTTAAGCTGGTAACACGTATGTGGTGAGCGTGGGATTGACAACAGTACATATACCAGAACTTGAGTTGTTGTGGTACTTCTGATCTAGCTCCCCTTTCCAGAAGGGAGGATAGTGGCTCGATTAACCTGGGTCACCCATGTTAATGAGCCACTGTCTGTCCTTCTGGAGAAGGCCCAGAAATGGATGAGGTGGAGGAGGCAGCATGAGGAGATGGCAATCTTGCGTCCTCCACCTCTGCCATCTCTCCTTCTGAAGCATGGAGCTGGGTCTGGAGAGTTCCAGCACTTTCAAAATGTGGGTGAAAATTAGGAAGAGACAAATAAATAATGGCTTATGTACAACTCAAGAATTTTTTGGTAAACTGAAAGTGAAGGGACTTATGTATACATGATCAAAGGAGTCAATATACAGCCCTGTTGTGCGCTGACTCTTACGCACGGTCATGACAACAACATCAGCTTTTTTCATGCTTTGGACTAGAGACTGGGTGCCTTTCCTTCCACTGCTTAAATAGTGTTGGATGCAGTTGAACTACTGCCGTCAGTCACATGGATGCTTACATACGTGATTTATTGGGATGCAGCATTGAGTACTTATATTAAGGTATATTTGCTCTCTAATTGTACACTCTATGCCAGAGAAGCCAATGCTCCCTTCTCTTAGCTAGCATTAACTCCCCCTCATCCCTGAGCACCCTCTTGTGGCTAGTCACCCTAATGCCAGGGTATCATCCCACTTTCGCTCTCGGATCCCTAAGAACTCCACAATAGGCGGTGTTGCCTCAATATTATCCCTCCTTGGCAGGGGTGTGTGTCAGTTTATTATAAAAACTGAATGAAAAGCCATAACAAAAGTCCTAAAACATAGTCCATCTCTCACCCCCAGTGCACATAGTCCTTACAATGCGCCAACATCTAGTCCATCAACATAGCACATACCACACTAGCCCTTCCATTCAGAGGGCAACCCCGCTCTTCCGAGCCCAGCCTCTCCCCACCCCCATTTCCCCAGCTTCTCTGCTGGCAGTTTATCCTCAGAGGAGCATTCCTTCTGTTCCACTAACCTCTTCTCTCAGACAAATCAGCAGGTAGGCCCTGCCACTGTCCCCCTGGCCCTCAGTTGCAGCTCTTCAGCAGAAGGACCGCAGCATGTATTTTCATTATCTGTAGCTTATAAATCTTGACCCACAGAGGTAAATCCACTTTCCTTTGTCTAAAGGCAGGCTTGTTCATCCACTGCCTCCAACAGAAACATTTTCAGCATACCTACATAACACACAACCCATATATACATCACACAGTATGTTCATGACCAGTGTGTCACCACCAGCTTTCATAAAAGATGTTACTCGATACATGTTGATAGTGCAGGGCTGTATACAATCAGTTGAATCAATTGCTTATGCTTGGGGGTTCAGAGCATCTGTTCTCCCTTGGGGTGTCTGGGCCCCGATTGTCACAGCACCTAAACTCACTCAGCACCTAAGTTTCTACCTCTAGGCATGCACACTGCTACCTCACGCTAGGCATTTGGATGCCTATCTCCTGCTTAAGCCCCAGAGCAATCCACATGTTGGGAGAAGATAAAACATTCATCTGCTTCTCTTACTTGCAGGGCATGATCTGCTAGGCAGCCTTTGAGGATTAGGTCCCAATCAAGATCTGGTTAGTGGAAGAGTCGGTGCTGCCCCCCTTATACAAACTTTTAAGTTCAGTGGGCATAGCCCTCACCTGGGATATGGGGTTCAGTTCTCCCCTATGCATGATGGGCAGAAAGGATTTGAACATGTCTCCCACCTGTCAGGGGTGTGCTCTAACCACTGGGATATTCTGATATGGGATCCTTCTGTCTCTCCTGTTGCTTTCCCCCTTTCCCAATTTCAGAGCCCAGGCTCCAGCCTAAGTGGGAACATCTACACTGTTATTTTTAGCCCCGGAGTGTGAGCCCCGTGAGACCCCGGCAGTGGGCCCAACTCTGGGACTTGTGACAGTGGGTTTATTTTTTGCTGTGTAGATGTGTCCTCAGTATCTATACACAGTGGAAGGCAGGCGCTTACACACTTTCTTGTGAGAATGAGTTAGGTGATGAAGTCTCCTGAGTTCAGGAGAAGGGTTCCTGGTTGTGATTGCAGGCAGAGGTAGGTACTTCCTTATAGCCAGGATGTAGGCGCTTGACGCCATGAGGGAGAAGAACTGGGCACACACCTGTCTTGTCAGTATCTCCATTGGGTCTCTGGCTAGTGTGTTGGCTGTTGTGGATCACATTTTGAGATGCCCCTTCCTCCCTGTTTGTTGTATATAGAACTACGGTGCTTAACCCCGGCTTTGTGCATTGCAGTATTGTTCCTGTGATTTTCTAGGTGCTTAAAAAGTAGCTGTTGCAATGCCTAAATCCCTTTGTGGATCCAGGCCTTAATCCCTTTCTTCTCTTCCTTTCACCGTATAGAGGATTAGTTCATCCCTGCCCTGCCCTCCTGATAGTTGTCCGGGGTCAGTTGTTGTTTTCCCTTGAATGCACTGGGTGTTAAAAATTATCCACCACCTCATTTCTACAGCCTTGGTCTGTTTGTTAAGAGTGCTGTTCATTGTGACTATTTGATACTCAAAATATGAGATGTTTACAACTGACATATAGAGGATGTAATATGTTTGTTCCCTGATTGGATAACTATGACTCAGTGAGTCAGATTTTTGGAGCAACTACTCACCCTAACACATTCAAATTTTACTTTCCCCTGGATGTTCTCCAAGAGTTACTTAAAATTCACGTTTCCATGGTACTACTGTGCTGGTAAGCTTGCTTGCTAGAATATTCACAGAAAGTGGACACACAAATGGAGGGAACACAACTGAAGGGAATTGGTTTAGTATTCCAAACAAATATTCCTTGATGAATTCATTAATTATCCCCTCTGTAGTTGCCCACCTCTAGTGCATCCGTTGATAAAATGTGAAATAACTTCTTACAGGTGGAGGCACAGTGAACAGTCATCATATAAAACACACACTTGCAGCAGGGGAGTAAAAGTATCAGCTTTAGAAACACTGGCCTAGAGTCAGTGATCTGAACAAGAATCTTATTTCAGTAAGTTTTGGAGCTGAAGGTCATTATTTTAAAATTTCTACAGTTGCCTGCATGCAGTTTAGCTGCAGACTGTATTGTAGGTGATCACATACACATTTGCTTCCAAATGGACTCATGACCTTGTAGATAATCCTAATGCTCATAAGAGAGATCCACAGAAGGGAAATGATGTTGCATTTTGTTTACATGAGCAATGAAAAACTCTGGCATGTGATTCTTCTTCTAAAGACATTCAGTACAGTTCTAGAGGGATAACTAAAACTAAACTAGCAGCATATACCCAACATGAGCCAGATGTTTGTGAATTTACAGAAACTAGAAAAGGAAAGGAAAATATTCTGCTAAGGATAGTGAGTTTAGTGTTCTTAAATGTCAGACAAATGTTTCGTAAACAAGGAAGTTAAAGGTTCCTTCAGAGACTCGTGAACTCTGAGGAGATCATGACAATTTGTTCTTTATACTTTGTACTCTAATTGTAATAGTACATTGCAGTTCTACAGTAACTGCCAGCTGCAGATTTTAAGGCTTTTTAGAAATAATGGTCTGCAGCAACCTATTAGGTAGGTAAGTATTATTAACCCTATTTTACAGATAAAGAAATTGATGTACAGGAGGGTTAAGTGAGTTGACCGTGATCACAAAGCAAGTTAGCAACAGAACTGAGAATAGAAACCGCAACTGATTTCTTAATCATGTATCCTAACAGCTGATATTCATTCCCTCGTTCTGTGTATAAGGAAAGAAGATAATTGTGTTTATTATGGTCTAAAATATAACTATTTTGGATTAAAGATTTTGCTTAAAATCAGAGGGTTGCACCCTCAGCAGATGTATAGCATAGCTTTACTGAAGTAAATGAATATCTGAATTCAGTCAGTGGAGCTGTGCTGATTTTAACTCACTGACAGCCTGGTCCAGAGAGTTTGACAGTAAATGACCTTTAAATATCTTTTCCCACAAAAGACAAGTTGAGTCTGGCACAACCATGTTCTGGATAAAAGCCTTTAATACTCTAACTACATTTTTAAGTAGTCATGTGTACATACCTCACTGGACTTCGAAATAAAATTTATATAAAAACAAAGGTAGCAGCTCTGGCTCCAGCCGCCTGATTCCTGAATTCATTGTTTAGGCGCTCCTAACAAATTTAATGAAATGAAAATCATTTGATAAAGTTAGATATAAAAGTTGATTGTTTCGGTTTCTCTTTATATATTTTAGATTGCAGCAAAATAAGCTAGAGGCACTAGACTTAATGATACCTAATTTTATTTTTGGGATCCAAAAACCATGGCTAGATAGGAAAACCCATTCTGAATCAAACAGATTATTCTGTTAACATGTTTCCAGTTGCTTGCTACAATCAGTTTGTATTCCTGACAGTAAGTAGCTGTGACCTTTGGGAGCCAAATGAATCAAGTTTGTTCAGGAGGTTAGAAATATAGAATAAAAAATCTTTAATCAAACATGGAAGCCGCTGGGCTTTTCCTGTATTTATTTCGTCTCCTTTTTTGCTCACACCTGACTAATAGATCTATCATGATATAGTTAGTGATCTTCCTAACAACATTAAGATGGAGACAATCCTTTTCATACTGTAAGCCGAAGACATGAGAGTTTTGTGTGCTCTAGTCAGATTCTTTAAGACACATCCTATATAACATTTATCGTATTTGTATAATGAACATTGCATTAATATAGCTTCTACATTTAAGACTCATTTCATACACAGAAGCCAGGAAATTAAAAAGGGGACTGTTCTCACCGCACCTATAATGGCCAGTTGGAACTGTGTCAGGGATAGAGAGCAGGGGATATACAATGGAGGGGCCAAGAGAGGGAAATTCACACAATACTCTCCAGCTGTCCTGCTCATGCCTGCTTCCTGGCCAGCGCACCCACTGCACAGGTTCACTCTGTACCTTCTGACAGAACCCACTGCACAGGTTTACTCTGTACCTTCACATCCGCAGTCTCCTCTCTGGCTGGAGTGTCTATATATGGTGAATTAGGCAGAGTATAATTTAGAATTCCTGATATTTATGTCTGAACTAAACAAATCTGAAGTTAATTTTTTTATAATAAAATAGACCTTAATATATTGTATTCAGTGTTGTTACATCACACTAATTACTGTAACCAAAGACATTATGCCATGTACTGTGGGAAAGTTAGTGCTATGAGAAATGAACATTGCATTTAATTGTTGTCTTAGTTAATTTGTATAAATTCTGTTATTGTTTGTGTGTTAGAATTCCTGTGTATAATATTTTGCAATTACTTTAATTAGCTATTTTTCTGTGGGGATCAAGTGATGTGGGTCACCCACTTTAAGCTGAGTTACCTGACAATATCTGAAAATACCACACGACTAGGATAGTTTAGCATACCAAATTTTTTTTGATGATAGACTCCACGATTCCTCTGAAGTCTCAAGCACAACTGACAGAGGATTTAACAAGACACCACAGTTTTGTCAGATAAGTTTCCCTTTACTGATTTGATATTCATTCTGTATACAGTTTACTATTTTCATTTCAGGGTGTTAGCATTGGTTACATTCCATTCTTCTCTTTCAGGTAACTGTGGTAAAATAAAGGTGAGAACCTCATACCCAGGAACTTGGTATAATTGAATCAGGTAAGTGTGATGATTATCTAATAATTATAGAGATGGATCTTAACTGAAATGTCTCTCTTGCACACCCTGTACTCTACGGTTTTCGCTGTCTGAGACCTCACAAGCACTCACTTGGTCATCCATTCTCTTGGCAATTACAGAGTCACTTTGGGAATTGGATGGTTAGTACTAGAGAGGAGCAGAGTAGGGGGAACTCCTGCCCCACTGAAGCTTACAGGAGATGGGAATCCTTTCGTTCATGCACAAGCCATTAGAAACAGTTTCAAGGAGCAGGTATCTTCAGACTCAAAAGCTCAGTTAGCCAAAGCATTGCATTTTGGGAGCACAGAAGAATAGAACAAATGGGAAAATAAAATAAAACTGTCTTTAACCCCTTAAGGATCCAAGGATAGAAAATGCTATTGAATGTAGGACAAGGGTGAATGGTAAATATTACATTCATGCTCCATATCCACTCCATACATGAGAGGGGGGGGATGATCGGAAGAAAAAGGTCCTCAGAACCATAAAAGATTTTTTAAAAGGAGTCCTAATAAAAGAAGAGGTTGTTCCTGTTCTATCTGTACTCAAGCATTGCTCTTTAGGGTCTCTTGAGAAGATGATAATACAAAAGAGAGTTAATGTCTCTGTCAGCTGTAATTCTGAGAGCCTCTTTCCCCCATTATTCCCCTGATCAAGGGGCAAGGAGGGAACAGAATTTTAAAAAGGTCTACTAAAGAAAATTACAAAGGAAATCCAAACAGACTACCTTGTCGCAACTTTCAGAATGTAGTGGATCTTCCTTAAAATTAAGTTTTTTTCCATGAAGGAAGTACAAACAGTTCTACCCTTATAGGCAGATTTCTAATACACACACTGCTCTTAACTGATTTTCAAGCATTTCCAACCTTTTATCATTAACCTTATTTCCTTTAACAAAACTTTTTAGATAGTACAAGTGCTGCAGAGGTGTTACCTCTCCTGCAGCATGTCCCATATGTTGTTCCAGGCCTATGGTTTAGAAATATCTATTACACGGTTTTCTTGGGTGGATAATGTGCCGTGCCCCAAGTCCAATGAATTAACACAAACCTGTCCTGTACAGAATGTCACATTAGGGGGAAAATGGACAGTGATATCAAGGCTGTTGTGGGCTGTGCCTGTGTATCTCCTTTAGTTCGGATTGTTGGATGCTATTAGGGTAGGTCTACACTGATGCAGTGGCAGGCATTGATGCAGCGGCATCAATTGAGCGGGTCTGCATAGACTCAATTAGTCCACCTCCACGAAAGGCAGCATTGACAGGAGGGCATCTGCCATCGATGCAGCGCTGTGAAGACACTGCAGTACGTCAACGCAAGTACGTCAATGGGAGACACACAAGCTACGTGTCTCCCGTCAACCACTGCCACCCGTGTAGACCAGCTCTTAGAGGACCGAGAGTCGCACTTTTTGCCTTTAATTCTGATTGGCCTCCCAAAACATGGTCTGAAAAGTCCACAAACAGAACAGAGAAGGGTGAGGGTTTCTCTGAAACTGCTCTACCTGGGATGAGCCTCCCTGGGTTGTTGCCCAGCTCTGTCACCAGCCTTATTTTGATTATCCAGGTTTGTATAGAAAATATTTTTATCTAGGTTTTGAAATTGTGCCATATCCAGTTGTATCACACTATTTTCAAAACAAACCAGGGAGACCTGATGGAGCATTTTGCTTTCCAGATGTGACCTTCTTATGTCAGATCCTGCTCCCCTTTCTCACACTATTCATGTAGGTTAATCAGTGGTGCTATTTGCACGAGTAAGGAGGGCAGGATTTGGCTTTTCATGCACAACATTCATTTAGAGCAGCAGGTGGGACTAGTTGTACTTACAGGATGGCTGGCTTTCCACATTTTCAGTTACCACCATTGATCATCAATAATATCCTACAGGATACAAATTGGGCTGCATTGATTTTAACCAAAATAAACATTTCTTAGTCAGCCCAGTACTCCTGTGGAGGACAGAAGATGAACTGTCTGTAGCAGGTTCAGAGAAGTCAGGTAGAGTCACCGAACACATCTGTCTTACCATGCAACACCCTGGGAGTTAGTCTCTTGTCTAATGCAGATTTACTATGTCTATTACCCCACTGAACAAAAGAGGCGTGAAAGCACTGTGCTCAGAGGCTCCAGATCACAATCAGCACACTAGGGGGGTACCTTTCTCTGGCTAGTTGCAATTCTATTACTTATAGGGAGCAGGGGAGATATAATGGTGGGGCTGAAAGAGGGGGCAATAAATCAGTTTTAGCTCGAATTCATTTTTTTAATTGTATAATAAATCTGAATGTCTCAAACAGCTGGCAGTGTTTTTAATGTCATGTTTGTTATAAAATAAAAAAATTGCTAAACCTTGGTTCATTTGTTTTACTCTATTTTTTTCATTGTTTGAAGTTTTATGTTAAACAATTCATTGTACTTAGGATTCTCAGCTTTAAGTGCAGTTATGGTCAGAAGAATAACTCAGTGAAAATGACATTTCTATTACCTATAATATTTACTTATGGTAGTGCATACCGTGTGCTAGGCAAAAAGCATCTGTTACCAGCATGTCTGAGCCATATCTGCATAAACAGTATTTGATACTGTCAACAGTGCTGTGCCAATATACATATGGAAGAATGAACTAGATTTTAATGTTTTGCACGTCAACAATATTTTTAACTAAATTCTAATCGCATAATCATTATTAAATGTCAGATCCCTGGCTGAGCTTATGGGTAAGATGATCTTTTGACTTGAAATCTGAATACTTTTGTTCTGGAAGTAGCTTATCAGAGAACTATGGCACTTTGTTATTTTTACCCCTTTTTAGCCAATTTTTGGGATCATGTGAGTTGTTGTAGAAAGGAGGAAAAATTGATAATGAGCCAGCTAGGTATTTCTTTGACACAATTGTGTTTCACAATAAAGAACATACAAAGGCCTGTTTCCCTCGGCATAACTGGAATAAAAAACGAGTCTCTCTTTGCTTACAGTTCCAAACCCCTTTTCAGCCAGCACTTAAGCTGAGAGAGCTCTTGAGCTATTTCCAAGAAGCATGCTATCAGTTCTTCTGTGGCTGTATCCTTGGCTTTCTGCTGTTTCTCTCAAAGCTTCTTTGACACCTCCTCCAAATATTCAGCATAACCTCAGAGCTCAATTTCTGATCAGTCTTACGTGTGCTTTTATTTTGGGCAGCAACATGTGCTTGTGGTCTGGGTGGAGGCTTCTATTGTTTCAGCAATTTGGTTCCATTAAGAAGCTTCATTGTTTCTTACATTTATCCTGAATGATGGGTAGCCGTTTCTTCCACTATCGTCAATGAGATAACCCAACCCATAACATCGTTTTGCTACCTTAGTACATGATTGCAGGGAGGTAGCAATGTACATGCATACATAAGACTGTTCATATGAAACTTTGAAAGACTTAAATAGTATTGCATCATTCCTTTCTGCATTGTTGTTTATATTCTCAGAGTTCCAGCTCACAAATGAGGCAGTTAAATTTGCAAGCATCAACTTATTTTAGTTTAAAATATATACTTTGTGTTGTTTGAAAACACGTTACCTGTATATACACACGTGAACAGATTCAGCTACTAAGCCAATTAGTGTGGTTTGTGTTGCTCAGGTGAGAATAAGTGGTGTTTAACCCTTTTTAATATAGAAAGGCTCCTGTGTTCTTGCCTGGAAAAGGAGTATTCTTCCAGTTTGAAAACCGGAAAAATCCATGAAATTGCATCATTAAAAATAAAGACCTTGAATATGAATTGTATACAAAGGGCCAAATCCTTGCAGTCTCCATATGAGTCATCTCACTGACTTGAAGGAGAATATTTGTGGAAGTGAGTGAACAGGATTTGGCTCAAAATAGACACCGAGGGCTAGACTGTCACAGTTTTTACTTGACTGTGCAGGGGAGAAAAGCCTCCCCTTACTCCTCTCTTCAACCAGGCTCTTATTGCAACTCTGGCTGCAGCATGTAAAGCAGCAGGTTATTTGTTCTATATGCTGTTCTCTAAGCAAATGGGGCAAGAGGGGATAGAGCAGGGCAGGTAGTGGGAGGAGCTCTGGCTTCACACCCCTCTTTTCTACACTGGCCAGAGTAGCTGGCACAGTGCAGAGAAATGAGCAGGCTGTTTCACAAACATGTAACTTGCTCCCTCCCCCAGAAAGAGAGAGGAGAAATAGGGGAGGAATTGTGACTAAGACCCAAAGCATTCTGTAGTCTGCTGGCCAGTGGTGCAGCAGTGCATCATGCCTCACTGAGGGCAGAATTTAAAGTTAAAGAGTTTTCAGCTTCTCAGACAATTTAACTACATCCATACCACAGCCCTGGAGTGAATCTAGAAGAAAAAGTAATAAGAAACTGGCAGTGTTTGTAAACAAGGTATTATAAGGAAATAAAAAAAAATTATTAAACACCAAAAATATTTCACACTTTTATGATGCCTTTCCTAGGAGGCCCTCAAAGCACACTGCAAACGTTAATTCACCTCATAATGCCTCTATTTGGCTTTTTAATACCCATTTTACAAAATCCTAACTGTTCAGACACTGAAACATGAAGCAACTGGATAAAGATTATGCAGCAGGTCAATGGCAAAACCACACAGAATCAAGGAATCCTGACTACCTCTCAGTCACTAAACCACATTTGCTTATAAAAACAAGGTTAATAAGCTGAAATAGTAGTAAATAGTAGTAAAATGTCATTTTGGAAAGTGTTTATTCAAACCTGAATATTCAAAAAAGGAGGAAGTGAGGATTATACCCCAAATAACTAGTAATTTATGTATTAGGGTAGTAGCTGTGAGAAATAAGAGAATGAAAAGTTTGCAAAAAAATTTTTTGCAGCTGCTGCAAAGTCAGATTTATAGTAGCTATTTTCAGAAGTGACTGTCTCCTTACAAAGAAATAGCTGAAGTGATTTTTCATTAAGGGACGGGATGACTCAGGCAATTGGGGGACTTTTTGCAACAGTTGAAATTTAGTAGTACTGTTTTCATGTGTTGAACATTCAGTTCCTAGGAGACATCACAAAAACTACCATCACCCTTGGCATTTTCAGCAGCATGGAGAATAACCTTCTTGTTAGCCTCTAGGTAAAGTTGGATAAGAGGTGGCTAAAGTAAAATTGATTGTACCTTAGAAAGAGAGGGAGTTGAAAATAAGAATTTTGTTTCAAGCAAAGAGAAAAGGCTGGGATTGAAAGGAGAAAGAAAAGAAAGTCTCTGGCAGGGCCTACCTCCTTCTACTCAGGGCTTGTCTTCATGGAGTTTCTCTGGTGCTGGTCATTTCATCCAGGTAGCAAGTTGTCTGTGACTCACAGCTGGACCCAGGCATCCTCATCAAGCAAGAAACAAAGCTCTGGGGCTAGGACTTCTTTTAACTCTCTACACCTGACATCTGCTGCAGGTGTAGCAGGGCAGGGCCAATGGAGTCCACAGGCTCTCATTCACCCTTTCTTGCCAGAATGGGGCAAAAGCCTCCATGCCAGCAAGGGCAGGGAGTACCTAAAAATGATCATCTCTGGGGAACAAGGTGGGGTGTTGCTCACCCACTCAAAAGCTCAACCACTGTGCAGTCCCTTTTGTGTATACCTTACACCACAAGCATGCTAAAAGTAGAGTGTAGCCATGGCGGTGCAAACAGTGGGAACTCTGACTATGTACCTGTCCAAGTTACACCAAAGAAAATAGTGTCCTGGGCACCAGGCATTTCTGACGCAACTCAGCTGTCAGAAATCACCTGTCCGCAGCTCAGCAAAAGTATTAATAGTAATACGTATTCACCTCTCCTCAGTGTGCCTCATCTTTTTGGCTTGAGATGAAAATAATGAAGAGTACATAAATGTTATAAAATGTTGTTGATTGAGGAAAAATACATATAACTGGAAGGAATGACCTTGTTTATGGAACCAATTCCCTCTGTAAGGTGTTTTTTGGTACCAAAAACCAGGCTTCAGAGAGGTTTTGCAGGGCAGGGCAAAATCTGCCCCTCCTCCATTCAAAAAAAAAAAAAAAATTACCACTGGAGGGGGTTCCTATGGCATGGGTGGGTGGGTTGAAGAGCAAGCCTGCCTCGCATTCACCTCATAGCAGCAGTTTCCATCCCACTGGGCTGGGCTCGGCTCTCTGCTCCAGGCGTTGCAACTTGGCACATGGCATGGCAGCATCACTCACTCAAATTTGGTGCGGCGGCCCCTCTGACATGATGAACGGGTGGGGCAGGGCAAATCTGAGTGGTGAAGCAACTCCATCGCAATGCCACTTCCTTTGGGTTCCTCTCAAAAGAGGGCCCAAGGTAAACTGCCTCTGCCCTCTCTCCTCCTCCCCTGCTTAGATGCCCTGCCAAGAACTTCATGTGGCTAAAGGAATGTGTGTATGACTTAATTTGAGGTCCAAAATGTAGTCCGGTATGATACGCAGTATTAAAATGCAGGATGCAGTGTATTTACTAGGTATAATATTCACATCCCTTAAAATTTACATATATCTCTGAGATTGTAACTCATAATATTGCTTAAAATACTGTTCTCACAGAGTGTTCACCCAACCATTTTCTGAGCTCTTCCTGCCACCCCCCATAATATTACCCTCAGGAAAGAAAGGAAGACAAAGAGCTTCATCAGAAGCTGTTGTGAAACCACTTCCTGGCCAGTTTCTGAGCAAGGAGAGGAAAAATATGCATTAAGTGTTACCAAGGGCAGATGCTTCTGAACCCCGAACTCATGCAAAAGACCATAATGGGAGATTTGTTTGAACAAAGCACAGAGGATGTGGTCCACAGTGTACAGCGCTTGCCAGTGAATGAAAGATTTCAGTTTACAATATTGTCACACAACCAGAAATAACAGTTTTATAACAAATTAAATATCTGCAGCATGCTGCTGCTGCTGAAGAGCTCTGGGGAAATCCTGCTCCCAGATGTAGAGGACCTGGATGGTAGTGCTGTCTGTACAGTATGGAGGGCAGTGTACCAAGAGCCGGTGCGCAGAGTCCACACTCCTTCAGATGGGGGACAGGATCCACTACTGTCCCCTCCAGATGAAGGGGAGATTCGCTAGATGTAGGCTGCTGCAGATCTGAACATGCAATAGCAACCACTGAGCAACTGCATAACGTGGGTGGAGAGAGGATTCAGTGTCCCCAGATTCACACCCTTACCCCTCCACCTCCAAACACACACACAAGCCTCGGACAACTCATGGTCTGTGCAACTGGGTTATCAGGATTTGGCCCTGTGCTTCCAGTTTATAAATATCCTTGCATAGAGATTGACAGTGATGTGTGCAGGTGTGTATCATTAGTTCAGGAGATAATGATGTGTGGAATAGTACCAGAGCTTGCTTCCAAACCAGCCCACACACTTTCCTCAGTTTCTTAAAGTCTGCAGCTCAAAAAAAAAAAAATGGGGGCAAACATGCGAAGTTAGGCTGCCACAGCTTGCACCAGTACTAAACTGAAAGAGATAGTATAGTAGCCTTAAAACATGGTGCTTTCCCTAACACCCTGTGAACTAATCAGCATTGCTCATAAAACAAATGCTGTGGGAGTTAACAATTTACTGTAAAAAATAATGAACAGTTTAAATTGGCCAAATCATAACAAGAAAAATATAGTGTGAATTTACACCAATACTGAAACGATTTTTTTAAATCAAGATTTTATCTTATAGAAATGTTTATTTATCATCATTATGTAATTTATTTCAAGAATTTTGAAAGTTAGTGTTATCAGTAATGACTCTGTGATGATGGGACATTTAAGAGGTATTTACACGATTCATTACAATCTAAGGAAATTATTTTAACCATGAAAAAGTGACTTGGGATGAAAGTTGATAAACAAAATTTGTTTTTAACCAAATTTAAAAAAGAGTTTTAATTGCCTCTGGCATTTTAAAATCTAGAACTTAAAATATATACTGTAATTTCCCCTGACTTGTACTGCTTTTTAGCCAAGTTATTGACAACCATCCTGTCAAGCTATATCAATGAGGACACATCGGAATTTTTTGAGTAATCAAATGTAAGGCTAATCATTCTAAGATGTGACCAAAAGAAGCCAATGTGTTGTTTATGTTTTATAAATAATTTTAAAAAAATGTAATCCATCTTCTTCTTTTTTTTTTTTTTTTTTTTTTTTAAATAAAGCATGAGACGCTGTTGGCCATCCTCGTGAATGGCTTAATGGCAGATTTTCTCTCTCTCGTGTGTATGTGTGTGTTGTGGGAATACTGTGATTGGTAAGACGTCCCAAGCTCCCATCTGCCCACAGCCTCACCTTCCCTGGCATCAGCACTGCCTCAAAGCAGTGCCACCCCTTATCTCATGGCAATTACCCTCTGATCCACTGCACAAACATATTGTACTAATAGGGTGCCCAGCAGAACAGCATCCCAGCCCTCCCATGGTCCAGACAACAATTCTTTATCCCTACTCCTGCTTGGTAGGGAAGTGAAGAGCAGCCATTGGGCAGGAGTGGTTAAACTCCTTCCCCCTTCATAAAGAGATAAGGATTGTCCCACAGAAGCAGCTGTCTTCATTTCCCAGGGGCTTCTAGCACCAAGTCTCATCACACTTGGGGTGGGAGACCTCTTAGTAAGAAGTTTTCTTCTCTCCCAGGAGAGAGAAAAAGGAGGTGTTTCAGTGGACAGAAGGCCCAGTCACCCAACCATTTGGATCTAGACGTAGCAGCAGCTCTTTTAGACTTCATGAATAGAAGCAGCCACACTTCTGCCTATGTTTGGAGACTCCCAGCAGCAACTCCTTTTATCCCCATGGCCTAATGCACTTGGAACCACAGTGTACATTAGAACATTGCCATAAGGAACCTTAGTGTACACTTGCCTTTTCTGCAGCAGATGTATGGTTACATATACTGGTAGTGGAATGTTTACCTGCTAAATACAGTGTCTTAGGGACAACATTTTCAAAAAGAAATCCTTTCTTACTTAGGTCTGGACAAGACACTAGAGAAAGTTCAGATGCAAATAATTTTCAATCAACAATTTAAGGCCTATGTTAACCAGACAGTATCTCTTTAATATGAAATAGGTTTCACATATTCAGGTTAGCTTATTCTCAGTACTCAAGCCTGAATTTAAGTTTTTCTTTCTGAGGGCCCAATTCTGCAGATGCTGGGCTATCTTCATTCCCATTAGCTTCAGAATTTCCTTTTGTTGTTGTTGTTGTAAGTGGTAGAAGTATCTGAGCCATTCTGAAATATACTGTAATAGGATCAAACTCAGAGATAATTTCATAGAATCAGATTAAATTAACAATGTAAGGGACAAATTCTGTTCCATTCTTAGTCCTTGTTATTGTCAATTGTATTCAACCACATAGTCTGGCCTGCTAGAGTGTAAATTGGTGTTGTCGTGTATGAGAAATATTAGCAGTATAGTATGATGCTTCATGTTAAGTGATATTTTGACAATGAGTCTTTTTGTTAAAATTTAAGTCAAGTAAGGGCCCTAGAATATGTACTTTTAGTTTACAGACAAGAAGTGGAACTATCAAAATTATAATAAATACATGGGCAAACCTGCAATATTGAGGAACTGATTATGAGAAGTTTTCCTACCTGTACTGAATTGCCAAAAGACTGATGTCCTACTATTGATTTGTCATCCTAAAAAATGGAAAGGAAAATAGAGACAGCTTTCTCTGGGAAAATGAAGGAAGAATAGACCCAAGTGTCAACAGCAAAATGTGCAATGACATGCTGTGACAGTGACATTAATATTAAATACATCTCAGCTTGAAATAGATAAGTGTAGAACACCAGTGGCGAGTTTCTCAGTGTCCAAAGGCAAGCCAACAAAATGACATGGATGTATTTTAAAAAGATACAGGATATATCCTACCAGAGATGCATATGATTCTATACATTACATAATAAAATATTTAAATGGTCAATAAGGTCAGCAGAGACAGATATAATAAGACTGTAAAAGATAAATAGAAAAGTTTTGGTGAAATGCAAATTATGTGGTCCTTTATCTGGGTTATTCCCATGCAGGGGGCAAGAAACTCCATGAAGTCCCCCTCAAGAACTTTCCTAAACATTCTTCTGTTTGTTGGTGAGGTTAGTTGCTGCAGAAGAAGCACCTGGATTGCTTTGATTGACAAGAAGTAGCATCAAGGGAATGTCAAGGGACTTCAGTGCTTTCTGAATCCCCTGGATTTTACTTTAACCATCTTCCAAATATCAGTTCATGTTTTGCATATGACAGCACCTGCTCCTACTCAGAACTGTTTTGTAGTGGGAAAGAAAGGAGAAGAAAAAAGCAGCAAAGTCCACATTGAATCAGTGCTACAAATAGCAGGCCAGTCAATGGAGTTATACCAATTTACACTGCTGAAGATTGACCCAGAAAGCCTGGTTTGCTTAGTTGTGACATCCAGCTTCCACTGTTCCTTTAGTGTTTTGTATTGGAAGTGATGAGCTTAACACCATTTACTTCAGTCGAAGCTGAGGATGTTTGCAGAAGGCTCTCAGCACCTTATAGGCTTGGGCTCTGAATACAGTCTGTTCCGGACGACCTTTGTCACTACTAACTCCTTAGGCTAAACAATCTGTTCCACTTTGTATTTAGCTGTGATACTCTGAGTACCTTTCCCAGGCCTGCAGAAGAGTCTGGGTAAGCTCAAAAGCTTGTCTCTTTCACCAACAGAAGTTGGTCCCATAAAACATATTATCTCAACCATCTTCTCTGTTAAATAAAGATGTCTTACATAAAAAAACAGATACCTTTGTAAATCACAAGGTGTCTCTTGAAACTTACAGGAGAAGAATCTGAACTGAAAGTTAATTATTTCAGCATGATCTCTGTGTAGACTGTTATATGTGGCAGAGCTAAAGAGATGCCAATCCTCTCTAATTTTCCATAATCCTCCTGATTTTTACATGTAATTATGAAATTACTAATTCAGGCTTAAACCTACTGATTTTGAAAACATGCACATGTGTGTGTGTGTCATATATATATATATATAAAATTTGTGTGCTTTTGTGTCACTCATCACTACTCGCATCCTATGAAAACAGCAAATAGCACCACAGGCGCTGGGGACATTCTTCTCCACCACCCTGTGACACATGCATAGACTGTGTAGTGAAGGTCAGATAGGAGGTAAGCCACAGCACTTTTGAGTGGCTTGGGACATCGATGGTTTCACCGTTCAAGCCACAGGATGCATGTTGCTCTCTAATTGCCCTGTGTAGACCCTGCTGGATTATATTAAATTCACTCACCCATGCCAGCAGGAGCCACACGGGGAATCTAGTGCCTCAAGCCCCACTGAAAATCACTGCAGCTTGCCTCCTATCAGACCCCCACTGTGCAGTCAGTGAGGGAGGAGAAGCCAGAGTTGAGAGGGAGCACAACAGAGGATGGAAAAGAGGAGGATCATCCTGGGAAGGAGGTCCAGGCCTGGGACTAGTCAAGGTATTTAAGAGCTCTTGGCATAGGAGGGCAGCTTTCCTATGCCTAATCTCCCCAGTCTCACTGTTTGGGTGTGGGGTGCAATGAGAGGGAAAGCCTAGGGGATCAAGGCTCCTCCTTTGGCCATAGACAGGCAAGGGAGGGGAAGGGAGAGAGGTCCCAGTTTCTGCAGAGAGAGGGGATGGGTAGAGAGAAAGAGGTACAAGCAACTTCCCTTATTCTGCCCTAATATTTTTCATAAACATCCCAAAATGTCTCAGAGCGAGGTTGGTATCTCTGGCTAAACTCTTTTTTGTTAAACTACAAACAGTATTTATGTAACTGCAGAATTTAGTCTCGCTTGCCCCACATACACTGACACGTGCCCACACACTATCTCCAAAAATGTAATTTTACTGGTAGTAAAAGTGAAAGAAGTGAAACCAACAATAAGAGTTCTGGCACCAGGACATAAGTGGAAATAGTTTTAATTTGTGCTCATGTGCTCTAGGATGTAAAGCCTTCTGCAAAAAAAAGACTACAGATTAATTTAATTCTTATTGTTGCCAGGAATTGTGATGAAAGTGTAAAAGTAAATGGTTTTAATAAGTGTTGTCATTTAAAAATTAAATTATGAATGCAAGCATATGGAGTTTATTCCTGTTTTTAATACCACTTAGAGTGCTCTCAGAATGTTCCCTTTATATAACTGATGCTACCTAGCTTAATCTGAAAACTGGAAAAACAAAAGCAAGTCTTAAAAGACAATTTCTAGTTTATTGTTAATGACAAAATGAATGTGCTTCAAAAGGACATACAATTATTCAACCTTCCCAATGTAAAGGTCTGATCCTCAGCTTCTATTTTAACAGTACCAATGTCAGCCACTGTCGGTCTTTACAAATCTTACTCTACAGTTGCAATATGAAGATGTTCACACCTCCTCAAATGATCTTCGTGCAGTTTTATAACAGTGCTTCAGTCATGAAAGATGAGTCTAATGATTCAGGCCCAGAACTGAGACCCAGGAGCTCTGGTTCTTTTTCTGACTTTGCCAAAAACTTGCTTTGTGATCCATAGCAAGTCATTTAACCTAACTGTTTACCTAGCTGTAGAAAAAAATCGGTGTCATAAGGCTTAATTCACTTATGTCTGTTAAATTTTTTGGGATTCTTAGGGTATGTTTACACTACAAGCACTACAGAGGCATAGTGATGTAGTGTAGATGGTACAATGATGGAAGCAGTTTTCAATCGCTCTAGTAAATTCACTTCCTCGAGAAGCAGTAGCTGGGTCAACAGCAGAATTTCTTCATCGACCTTGCTGCGTGTACATTGGGGGTCAGATAGACCTAACTACACTGCAGAGGGCATGAAGTTTTTCACAGCCCTGAAAAATGCAGTTAGGTAGACCAGGCATTAAACTGAAGACACTGCAGAAGTGCCAAGTGTTTCTAGACTTATGGCTGATGTGTTTTGAGTTGCCCTCTCTATATAAGAGGGAGGAGTGATTAAAATTACACTTTTTTTTCTCTTGTCTTGTGTGTCCTGCGCGTTTTCTCTTTCTGGTGGATAGAGATTATGGTTATGTGGATGTTCTTGTTTCCTTCATGTCCCAGTTTATTTAAAGGACTTGTCTGGAGGTAGGGAGTCTGAGTAAGAACCTTCATGTCACATTTGATCTAGACCTTTCCATAGAGAACTATGGGTTGTTATAAATAGGACTGCTACACCACCTATTATAAAGGCTGTCAGAATTTTCTACCATGGGTAAAACAACCTATCCTTGATCTTGGAAATAACTCGACTATTTTGGTTGAAAGTTTCAAAAAATATTTAGCCTTAGGCAGACACTTACACTGTATGTAAGAGAGCACTATGATTGCTCTGAGCTCCAGTATGAAACTGGAGATAAGCCAGTTGAGAGTTTCTGGGTTAAGCTTAGAAGCAAGAACAATAAGGGTGATGTCGTTGTGGGTGTCTGTTATAGACTACCAGACCAAGAGGACGAGGTAGATTAGGCTTTCTTCGGTCAACTAGGGAAAGTTTCCAGTTCACAGGACCTGATTCTCATGGGGGACTTCAATCACCCTGACATCTGTTGGAAGAGCAATACAGCAGAGCACAAACAATCCAGGAAGTTTTTGGAAAGTGTTGCAGACAACTTCCTGGTGCAAGTGCTGGAGCAGCCAACTAGGGGCCGTGCTTCTCTTGACCTGCTGCTCACAAACAGGGAAGATTTGGTAGGGGAAGTAGAAGTGGGTGGCAACCTAGGCAGCAGTGACCATGAGATGGTCGAGTTCAGGATCCTGACGAAAGGAAGAAAGGAGAACAGCAGGATATGGACCCTGGACTTCAAAAAAGCAGACTTTGACTCCCTCAGGGAGCTGATGGGCAGGATCCCTTGGGAGGCTAATATGAGGGGGAAAGGAATCCAAGAGAGCTGGCTGTATTTTAAAGAAACCTTATTGAGGGCACAGGAACAAACCATCCCGATGTGCAGAAAGAATAGCAAATATGGTAGGCATCCAGCTTGGCTTAACAAAGAAGTCTTTGGTGAACTTAAACACAAAAAAGAAGCTTACAAGAAGTGGAAGCTTGGTCAGATGACTAGGGAGGATTATAAAAATACTGCTTGGACGTGCAGGAATGAAATCAGGAAGGCCAAAGCACAATTAGAGTTGCAGCTAGCAAGGTATGTGAAGGGGAACAAAAAGGGTTTCTACAAGTATGTTACCAACAAGAGGAAGGTTAGGGAAAGTGTGGGCCCCTTACAGAATGGGGGAGGCAACCTAGTGACAGAGGATGTGGAGAAAGCTGAGGTACTCAATGCCTTTTTTGCCTCTGTCTTCACAGACAAGGTCAGCTCCCAGACTGCTGCACTGGGCGGCACAGAATGGGAAGGAGGTGAACATCCCGCAGTGCTAAAGGAACAGGTCCAAGACTATTTAGAAAGATTGGACATACACAAGTCCATGGGGCCAGATACAATGCACGAGAGGGTGCTGAGGGAGTTGACTGATGTGATTTCAGAACCATTGGCTATTATCTTTGAAAGCTTGTGGCAATTGGGGAAGGTCCCTGATGACTGGAAAAAAGCAAATATAGTGCCCATCTTCAAGAAAGGGAGGAAAGGGGTTCCAGGGAACTACTGACCGGTCAGCCTGACTTCAATCCCTGGAAAAATCGTGGAGCAGGTCCTCAAGGAATCCATTTTAAGGCACTTGGAAGAGAGGAAGGTGATCAGGAACAGTCAACACGGATTCACCAAGGAAAAGTCATGCCTGACCAACCTGATTGCTTTCTACGAAGAGGTGACTGGCTCTGTGGATGTGGGGAAAGCGGTGGACGTGATATACCTTGACTTTAGCAAAGCTTTTGATACGGTCTCTCACAATATTCTTATCAGCAAGTTAAGGAAGTATGGGTTGGATGAATGGACTATAAAATGGATAGAGAACTGGCTAGAGCATAGGGCTCAATGAGTAGTGATCAATGGCTCCATGTCTAGCTGGCAGCCGGTCATAAGCGGAGTGCCCCAGGGGTCGGTCCTGGGGCTGGTTTTGTTCTACATCTTCATCAATGATCTGGAGGATGGGGTAGATTGCACCCTTAGCAAGTTTGCAGATGACACTAAGCTGGGGGGAGTGGTAGATACCCTGTAAGATAGGGATAGGATACAGAAGGACCTAAACAAACTGGAGGATTGGGCCAAAATAAATCTGATGAGGTTCAACAAGGACAAGTGCAAAGTCCTGCACGTAGGACGGAAGAATCCCATGCACAGCAACAGACTGGGGACCAACGAGCTAGGCAGCAGTTTTGCAGAAAAGGACTTGCGGGTAACAGTGGATAAGAAGCTGGATATGAGTCAGCAGTGTGCCCTGGTTGCCAAGAAGGCTAATAGCATATTGGGCTGCATTAGTAGGAACATTGCCAGCAGATCATGGGAAGTGATCAGTCCCCTCTATTTGGCGTTGGTGAGGCCACATTTGGAGTATTGTGTCCAGTTTTAGGCCCCCCACTACAACAAGGATGTGGAGAAGTTAGAGAGAGTCCAGCGGAGGGCAACAAAAATGATTAGGGGGCTGGAGCACAAGACTTATGAGGAGAGGCTGAAGGAACTAGGCCTGTTCAGTCTACAGAAGAGAAGAATGAGGGGGGATTTGATAGCAGCTTTTAACTACCTGAAAGGGGGTTCCAGGGAGGATGGAGCTAGGTTGTTCTCAGTGGTGGCAGATGACAGAACAAGGAGAAATGGTCTCAAGTTGCAGGGGGAGGTCTAGGTTGGACATTAGGAAAAAGTTTTTCACTAGGAGGGTGGTGAATCACTGGAATGGGTTACCTAGGGAGGTGGTGGAATCTCCAGCTTTAGAGGTTTTTAAGATGAGGCTTGACAAAACCCTTGCTGGGATTATTTAGCTGAGGTTAGTCCTGCTCTGAGCAGGGGATTGGACTAGATGACCTCTGAGGTCCCTTCCAACTCTATGATTCTATGGGAAATTTAAACTCAAACAGTTAAAAATTGGCAAAATTATGAGCAACTGAAAAAGGTCAGTGTCATGGGAGTGAGAAGTGTCAGGCTTCCTTGCTAATACGCGGTGCTACTAGCCCCATCTGTAATTAAGTGGTTACGAAACTATTGTGCACATGCTGACTCTTTTCTTGTGATGACCTCAGAGAAGCAACCTTTATTACTTGATTAATGTGGTTCATTCTTATCAGGCCTTTCAGTAGGACTTCTCCAAAGCTTGGAATTAATTCAGGCTGCAGAAGTACATCAGAAGTACATCTGCTCACTGGTTTGATCAACCATGCTCATATTACGCCAACTATGCAGTTTTTACATAGGCTGCCTATAAAGTGAGCAGCCTTTCTTTTAGCCCTGTTTTAAAAACGTAATGGTGCAGGGTCTAGCTCTGTTTGAAACATCTTCATTGAACTTCATGATGGCTGACACCACCTTCAATTTTGAGATCCTCAGTAATGTATTAGGTTGGCTTATTATTATGCCTTTGCTTTGATGGGCCCTACGATGTGGCACCCATTCAATCCTAGACATCCCTTTCAGTCTGGCCTTCCTCAATTCTACTCTTCACAACATTTCTTCCCCAAATTTATTTTCATATGGCCACTCTTGTGTCTTGTATCCTTTCCCCTCTACCCATGTCAGACATCATGATTTAATGTTGGATTTTGAATTATTGTCTAGTGATCTAAAGGAATTGATGAGCCAGGTTCATTTAGAATAAAATTATTATTAGAGATTCAAGTCAGGCAACATTTCCATTTGCATTAATAGGAGTTTTACAGGATTTGGCCACTAAGTATTAATGGAGATGAATGGTTTTCCCCTAATCTCTCTTAACGCTTCCACAAGTGTGTTTTGGCTTTGGAGAGTGTACTAGGCATATTGTCATATTTCAGATTTATCTGAAACAACAAAGTTTATTATCAGGCTTTCTGTGGGAGGTCAAATACAGATTACGCACTCCTCTTCTGCACACTAAATGCTAAACACAAGAAAACATATAAATATTAAATATGCCTGATAAAATGTAGCTAAAATAAGTTTATTAAATCCTGTGAATATTTTGTGTGTATTTATATGACAAAACAATTCACAACATAGCTTACCTAGATTTTTCAAGCTTCATCTTCTTTTGGTGATGTCAGATATGAGTAAATCTTAACATAAAAGTGACTGGGTAAGAAACATCCAAAGGTTAAACAGAGAATTGAAATAGGAAGAGTAGATGAGTATAATTCTGATTATATAAAAAACATTTTTAGGACTTCATTGTTATAAATCAAACTTCACAAGGATTTACAGGGGAGGAAGGGTGGAAAGTCCTATTTCAAGACCTGAGGTGTGTATAAGAAAAGATGCAGGTTCAGATTTTGTGCTACACCACCAGGAGGGGCACCACAGAAGGTCCAGGCCAGGGCAGGCTGTGAAGTTAAGCCATGTATATGCCCTCCTGACTTTAGGTTGTCCAGAGGCTGAAATGGCCCCCAAAATTACTTAGGCAGCTCATGGACCTTTGTGCTATGGCCCTGCCCCCTATTCCACCTCCAGCTGCTCTCCAACAGCAGGGCTTGTGAGGATGGGGTCCAGCAGATGAGTCTGATCTTTTGACTTTTTAGGGGAGTTGTTTTCTACTACAAAACGGTGTAGGGATCTGGCTGGTGAAGAGGCTATCTAGTTCCCTTGTGCGCCGGAAATCACATGAGACAGACCAACACTTGGCCCGTGCTGGGGAAATTCTCCCTGGCCTCTTGCAGGCTGTTTACAGCCCCTGCAATACAGTCTGAATTCTGGCAGCATATGTTTTCTTTGGCTCTGAAGCACCATGTGTTTTTATAACATTGTATAAATAATAACATGTAAACATGAATTTATAAAACTGCAGAGGTAATGGACTAATCAAGCAGTGTACTGCTCATTGATGTCAGGGGATGTATGTGTCTGGAATTAGGGTTCATAGACTGTCCATAGAGTATAGGGGTTCAATCTTATAATTAGTTTGGAAAAATCTCTGTTTTTGGCAGATGTTTCTGTGAAGTGCAAACTGCCGCTATGCTTTGATTTGATCATAGGAATGGATATAAGAATTGCCAGACACTGTACAGATGCCAAAATGTAATATGATTTGGGTGAGTGTTCACACTTAACCATATTGCAATTGATTTTGGTCTGTAGATTCTTGAACATAAAAAAACCCATTTAATATATTGCGTCTATTTTTAGGAATATAGGAAATGTTTAAATGGTATCACTGACTCTGTTTTTGAATATGCAAGTCAGGATGAATAAAAAACAAATTTGGAAAGTTTTTGTAGCTGTGCTGGTCGCAAGATATTAGAGAGACATGGTGAGTGAGACTAGGTGAGTTGGTCTATTATTAGACCAGTTCCTTTCAGTGAAAGAGACAAGCTTTCGATCTACATGGACCTTAAAGAAGAGCTCTGTTTAGCTTGAAGGCTTGTCTCTTTCACTAACAGAAGTTGGTCCAATAAAAGATATTACTTCACCCACCTCTCTGAAACAAATATGGGGTATTAAAAACATGTCTGTTTTATGAACAAATTTTCTCATCTTTCATTTTCCAGGAAGCCCCCTTAGCTCTTCCCGAACTCCATAAGCAATCTCAGGAAGAGGGGGTAGCAGAGATGCTTGAAGAGAAGTGGTTGTTGGTGCTGTTGTTGCTGCTTCCAACACTCAGAGCCAAAAAACCCAAACAAACCATTTGCAGAATGGTAACTCCCAAAGTCATGTGCCAGGCTAGGTGGACCAGGCCAGTGAGAAGCACCCTGTGGTCACCACAGCTCAAAGTTAGTGCCATTTGAGGTGTTTGTGGGGGGTGGAGTGGGCTCAGGGGAATGCTTCTGAGCAGGTTGGTACCCTTAAGTATATACTCTGACTGGTCTGTTTAATGCTGCTCAGTCCATTCATCCACTTAGTGCAATGCAATTGCCTCCCACCCTCCATTGCTCCCCTCTCTTCTGGAACTATGTCCAGGAGTAGAGGGAGACTGGAAACTGGGCTGTACATCTCTTTATCCCCCTGTGTTTCTGCTTTGTTCAAAGGAGGAGGGGCAAGTTAGAGAGAAGGGACTGGGAAGAAAGCATCTTTACTCCTTTTGCCACTCAGAATAATTCTCTGATCAATTCTGTGTGGTCTCTGAGTTTCCTCAATCTTCAGATATTCTAATTTAGAGATCACTTGGCCTGGCATAATTCTGATTTCCTCACTATTCCTTCCTTCCCTGCTGAAAAAATGTACATCTGCTGAATTCTCATCAAAACTTTTACAAACAGTAGAAAATAAGTCTCTTTGAGTCAGATTCTACTCACAATTATACTGATTTGAACCCAAAGTAACTCTGTTGAATTCAGTAAGCTTGATTCACAGACCAGGTTATGAGCTCCTCATTGTGGTACATTTGACTGGGACTGGAGGGATTTAATGGCACCAACTGCCCACAACATCTCTGTTCTACCAGGGAGCTGAGCGGGAGCCATCTAAATAGGGTGAGGTGAGGCAGGCTGGGAAATGTGCTATTTCAATCTGTCATGCAGAGAATCTCTGCCCTCAAGGCAGTTATGTATGTGGTTGTAGGGAACTTGGCTCATAGGGATGATTCTGGCCCATGGTATTTACAGTACAGTGGATTTACAGAGTGGTGTAGCAGAGAAGAATAGGCCTCGTAAAATTGTAAAGTTGTGTTCAGGTGAATCATCACCTTCATTAAATATTAATGCAGTAACTGTTTAATATAAACTCAATAAACAGTAAATTACATACCCCAACACTGAAAATATCAGTATCTGAATTTCTAGTCTATTTGGTAGTATTATTTCAAACGGTTGATAGTCTATGGTCACATGCTATTTAAACCCTTTCTGGGGATAGTGCAACATTTAGTCATTTTGAGGACATGGAGCAAAGGCTTTTTATAAGGGTTCATCTGATGCTAAAATTTTCCAGAAACAGTTGCCTGGGTACTTCAGTCTGTAAAGTCAGCCTGTTCATAAAAAGAGCTGAGCATATGCAACTGTCACTGAGGTCAATGAAGGTTAAGGGAGCAGTTATGACAATGGAACAAGGAGAAATGCTTGCTTACAGAAGAGAGATTATAAAGAAACTAGGGTCTTGTGAACTGATGAAATCTGACTTAGAATTCTGAGGTCTTTCACCCTTAACCAAAGTAACATCAATGATGTATATTAGAGCTTTTGTTCTGTGAGATGGACATTCAAACAGGTTCTGAGGCTCTCTTTGAGATTGCTCTGTTTATGAGCTAAGATTTAATTTTCCAAGAAGTAAGCAAGTATAAAACCAGTGTAACTTGGAAGTGAGGGATTTTCATCAACACTTTTTGCTGGCTTGGCTTTGTTTGCTCTGTGTATGTCCTTTCCTTTTCTCTTTTAAAATTTTTTTCTGCAGATTATGGATTTAATATTATAAACCCATTGAACCATGTATTTCTTGGGTTTAACAACATACGTTAACCTATACAACCATGAATTCTGCCTTTCACTACACTATTTCCACTGGTTCTGACCACCAAGAGAGAGGAGGAAATTTTGTCCAATACCCAGCCCTCACCGCAAACCTAGCCATGCAAACTGAACTCAAATGGATCAGGGGCCCTACCTGTTGACGAAGTAGCCACAGTTTAGGCCTGAGGTTGACAGCAATAATCACCTATCAATCACTTTGCCATAAAAAGGAGCCCCTGTTCTTTTTTTTTGTACCTTCTGCTGTGTTGGTTGGGAAAACTGATTCAGCAAAACCAACAACTTCTGAGTAAGCTGGGAATGTTTTAGTTAACATTTACATCATTCCAGAAAAATAGGTAAAGAAAGAAAGCTAGTTTTGTAGCTTGCCATTTTCCTGTAGACTTATGGTAATAAATAATGAAGTTTGCATTATGTGTTTAATTACTGGGAAACTACGCCATAGACTATGAGACAAAATCCTGATTTTCTTTAACAACTATCAAATAATGATTATTTTGGTATTTATATTCTATTCACTTTTTTGAGGTGCAGTGATTAATATCTAGTTAACCTATAAACTTTGACAGTAAAAACTTTATAAACCTATAAACTTTGACATCTGAAAAATCAGATGTAGATGCCTTGCTTTAGGTACTCAGATTTGAAACCTTTGTCTTCTGATTCTGCAGTGATGGACAGTATAAAAATAGATCAGACACTGCCCTCTTAAATTCTGCAGGTGAATTGGCTCAGATGATCTGCATTTCAAAACCAGTTACCCAAAATCAGTAGCATACATGCAGGACAATTCACAAATTTCCTGTATCAGTATTTTACCCAGTGGGAATTCAGAGTGTTTTGGGCCTTGAAAATCAGGCAATTTTTATGTATATATTTAGATATCTAACTTTAGACATTCAAGTTTGAAACTTTCGGCCTGAGCATCTAGATCAGTCACACTGAATTGATCTTGTGTATATGGAGATACTAACAGTTTATATGAAAAATATCTTTCTGTAGAAAAATTAAGTGAATGGGAGAGGGCATTCACTTTGTCTCCTTCTTGTTTAGCAGAAACCATATCTGTTTAACATTTGAGGATTACGACATTAGCTAAAATTTATATGAATGTGATTGGATACTGAGGTTCCTGGTTCTTAACCTATTTCTCTTTGTAGCCATGTTCTAAGACTCCTAAAATAAATTAATTCTTCAATAGAATAAAAGGACTTAGAGATGAAGAGGATCAGGTAGTGGAACTGGTGCTCATCAGTTTATCTTCTCTTCATAAAAGTTTCATGTTCTGATAAAATATTGAACAGCATGTAACCTAGTACTTCTTTTGTGTTGTCAATTTGTGAGATGTTTAATTGCTGCCAAAGGACATCACAGTTTTTGCAGAGTGAGGCATGAGAAATTGTATCCAAGTATCTGTGTCCCATATGTTCATACAGTTTCACAGTATAACCTTGCTTACTTGCACTTCTCTTATCCAATACCCTTATAATCAGTACCAACAAATGGTGGTCTCTCTCCACCTCTCAGCAGTTTAGATAGATCAGTTTATTACTAAGACTGCATTATTTTTACATAATAGGCTATCACACATTTACGGATGCTACTGTGCCATGATGTACCATTATAAACCATTAAAACCAAGCTACAATTGCCAAGATAAATGAACAAAGTACATTTTGTGAACTGGTGTCCTTGGATTTTTTTAAAGTGTATTTATTTGCTTTCTTAATAACGTGTACAGTTCAATCATTTGCAATGGGTCTCCCAGTCATTTATTGCAAATTAGATAGGGTCAAAAATTACCTTTCATGCTACTAATACTTCATCAACTTGAAAAAATGCTTGCTCTTTGTGTGTTGGATTGGTAATTGGATATAGCATTGATGAGTAAATTCATCTGTTGTTGAATGGTTTATACAATAAGCTGCATTTTTCCACGTGAATTTCACATCATTGGCAGGACTGTAGGCCACAGCTATGCCCCCCTTTTATTACACCTTCAAGCACAGACATAATGTATTTTCCTTACTCAAGCTTTGGACTTGTTAGAAGCAGCTCCTTAAAAGTTGTAATGTCAGATCTGAGCGGATAGTTTCTTGTGCAATAAAACCGTAGTGTTTGGTAAAACATTCACAGACCCAGACTGTGACAGTTAAGTTCCCTCAGGTCATTCTGTAGTGCAAAAGGGACAACAGAGAAAGTACAGGAAAACTGCTCCTTCTTAAAATGTTCCTGTGTCACACTAAGGCAAATTAAAAATAACCTGTCATTTGTCTCTGTGTTCTTTCCCCTCATGGCTGCTTTTGATAACATATCTATGACCAAGCATAAGACTTCTCCTTTCTATTCAGTCTATCCTGTCTAGTTTATTTAGTAATGCCACAGCTGAATATTTTTATATTGGATCATTTGATGGCGGAGAATTGAGATGTCAAAAATTGTGAATTGTAAATCAATGAAATGTATAGTGCTGTTTATTATAAAAACATGACACTTCTACTTAAGAAAAAATATTTTTAGTAACCATTAATGATGGGGAAAATATAATTAGAATTTATTTTAGTAAAAGATCCTGGGAAAGCATGATGCAATATTCTTTCATGTTGATGTGCCAGAGGATCTTTTATTACTTACCCATCAGCCAAAAAAAAAAAAGGTGGTGGGGAGGGATAGCATTCAAATTCATGGTGACATTTCTTCAGCTGTTCACTTACATTCTATTTTGGGAGCAAAACCATTGAAGGATCTGGTATACTGTCAGGTCCTTATAATACTTGGCTAAAATGTAGAAGGGCGATCAGCACACCATTGGATATTTGTTTAGAGCCAATTGCCATAGTGTCTAAGTTCTGTAATGGTACTTCTGAATGTTTCCTGTCTGTTAAAGTATCACAGAATGCATCAGAAAACAGGTGTTTTGATATTGCAGTTGTAAATGCATATTTAATTTACTTATTTGAAGCCAAAATGTGATAACTGCTTTCTACTCCATTCTGTGATTCTGCAATAGAGGAGCCTTTTAAAAATGTTAATAACCACAAGTGATGTATCAATTACTGTATTACAGTTTTGCCAGAGACTGTTTAAGTAGCAGTAGCTATAGTATATGGCTCAGAAAAGACAAAATAGTAGTGGCAGCAGATTTTTGGCTTGCCAAACACTCTTTTAAAAAGTGGCATAATTGCTTTAAAACACTGGTGGTTCTTCTCCATATGATATTGAATTATATCACTTAATAATTGTGAACTTGTATTCACTCATTTTATTCTTTATTGTAAAGTTTTCAGTATTTTGGGTCTGATTATCCATTGCCCTGCATCTTGTGTAGTCATCTATAGTTGTGCAAAGTGGATGTAACACCACTTTTCTGAGCTAATAGCATTTTATATACCAACTTTTCACAGGTGTAAATGATTACACAGGGTGCACAGCAGTGCAGAATCAGGTCTGCTGAGTGGTGGTCATTCTCACCAGACAGTAATTTTTGCTTCTTATGAACCATTTTTGTGATGCTTGAAAATACATGGTGTGTCATCTTATTCCACTCCTATCACCCTGGTGTCTGAACACCTTGGTCTAGAATAGAAATTTGACTCCTGACTCTAATGGATACAGAATTAGGTTCTAAAAGTTCTATATTCTAATAGTTTTGTAAGGCTTGAGGTTGTTTTCAGCTAACAAGTTGTAGGTCGAAATTCATTTAAGTGGCTGATGAGCATACCTGATCCTCAAGGACAATGGCTAGTGTAAGCTTCCGTTGGCTCAGGAAGCCAGATGTCCTCTTAGTGATTCTAATTCCAATGAGAACAGCACATTTGTTTTTAGAATTTCTGTCTCATCTGCCACCTATCTGTAAGGACACCCCCACCTTCTTCCTCCACCCTACCCCCACAATGAGTGTATCCCTAGCATCCTTGATGTAAAGTGTCTCTACATGTATGTAACGACCATTATCACTGTTCTCTCCGGATGGGACAATGTCTGTATTTGTAAGTGAATAGATAAAGAATTTAAAACGTACTATGTAATCGATAAGAAAGCGTATATAATTGACCACTATAACACCATGAAGTTGAAGCTGATTTTTCAGACTTCCCGGTATCATGAATAAACTTCTTCAGTATTGTCTGTGCTGCCTGATTCTTGGAGAAAGAATCCTTCATGCTTTACAGTTTAAAAGTAGTCAAAACTCATGAATATGTCAAAGGTCATAATTTTTCTTGTAAGAACGTTTTTTCTTCCCAGATCTTTTCCCTGGCTATGAAGTTCAGTGATGCATTGCTTGTAAGCAAGTTTTCTATTTTATTTAAAAAACAAAAACTAAACCGAGATTTGTTAAATTCTCCCAGTGCAGTTTTTATAATAAAAAAATGAAAGTTTAATTCCTTCCCTCATGTGGTGGGGAGGGGTCGTTTCAAGTCGTGTCCCGTTGCCTTCCTATGGACAAAGAGCAAATGTACTTTCTGTCTAAAACACATCATTTTAATTTAAGGAGAAACACCACAAGAAAGAACCAAAGCAAAATCTTCACAAGAGAGCAGTGTGTGTGTTTGTCTCTCATGTTGCAGGCTGTAATAACTATGAGAACAAAATTAATACTTTAAATGTTAAAAAGACAAAAACAAAGACATCACAGTTTCATAGCTGCTACACATCAGAGCTATTACATGTTGTCAGGAGATACTCTCAGAATTCTTATCTTTGTACAAAGGCCACGTATAATGAATGCTAAACTGTACTGTACTATTCAGCCACAAGGAGGGTTCATGTGTAAATAATTTTAAATGAACCTTAGCCATACCTGGCAATGCATTAAAGAATCTTACGATTAACATATCTGGTGTGTATAAGCAAGCTCTGTGACCAGTCCATATATAGTACAGAAGTACATGACACAAAATAAATGGACATGTTGGACCAACACAGTGGTAAGGGAAGTATCAACCAAATTAGTAGGGTTCTTCCCAGAATGTTCCCTGAAATTTTGCAATTGATTGGATATGTCTTTAAAAAGTTACCATGTTTCAGACAGACAAACAGGAATGCCATCAAGTTGAATGTTGTGCCTCACTTTACTCAGTCAACAACTGCACAAAAGATTTGTCTTGGCATAATACCAAACAGATCAAGCAACAACTGTAAACATCACTGGACCTGAGGCTTCCATCTGTGTTGGGGTACCTATTGCTAATACATTATGGGATCTCCTTATGGGAGCTCCAAGATTTCAACCCACCTTTCCAGGAGAGAGTTATTTTTATTAGGGCTTTGTTTTGTAAACAAGGTAGACATTATGCCCTTCAATTGTAAGTCAGTTTGGTTTTTTACATCCTATCAGTTCTCCTGTCAGTGATGTTTATTTTTGTGTTCATCTCATCGGTTATTCCTTCCAAGGATGTCAAGATGGACTGACATTCTTTCTGTCTAGCCAGGATCTCTTCCAATATCCCTCTAGTCATCAGATTGCTTTCTTCCTCTGCTTCAGCATCACTTTCAGACTCAGAGGGCTTAATCCTGGTAACACTCTGTGTGTCCTCAGCTCTAATTGACTTTGCTGGATGTTGAGGGGCATTTCTTAAGAGGTGCTCAGTGTCTCACAGGCCTGGGACAACACAAGCCAGCAGTGCCAGTGTTGCTCCTGTTGTTGCAAACCTCTGGTTTGAAAGTGCCAACATTCTTACATTTTTACTCACTTGATGGTATTGTGAAATCACCTCACTTCAGGGGAGCTTTGTGCACAAAATCCTAAACTTGATGGGTATTAAAGTGCTTGGCCAGAGGATTTGTTCATTTGAAATGCAGAGCCAGCCCAATCTGTGGCCACTTCATTCCCTGTCATCCTGTGTCCCACCTCAAAATGTGTTTTTAAAAAAATGATGTGATGAACCTTAAAAGTTTCAGTGTAGTCTCAAAAAGTTTAGATTCTTACCTTAACGCATATGAACTTTATGAGTTCTCTTTCTCTTTTGTCACATTTCTACTGCTGTTCCCTTTTTCTTCCTCCCTTCCCTACAGCTGCTGAAGCTTGCTTTCTAACACTGTTTTTCTCCCTAAGAATATAATCAGCTTCCTGACTTGCATCTGATGACTCGTGTGCTCTGTTCCACTATGCTAATGTCCTGCAAAGTCCATTATGTCTAGAGTCAATAGGAGTGTCAGTCTCTGCTGAACTTGCCATCTTCAGATATTGAATGCTCGGGGGGGGCGAGTTACCATGACAGAGGCAATTCCAGAAGAAAGGGAATCCTTTGACTTGGGGCAGCTGCAGAATATTTAAGATTTTAATAGTCTCCACCTGAGGACAGAGTTCTGTACTTGCTGAGAATCCTGCAATGGACTTGTCAGAATAATAGGAAAGATCCTCACAAGCTGAATCCATAAATCCAAAGAGTTTTGGGTTTGGTTTGGGGGCTAGTGTTTGGAATAGTTCTTTCCCTCCTAACCTCCATAGACCATTCACAAATAATTTGCTTTGTTTTTAGTTTCATGATTTTAAGGGTGCAGAGCACTTCCTGACAGTTGCCAAGTGTCCTCAGATCTCATTGCTAAATAATATGGATGCTTACGTTCACTAGTATTTTCTAATGAACTAAAATTTCTCTTTGAAATAGGTGATGCAGATGTACCTCCCATTCTGTGGGATTGCCATATCTAATGCCCAGCTATTTGCTGCTTCAAGGAAGGAATATGACAGAAGCAGAGTAAGTAGAAAGCAGCAGCTTGGACAGCTATCAAACACTGTCTCCTCCCTTTCCTTCAAATTTCAGCTCTGCATAATTGTTTGTAAAACAGACAGTCTTAAGGAACCAAATTATGTTTTATTTCAAAATAATCTACACAAAACCTTTCAAGTGGATGGTGAATATCCTTCAGGCTACAACTTAGAGGGTGGTAGATAAATTTGCTTTTGATGATAGATGTTTGTTTCATGATGTCAATTTCAAGTTTATTGTGCTCAGATAGGTGTGTTTAGAACCCAGGCTGCAGAATGAAATGAGTTACATTTCCACAGATTCAGATCTTTTAAAAATTCAGAAATACCAACCCTCAAGCATCCTGGATTTGTAATATTTAATTTGTCTACAAAATAAGGTGGATATTTATCTATGAAAGTGAGTGAGCACAAATGCTGTATATGAGGGGTTTTATCAGCCTGTGCGTGTATGAGTGCATTACTTGTGACTGGTGAAGGCATGAGTTATGCGCCTTACCCCCAAAGGAGTACAACCACAATCTTTAAACCACACCATTATTCATTCTGTACATACCACATATTTTTCAGGAAAATGATCATAAAAATGTTCTAAAGGGTTCTAATTTTTTATTGATACTTTTTAAAAATATCTTCTCCTGTGCAGCTAAACTCCCTGTGTTCAATACTCTCATTGAGTTCAATGGGCCAGGATTTCACCCTATGTGTCAACTAGTCACACTACTTCAGGTATTAAAAACTTCTAAACATTACCTTAGTTTTTGTATATATAATAATGTGATTATAAGTATCTTGGTATCTACCAGGACCAGATACTTTTACTTTATGTCCCACTGGGAAGCTCAGAGTATCCCCTTTCCAATAGTTTAGAGCTCTAGTTTGTATCCTTGAAGGTCATGAAGTCTCTTACTCCTGTTCAGGTGTGAGTATGGACCACTGCAGTTTTGTGAGAGAGGGAGAAGAGACATTTTCGTGGCAGTTTTTTTTAACAATATCGTGACTGTTTGAAGCTGCTGAGGGATGTAGCTATTTGTAATTAATTATTTAATGCTATCTAAATCTATATAGGAGGGAGGAAGGAGGCATTGCCAAGAGCTGTCTTTTACTCTTTGGGACTTGATTAGTTGTAAGAAACTCTAGTCTTTAATTTTGAGATTTAAGCTGATGGAAGCCAAATCCTCTGGCATATATAAACCTTATTTTCTCTTGGGACTAAAAACTGATGGTGAAGTTTCTCCTTGTTATAGTAACCACTGATATCAGAAGTGTGCTGATATTTCTGATGATGTTGTGGCACAAAGAAAGAAGTAAATAAATAAAACAAAACATTTGAAATCCTCAAATCACTGTGAAGGGACACCCTTAAAGTGTTGATGATGGATGCTGGAGGAAGCCTCATTTTAACGTCCTCAGCCAGATGGGTGGTTTTAAACAGGAAAATATTAAGGTCATTTTTCAGGGCTCTTGGATACCTCCTTCCCTCTCCTGAATGCTTCTCACTCACTCCTTCATTAGAATATGGCCATTTCTGGGGATTGAGCAGCTCAGGGAATCAGCCTGGACACACAGATCCTTCACTTTCTTGATCGCTATTTCAACCTCAAGTTAATAGTAACTAATTTCATTGCCATTTGGCAGCTCTATGGTGACCTAAGTTCAGTGACACTGTAGAACTTGCAGGAAGAGCAAAGGACAAGGAAACGCTTGTTTGTAAAGTTGCTATTTTACATACACAGTTATTATTTTAAAATTTCTTGGCAGATTATGTTTTAGTGCCTGTTGACTTTCCCTGAAGATTCGTTGTGATATCCATTTTAAGTTGACTTGAATTTGGGGCCTGTCATCCCAGCTGTGGCTGTATGTTTTATCTGAAGAAAAGTTCTGTGGACATTACTTGACAAAATGTTACATGGACATTCATGCAAGCTCATTTTGATATCATCCTGGTTGTCAGTTTGACTGTTTTATTAATTTTTAGGTGGGATTCAATTAAACCGAAGTAATGAAATTTGTCTTGCAAATATAGACCTACAAGTTAATTTAATTTGGCAAGATAGCAAACCCTGAATCAGGCAACATAGAGAAGCTTGTATGAGTTGGATTGTAATCTATGTAAATCAAGATTTTCCCCATTTGGACCTAGTTTACTATTAGCAGTACTCAGACTACTAATTTTCTTTTATATATTTAGTGATATGGAGTCATTTTAATGTCAGTGCTGTACGCAGTGACACAAAATGGGCCAAATTCATCTCTGGTATAACTCCAGTGACTTCAGTTTATTTAAACCAAAAAAGAATTTGGCCTATTATTTTTAAAGATGATATTTTAAATAGAAAAGGAAACAATATTTTAAAATATTTTCAACTTATAGTTAAGCTGTACATTTAAATTTGGGTTTTTGTCTGTCAGATTTACCCTTACATTGCAGATATAAGTTAAATAGTAAAAGTTGCCTGTGAAGGAAAAGACTATTGTGTTTATGCCTTTTTTTTTTTTTTTTGCTTTCTCATGCAGTATGGGAAAGGCCTGGCAGCTTTTTTAAATTAAAAAATATTTTTTTCTTCTTGTTTTACAAAAATAGTATCAGGTCTTGATTTCCTTATTTTTGGTGGATGACTTCTTGGATGGTTGGAGGACTAGCGATTATGACACATGAAACATGAGGTATAAAGATTGGAAGACATTTTTAGCTAGACTAGGGCTTTATTGTTAACCTCTGTTTTAATACTTAACTCCTGACAAAGAGACCCTTATTCATGTTGAATAATACCTTACTCCACATATAGACCTGCAGAAGTCAATAGGACGGTTTTTGAGGTATGTCTACACTGCAGTGAAAAACCCACAGCTGGCCTGTGCCAGCCAACTTGGGCTCATGGGGCTCGGGCTGCATGGCTGTTTCATTGAAGTGTAGACTTCCGGGCTTGGGTGGATCCCAGGCTCTAGGGCCCTGTGAGGAGCTATGCCTACCTGCACCAGCTAAGGAGCTGGCCTAATGTTTTTTCCTTGCACAGCACCTTCAAATATCTCTCTCTCTTCATGGAAAACGTTCATATGAAATGATTTTGTATGTCTGGTACCTTTTCATTACATTTTATGTCTATTTTTAATTGAAAAAAATGGGTTCATTCATATCTATAAAGGTTTATGTACGCTGATTTTAAAGTCAGGATTAGCATGACTGTCATGTAAAAATATTTACATGTCTTTCTAGACATGTTTATTGATGTCTTGTGTTTGAAATAGCAATGAACTTTTTTAAATAAATGAGTAAAGCAGGGAGACAGGATTATAATTAAAGGCATCATCATAATATTCTTTGAAACAAACCTTTGTCCCCCCAACAATATGTCAGCACATGCGGACGTGTTATTAAAAGACACAGTTTTCCATACCATCATGAAGCATTTAGCCCTGGTAGCTAAATATTCTAGATATTAGCTAGATATTCTTGTATCCAATCCAAAATCCATAGAAGTAAATGGAAAAAAACTCATGGACTGCGGTAGAGTTGGAATGTGCCCTGTGTTGGACCAAACCCAGGAGTGATTATTCAGTTCTTATTCACTCTTTACTCAAGAAAAACTCCCATTGATTCAATTGACACTGAAATGGGTAAGAATTTTGCTTGAATGAAGATGTCAGTGGAATTATTCTAAATGTGCACCAATGTAATGATATCAGAATTAAACCTAAAGATTGCACATCTTTACAAGTAAATTATTTAATTATTAGTTCTACAACCAAGTTAATAATTTCCTGTCCTTTCATACAGGCTTTGCTAGAGGTAGTTAATGACCTCTTTGAGGAACAGACGGACTTAGAGAAAATTGTTAAGAAAATCATGCATCGAGCCCAGACTCTCTTGAAGTGTGAACGATGCTCTGTGTTACTCCTGGAAGACATTGAATCACCAGTAAGTGGTCCTTCAGATTTTGGAGAAAATCTAATATGTGAGTGGTATAATTTATTATGGTGAGTCTGTTATGTATAAAATGTGAGTATGGTATTGCACAGTGAATTTTTTCAACATATAATTTTTATTTTAAGTTACATAGACTTTATATTTATTTTTGTCAGGGGAAAACCATACCATCTGTGTATGGTCCCTTTTGTTCACCTAAGAGATTTACTGTTGTTGCTCTAAGTGCCTTATAGAATTGACTAAAAGAGGAGTGGATCCAGCTGTAGTTATATAGTCCTTACTTGCCTGGTTTTTTTTGTTTTTGTTTTTGTTTTTTTGGGTTGTTGTTTTTTTTTTTGTTTTTTTTTTTGAGACCTTGGTCCCTATGCAATGGTAACAGCATTTAACTGAGAAGCAAACTGCTGCTTTGTTATGGCTATACAAAAAAAAAATATCAAGAGGGATGAAAAGCATTTGTCTTCTGTTTTCCTTTTCTCCACAATGCAATTGCTCTAAGGAAAAAATCTGTCTTTGTTGTATCATCTTCCTGAAACTCACTGCTAAAATTGTCATTTTAAGAATATATCCAGTTGGTGGTACTTGAAAGCAGCCTTAATATAAGGAGCTAGTTCCAAAGAACCATAAACCAGTTCTTTAATGTGCATCTTTTAGAACCTAGTTCTTTCTGCATGCATTTCAGCAAATAGTCACCAACTGCCTTTGTAACTATTTCCTGTAGCTTTTGTACTTATGCATCTTTTATTTTTGTTAAAATGTAAGTTCAGAAATATTTGCCTGAATCCTTAAATATTTTCTGTACAAATATAAAACATTTTCCTTTCATGTGAAAATACCTTTTTTGGGGGGTGTACATGTATGGACATTTAATCACATAATCATGTTGCTGCTGCCCTGAAGATTCAGCATTCTACACCTCTATTGTGTCCCTTCTCTGTGGGATGCTCCACCTCTACTCTCTCCTGTCCTTTTTTGTCCCATCCACATTTTCCCCTGGGTAGAAAACTGGGAGAGGGCCAGTAGAGCTACGCAGTGTCCTGTTTACACACACATACTGTGGAATAGCACTAGGTCTCTTGAATCTGGGGACTTCCATAGCCACAGAGGAGGTAACAGGACTGTCCCCTACATTCTCCAAACTTTTCATTTGACTGGCAGTTCTGGAATTGTAAGTGGGGTAAGAGTTAAAGATACATGTTTCTGTCTGAGTCCACCTGTAAATGTATGATTTGTTATTGCTATTACTGTGATTTTGGAAAACGTGCTGTTGGATGGGATATATGCCATCCTGTTCTCTTTCAGGGATGTGAGTTGCAGATAAACTCCTGGGAAACATTCAAATTTGTATCACCAGAGATGGCATTAATTGTAGCTTGGAACAACCTGTGGTAATAAAATGTGGACATTACTTATAAAAAAAAAAAAGCCACACTGTTTATCTGCTGTTCATATACCATGAAAAGATGGTGTATGGGAAATATTCTGTCCACTTGTCAAAGGAATAATTATTCTACTGTAAAGTTACGTTAAAGACTAGAAGGTTAACAATATAAAAGTACTTATTAAGAATTTGATTTCATGCACCATTTCAACTTGTGCCTTTACAGAATCTGTGCAACATCGACATTTGCAGTCTATTGAACATTTCTTTAAGGATGTACACTGGTTCTTTGTATGTCTGATAATTGTGCATCTCTGCAAGGACTGTGAATCATAATTTCAATACACTGGAGGAAATGTAAGAGTCATTGAGGCACCTGGGGCCAACGGTTAACAGTCAGAAATATTCTCTCTATGGAGAATAAGGTGCCATCAGCTGTTAAGCACAGCTCCCCATTGAAATCAATCAATTGATTTAAATGGGAAATTGTACTTAAAAATTGGTGACACAATATGGCCATATTACATATATTAGAGGAAGTTCAGTTGGAGTCAATCTGGTCAACTGATGTTGTGTTTCTCCTCTGATTATGTCCGGGTGTTTCTGAGATTATTTAGCTGTTTCAGTTATTTACTGTGATAGAATGAAGATCTGGTCCTCTGAAGTCATTGGGAGACTCTCTGTATGCTGTAGCAAAACATTGTAGGAAAAATACTATTTTGGGAAGGAATATGAAGAAATCAATTGAGTGTATCTTTATAGTTTGCGTATGTGCTGTGTTGCAGTGTAAATTTTGAACACAGTCTACCTGAGGAATGGGCCATTGAACATTCAGTCTAAGATCACTGGCTGAAAATATCATTAAAATATAAAAATATCACATTGCTGCTGAATATATATGTAATTTTTCATGAAAAATCCCAAGCTCAGATAGCATGCTTTTTTTTTTTTTTTTTTAAATATGACAGGTGGTGAAGTTTACAAAATCCTTTGAGTTGCTGTCTCCAAAATGCAGTGCCGATGCGGAGAACAGGTTAGAATTCATATCTTCTATGGTAATGGATTGATGGTTATGTCATAGTGATTTACAGCTGTTTGGTCTATATTAGACCTTAGTATATTTTCTTATGAAACACTGGACTGATTTGATTAAAAAGAGCCTGATCCTGCACTTTTTACCCAGGCAAAACTCCCATTTATTTCCAAGGGAGTATTGCTTGAATAAGGCTCCCCATCTACTTAACTGACTTTGTGTCAGTGTGCCAGAGAAGATCTGATGTCCTTTTATTGTTCATGAAAAACACTACACAATTTGCAGTGACAAAAATTTTGCTTTGCTGGGTAAGTATCAAAGTAAAAATAATATAATACAGCTGTATTTTATTTATGGAATGATTTTAGATTTGTGCTCCATTGATAGAGTGTAAAATGCCTCACTGCAGTAGTGTCAAAGGATTGGCCATCAGACTGTTCAATGTGTTTTTATTTCTGACTCCTTCCTATAAAGGCCCCAAGAAACCAACCTATTGCATGGGAATTCAGGGGTATCATTGAAATATTTTCCCCTACCATTAAGGTTGAATCCTAAAACTGAATCTTATCCTAAACATTTAATTGAAAGTAGTTTGTATTAATTTTGAAATTAGTATTAGGCATGTAATACGAGTGCTACAATGTTAAACCTCAGTTTCTATCCGGCTGCTAACAATAACCTGGCAGATAGAGTGGAGGTACGGTTTATATATATACACCCAAAACAATACACATTTGCTAGGTCTATTTTATGCTTTAGCAGCTTTGACAGTGCCCTTTTAAGCAGCCTTCAAAGAATACAGTCATCTAAAATTTAGCTTTCTTAATGCTGTGCTACTTCACTTCCAAAATTGTAAGGAGAGATCCCACTCCAAGCTACCATGGTGATTGGATGCATTATACATTAGATAATTATAATGATAGTGCTTAGTACTTTATGAAAAACTTTTCATCCATAGATCTCAAAGCACTTTACAAAGTGTGTGTGTGTGTGTGTGTGTGTGTGTGTAGCATTACCATCCTCATTTTATGGATGGGAATCTGAGGATCAGAAGGGTTAAGTGACTTGTCCAAGGTCACACAAAGTCAGATGCAGAGCCAGGAACAGAATCCAGGTCTCCTAACTCCCATCTGTACCCTATCCACCAACAGAGAGGGATGCAATAGAGGAAACAAGGAGTAAAAGGAAAGTGAGCAATAAGAAATGAGAATGCTAGGAGTATGAACTGTTGACCTGCTAGTTCATATGAGAATGGTAAGTTATTGCTTTTGATCAGAAGTCTCAGAATAGCAATGGTTCTTTCCTAAGACAGTTAATGTGGACGAAGGGTGTCTGTTTATTAAAGCGTGGGGCCAGGACTCAGGAAAAAGGATTCTATTGTGCCACAGAGGCCTAGAAAAGTCACTTAGGGCCCCATAGTCCCTTCCACATTTGTGTGTGAAGAAGAGCCTGCACCCATGGAAGGAAGGAGCTCCAACTCTGTGGCAAGCAATCTCATGTCCCATGGAAGTTGCCCTTTGGGGTTCCAGTTTTGCAAAGGAATTGAGGATGGCATTGAGCCCTGTATCTCTAGCATAACAAATGGCATTACTTTAATCTGCGTGAAGAGCCAGGCTGGGTTTGCGAAGGTTAGTTCTAGACTGGCAGTTAGTGTAGATTTAGATCTGAATTGTAATCCTAGCATACATGCACACTTCTAATTAGTTGCACTACAATGGGAAAATAAAGGTTATTTGGGATACCTTGAAGCATGTGACATTTGAAAATTATTTCCAATGAATTTTGCCCTTTTCAGTCTAGATTCTGCAGTCCTTATTCAGGAAAACTCCTACTGATTTAAAATCACTGGGTGTTGTGCCTGAGTGAAAAGTGCAAGATCAGATTCTTCATTGTGACCTTAGTGAAGATTTGTACCATTATGTAAAACTGTGGCTGGGAGCCAAGCAGACGGTGGACTGGGGAAAGTTGTAGGCAGAAGTTCTACAGTGAAGCAGGGATAACACAGCTTTCCAAATTCTAATACATTTCCTTTTTCATTGTTAGAAGAAACTGACTTTTGTGCGATCCTTTACCTTTATCACCTGTTACTTCCCTACATATTGCCATGGTAAAACAACCCTGATTATCAGTACATATTTTCCGTGCTCTATTTGCAAAGAAATAGCCTTGGAGACCACATTTTTTTTACGTTCATCATTTGTTTGATTTATCAGTTTCCCACATACTGCATGGTTGGTTTCAATTTACAATATAATCGCAATAATCACATAATGTACAAATAATCAGAATGATAGATTCACATTCTCATTTCTAGTAGTCATTTCATTCTTAATGTGCAAGTTTTACCAAACATTTCTAATTTCCCCCCCTTTTAAAAAGGAATAAAATTTTCTTTTATTCACATTATTAATACCTTTTAAAAGTCCTGAAGGCTCCATCCTCATCTGTGCTGAGTTTATGCTTGATGCATCTGAGGTGCAGGGAAGGTGTCTTTAAGACATCTTTCTGCTCCTTCTATTCTAGGATCTGAAATGGCTTGTGGCATAATTTAGAGCGGCCAAAGCGCTGCTTAAGGTTACTGTGGCCGTGACAGTCCCATACAATTCCACACACTCATAGCAGTTGTGTGTGCTTTGCCCTGCCCCTGGTACTTCCTCATCCTACATGGAGGAGATGAGGAGTAGATGACATAGAGTTACCTAAGCCAACCCTGCACTACTCAAGAATCTCCCTATGTTGGGGGATCTTTGGTTGCCCCTTTAGGGCAGCTTCCCATTTGCTTTATGCTGTTGAGGCCAAGGATTGAACCTCTTGATATGAATTTGCACTAAAATTAAATACTGAGATTCTTCCTCCTCAAATCTCAGTTTCTCTCTCCATAGAGTAGCTGTAAAATATTTGTTGGTGATGTAGACAGTACACTTTTAAAGCTTCATCCTGAATTATGTCTAGTTTCTATAACTTAAATATATTTACTACTTCAGATGCTTGACACCCATAATCCAGTATGTATTTAATCAGTCTCTCATATAATAATAATGTCCAGATTTTAATCTTTGCTGTAAATCTTACTACTCTTTAAAAAAACCCATAAAATTGGTAAAGATACACACCAAGTGCTGTGCATCGGTAATTAGAATTTTACCCTTAAAGATTCTTTTTCTCTCAGGTCTGTGATGCCCCTGGAATAAATCTTAAATTATTTATCTAAATTTTGCATTTATCTTTGAAATATTCAAATTTCAGTTTAGGTTGCTGTCAAAATATTTACTATATAATTTATTTATTAGAGTCATTCAAAATTTTTGTCCCAAATGAAAATTGTTAAACTTCTCCTTTTTTTTTTTTTTTTTTTTACGAAGCATCTTTATTTATAGCTTTGCTGAACATTGTTTTAAGAATATTGAGTTTCCTTTGAAACAGGCAATTTCTATGGATTAGTCTTCAGAAATTAGCATAGCCAGCTGAATCAGTCCTTTCTCATTGACCAAGACATCCGGCTGTACAGCCTCTTTTCTTTCATCTCTGGGCAATGCCCCAAAATTGCTAGTTTCTCAAGGCAGCTCAAGTCCCTTTGTTCTTTAAAAAAAATTTTAATAGTTGAAAATTAAACAGTTGTCACTTCAAATCTGAGATGACTTGCATTTAGTGTTGCACTTATAAACAGCTGCCCAGTACCTAAGTCATAATCCTGCTCCCAAGGAGTCAGAGTGAATTTTGCTATTGACTAGATGAGAAATAGTGTAAGGTCCTTTTAACTTCTGCACAGTGGGTGTAGAAGTGTGGTGAATCAGGCCCATAATCCTGATATCCTGTGATAGTTTTGCTGCCAGTTTTGCAGCTGTTAGGCTAGTTGTGGCAGAGAGTCAGCCATGAAAAGGAGTAACATTCTTCTATTATATGTCCAGTAGGTTCTTACTGCTTCAACACTCATGCTATCTATTAAAAAAGACTACATCATGATTCCCTATCCATGTGCCCCACACAATCAAAATTACAAAAAGGTGACACTCCAGATATATTTTCACCATTTCTGCCAATGCTGAGTGCATGTAATAATCATGTCAACAAAGAAAATTAAAAATACAAAAAAATTGTGATTCCTTTTATTTATTAGACCAATTTGAAAAAATGAAAAACTACAAATGATACATTTTTAGTTACCTCACTAAAAGTGATCATTTACAAGTAGTTCTTTTTTGTAAGTAAACTTTTACACAAAATGAACCTTGATCCACTCTCTGATCTGTGTATAATTATAACTCTTTGAGTATCATATATAACTAATCTCAGTGGGCCCATCCTGGCATCAGTACAGGGCAGAGTTAAGGTTGTTTGGACATCCACCTTTGTATTTCCATATCTTAATGTGTCTGAATTTCTTTTAAATTTAACTCCAAGTTCAATTGTTTTAGAATGCTTGTTTTGGGGATAATTACAACATCCCTGTGTTTTTTTATCCAAATCGTTGATAGGTACTCTCAACCATAACTCCCATCATAAAATAGTTTTTGCCTGGGAATGTAAGTAGAATTTCATTAAATCTCTGCTAGACATTTTTCTGTATTGACAAATCATACAATTTGGTCTTAGTTTTGTAGCGACCTGATTCTTAAGCAACATATTCTTTAAACAATTTCTTTATAATGTTATGGAATATTTTATACTTATTCTATTGTTAAAAAGAATAAGTATGAAATATTCCATAACATTATAAACTAACACTTTCCTTCTGGGAAAATATCCATTTAAAAAAAAGAGAGAGAAGATAAATGCTTGACACTTCCCAGGATTGAGCCTTGAGTAATTTCCTGGATCTGAAGCTATGCAAATGTCTCCTTTCTCTGAGCTTTGACACACATTTTACAATACTAGCTGAAGTTAAATTAAGTCAGTGTTGTAACAATTAAAAAAATCTTCAGCGCTAGATTTCTCATTACTACATTAGCTTGTAATATTTCTCTTAATGGGGGAAAATATAGCTGATTAATTTATTGAAAAAACTGACATGCACATCCTTAGCGATATAGATGCTCTATTTTTAATAATGCAGTTGATCCACATTTCTGTTTATATTTGGAGTCATATTAATAGTTTCCTTTTTTGAGTAAAGTAACCCAGAACCTAAGATATAGGAGGACAAGATTTTCAAAAGTGACTAGTGATTTTGGGCACCTTAAAGGGGTCTGATTTTCCAGGGGGGCGTGTGTGTGTGTGTGAAATCCTGGCTCTATGGAAGTCAGTGGTAGTTTTGCCATTGATTTCAGTGGGGCGAGGATTTCACTTAATTAAACTATTCACGTGAGTGAGGGTTTCTGGAATTAGTAAAGGGCTAATTAGGATAGGGCCCTGGTATGGCAGCTCCTGCACCATGATCGAGACTAATGGCTTGTTTAAACAAACACTTAGTTTGTGGCAAGAGGGGTTTCGAAGCAGGGTAGATCCAAGTGCATTAGGGAACTTTGAGTGTTTGGCTGCAGAGTGCACATGAGTGTGTGATAGGCTCGTATGAGAAAGATTCAAACCCAGTTTGCTGCGAAGTAAGTGTTCATTTAGACAAGTCCAGAGACTTTTGAGATTGCTGTTCTGATAGTTACCTGACTATTATTCTGTGGCTGATGTCATTTAGCAGTTTTTTATGGCTATAGGTAATTCTGATGTTTAAAATGACTATACCTGGTGGGCTTTCAAGCAACATTGATTGTATTCTTTTCTTCCTTTGCTATGCCTTTATGATAGTTTCAAAGACAGTATGGAGAAATCATCATCTTATTCTGACTGGCTAATAAATAATAGCATTGCTGAGCTAGTAGCTTCCACGGGTCTTCCAGTGAACATCAGTGATGCATATCAGGATCCTCGCTTTGATGCTGAAGTAAGATTTTAAAAAAAAAATTAAATACACTGTCATATTTTTGCAGCTCAGAATAATAGAAGTCAAGCAAGTCCAAATGAATATAAAACAAAAGAACATTTGTTCTGAATTATCTCTTTCTTTCCAGTATGTCCTCTATTTGGCCTATCAGCAGCAGCATGGCCTTAAGCAATAACCACTTGTTACAGAAAGACAGCAAAAGGCAGTTTTATCTAGGGGATACAGCACTGTTCCTACTTACAACTATAGGCAGTTACATCACCTACCCATGCCTTGTTTTTCCAGTCTGTAAACTGGGATAATGATGCCTTCCTTTCTAAAGTGCTTTGAGATCTGTGAAAGCTAATTATTTTTGAAAATTCTACCACTGATAGTTCATGTCCCTCGTTAGCAGAATCATAGTAGGTAGCTGTCAGAGATACTGGGACTGTACACACTGAATGTAAACAGGAGCTGCAGTAACATTATCTCAAAAGACATGATTTTTTTGATCCTGCTTAGCAAACTAATTTTATTCCAGTATGTTTTCACAAATAAAATATACACAGTGGGCTAATTTTTTCCTCTCAGATACTTGCATGCAACTTCCCGTGAAGCCAGTGGGAGCTGTGTGTGCATCTCCTACAGCACAGTTTTGCCTGCTGAGATTTAGCAACAGGTAGCAAACAGCACTTTTGACAGCTATTGTCAGCACTGGGTTACTTTCCTAAGTTTGACTCAACCTAAGAACGAAATAGTCCCTGCATGGGTTATTCCTGCTTCCTGGACTGGGATTCTTGTGAGTTTTGGCTCACAGAGCTTTACATTGATCAAATCTGTCTGTCTAGGCAGACAGGAGGTTTTGTCCCCCTACGCATGGAACTGATGGGGGTTGGCCCGCAGATTCTATTGAGAGCCCGTGGAGATGAGGACCATCCAAACAGTGTTCTTGTGCTTCTGTGCTACTTTCCAGTCCCACTGACCTCCTAGGCAGAGCAGTATTTCTACAGGAGCTGTTCTGAGAATCAGTCTTCATCTGCTAGTGCTCACAAACCCCATTCAGGGGTGAGGGAACTGACAGAAATAAATGCCTGCTGGGTTATGATTAACTTGTGCTGGGACCCTTTGTGAAACTGGTGGTGGGAATAGCAGCTACCCTCTGGCCTGGTCAAAGGCCAGTCCCTGCAAAACACGCACAGAGGCCAAGAGGGTCAGTGTTTCTCACATCCGCTCATCCCACTCAGACTGGCTGCTTTTTGCATGCTTTCACTGGCAGAGAAGAGGGCAGGCTTTATCTTGACCATCATGTGCAGATAGTTTCTGAGGATCAGCCCCTATCAGGCCTGGGAGAGGAGGGTAAGCCACCTGCCCATCCCTTGGGAACAGTGACCCGTCAACTCCATGGATCTGACTTTTTCCAGAGATGCTGAACACCCACAATTCTAACAGAAGTCAAGGGGAGCTGCACGTGCTGAGCAGCTCTTAAAATCAGGCCCTGGTTTCCACAACTCAGTTTCCACTCCACGTAGAGAATGCTTTGGCTCCGAATTTTAAATTTTGTTATTGGTTGAGTTACAGTATAGAAACTCGTTCTCTGGCATTACACATGTAGGCTTCAGACCATGTCAGATTTGGAATATTTCAAGTTATCATTCCAGTTTCAGCTAAATAACTGGGTTACAGTGAGTTATGGACAGAGGGGCAAATTCCACCCTGCATTATATCCCTTGCAACACCACTACTTTAGTGACTTGCTTAGGAGTTGGGCAATGGGTTCACAGTAAGTTAGTGCACAGTTCCGTCCAGTGAGCCTGTTACATTACATTACTACAATGAGCACCTTCCATTTTGGTAGTTTCCATTTTGTGTATAGGGAAGAGCTCTCAAACCAGCAGAATCTGTCAAACGGAAAAAAATTTGAAGTGTGCACCCACTGTACTACTTTATGGGAAAACTATGCTAGCATTAATTTATTCAGAATTTCAGAAAGCACAATTAATGCCTGGGGAATATTTCCTGCCAAAGTGATATGCTGAAGTAAAACACGGCATACCCTTGATGTGTCTGCAGTCATATTTTAATATGCCATGTTCTGATTAATAATGCAGCCATCTCATATTTGTTTCAAATTTACTGAAAGTCTATGCCAATAAGAGATACTGACTAACATAAGAAGAATAATGATGCAAATTACCAAATATAAAGGGCAATAATTATTTTCTGTTGGTATCATCATAAAAACTTAATTCCCCAGGCCAGTTGTTAGAAATAATGATTTCTGGAGACAATCAAGTGTATTAAAAAAAAGATGACCATCACTCCTTATTAGTAAAATAAAACATGTCCTTGTATTTGTAATCATGTTCTATTGTCTACTACTCTTACAAAAGCTCTCTTTCCTCCACACTAATTTTTGTTTTTAAATGAAATTCTGAGGCTTCATTGTAAAATCACTTTCACTGAACATTTAGTACTGAGGTATCTTCATTAAGCTTATTTTAAGATCTACATCAAGATTTCCAAAAACTCAGACAATAAATAAAACCTAGCAGTTTTTCCCCCAAAAGACTGCATTATATTGAAATGGGCCATAGGAAGCTCCATCTTATGAAAATTTACAGCATGGAAGAAAAAGAATACATGTAACTGATATGTAATTGCTCTGTTAATGCATATGTTTTAGAATTTGCACCTGTGAGATTATAATACGTATTGGCACACATATCAGTATGAACTAATACAAAAAGGAGGTTCCTTTTATATTATATTCCATACATCTATGTAACATTTTTTAAAATGACATACTACCTAGGTATACTAAACACAAGTATCCACAAGGTGATCGCTTTCAATTTTTATTTCATCACCATTTTGAAAGGGGGGGGCGAAGAAACCACAATTTTGGAGAATAATATATCAACAATATAGGAAAAGTTAACCATGGAAAATGCTAATGGGGCCAAATTCATCATTGATGTAATTGTTCCTCTCAGTTGAGTTCAACTGAGTTGTGCCAGGCTGGCTCAGTTATATAAATCTGTACTCAAACATACTGCCTTCTGAACCTTGATGATTTTCTAGGATAAACGTTATTCCCCAATTTTCCTATCTTTTTTGTATTTTGCATCAAGTAAATGGAAGACTATCTCTAGGTAATTGGCAAAACATGACACAATCATGAGGGATTGAAGGTCATTGTTAGTTATGATCAACATTTGGTTGTTTGAGAGGGTTTGGACATTCAGTTGGTAATCTGAGTTCAGTACATTCCACCTATTCCTTCTTCTGCTTAAATATAATTACCCATTTCTTCACAGAAGAGTCATAAGACTAATAGGGCTATTTCCTCTCATGGATTTTATATGGGACTTCCCATTGATTTCAATTAGAAGTTCCACAGATGTATCGATGGCAAGATATGACTCTAATAGTAAACTGAATTGCTTCAGTTGAATAGCAGTTCCCCCAAGTCCTCAGTTGGAGGTCATTATAGAGTCAGTATGCAGCTGCTCACATTACAGACTTTGGAACTGCAGCATGAGAGAAGACATCTGTTCCCAGTACATCGCTTCTTTACAGAATTGTAACCTTTGCGCCTCATCTCTTATTTGTAGTTTTTCACTGTTTCTCCTGCTGTTGGTTGACAATAGCACCAGCAGCATCTCCTGATCTCTACCATTGACTGAGAACCGCAGCTACTCACAGCCCACCCTTTTAGCCCTCTTCAGTCTCTCTTCAGGGTTTGAAGAATCACTTACCTCCCTTGGGATGTCTTGCAGCACTAATTCCAAAGAACAGCACAGAAAATGGAGAATCCATGGCATTAAAAGTACATTGCAAAGCTTCAAATCACAGTATATTACCTCAAAACTAGCAGGGGAGGCAAAAGGTCTTTTTTGAATTACAGATAACATCTACATAGTAAATCTCACATCCTGATTTTTGACCACAACCCTCAGTTCCTCCTGAACTTGTCTTTTTCCTCCCACCCAGTTCCCAGCTCACTTCTTACCTTCAATTTTGCAAATCTTTCTTAACCCATATATCTCCTCTCTTTCTTATTGGCTGTTTTTCAAACCCAGTCTCAGATTAACCTTTGGGGAGGGCACCACACCCTTCTTTTGATCCCATTTAGCAGGTGATTCATATTTCCTTCCCTAAGATACCAATATAGTTGACCCAGGAATGATCTCCTCTTGGCATAGCCCTTCCTTGAAACTGTTCTATTCAGCTGTTATCGAAATGACTGGGCATTGTGTCAATCACATTTAGTCCTTAGTTCAGGTCAAGAGCCAAACATTGTAAGTTCTCTGAGACAAGTGCTATGTTTTCATATATGTTAAGACAGTTTCTAGTCTAGGTCCTGATTCAGCCAATACTTTGGGCCAAGTCCTGCTTGCTTCACTCATGCAGGTAATCCTACTACAGATTATGCTTCAATGGGAGTTTTGCCTGAGTAAGGCCTGCAGGATTTGACCCACGTGGGAATTAAATTGATTTGTAACTATGAGCTTGTTGAAGTCCTCCTTGATGTTACTATTAGTGGGACATTAGAGGACTATAATTAGCTACCCAAATACTGTACCAGTGGCTAAAGTTCTCATTTCTTACATCCTAGGCTGACCAGTTTTCTGGCTTTCACATAAAGTCTGTTCTTTGTGTTCCTATATGGAATAGCAACCACCAAATAATTGGTAAGATATTTTTCATAACTGAGTTCAGCATTGTGCTAATATGAATTTACTTCTGTCTTTTTAATTCTGTGTACCTTTTTCTCAGCTGAATATTGTTAAGTAGTTACGATACCTAGGATGCATGCTAAGTACCCAAAAAGGAATGTTTTGTCTTGGATACTGTATGGTCTGGTTTTCAGCTTTCCAATTGCTTCTTTGTTATATTACTTGAAATAATAATCTCTTTGTTGAAACTTCAAGGTGAAAGAGATGAAAACTGATAGGTTCCTCTAGCAATTTTCATGAAAATGTGTGTACCATATTGCAGTGCTGACACTAGGCATAACCAAACTAAGTAATTGTTTAGGGTCCCAAGCAGCTCAAGGGAGTCCCTCATTTGCTTTTTTAGTATTTGTTGGGGGAGAGGCGAAAAAATATTCCTGTTTAGCCCGCCTGTGCTATATTGAGACATCATTCAAGAGCCTCCTTTATCTGTGCAGTTGAGGCAGTTGTTGGTCTGATCCTGAAAGGTGCTTAGTACCATCTGTAAGGATTTCATTAGACAAACAATTATATGATTTTTGCACACAAAAGGGAAACCCTCTAAAATTATAGAGCCGGATCCTCATAAATTCTCAGAGCTCAGTTAAAGTCAATGGAGCGGGGACAGTTTACAGCAGCTGAGGATCTGGCCCATAGCCCATATGTTACGGAAGGCAATCAATGAGAGTTGAGATTGGTACGTATGATGCAGATGTGATGTTCACTCCTCACATCACAGATTCAGGCCCTGTGTGCTTAACCAACCAATACAAGCATGGTAATTGTGCCTTTTAAAAAATGTGGTTCATAATGTTTATTTCATAGAAGGAGGCAAAAGAGAAACTCACTGATAAATCTTACAATATTTTGTGCGGTCTGTAAGTAAAATAGAAGGAATAGTCTTTCACAAAGGAATTCAATATTGACTTATCTAGAGCCACCAGCTTGAATAGATTTTTCTCTACAAGTTGCTTAATAGAATTGGATATTTATTGACTCAGCAAAAGGTTGGGCCAGCCTTGGGGGAAAAGAGACTTATATATGTGGGTCATAGTAAATTAGCTAAGATTTAGGAATGAAGGCACTGATTCAGCAAGTTACATAGGCATGTACCAAGAAGTCTTTGAGACTACTTATGTGCCTAAAGTTTGTCAAATGCTTAAGTACCTTACTGACTCAGGGCCTTAATCTCTCACACAAAGCATTGGAGTAATACTCTGTAAACTGCCAATATTCCACTTGCACAGCAGAGAAAAACAGCTAAAAGTTGTTTTGATGCCATGATTCAGTTTACTAAACAATGAGAATTTCAGATATTACTATTTGATTACTATTTTTCATAATAAAATATTTGGAGTTTTGCTTTAGCGTTGGAAAAATATCATAATTAGTAATGAACAGAATGTCTACATTATGAATTAATACACTTTAAAAGTTTTGTCTTTTAACTTTCTAAAGGTGTAGCTCAAGTGTTGAACAGGCTTGATGGGAAACCTTTTGATGATGCTGATCAAAGATTATTTGAGGTAAGATGTACTTAACTTTGCAACAATTCTGTACTCTGTCAGCATAAATTCTGTATTGTTGGATATTGAGTGTTGTTTAAACTTAACTTGCAAGGAAAAGGCTTACACTGTCTATATTACTAATCAGCAGGTTCTTCATTGATGCATTTGGATTCTAGCATATCGGTGGCAGCTGTTTTGGAGAGATGCCCCCACTCCATTCCCTGTTTCATCTTTCATACCATTAATCAAGAATCAGAAAAAAAATCTTATTCTGACCCTGACCTGCAATGGAATAGGATAAATTTAGAGATAGATTCCAAGCTACAAAGTTGGAATCCTGATCTGAATTTCTCCAAAAATTGAGAAGTTCACACATGGTGTTTGGCAAATCTATAAACAAACATAAATAATAAGAGGTATTAAAAACTGATATTATCTGATAGTTTAATGATTATCCAATTAAAAACTATCCTTTCTAGCATCTCTCAGATCTAGTTTATTTGCTTCTTAGATGTTGCAATTGTAACTTTTCCCTATGAGTGCTATGTATAAGTGTTTTGGCATATTTGTGGCCAAATTAAGAGTGGATATAATTTATTTATTTGTATTGCTGTAGCAATTCAAATGCTCCAGTCAGGACCAGACTCCCATTGCACTTTGACCTATACAAACACACAGAACAACATACAGTTACCTAATCAGGTTCTTCTCATAATCATTTATCTTACAGAACAGCTTTACTGAACTGCATTCCCAGCCAATATGTCCTTAATCTAAATACAATTATTTCTACAATGTGTCTGTTTTCTAGTTTACTACTCATCCTATTGTCTTAAACATCTAAAACAGCATTCATCTTTGTGCTGATATTTTAAATGAATTCTTTCTTGTTAGGCTTTTGTTATTTTTTGTGGCCTGGGCATCAACAACACAATAATGTATGACCAAGTGAAGAAATCTTGGGCAAAGCAATCTGTGGCTCTTGATGTAAGTATATGATCAAGATATTCAAACACTCTCTGTAAACCATTTTTGTTATAAAGATATCATACATAAAAGGTCATTCTACTGCAGAATTTATCACAGTGAACTTTGTAGTTAGCCTCATTTTCTAAATATACAGTTCCGTTTGCTTAGAATTCTTGTTTCATTAAGATAACACTAAAGAGATTACATGGGATACATAAATTATAATGAACCCAATCTTCAGTTTATTTAACTTAGTGTCGCTCAAGAGAATTCCCCAGTTGCAATGTACATATACCAGCTAAGTATTGAGCTGATAATGTCTATCTAATGGCATACATTTTATTGTGATTCATAGAAGTAAAAAAGGATGTGGTCCCAGCCCTATGGAGCTTGCAATCTAAATCAGATAAAACCCAGCAAATGGTGTAAAAGGAAGGGGTAGAAAAGGGAAAAACAACATTTTAAAAAATAATAAAATTAATGAGAGTCATGTTATGTTATGAATGAAGCTTATAAATTCCCACACTGTGAGGAAAAAAATAAATAGCACTAAAGTAGAGGTCAGCAGTAGGAAGTAAGGTGAAAAAAAAAGTTTTGAGCAGGGATTTGAAGGAAGAAAGTGAAGATCCTTGGGGCATTGGAAAAGGGCAGTTATTACAGGTATGTGCATGGAGGGAGGGGAGAAGGTGTGTCAGAATTTCTTTGTTTTACTTCCAGTCCACAGTTGGATCAGAAGAGTGCAGTTACTGAAAATTTGTAGAACTTGATATTTCACACAACTGTGGGTGTTTTTTTGTGTTTAAACTTATTCCATGCAATGAAAGAGGCAGAGCAACTGGGAAAAATTCTGAAGGGAAGAGCTGATGTCTTATAGCCATCATGAGGCAAAATCTGTAGCAATCTTTCTTTCACAGTTGTATCCATTATTGGAATAAAGTGAGGGTCTGCCAGAGCTGAATTATGTTCAAGAATGTCACATTTCCTCTGCTAAAGGTCCAGGCTAACATACAGTGAAAGGTCTGCTACATGAATTCCAACACTGCATGTTACAGTATCTCATAACACAACTGCCCTTAACCAGTATGGGCGCCAGAGCACCATCACACAGCTTGCCAGTTGCAGACCAATGAACCTAAAATTGTGGAAAAGGTGTCTTTTTCTTTTCTTGTCCATTATTTCTTAGAAAAAGACACCCTTATGGGAAAGTCTTTAAGGTTACAGCTAAGCTACAGGCTTGTTTGTGTACACATACTCATACTAGGCTAATGAGAACTACCATGAGGATGAATAGTAGTGTTGCTACGGTAGCATGGGCGGCAGCAACGGCAGCAGTTTAGCCGTGCCAAGTACATATCCTATTTTTCAGGCAGATTTGTTCTCAGCACAGCTAAGCCACGTTGCCACTGTCCATGCTACTTTGGCTACATTGCTATTTACACGTGTACTAGCTCGGTGAGAGTTGTGTGAGTATGTGTACGCAAGTTGGGAGTGAACCCCTACCTTATAGTGTAGGCGTAGCCTTAGAATAATGAGGGATGAAACCACTGAGGTTCTATAAAAATTAATCTAAAGTCTGTAGCATTTAAAAAATAATTATTCCTTTTTGTAGTCCTTTTAGAAACATTCTGTAGAATTCTGTAGCAGAATAGAATTCTTTATTAAATTCTATATGATAGTTAAACCCCACTCTGCACAAAAAACACTGTTGAAAGGCTAATTTTCTCTTAAATTCTGTAGATTTTAAGAGAAGTGATGTAACAAGTCTGCCATGAGCTGCTCACATCAACTTCTTTCCCAAAGAAATCAAAGCTTTAAAGCTGGTCATACAGACTTCTGCTACTCCTGCTATGGCTGGCTGTAAATGCAGTGTTGGGGTAGCTGTGTGTCTATTTGACATTCAGAATGATAGCACTATAAATTAGGATTACTTTTTAAATGTTCCTGATGTATTTAAGACACTTCTTAAAAATTGGATGATATAGTTATGATGTAATCAGAGGCCTATATGATGTTTCTAGCCAAATGTGGATCTGATGCAATTACAGCTATGAAATAGAACTCTTTTTCATTAGGGTGTAATGAATTTTTGTCCTTATCCATTAAATATATTAAAATATATGTAGCTAGTATAGCCTTATAAATTAGAGGCTTTACATACGTGCATTTTACAGATGTCATGTTGAGGTTCTTACCCCTCCATTTTCAAAGTGGTGTACAGAGGTTTTAGATACGAGACTCTCACGAAAGTCAAAGGAAGTGAGATGGCTTTAAAAAAAACAAACCACACAGCTTTGAAAAAGATAAGTCTTTTTAAAGGATTTTAGTTACTCTACTGAAAAACAGGGTCTTTAAAATTCCCAGATTTACTGTTTTATTAGAGAAATGGGTGAGAAATAAGTTGAAAATCAATTAAGTTCATGAAAGTGGTATAAATCATCAAATAAAGTTTGCCTGGGAAGACTGTTTCTTTTGCTATGTATCACACCCCCACCCCCACATTATACATGAAGATAATATTTTTCTTGGGTTTCAAGAAATCTGTAATCCACTTGAACTTCATATTCTTGGTTCACACAATTACCAGTAGCCTTGGTTAAAAATATAGTTTAATTATTGCCTGTATGGTTTCCTCTCTTTCTTCTTACATTAGTCTATGATAGCTAAGTTTCAAATTTTTGAATAGTCACATGTAAACTCCCCCTAGTATTTGAAGGGCATGTTTTTTGTCAAGAGAAAAGTAATTTCCCCTAGATTTGCAGTAATGTCTTGGATTTCACACAGAACCTCAACTCCATGATGATGTGGATTCTCACTGTACTTATCTCTTGAATAGACAAATCCACTAGATTTACATAAAACACACAAATGTGGGATATTCAGACCAAAGTTTCCTGAGCTAAGTCATAAACCCCTGAACTCCTATGAAAATGGCACAAGCTATTTTTTGCCCTGGAGATTTTTATCTATGTCAGTATGGTCTCACTCCATAACTCAATCCAAAGCATTTAAGCATGTGCTAAATTTTAAATCCTTTGAAGTCAATAGGAGTATTTACATGATTAAATTTGAGCACATGCTGAAGCACTTTTCTGGATCAACACCTATGTTTGTATGAAGACTTGAGATTTAATAGGGAAAGTGTAAACCCTCTTTTCTTAGGGCTGCTGCAAGACTCCGTATTCTTTACAATTATAATAATCACTATTTGCAAGACCTCACAACCCCAGTTATTTCACATGAAATCACATCTTGGATTGAATCCTCTTCCACAAGAAGAAAAAGAAATTACAGCAAATATTAAATTGAGCTAGGTACAAAGCAAAGAACGTTTAGGTGGGAAATGGCTACTCATTATTTTATGTAAGAAAACAGAATTACTTGGTTGTAAAATACAACTACTCTCTTGGACGGTCTATAAAGATTAATCACCATGTGGTTTGGATGTTGATTAAAGGTATGATGAATGGCTACCATAATTCAATGAACAGTTATTCTTTCCTTAAATGAGAAGCAACCCACAATAGTACTTGGGTGAGATGAGTGCAAGAAATACAGAACAAAAAGAGGCTAGTAGCTCTCTACTGAAGGATGAAGACTCCCTTTCTCAACAATGGAAATACTTTGTTACTCTTTATGTTTATTGATCCAGCTAGATCTGCAATATCTGAGTGGCATTTCAAACTGACATTGAGACCAGATTTAAGAGAAGTCAATTTGATACAGACTATATTGGGATTCACATCCAAAAAAATACAGATACTGCTTTTTACATGGAGCTCTCATAAACACTGGCTAAGAAACAGAAAACAAAAATTGGAATAAGTGGTTAGTTTTCAATATGGCAAAAGATTAACAATGGAATGCCTTAAGGTTTCGTTCCAGGATAAGTATCACTGGGGTCTGGACTCCGGGACCCTGGAGACCCTGTCAAGTCTTACGTACCTAGTATATTTATGAAAGATATGGGAAAGGGAGTGAACAGCAGGATGGCAAAATTAATTTGGAATAACCAAGACTTGAAAAGAGAGAAAATTCAGAAGGACTTACCAAATCTAGCTAAATGAACAACACTGTGGCAGAAGAAATTCATTGTGGACCAGTGCAAGCTAATACACGTCAGAAGGAATAATCTGAACTAATCATTCATATAGCTGGGTTTTAAATTAACAGTAACCAGTCAGGAAAGAGACTTGGGCATTGTTGTGGTGCTGCTAAATGTGTTGTGTGCTGCTAAATGTGCTGCTGTGGCCTGAAAAGCTAATAGAATGTTAGGCTACAAATAGGTTAAAAAAGATCCAAAAATATTATGACATTATATAAACCCATGTTATGCCCTCACTTCAAATTGTTTGTACAGTTCTGGTCACCTTTTCTGGAAAGAGATATAATGGAAATAGAAGGTCTTCAGAGGCCTGGTCTACATTTACTGTGAAATTCGTCTGTAGTCAAGGACGGGAGGTGTGCAAACTATGTAGTATAGCTTGCATATCTCCCTTCAACTTCCTAAATTCTAATGAACACCATATTTAAGGGAATGGCAGCTATAGGCTAGAAATGATAATTTGCTAGCAGTGAGAAGCTTTTGGAAAGGACATATAAGCTCAATACTTGAATGAGAATCATTACTTCCAAATCAAAGTAGAAATAACTATGGACTTTCTCCTCTTTTAATTGCAGGATTTCAAGAGAACTATCATTATGCCTTTGATATTACATTACTTACTGTATGTGGTTACCTATAAAATTATCTGGAATGTAAATGCCTGATGTATACCTGAGAACCTGCAATTAGTTATACTGAATTTGCTGTAATTCACAGCTAACTGATGCTGCATAAATATTACTAAAACTTATTTTTAAAGCAATTTATTAGACAGCATCAAGGAATCCTAATTTCTACTTGTCCACTACGAAAAATTGATTTTTTTCTTTTGTTCTACATCAGGTGCTATCCTACCATGCAACATGTTCAAAGGCAGAAGTTGACAAATTTAAGGTAAGAATTTATGTTTCAGTTTAGCGTACAAAGCCACTGTAAGATCAAATGAATGCAGGTCAGCTAGAAAGAAGAAACAAAACAGTCAATTTTACTTTTACATTTGAAATAGATGCAGAGGCTGCATGGTGCTGACAGACAGTACAAACTGTTAAGGGATGAGTGTAGCTCCAAAAGGCTTGAGGTTAAGATAAGTAGTCAAAACTTCAGAATCTGCAGTACCCAACAGTACTGCTAAGTCTCCTGTTACTAGGTGGATGATAGAAATAAGGTGTTTTCTGTGCCAACTTTCAATTTTCTTTAGTACAGCTAACAAATGTAAATAATGACATACTGAGGCTGAGGAGGCAGCTGATAATTGTGTGTTCATGCTGAATCCTGCAAGATTATCAGGAGTTAATTTTATAAGAAGGGACTACGCTAGTTTCTGTCAGCACTCCCTGTGCACGAATAGCACACATATTTTGAGTGACTCAGAGTATTTGTCTTCTGGAGTGCTTTTCAAGTTGTATATGACGCGTCTAGGAGGATAAGTATGGTCATCTCTCCTATACAAGGTGTATATGAGGCTGATGGGAAGGTTAACTCTTTGTTTTGGGTTGGGTTTTTTTGCCTTCCTCTGCAGCATGGGGCGTGGGTCACTTGCAGGTTTAATCTAGCGTAAGTGGTGGATTTTCTGTAGCTTGAAGTCTTTCAATCATGATTTGAGGACTTCAGTAACTCAGCCAGAGGTCAGGAGTCTATTACAGGAGTGGGTGGGTGAGGTTCTGTGACCTGCAATGTGCAAGAGGTCAGACTAGATGATCATGGTAGTCCCTTCTGACCTTAAAGTCTATGAGTCAGTGAGGAGCTGCGGGCTGTCTCATCCATTCTTTGCTGCACTCAGCTCTGTCTCCATTGCTCCTGACCTGGCTACAGCAATGTAATGAATCAGTGTCTATGAATTTGGGGCTTGGCTAGCTGGCTGCAACTTAATCTGGACAACACTGAGATGATCTTGGTGCGTTGGAGAGGCAGCAAAAGAGTTGGAAGAACTTATATCAGTGCCTGAGCTGATTGATAAAGTGCAACTGCAATTTCTAATTCAGTTGCAAACATTCATTTTGCTATTAAATGCCTAGGCAGCGATCGTGGCCTAGAATGCTGTATGCATCTGTGCCTTATGAAAAGAGTGCAACATTTTCTCTCAAGTGTGTACCTTGCCACAGTTATCCACACCTTTATCTCCTCAAAGCAATACTACAGTGCATACTACATAGGAATACACATTGAGGCCCCTCACAAACTGAAACTAGTGCAGAATATTTTGACCTACTTAATAATAAATTGAATTTCATGTCAGGAGCCTATTACACCGGTGCTCTGGAATCTGCTCTGTCTTACAATCTGGAATTCTAAGTATTGCTTTTAGCTCATAAAGCTCTCAGTGGTTTGGGGTAGAGGTTGACATTTTCAATTTTCATCATTTCCATCACCTGTTCCATATGAAATGGCAGGACAAGTTCAGCAATGTATATAGCCAAACCTAGCAACCACCTTCATCGGCACTGGTTCAGTTTCTGTGGTTGTAGTCTAGACCAAGGGGTTGTAGTCTAGGCTGTTCAAGAGTTACTGAAGTTCAAGAAATTCCAATTTAAAATCAATTTTAATTGTTGCAGCTGAGAATAATACATATTGCTACAGTGGGTGCCCTTTTGAAAAAGAGTTACAATTCAACAGAGAAATCATATAATCAGCAAATGCCATTTTTGAGTTCCCAAAGTAAGAAATGACACTTTGGTTACTATTGCTGCTATTCCCCTATTGAGAATTCACTTCAAAAAAATAAATAAATAAAAGAAACTGCCTTAATTCAAAGTCTACTTCTAGTAGGCCGTGTAAAGATCTCGCCAGGAAAGTAGTGAAAGCACCATTGGTTGGGAGGCTGAAACCCATATTGGACTGTACAGGAGGAAAGTACAATACAGAACATCCTGAATGAGCATGATGATGGACCATATAACCTAATAGGTCTTTTCCATATCTGATTTCTATGATTGTCTCTAAAAAACAGCTCAGTGCTGAGGGGTCGTCATATCTCCACATTATACTTAGTTTTCTACATTTTTGGAAGGGCTTCCACTTCTTGAATTATTGGAAAGTCCCTCTTAAAAATAGCCCTTCACTGATAATAGGTCTTAAAAACTGGGTTGCCTTCTTTTAAAAATGCTTACATTATTAGAAGTTACTCTCTAAATAACCCTGCATTTGGGGTTATACCAAGATTTTATTATAATTGGAGGTTCCATCTCAATAAGAAATCCAATTATATGGATCATTACTCTCTGAAAATTAATGGCCCCAGCCCTTTTCACTTTTTAATCATTAAAAAAATTGACTAAAATAACATGAAAATACATTTATTCCACTGTTTTTGCCTATAAGCAGTTAGGTACTTAATGTACATTTCTCAAAAGGCCAGTCAGTATGAGAGGCAGAATTTTCTATGAAATGTAGGCTTGGTGTAAGTGGGTACAACTCTACTGACTCCATGGAAATTTGCCCATACACTCTGGTGTCAGTGACTAGAAGAATAATAAAATGTAATTTATGTTTTTATCCTAGCTCAATTTATCATTATGATGAGAGAGGAAGATTGGTATTTTGGCTAGGCACTGGAGTGGACTCAGGAGATCTAGGTTCAGTATCCAATTCTGTCACATAATTTCCATGTGACCTTTGGACAAATCACTTAATTTCTCTGGGTGTAATTCTGGCCCCATTGAAGTGCATGGGAAACATTAGCCAATGTCTTCAATGGGCCTAGGATTTCATTCTCTTTGCCTCAGATCCGTTATTTGAAACATTATTATGCAGTTTTACCCTTTGTATGTGTTGTCTATTCCGATTGTAAGCTCTTAGGGTGGCATGCTGTTTCTGTATGCACTGTTAATGTGTATACCTTGTTTACAACAGTGGGGCCATGATCTCAGTTAAGAACAAATGAAATTTTAAGGCCCAAACCTACATTTCTTCCCAATTTAAAAAACAGTCATCATAGTCAATGAGAGTTTGGGGTTAGCATACAACGCAGATTGGGATGGACCATTTTTCAGTTACTGTAGTTATAGAATAACAAGTGGATTTTAGATGGGGGAGGGAATTACGGAAGTTTATACAAGTAGTGCTACTAATCAAAGTCAATCAGGACAAATAGTATTAGGTTTTCCACCATTGTCCCCATAATTGGGATGTGTGTAGTACTCCCATCTTCCATTTGAAAATGGATGTTCCTTATGTGAATGATGTACAGAAGTAAAAGAACAGCACAAGTAAGAGACATTTAAACATAATGTTACACTATGGTCTACAGCTGAACTGGAAAAATCATGGAGCAGGTCCTCAAGGAATCTATTTTGAGGCACTTGGAAGAGAGGAAGGTGATCAGGAACTGTCAGCATATATTCACCAAAGGCAGGTCATGTCTGACCAACCTGATTGCCTTCTATGCTAAGATGACTGGCTTTGTGGATGTGGGGAAAGCAGAAGACATGATATACCTTGACTTTAGCAAAGCTTTTGATACCGTCTCCCACAGTATTCTTATCAGCAAGTTAATGAAGTATGGGTTGGATGAATGGATAATAAGATGTATAGAAAGCTGGCTATATTGTTGGGCTCAATGGTTAGTGATCAACAGCTTGATGTCTAGTTGGCAGCTGGTAACAAGCACAGTGCCCCAGGGATCAGTGCTGGGGCCAATTTTGTTCAACATCTTCATTAATGATCTGGAGGATGGGGTGGATTTCATCCTCAGCAAGTTTGCAGATGACACTAAGATGCGGGGAGTGGTAGATACTCTGGAGGGTAGGGATAGGATACGGAGTGACTTAGACAAATTGGAGGATTGGGCCAAAAAAAATCTGATGAGGTTCAACAAGGACAAGTACAGAGTCCTGCAGTAAGGACGGAAGAATTCCATGCACTGCTACAGACTGGGGACCAACCGGCTAGGCAGCAGTTCTGCAGAAAAAGACATGGGGGTTACAGTGGACAAGAAGCTGGATATGAATCAACTGTGTGCCCTTGTTGCCAAGAAGGCTAATGGCATAATGGGCCGCGTTACTAGGTGCACTGCCAGCAGATTGAGGGAGTAATTATTCCCCTCTATTTGGCACTGGCGATGCCACATTTGGAGTATTGTGACCAGTTTTGGGCCCCCCGACTACAGAAAGGATGTGGACAAATTGGAGAGAGTCCAGCGGAGGGCAACAAAAATAAATAGGGGGTGGAGCACATGACCTATGAGGCGAGACTAAGGAAAATAGGCTTGCTTAGTCTGCAAAAGAGAAGAATGAGGGAGGATTTGAAAGCAGCCTTTAACTACCTGAAAGGGGGTTCCAGGGAGGATGGATCTAGGCTGTTCTCAGTGGTAGTAGATGACAGAACAAGGAGCAATGGTCTCAAGTTGCAGTGGGGGAGGTCTAGGTTGGATATTAGGAAAAAAAATTTTTCTAGGCGGGTGGTGAAGCAATGGAAAGGGTTACCTAGAGAGGTGGTGGAATCTCCATCCTTAGATTTTTAAGGTGTGGCTTGACAAAGTCCTGGCTGGGATGATTTAGTTGGGGTTGGTCCTGCTTTGAGCAGGGGGTTGGACTAGATGACCTCCAGAGGTCCCTTCCAACCCTAATCTTCTATGATTCTATGAACAAATAATTTCTAATAAATAATGTGCTGGACAAATGTAATCTTTTCCTATTCACAGAATGTCCATGAACAGATTCTCTCAAATTTATTTGCTACTCAGAATTATTCAACTTTTTAAATAATATATTTAAACTGTGATGGCTTGCTGTTTGGATCTGTGTTGCTTAGTTTGGACTGGTCACACAAATCACATTATGTTGTTTTTTAGTCTCTGACTGGAACAGCATAATTCTTATAGGCAGGTTTCTGCTGCAACAGCTGTTTCCAGAAAGCAAATTTAGCCTTCCATAAACATTTGTGTGCATGAGATTAAAATATGCTTTCCAGAAGTGTTCTTGCTTCTAAAACTCAGTCATATGAATATTCACAGGAATTGAAGACAAAATGAATGAAAATATAGATGAAGCAAGTTCCTTAAAAATTCAAATGAATATTTCTCAAATTTTTGGAAAATTCACCCAGTTCTACTATAGGTGCAAAACTCATCTCCTATGCTGAGCATTATTATACAAGTTAATGAAGATCATGGGCCTGATTCACCGCTATATTTCTCCTGATTTACATCAGTATAATTCCATTAAAATCCAAATGAGTTACATCAGCATATAACTGGAGTCTCAGTGATGGATCATACCCCATATCTACATTAATTCATTTTCTTTATTGCGAAGCCGGGGCTATTTGTGTATTTAAAAGCTGTGTGCCAAGTCAGAATGGAAGTGAAAGCTTTAAAATTAGGCAGACATCTCTAATTTCCATACTCCCATGATTAGTGTTTGGCAAAAATTATTTATAATATTATAGAATGGAAAAGCCTCAGTTAACCAAAATTTAGCCTAAATTCAATTACGTCCTATAGAGTGGTACTACACTGGCTGGTGCCTTTTCATTGGGATCTAGATTCACCAAGCCGGAAACATAATCGTCTTTTTTTACAATGCTATCCAGATTTAGAAAGCCAGCCATCATGAGCAAAGAATGCAGGATTGAGCCCCAGGACTGGATGTTTTTAGAAAGAAAGTCACTGAATTCTGAGATATGATTAAACAAGTACTATGTCTTAGATTAGTTTTAAAACTCAGATAGCAAACAAACACACCCACAAACACACATCACCTTAAAATTCAACTAACGTATTTTCCTAAGGGAATATGCAAGCACTTCTCTATTGATGTGTAATATACAAGAAGCTATTTTTAAAAAGCTAACCTAATTGTGCAGCTCTGAATGGTATAAGCCAGATCAATATTTAATGGCTGTGTTTCATTATTTATAGCCTTTCGAGATATTCCCTTCTGTAGAGCAAACAGTACACAGGAGAGCTACACGCTAACAAATAATGGATCACCTACTGTACAGAATCTTTGATTCAGAATGTAGTGATAATAATATATCCCTTATGCCTCAGCTACTTTGGCCTAACTCTGGCTGATAAAGGACTAGCCTAATTGTAGAAAACTGAAAGTTGTGCTTGGATTTTTGTCTCTTAAAAATTACAGATATTTTATAAAATAAAGATTGAGAAAATTGAGCCAAAAAGAGGGAAGAAAATTTTAGTACTGCTACGCTACCTGATGATCTAAAACAGCTGGACACTTTCAAGACAACTGGTTTACATAAATTGAATTCTGTGAAGGCACCAGCTGTAGTGGTATAATGGATGTACTAAACTCATTTAATATGAAGTTATAATTTTATACACATCCTTAGATACTCTGTGATGGACAACGCAAACAAAATTAAGTTGAAATTTTTAAAAATGCCACCAGATCTATAGATGTAAAAAATGTTCCAAAAATTTCATTAAAGTGTTTTCGTTTTTATTTTCAATTTTTTTATAAGCTCTAGTTAATTCAGTTGAATAATATTGAGTTCATGTGGAAAAAACAAACACTCTTTCTTGCAGGTCAGGTGGAATGTTTAGATTCCAGAATGCTGTATGTATAACTGTCTAGTGTATTTATATGGTGTCTGTCACCATAGTATCCAAGTGTTGGTATCTAGCTAGGTTTCAAGCTCTGTTGCTGATGGATCACATGAGTGAGAAGGGCAAGTCACTTCACCTATTTATGTTCTGTTTCCCCCTCTGTGAAATGAGGATAATAATATTTAAACCCCTCTGTAACGCTCACAGATTCTTGAATGATTGGGTGCTATACCAGTACAAAATATGATGAATTATCATAAACCCATCCAAAATGTATTGGGGTTTAGGCGGAAAATTGAGACGGTTCCAGTGTTTTCTGAATTTAGTAGCTAGTCCTTTATATAAAGATCATAGGACTTTAGTAGAACATCTCTTATGGAACAGTCCTATAGAATCTAATAGGGATTAAACAATAGGGGTCTATAGACATTTATTAAAGTTCTGTGGAAATTACTCCACAACATTATGGAATTTAGTAGAAAGTTTTTAATAGGAGTGTTCTATGGAATTCCATAGGGAAGTGATGTCTCTATGATTATATGCTATGTGTTAAAAAAAAAAGCAATATTGCTGTTCTGATTGCAGAATGAGGGAATGCCAGCGATAGCCATATTAAATAATAAACGAGTACCGCTAATAGAGAAAGTTGTCAACTTTATAGACAAACTGGAGTATAAATTGTATTTGTTTTAAATCTCTACCTAGTTGTACTTATCCGTAAACTACAGGAAATTATTTTTATATTACTGTAAATGGAAAAATTACTGTAAATGGAAAAATGGAACTAGACAATACAAGTAAGCAAGACATTGTTCCTTTTTTTGAAGAATTCTTCAGGAAAAGACATGGAAAATTATTTACTGATTGTATTTTACTATAAATCTAAATCAAAGCACCTAACCTGGGCTCCAGGCTCCTTTTACAGAAATTAAAAATACATTCCTAAGGAAAAATATGCCCAAATCATCAGTCTAAAAATGTCACTGATTTTCTCCCTTTAATGTTGGCTTTTTTCACTTTATTAGGTAATTGTTCTCACTACTGTAGTGATATTTTGACAACAATCAGGTTGAGAAACCTTGAACAGGGAATGATGTAATAAAAATAATTGATATTGACTAATTTATCCCATGCTAAAAAAGACTATGTGTTAGTGTCTTGCTCCTATCATTTATGATACTGTATACTGTTGCTTATGTTGAAAATTTCTCCTTTTATTGCATTTATTGTGTTGTCCAGAAATATCACCTCAGGGCTTAAGAATGCTGTTTCCAGTTTGCTTGTTTTTCTAAGCAAATATTAGGGACATTGCATCATTCATAGCAAGAGGTGAAATGATTCATTATCCAATATAGCTACTGTCTTTCCTTCAATCTGTTTGGTCACCTCTCTTACAGAAATCTCTTGTCATCTGAAAAGCTCTGAGGAATAAATGCAGTCCAGCGTTGTTATATTCAACAAAATAAAGCAAAAAAAAACCAGCAAACATGTAGTCCATAGAAAACGTTCTCAGAGTGAGAGCAATATCTGTTTTATGATAAAGCATCAATGCTTGACAAATGATAAAGCAGTATGTTTCAGTCATGAACACTTACATGTAAATTTAAGTATATACTGGAAAAGGTCATGCAGATAGGAATGAAGACAGAGGAGTGTCTGCACATTCAAGTCAAATCCAGAAAGACTCTGCTCTAGGAATTATCACTCTTATTGTGAAGCCCCTCATTATGGATCTGACTGAATCATTTAGAAAGGTGAGCAATTATTCACAGAAGTAAACTATTGACATTGAGATAACTTGAGTGGAATTGCTCACTACTGGGAACACCCAACATGACCTTATTAGGAGCATTGTACTGATATTTTCTCTAAATATTGACAGAACTCTTCAAAGTAATCTAGTACAAAACTCTATAATTTTATATATTTTTACAAATCTAATCTATTTTTCCTATAGCATCCATTGGTTGGAAAATACAAAAAATATTTTCTGATTTTCATCAAATTTCATTTCACTGGAACTTTTTTGACCAGTTCTAGTATTGTCTACACATTCTTTGAATATTAAATGAAGATTCTTATCTTAAAAATCATATTAAAAAGCATAATCCCTTTATTAGTGATGGTCATGATATTAAAACTGAAAACATATCGCTTTTCTCTCAGTGTGGATAATGAAAATGAAGTAGGCAGTTTTCCTTTGTTAAAAGAGCAGTTCACTTTCTGACTCTTATGCTCTAGCAAAACGCTGCAATGTTTTGGATGCAAATGCTACAGGGGAATGATTTATTTGTTTTTTCACAACCTTCTGCTGCAATTGTTTTTAAAATATTAATGGTAATATTCCTATAGTGTTTTTTTTATAAAAGCTTATTTTAAAATTTTGACCAAAGTTAGCTTGGTGTAGTGTCCCTTTAAATTTTTTAGGTAAGGGCAAATGGTTGGCATTTGTGCTAGAACCTCTTTGTAATTAGACAGCTCAGGAGAGGTCAGAAACTGGAAATCCATGAGAAATAAACCCACTGTGAGATGAACATATTTGGCCACTGGGTGCCATCCTTGCTCCACATTAAGGCTGGTAGTTGAGCAGCATTTCTTTAAAAATATAAAATTCTAAAGAAGATGATTCCAGTATAATTTCAAACTGTAATAATGTTTTTTGTGTGCATGTACTGGAATATGTTAGCAACATAAGCAGTTTATTTCTCTTGCACAGTGGAGTGAGGTGAGAGCCTAAAGAAATATCATCACTGGTTCAGATGTGTTAGAATCAAAGCCCCACATCAATAATTTCATCTCACAAACCTCTGTATACTGATACAGGAGTAGGGTGGTGCTGCTGTATTTCTGCATGCACGTGAGTATATTTGTTCCCACGAGTAGTTTCAGTTGGACTTTACTGGCCCTACTTGCTGGAGTAAAGTTACTCAGATGTGTAAGTGGGCCCACAGAGGCCATTAGGCATGACAGACAAGACAATCTATTATGTATTATATAAAAGTATGTGATTACTGTTTGGCAAAAGTTATTATATTGTTTCATTGCCTGTCAGGGTGATTCAGAATTCTTTTAATCTACAGAGTTCATGCAACTACTCCTTTTCCTCCTAGCAAAAGCCCAGGCATAGTGAACATATTTTCTAATGCAAGAAATTAGTTTTACATTTTCAGTCTTTTAAATTATAAACATTTTAAGTATGTGAAAATTTGATTCCAGCAATTCTGTTTCTTGCTGCAACTGCATAGAGATTGTACGGATTGCACCCCAGGCGAGAACAGTAAACTGAATATTTTATGAGGCAATTTCTGTGAAGGGTACTGTCATCTTTCACTTTGCAGCAAGCTATATCCAGCATTGTGAACAAGAAAAACAACTGGGGACATCGCACATCAATGTTTCCTAGTGTAGTTATGAACTTGACTGCACATATACAGATCTATATATTGCATTTTAATAGTGTAATTGACCCCATTGTGTATCTCCATGGTGTCATGGCACTTAGTACATCCCAGCTTTACTACAAACTGGAAGGCAAAAGAAGTAAGTGAGTGCTTCTGTGTCTAGGCTCCTGCTAAATAGGCGCCCTGCTAAAGAGACGGGCCTTGCCCTGAAGAGCTTACTGTTTTAGTAAGCATTAGCTTTTGCTAATGGCTAATGGCTAATCAACTGGCTTCCTTCAGATGAGAAAAGACTATAGATATACCTCAGTTTACCCATACTCAGTTTACACATACATTTTTCAACACGCAGCTGAACTGCATTTAGGTCACCCATTATGTTTGCTTCTCCTAGCATCCTCAAACCATTCATTACCTACTTGGCATCTCCCTAGCCCCACTAGAGCCTTTTCCACCCTCCTCACAACAGAAGGAGCTACTCTTTCTTTGCTACCACTTGGGCATCCTCCTGGTTCTTGTGTCTTCAGGTCCCCAGGTCCTTGGGAATAGGGCCCCCAGGAAAGTCAAGAGAACTACCTTATCTCCTGAGAAGCCACCACTCACTTATTTGATCACCTGTGGGTCAGTTCCATTGTTCTGGAGAAGTTTCTAGTATCTGTAGTATCCCAGAAATTATGACATTCACATCAACCAGGTGACAGTTTGGGGAGCCTCTTTGAATTAAAAAAGAAGTTTTAGATGGTATACTTCGACTGATATATATGCTTGATTGGTCCACTTCTCCTAGCTATTAAAGGCATTCAGCACTCATTGCAGAGTTAACTAATTTTCCAGAAATCTTTGAGCATTTTCCATCACAGCTTTTCTCCTACCTGAATCTATAGGGGAGTATCATGTGAATGTGTAGCATGACAGTGATATCCATGGAAACAGGCTGATGTCATAAAACAGAATTATGACTATGCAGGATCAAATAAATGTAGAAGCTGGTTTGGAGTGGGAGGGAGAAAGCTCTTACTTACCATTCACAAATACTGCAATAATAGCAAAGAGAATACACAAAGGTAAATTCTTTTTTGGGTTTGTGTGAGTGTGGAAGTCCTTTTCAGTAGTAAATGTTAACAGCTAGGCTTTTAGAGTTACCATCACATTAAAATGAATGGGGAAAGTTCCCACCATTCACTGTCTGAGCTTTTGTTTCACTCTGCTTGCAGACTCATCAAGATAGCTTTACACATTTACACAGTAAATAGAAAATCTTCACCACTAACAGGGCAAGAAACCATTTTTGAAAGCTTTAGGCCATAGCAAAATATCATGAAATTAAACTCTTGCTTGATTAGAATAATGTAGAGTGAGACACTGTGTAAAAACTGTGGGAGACAAAACTGGTATATTTTGTTGGAGATCTAAATATGTTCATTACGACCTATTAACATTTTAACCTATGTTAAATAACATCTTCACATGAATAAATGAAGGAATAGAAGAAAGTGAGAGATGAGGAAGGAGAGGACGAGAAATTTAGGTTTGGGCCCAGTCATTACTTATATAGGAAACCGTCACGGAGAACCCAAGAACTGCTGAAAATGAGGCTTTGTGTTGTTACACAGCTGCCACCTTCAAACCCAAAGCGTGATTTTTGTTTGTATAGATAATTTATAAAGTTTGTAAAACACTTTGGGAATCTCTTGGGAAGAAATGTGCTAAATAAATACAACGTGAATATTATTTACTTTAGTGTTGATAGGGCAGGTATCTTTAGAGATCTTATCAAATGTCCACCTTCTGTAAGAAATCCATTGCAATTTAGTCTTTTTTCACCTTCTCCTAGGTCCTTTAAAAAGCTTAATTAGGAGTTTTACACTCCATTGTTAGGCTCAGTCATTGGCATAAAACAGAGCTGTGTGCCACTAAGAGGATGTGGGTTTGGAATTTGAATTTGCTCATTTGCTATCTATCAGAGCTGAGCAATGTTGCAGAAGTATCATACTCAGCCTCTCGGACAGGAGGGAAGGTTAGCTTTGTGTCACTGTACGGTATCACCAGTCAGCCTATCAGAAGCCGCAGGAACTCAAGCTACCCCGCAAAGAGTAAGGCAAGATTTTTTTTTTTTTTTTTTTTAAAGCTGACAGTGTCAGGAGAATCCAGGTCACCATGAAGAGGCCTAAGGTGTGATTTAATGACTCAGCATGTTGGATGTGTTTTTAAAATCTGTACTTGGAAGTCGATGGAAACCAAAAAGAACAATACAAAGATAAACATTTCGTAGGGGAACTTTGAGGTTTTTAGATGCTCGCCTGAAAATGTATGTTATTCTTTTGAAGGTGTTGTTAATTTGATTTTGATTTAAAGTCTAACACAATTCTGCTATAGCTGTCAATCACATAAACCTGAAATAAGATTTTATCCACAATGGAATACCAGCCCACTCGTATTTGCATAGCTTCTCCCATCTGTCGCTATTCTGCCAGCCTGATTGGTCACAAACACTTAGAAAGAAAGCTGCACAGCCCAAAAGGAAATATTCATCCTGCTTCATTAATGCGCATGTTTCCAGGACTGTTCCGGCCAGCCAGCCATCTGACTGTACATCAGAGTGCCTAGTTCAACTTACTCTCTCCTCAATACTTGGAATTGTATCAAGCTGCATCAACTGGATCAGATGCAGTGAATGCTGCTGATGTAGAGTGGGCAGAAAGTAGTTTAATACCTGCATGTAGCTACTGCAAATGTATTTTTTTAAAGCCACCTTCTCCTAGCCCTCCTTTCTCTCTCACACACACACACCTCCTTTCCTTCCTCATAGAAAGGATTAGAAGACTTAGTTGGCTCCCAAATAACCCTGGCTTCCTTCCTTCCTCCGTAGAGAAGCCTGATTGTTTACCTCCTCCCTTATTGGGCTCTCTCCCCTTGCTGGATCTTCTGGGCGGGGCCACTTGACCTCTCTTCTACCTCATAAATCTTCTGGAGGAACAGAATGCTGGCTTCTTTGCTCTCCTTCATTTACATGGAGCATGTAGCCCATCCTCATTAACCATCCTGCCTCTTCATGGGGGTAACCAGTCATCCCTCTGTCCCATAAAGGTAGGTAAGGACCTTGTGGGGATAGGTAGTCTGCATGTCTGACCCCTATTCTGCAGAATGATTTGGGAAACACTTCTCTTAGTCTTGCTGCTTGTGGCCCTTTAACACTCTGGGCTGGTACTGCACTAATGGATTACTATTAGCTCTTCACCTGTACTAGTAACCCTTAAAAAAAATCAAGCGTTACTACACCGTGGTGTTTCTGTGTGCTAGAAAACCATTTTAACACTGCAGATTGATTTAATTTGTAACAAATACAGTAAAGTCTGCTTTTTCTATTATATTTTGTGACAAAACTTTGTAATGTAACATTTTCACTTCAGTAGTCTATGACATTTATCTCTTTTCATGAGTCCTAGTTTGGAAAAAAACCCAGTTAATTCTGAAAGGATCAACTGACTGATCAGAAATATTTGCAAGATGGAGTTGCTGTGAAATTATGTGAAAATAGGATGCCTGCAAAGCTGCCAAGATCAGCAGTGTCTCCTAGGAGGAGTCATTGCTAGTGGCACATTTTAAGCTGTGTGAGGGCAAGGTTAATTGAGATACCCTAAATACACATAACATGCATGTTTGGGTCAGTTGTTTTTGAACCGCATGCTATTAGGCAGGACTTTATGAGCCAGAACCACGCAGGAGGGTGAAGGGAGGGGGAAGGAGTATTGAGGGACAGTGCTAGAGTGGCAATTACTAGAAGCACTCTGCATGCAGAGGACAATCAGGGAAAATGTTCCTGGGGCTCTCTTGGGGAAGGCCAATAGTGTATTCCTCCAGAGCCATCCCCTTTGTGCCTCTACAGCCATGGCCACAAGTTGCAGACAGATACTTCTTCATTTAGACTACACAAAAACGTCAAACATGGGATGAAATCCAAGCCCCATTGACGTCAATAGCAAAACTCCCACTGACTTCAGCCAGGATTTCACTAATGGTGCATTAGTCTGTGTAGTGTAGACATTATTTTCGTGCGGAAGGGGCACATTTGTTGTTGATTTATGTGTTTATAGTGATAGGGGTAATTGCAAAGTTTGGTTTCAGATCTGAATCTGAAGATCCCAAAAGTCAAAAGTGTTCAGATCCAGTGTTTTCTTCCATGGCCACTTCTAGTATTTCTTCTTGGTTTCAATATTTGGTTGAGTGACCTTCCTCTGCCAGCAACCTGATTGCTCTTACAACTTCCTCTTCCCTTGCAGTATATCCTTTCTGTGCAGTAACCCCTTACATATCCTGTCAATAAGCAGAAGCAGATAGCTTGGATGCTTCAAATGCTGCAGCATACTAGGCTCTGGTGTGCACAAGGTTCAAATCAGAGGCAGATGGAGTTAATTTTTGCAGAGGAGAGGGAGCATCCAGGCTGGTTATACTGATAAACAAGTGGGACTCTTGGGTGTGGAAGGAGATGTGGAAATCTGGAAGGTAATGGAGCAGGGAGACTGACAGACCTGTGGGTGGTCAAGTGGGGGGGTGGGGGAGAAGAGGTGTAAAATGTCAATAAAGCACCCTCACTCAACTCTAAAGCCCTCCTACTAAAAGCCCTCTAAACTCTAAAGCTCTCCCACCATAATACTCTCTCTGCTTCCAGTTCCTTCGTTCCCATGTATTGTGACCCATTTTGGGACCAAAATTTGAGGGGTGGGGAGGAAGTTGTTGAAGGGCAAATAAGAGCAGGATCAATATTTACAGCTCTCATTTTGACCCTAGAGCAAAAAAATCAACATTAGTGTGCTAGGCACATTAGAATTCAAATACAGACAGCACACATGCAAACTCTCCTTGATTCTATTCCCCATTCACTCCTTTTACTATAAATAGTCAAAAATTCTCTTTAGAGGCCGCTGTCCTATTTCTGCTGCTGCAGATTGCTTGGGAGGAGATGCTGATTCAGCATCATGAAGGGCAAAGACATACCATCAGCAGGATGCAGTGGCAGATGGAGACCTTTAAAACCAGGTTTGCACTGGCCATTAAAATATCCCATATCTGAAATAATTGGCTCCATCCTCTTTAGAGAGAGAGGCAAAAAGGTGCTTCAGATGTGCTGCCCCTTAGAGACATCAGGTTTGGTTTTGTGCAATTGTAAATAGAAGCAAAGTTTGGCCCACTATGGCTAAACAATGTTTTATTATAAAGAAATTTCAATTAAAAGCAGCTTTACATTTCTTTGCACATACAAAAATATGCAGGTAGTTTTTATGGGGCTTTCTGTGTAAAGAAATAAAGATATTTGAGGCACAGATATTAAGCTCACATAGCCAGCCATTAGCAGAGCTAGGAGCAGCATCCATGTCTCTCAAGTGCCAATCTAGTGCTTTGTCCACTTGGCAAGATGGCTTTTTCATGGCAGTGAATATTTTATAACCAGGATACTATAGAATCTGCTGCAAATTTGAATGTGTCTAATATGGAATATAGTGACACTAAGGATGCTCCATTGTCAAGATCAACCTAAAATGGCTTACAATTCCCAGATTTCACTGCAAGATATAGTATGAGCCTCTGTGCTGTGTTCTTATTATCAAACGGGAAACCCAAATTTAGATCCATGTAAATAAACAATGCTAATTAGAATGACTACAATTAGAATTTGATCTGTAGGAAGTTTGTGAAAGAAATTCCTAATGCCACTTACCAGTGTGCACTGACTTCTGTGAATCAGGACTGGACAACGAGGAGTTCAAGAGATGGGAGAGATTACAATCACTGCCCCTTTAAATTTCCATAGCTGCCCACCTCCTGACTCAAAGAGCTGCAGAACTGACTTGTGCCACTTAATGTTCCAGGTAACCATTTTACATGTTTCCACTATGTTATAATTTCTCCCTGTGTAAGAGTTCTCCTTCCTAGAATTATCTCTATTGCCAGATCATGTCTTGATCCTGATCTCTTGTCTGTATATCAGGCTAGCTAAGAAGAATAAACTAGCGTCATGTTAATTTGGAGTTTGGTATAGCTTTTGGTGCTGGATAACAAGAGTTCCCTCTTATCTAGAATACCTTTGACTGTGAGACCATTAGGGAAACCTGTAAAGCTGCACAATTTTGAAACAGTGGTAACATATTTCCAGGTCTAAAAATAGAAGGGTGCTTGCCATGAGCTTTTGACCAGCAGTCATCCACAAATTATTCAGTAGGGGAAATATTTTTCCCAAAAATAGTTTAAAGGCATCTGTTTTTCTTTAAGGTATTAATCAATTTGAGGGTGTTCAGTGATACATTTTGCAAAACTTTTCAAGGACAAGATTGCAGTGTTGACCGCTGTGTGAGTTTTAATGCAATATATTATTAGAATTGAAAATAAGATTAAAAGTAAAGTTGTTTGCAGGAACATTCACCAGGCTAAATGTAATACCAGGCTTATTTCCAGTATGGGAAATGTGCTTATTGGACTGGCAGAAGTTTCCCATTTTGGTTTGCTTGATTGATTGCTCTTTCCTTGCACATGATTGCTTTATTCAGCAATTACAGTGTGAACACTTTAAAATGCTGTATATATTTTTACTGCATGAGCTGATTTGATACACACACACACATACACAGTCTGTAAGAACACAAGTGAATAAATATTTATCTTTTTTCATCTAGTTATATGCTAACAACATAAAGAAACAAATCTACGCAGCCAATATGTTCTAAGAATGGAGAATGTTATAAAATACTTGTTTCCAGCACTGCTGAGGTATAAGCACCAGCGTTTACCTTTCAACTGAAATAATAAACTCTCAGTGCTTCCCAATCTTGATTTGCTAAAGTTTCTTTGTTTAGGTTCTGCCCCACACTTTACATAGCCATAGAAGCCTAGGATCAGATCAGCAATCCATCTATTCCACTATATGCTGTCTTTGACAGTAGCCAAAACCAGTGGCTGCGTTTTGTATACCCTGATCATGTCCCCTCTTGTTCCGTTTAATTTTTGATGCTGGGATCCTAACAAAGCCATTGGCCTTCAATGAGCCCCCCGGATCATTTTATAAATTGATTCAGCAAGGCTCAGTCATTCTTTTCCCAGCAGTTCACGTGTCGTTATAAAGTCATGTGGTGATATTTGTACATTAAAATAAAAGCAACAAGGAAATGAGGAGGAAAAAGGTCTGACTATGTCTGGCCCTAACTGGGTACCACAAGGGGGAAAGCCAGCACCTGGAGCTCTTGCCGCCACCACCATGCACCTCACACATCGAGACAGTGGCAGCCACAGTTCTGGTCTGTGTGCTCTGATTACGGGTTATCCATCTGATCTTGGGTGATCCCTGAGAAGGATCTGGGAGTTGTGGTGGATCAAACAACCTCAACATCAGTCAGCAATTCAATGTTGTCACAAAAAAAGTAAATGCAGTTAGGTTGCATTAACAGAGGAATTGCATGCCAGTCACGGGAAATGATAGTACCACTTTACTCGGCGTTGGTTAGGCCTCAGCTGGAGTACTATGTCCAGTTTTGGTCACCAATGTATAGAAAGGACGTACAGAAACTGGAAAGAATCCAGAGATGAGCAATAAAGGCGATCAAAGGGATTGAATACAAGCCATATGAGCAAAGGCTGAAGGAACTGGGTATGTTTAGTTTGGAAAAGAGGACATTGAGGAGGCACACGATAGCGGTCTTCAAATACTTGAAAGGTTGCCATAAAAAAGATGAGAAAAGTTGTTCTCTCTTTCCACAGAGGGCAAGACAAGAGACAATGGGTTCAAACTAGAGCATAGCAGATTTAGATTAAATCTCAGGAAAAACTTCTTGACTGTAGGAACAGTAGGACAATGGAACAGACTGCCTAGGGAGGCTGTGGAAGCTCCTTCACTGGAGGTTTTGAAAAGGAGGCTGGATAACCATCTGTCTTGGATGGTTTAAACACAACAAATCTTGCATCTTGGCAGTGAGTTAAACTAGATGACCCTTGCGGTCCCTTCTAACTCTTTGGTTCCCTGCCTCCACCATCGGCTGCCAAGTCCCACCCACTGAAGCGAATGATACATGGGAAGCTCCTTGGTCTGGAGATTGCAGAGGAAATTTTGGCCCTTCTGTAGCTTTTTAGATAAAAGAATAATCAGGCCTTATGTGTTAAGAGGGGTCATGAAAACAATTTGTGTTTTAATCAAATCTTTGTTTTGAGCCCAATATGGCTACAACCAGTGAAGGTACATGCATTTCTGCTTACAATAGAATTATGATAATAAACATAAGACAATAGATTCTTCCCTGAGTAAGGATGAAATGAAGGTATTTATAATTATCCTGCCAATAGTGGGGAGAAAAGACTTCAGGGCATAATGATGTTCTCAGTCATTTTGAGAAAGATACAAAAATTTACTCATCAAAGGTAAAATTTTCAAAGTTGCCCAAGTGACTAGGAGCATAAATCCCATTGAAAGCCAATTGGACTTAAGGCAACTTTCAGTGCCTCCTAAATCAATAGGCACCTTTGAAAATTTTACCCTGTTAATCCAGTCCCTGGAGCCTTAATTCCATCTATCCTCCAGAATGAGAACCTTTGTAGGTATTGTTTGTTTGTCTGTTTGTTTGTTTGTTTGAAAAGAAATTCAGTGAAATTTACCCTGTTGTACAGGAAGTCTCCTGCAGGACAGGTGGAATACTGAGGATTCAGGGCTGTATGTATTTTAATATTCTGTATATTGAATATTTTTTTACCTTTGTAATTTAAAAAATGAAGTTAAATGGCCCCTCTCCTATAAAACCCCAGACTGCTGTAGCTCAGATACAAGAAAGTGAGGACAGACAATACCAGGTGCAGCCAGCACATCGCTGCTGCCACACATCATTTTTATAAACATTATTCAAATTAGCTTCAGCACTCATAATTCTGTTGTTTCCTTTATTGCTGTTGTAAAGCAAATGGTTCTTTTATACAAATGTTATCTCCTGCCTATTAATCCAGTAATTATTTTAGATTATGGCACTCCTATTAAATTTAGGGATATAAAGCCTCAAATATTTAGAAGTTTAAGACTGACATGGGAAGAAATTTCCTTTGACTTGCTTTATTAATATTCTGTGGGTCAATTTGCTACTCTGTTCTTTGACAAAGAGAAAAGAAAATGATGATAGTGCATTTGAGCTACAGCATCAAGTGTCTCCCTTTGAATTAGAATTGGCTGGGCAAAACATCTTTTTTGGGAAAAATTTCAATTTTCTTTTAAAATTTTTCTGATTTTTTTGTCTTTTCAATAAAAACCCTAAAAAAACTAAGACAAAAAGTGAAAGCTTTCCAGCAACTTTTTTTGTGAACATTTTTCAGGCAGTTCTAGTTCTAACGTAACTTTTGTTGCCAACACTTTTGAAGTTCATGCCCATAAACATTCCTTATAACATTCAGAAAAGGCTCAGATATTTTGCATCCAGCAACATTTTGTAGAGAGTGCATGAATCACAAATAATGCATGTATTAACTGGGGAACTCCACGTACATTGCAAACAGCCTGAGGAAGCTTTGAAGAGTGTGTGAACCATAAGAAACTTTGCCATTGTCTATTAGCTCTCTGAAACTTGTTATAGTAGAGACTTAGCAGTTATGGCCCAATTTCACATCTACAGAGACAAGATGGGTGAGGTAATATTTTTATTGGATCAGCTTCTGTTGATGAGACAGATAACCCGTGTAAGCTTGTCTCTCTCACCAACAGAAGTTGGACCAATAAAAGATACTACCTCACCCACCTTATGTCTCTAGTGTCCTGGAATGGACACAGCTACAACAACACTGCATATTATAATAAATTTCATAATAAAAATTGTGATTTTCTCTTTTCCTAAAAAAATAAATTTAGTGCTTATAACCCAAATTTTAAGAAATGTTAGGCACCTATAACTTATATTGATATAAAACAGAGATATTCAGAAGCTTGCAGGATTTGCCCCCTATGGAAGATGATAAACTGATAAAAACAGAAGTACCGTGTTAGTTTCCAGAGCAGATATATCTCAGGTAATAGCGAAGCCAGCTTTCCCAAATGTACCCTGCAAAAGTTCAGTCATGTCCTGGAAAGACTCTAGGATTTAGATGGTTATTCTGTTTCCCGAGCCAATTCAGTTCTAGGTTGATGAACCCTTTCAGCTAGCACCAGTAATGGTGATTTTTTTGTGCTACTGGCTCCCCTCCATTAGATACTGGATTAAAAATACCATTTTATTTTAGTTGGCTATTAACCAGCCACTTTAACATTCCAACGTCTGTACAATATTAACAGCAAGTACACACCATCTCATATTTCAAGGTGTGGTTGAACTGGCTTGAGCCTAGTATAAAGTGATTAGCAGGGACTTTGGTATGGAAAAGGCTTAGTGCATTGATAACACTCCAAGTTTATAACCAATATTGTAAAGGATGAGTTTTCAAAAATAGAGATGTAAGATTGGAACATACACTTTTTAAAATAAATAACAAAACAAAGTGACTGCATGGGCAAATCAGGTACTTGTGTGCAAATGGCTGTATCCATTCACATTTAACTGATTTTGGTGCACAAATGTAATAAGTGCACAGAGAATTGTCTACACTGTTGTACTATTTGACATAAACTCCATTCCTCCATTTTTAAAAAAGGTGACCATAAATATAGTGTTATATTTACAAAGAACAAAATGTAAGACTGTTATTATGTAATTATAAAATTGAACTGAATGCTCAAAATAACTTTGTTTAAATTTGATAAATATTTATACTAGAAATATATTACCCTTTTTGTCTCTGAACATACAGTAAAAATGTGTATAATTGTACAGATACAGGATGTAAAGACATTTGGCTAGAAAAACTCTGCAGGATGGTGTATTTTCCATTTCTGAGGCTGGTCTACACAGTTAGGTTGACATAAGGCGACTTCCATCAACCTAATTCTGTCAGTGTCTACACTACAGCCTTCCTCCGGCTGATATAAGTGCCCTACTACACCAGCGTATTAAGTCCACCTCCACAAGAGGTATAAGACTTACCTTGGTGTAGTTAGGGCGATGCAGTGTCTGTGTAGAAGGAGGAGTTGTGAAATTGACAAGAAAGCTGGGCAGTTAGAGCCCAGCTGCTCTGTGCTCCCCTGAAGAGCTGTGCAGCTGGACCCAACTCCTGGCCAGGGCGAAAAGCCTGAGCAGCTTCAGACCCCTCTCCCCACCAGGAGCCAGGCGGCCTTGTCAGTTTCACAGTTCATTGAGCCATGAAATTGACAGAGCTGCCTGGCTCCCAGGGGGTGTGGGCGGGGGTGGAAAGGCAGAAGCTAGGGCAGCTGGATCCCACTCTCTGGGCAGCTTCCCCTGGCCCTTAGTAGGGAACAGGGAGGCGAAAGTGGTGGCAGTCCACCAAGAGCCTGGAAGCTGTGAGGAAGCGAGGCTCTTGGCAGGGAGCTGCCAGCAGAGCTGAGAGACCAGGCTCTCATCTCCCACACTGACCCTCTTAGGTCAGTGGAAGCGCTCCTGGTGACCCAAGGGGAGTAGTATGGACGTGCACCACTGCTCTAATTACTGTAGTGGCTGTAAGTCAACCTATGCTAGGTCGACTTAGGTTTCTAGTGTAGACATACCCTGAAAGGTAGCAGTTAAAATTCACAGGTGCTGACTGTCCAGGAGTTTGTTGCATTAGACCATTGTAATTTGCACTGACTATATTGTGTTACTACAGTCACTGTAAAATGGACAGCTCTTACAGTCTAAATTCTACATATGGGCTCCAGTATTGATGGTAGGCATGTTTCCTGCTCAGATTAGCTTTTTTTCCCCTTATTTGCTAAACAAAAGTTGCTGAAACAAAAAGTTAAAGTTTTAAGTTTAGCTCTGGTAGAGATTATTTCCAGGGCAGGACTGACTTACAGTAAATTTGTTCTGAGAATCAGACAAAGGAAGAAAAGGAAAAAATCCTGAATTTTGAACGAGGAGTTTCCCTGTCTCTTTGTCATTACTAGGCAGCAAACATACCACTGGTGTCAGAGTTTGGCATTGACGATATCCATTTTGATGACTTTTCACTCGATGTGGATGCCATGATTACGGCAGCCCTCCGGATGTTCATGGAGCTTGGAATGGTTCAGAAATTTAAAATTGACTATGAGGTAACCATCTGCTCTGTAAAGATACCTGCTGCTTTGTTTTGGCAGTGCTATGTACACATTTAGTAGCCCTGATACAATTTGTACTTTTTGTTTCAGACACTGTGTAGGTGGCTTTTGACAGTTCGGAAGAATTATCGAATGGTTCTGTATCACAACTGGAGGCATGCTTTCAACGTGTGCCAGATAATGTTTGCAATGTTAACTGTAAGTATTCAACTACAGGGACAGCCCTCAGAAGAGCTTTTATTATCACATTGTCTTATGTGTCTAAACATCTTTTTCAACATTTGTTTTCTAGTTATTCCGTTAATTTATTTGATAGCAATGTAAAAGGAATCAGAATATCCTAATTATGGCAGTACATCTCTGGCAACATTTTATAATGTGTTAGCAACAATGATCTCACAGGAACATTAAAATGACTAATAATTAACAGATGACAATGAGCAGGGTGCTTATTAGAGATCTTGATGTTACAGTAGTATGTTCATTTTCTGAAATCTTTGATTTTGCATTTATTTCTGCATGTGAAAATGAAGGTGACAAAAACATGGAAGAGTAGAATCCTATCAGCACAGTTGTTTGGTGTGTTGATATTTATCAGCTACTTCCCTACTTTCATCTAAATAGATGTAGGAGATGTTGCCTTATAAACCATCTTAAAAATGGTTTTCCTTTAGAGATGATCTAAATGGGCTCAGCAGCAGTCTCCACATATTGTTTTCTGCTATTCAGCAAACATATCTGTCAAAGGGTCTAACCTCCTTTCTGTATATAGACTGCTCCTGTTGATGTGAACAACCCCCCCACCCCAAATATCTCACCATATCAGAGCATTCATATTCAGAAGTTGATGGTGTAAATTCTGCAAGTACCGTTTTTAGATAACTGACCCCATCAGGTGTAAAACCCTGGTTCATAGGCTAGAGAAAAGGATTGTAGCTCTGATTATTTTTCTGTAGTTGTCTCCTTTTAGAGATTTGTTTTTAAAACTAGAGATGATCTAAAGCCAAAATTGTAAATCCAAATCCCTTCATTTCAGAAGAATACAGTCTGAATTCCTGGATCCAAACTTGCTCTGAAGATTTGTGGGTAGAACCAAAACTGGAAAGGGTTTACACTTTCTGGTGCAGATGCAGCTGAAACCTTATGAGAACAGCAGTTTGAGAGATTTCAGCCCAAGGGGGTGGAAAGCCTTGAGGATCCCTACTGTTCAAGGCAGTAGAAACTGGTCCACCATGAGATTTGCCCTGTTTTGAGCTAAAATTTAACATCTTGTGAGATTTAACTCCCCAAACTGAACATTAACCCTGATTCAGCCTCAAACTCTAGTGTAAATCTAATCTGTATCCAATCACACCCTCATTGGTTTATCTGTAGCCTTAAGAGAAGGCCTTGCAGTATAGTGTTTGTGCAAACATTTCCTCATATGTAGGTTGAAAAATGGCTATGAAAAGTTGCTAACGTTTAATCAAGTATATTGAGATATAAAGGGTGAATAACTTTAAAGATTTGCCTTAGGCACAGGGAATGAATCACATTAAGAGCCATACCCATTGCTAGAGAGTCATTTAAATAATTAGTTTCATTCGTCCTTTTCCAAAGGGTTTGCCTGTCCCCAGCATACATCTACCCAAATCAATAAACATGTAAGAAGCTGCACATATCTTTGCAAAACAACCTGTTCTCACTCTATGACTATTTGCATTTGAAATTGTATATCTTCATATTTACAAACCTGTTTTGGGGCAAAACTGTTGTTGTTTCTGGCAACAAACACAGTTTTCTGCAGAAAAAGTGATAAAATTTCTATCCTCTGGGCAAAACTGATCTTTCCACAGTGAATGATGATTTTACTGCTTTTTTTCCTATTTAAAAAACGTAGAGAGACTAAAACTTTTAAGCTCCCCTTTTTCCCCCCCTCAACAAACTTCTGAACTTTTTGGTGTTCTGCTGTTTTTACATTTATTTTTTAAACAGAGTCCTAATTTGGGAAGCAAATATTCTAATATTTGTGAGCAGGTAATACAAAAACTGGGACGACTGAGAGACTTGCTTTATCCAATTGGATTCAGATTAATCATTGGGAAAAAAAATCAAACCCAGCTTGGCTTGGTTGGATACCCACAAATCGATGCACCCAAAAAGCCCAGGCCACTGTTGAAAATGCCGGCCTCTTTGCTTTTCCATGGTCATACAGGAAGCCGGTGACTGACATATCAGAAATAGACCCCAAAAGTTCTGAATCATTTGTCCTGTGGTTTAGCCCAACAGCATCCAGCCGTTTGAATCAAGGCTGTGCGGAGAAGTTTCATCTATATCTTTTTCTACTTGAATACCAATTTTTATGATAAATGTGAGCTACCATAAATGGATGGTGGGCTATTATATTACTTTGTATGGCTATGCCATATGCTGATTTAGTCACTCTTCCGTTAATGGGATCTCTGTTGTACAATGCTAAAATGCTTACATCCTCTCAAGACACTCTAGGAGGAACTCCTGAAAATTAGTTGGGAATTGATGGCTCCCTCCATCCAAATATTTGCAGAAGAATAAGTAAAAGAACTGGAACATGTCGTTTACTGGGACAGCAGAATTCTAGGTGGTGAAATCTGAGATGAAATACATAGGATGTAAAAGTAGACTCGAGACAGAAATCTACCAGTCCAAGAATTAAACTGATTCATTGCATTTTGTTGACAATAATATATCAAAGAAATCAAACCACACAAGCAGTTTCATGGTATATTCCAACACATCTCCATTTTGGAGAATCCTGGTCTTATTTGTGGAGATTAGCAAGGAAGGGCTTTGCTGGAAACCAGGTGCATTGCAAAAATTGTGTACTCGTTCTCTAAAGGGAGAGGAAGGAAGGGTATGTGAGCATAGCTGCTTTTGAAGACTCCCACCACCTGACAGTCTATAACATACCATTTGCATCACTGATGTTGCTACTAGCAGTGTTTTCAGAGGAGGCTGCATAACCTGTCCTGTAACTGGATCAGATTGGGCCTGATCCAGGGCCCACTGAAGTCTTTCCACTGACTTCAATAGACAATGGATCAGGCCCTTAGCACTGCTGCACAAATAAGATCTAATGCATTCCCACAATACTCCTTTGAGGTAGGTAAGTATTAATATCCCTGTTATACAGGTGTGCAAAGTGAGGTAGAAAAATAAAGAGGTATGAAGCAATTCTAACACATCCAGCATTAGAACTCTGTCTCCTGGCTCATAGCTGTCTCAGACCACTAAACCACACAGCATTTCATAAGACAAAGTGTGTTTCATTACTCTTCCTGAGAGGAAGTAAATAGAGAGGTTCAGTGGGGAGAAAGATTTAGAGGCTAGAGAATGGCAGTCATTCTTACTTTTCTGATAGCTGGAGAGATGTTCAGATAAACAGAATTAAAATTGTTTCTACAGGCAAATCTACAGGGACGCTTTTCTGTATCTGAAATACTGTATCAGACACAGTGTATGAACCTTACACTAAACTTCACAAACAAGTTGATAAAATGCAGGCAAGTAGTAGTAGTACAAGTTTTAGAACATTAATTTTTCATGGTAAGGAAGGAAACCAGGATGCCAGACAAGCCACTGATATGCGTCTGAGGAGTAAAACCAAAGCCAGGACTAACTGCTTAACCATTTGAAATTGGACTGAATTAAATTCTGTGTATTTCTATCAAAGGCTACCAGTTTGTGTGCCACCTTTGCTCAACAAGTGCCACAAATGTCATTTATCATATAAACTGTCCTCTGGGTGGTGCTGTAATGCCAAGTTTTCAACATGCTGCTTTTTGTGTGTGTGTGTGTGTGTGTGTGGTGGGGGGAGGAAGCATTCCATCCTACCGGGAAGCTTCTTTTCATCTAGAGATGACTAAATAAACACCAAGCAGGGAAAAAAGATAGATCTTCTTGTTCTCTATAAAGACTTGACATCCAGTCTAGCAGGCCTAAGTCTTCACGTGCTTTGAGAATAGTTCTCAGAACCTAACTTCAGAATCCCCTCAAACATTGTATAAGATAAATATTTCAACCCAAACAAATAATCTAAATTTTTCAAACCATGCTCATTGTCATGGTTTGAAAAATGTTGAGCTCCTGAAAAACCCAAGAATGACTGTACAACTGATTGTAAGCAAACTGCTGAACAAGCGTTCCAATGGAATTTTGTTTACAGTGAGTCTGCTCCAGCTTTGATGTTGATTTCACTGAGAACAAGAGTGGATTCAGTGTGTGCCTCAGTTTGGGTATGGAGGAAGGTTAGTCTTGTGTATAAGGTACCAAACTAGCACTCAGTTGATCTGGGATCAGTTCCTGGTTCTGGCAGCGGCTCTCGGCATAACCATAGGCAAGTCACTTAATTTCTTGGTGCCTCAGTTTCCCCGTTTTAGAAATAATTCCCTATCAGGATTGTTGAGATAAATTCATGATTATATGGAAGGTGCTGAGGTAGTATACATAGAGATGTATAGGAGAGGTTTTAAGATATTTTGTACTTAAAATCTAGTATAATGTCTTTCAAAAAACATTCAGGGTTGTCTGTGCCAATGTCCCAAAAACATAAATGTTTTAACTAAATAAAAAGTAATACCAGTATCTAGCAGGCCCAAGTCAATGTACCTAAAATCCTGTATTACAAAAAAGGCCCAAAGGGAAGATCATGCCAAACTTAGAAGAAGATAGTGACTTCAAAATGATCTTGAAGGCTTGCTTGACTTTTCAAAAGATATTCATAATTTTCAAAAATAAGTTTGGATTCAAAGGGACAAAAGATCAAAACAATATTTTACAGGTATGTCAATTGTGATTAGTCTCTGTTATCCTGTTTTTCAAGACTAAGGATAGTTTGCTCTTGAAGTTAGTATTCATGCATTGAGTGGTTGTCCCATTAACTTGCTCTTTACCTGTAGTAATTTTTAGATAATTATTTTGTCTGCTGTCCATCACAGCCTTATTATATAAACCTTTATATAATTATATCTGAGCTGACCAGAAGAAATTGTGTTATTTCCCCTCCACCTCAAAATCTTTAATAGCTGTTTATGGAATATTAGAATTTTACAGAACTGACTGGTAACAAGGAAAAAGCCCACACTCACATTCGAATTTATGATGCTGCTTCCAGATGAGCTGAACTAGGGAAATGCAGTTCAGTACTAACCACAGAATACCCCAGCACACACACTCTTACATCCACAGATGCTGCTGTATGTTTCTTTAAATGCAGCTGTAATACACATTTAAAATCCATATTTGTGATGTCAGCAATCTGATTTCCAGAGATAGGCTGAACAATTTATTATTCAGGGGACAGTAGAGAGGTTTTCCAGACTGCACATTGTGTATATTTCAGTGGGATTTGGGCACTTAACTCTTAGATTCCTTTCAAAACCCAAGTCTTAATTGTTTATAGAGTCTACCTTTAGTCTAGAGTTGCTCCTAATTACGAACTGGTATTTGAACAGAATACATTAAAAATACATGTTAAATATCCAAAGGTGCTTCCAGAAAAAATGCTTACTCCTAGATTTCTGTGGCAGAAGGTTCTCTAAGGATATGTCTGCACTGCAATTAAATATCCATGGCTGGCCCATGCCAACTGACTTGGGCTTGTAGAGCTTGGGCTAAGGTGCTCTTTAATTGTGGTGGAGGTATTTCAGACTCAGGCTGGGGCCTGCACTCTAGCACCCTGCAAGGTAGGAGGATCCCAGAACTCAGGCTCTAGCCTGATCGTCTACCCTGCAATTAAGCACAGTTCCTTAGCCAGAGCCCAAGTCAGCTAGTACAGGCCAAGGGCATCCAATTGTAGGGTAGACATATCCTAAAGGTTCCTATACTACAATCATTGTACTCTATCTCTAACCCCTCTAATCTTCCATGGAAATCAGTGCTGTTGGCAAAATCAATCAAGAGAGCTATGGTTTTTCTGCATCACTGATTCAATGTGATAAAACTAAGAATGAACTATATAGGTCTTATGGTCTATAGTGTCTATTTTAGAGCGTTCTCAGGTATGCCTTACTGCAACATGGTGGTCTCTAAGTTCCCAGTTCTGCTCCCATTGAGGTTAGTGGCAAAATTCAAATGGATTTAAATAGAAACAGGATTCAGCCCTAACTATATGGAAATAAACCCACTGGCACCCCAAATGGATTGAACCACTTGAAGTTAATAGGAGTTTTGAATGTGTAAAGATAAGGGAACGGAATGCCAGTGCAGGGTACAGACCCATCATACCACACTTTTGTATTTCTAACTCATGAATACTCCCATTCACATCAATGAGACTACTCATGAATATGGCATGAGAACTGCTCACAGGACCAGGCCCTAACTTAGGGCATGTCCACACTGCCATGGCGGCAGGGATCAATACAGCGGCATTGATTGAGCAGGTCTGTATAGACCTACTCAGTCGATGGGAGAGTGCTCTCCCGTTGACTCAATTAGTCCACCTCCACAAAAGGTGGAAGGCAGCGTTGACAGGAGATGCTTGTCCGTTGACATAGCATCGTGAAGACACCGTGCTGTGCAGACATAAGTACGTCAACATGAGATACGTTAGTTACATTAGCTAACTAGCATATCTTACATCGACCCAGCACAGCAGTGTAGACCAGGCCTTCATCTGACCCACCCTTCAGCAATATTTATTTTTAAAAGTAAATGTGAAGGAAAAGTAAAGCAATAGATAATTAAAGTCGCATCCAGTGTGCAAATAACAAAACACATAAAAGTGGGGCAAGGTATAATGCGATTCATTTCCTCCCATGAAAGAATGACCTCCATAACTCACTTTAAGCTCTGCCACTCATGAGTTATGGGTCATTCATGTTCTGGTGAAAATAAATTCTATTACACCATCATCCATAGCTATGTATTTTTCCTCTCTACGCATAAATTTAAAAAGTGGGGGACACAGTCACTCTCTTCCTGCATTATGTGCAAAGCAGACATACTCCTACCATAACAATGTTTTTAAATTAAATGTTTTTATTAAGTGAAATATCCTATATCTATTTATATATTCCATGACAAGATATTTGATTTAATAAAAAGTTTAATTTATTCTTGCACTATTGCAACTGTTAGTAAATTGCTTAACCTGTAGCCCTGCATTTATGATGCAGGCTAAATCCTTGAATTCAGTCAAACCTTGTGTTAAGCAAAGCACTGTTTATTATGGCATCAGTTTTCCATTATAAAACTCCAGTTTTCAGTGGTTTATAGCTCAGCCATGGACATTTTCTTTGGACTGAAACTTGGCACATTGTGTTGTTAGGTTATTAGCTGTTTTATTTATAATTTTTTTAAATGGGACCTTCTTTATTCTTTGTTGTACAAGAGTAATCTTAAAAAAATAAAAATAGAAGACTGTATTTTTCAGATGCTTCCTCTGCTCTTGAAACTGTTATTGAAACTGATGTTTTAAAGGCAATTTATCTACAATTCATGAGCAACCATTTAATAATAGTCAAATTAATCTGTCTATGGACACTTCATGTGTAGATCTTCTTCCACATTTAGATTAGCCTTTTTTAAATGTAGACAGAGTCCAATCCTGCTTGGTGCAGAGCCCTCCCAGAAGGTGCTAGGCACCCTCAACTCCCACTGAAATGGATGGGAGTTGAGAACACTTAGCACCCTGAAGGATCAGTGGTACATTATAATCAGTGAATCCAAGCATCACCCCAGTCACTGAGAGTTCACATCCAACCCAAGGCAGAAATCTGAAGTAAAAAAAACTAGCCCATTCGAGCTAAAATGATCATGATTTGGCCTAAAGTATTTTCTGTATTTCTCATGTCTACTATGTCCTTTTTAGTGCTGAAGAATTCCAGTGCATTATTTAAGAACAATTTCCTCTCAGACTCATGCTGGGTATTTCTAGTAGAATTATGCTATTGAAGGTATATCCACCTAAAATCATGCAACATTGTTTCTAATTCCCTTGTTGCAGCTAACAAAACGGTCTCTGACTGCTTTAGTATTTGCATAGCTAGTAAAGTTTCTCGCTCTTAATCCACCTTTGATTTAGCTTCTAAGTTGTCTCCAACAATGTAGATTGACAAATATGGCACCTCAGGGTATAAGAAGTTCCTGTCTACTTAACAGTAATTTTAAAATGGGACTAATTTTGTTTTATGTTTTTCACATATGTAAACTAAGTTTCTCATCTTAGTGTGTAAGGATTGTTTTTATTTTCAGCTCTTTTCCCACTGCACCTTCTGGGTACTGAGGAAAAGAGTATTAAAAATGTGACAGAGATAATAATAGATCACTACAAGGACATTATCTGTTCCACTAACCATCTAGCATATAGCAGTGAATAGAATATGACAATAAAACATTTATCTTGTCCTTATCTGAAGGATGGTGGTTTCAAAACAAAGATGACTGTTACTCAATGGACTAACATTATCTATCCTTCCTGCTTCTGATAGTTATTTTTTTTATTCTCAGACAGCAGGATTTCAGGAGATTCTTACTGAAATTGAAATTTTAGCTTTGATTGTGGGATGTTTATGTCACGACCTTGACCACAGGGGAACCAACAATGCCTTCCAAGCCAAGTAAGTTATCTAATTCTTATTACTTTAATTTGTTTTCCTTCCATATTAGAGCAAAAGGTGACAGGGGATAAAGAATGAAGCTTTAATTTCAGGGCTCCTAGGCCAAGGCCAAGTATTCTATGCTTACATATAATGAGGGACTATCCATCTTTATAATTCCCTATTCTTTTTGGTAATTGCTGACTTGCCTTTTGTGTCATGCTGTTGATTTGAGTTGCCCCTTGTGAACTAACACCTAATGTAGAAATGAGATGCCAAACTTTGATGATCCCTCCAGTCAGAATATCTGCCAGCTCTGCCAACACTGAACATGAGAAGTATTGCAGATATCCCACTCTCTCTTTGGCTGCGGTGTTGGAATCATAATGAAACATTTTCCAGTTATTTAATAAATTTAAATAAAAGCACTTAAAACAGAAGCCATGGGTCCACAAAAGGGTGATATTCATTCCACCTACATGAAGTCCACATTTTCAGTCTTTGGCATGTGGAAGGGTTGCCACCAACCTAAAACCATGGTGGGGGGCATCTGTGCAATCTCTCCACAGCTGATGGGCTGAAATAGCTACCACAACTCTACCACACCAGCTAGGTGGAGTACTGGGTCCACTGGTTCCATGTAAACACAGGTATGTGGCTTTTCCCTTGGCCTACCCACAATGAGACTGTGGAGCTGGCTTGAAGACCTTTGATGTAGTGCATAGGGGGTGTGAAGGCACCACTTTGAGGCCAGCGGGTTGGTGGATATGCTGTAGAGCTTGTGTTAAACTTTCTTTTCAGTTTCTTGTATCTCTTAAGTGGAGTCTTTCACCTGCTGGACAGATCCCAGTGAATTTCATTTTAAAAGGAAATCTCATTAAGGGCTCCAGGACTTGATCCTGCAGCCCTTACTTAAACATTTACTCTTCACTGCCTCAGGCAATCCCCTCCTCCACACGATTGCTGGTAGAGGCAATATTGTGTAGTGGGGGGAGAGAGGGTTTATTCCCTTTCTTTATACCTATGGTGAGAAGAAGGTTCTCTTTTCCCAACACCCCCACCATCTGTGTTTGGAAGGGGGCAGGAAATCTCTCAGCTGAGCTCTTCCATGGCGCTGTCAGTCAGATAGATTTCTAATCTAGGACCTATATTGTTTCATTGGCTCGCTGACATAAAGGAAATGTGACCACCTGCAGATAACCAGAATCCAAAAAGATCATCGGGATTTTGCTGTCCCACAGATTCCTGGGCCACAGCATGGTTTTGTGGCTCCACACTGCTGCTAGTCCTGTGGACCAAGGGCAGAGGCAGCTTACTCACAGCTATTTGAAAGCCAGAGAGCTGCTGTGCTAACTTATTTCCCCTCCTCCCCAAACACACACGTTTTTGTGTGCAAAAAAGGAGCACGTGTGCCCAGTGTGTAGTGTAAATGGACTGCTTTGTTTCTTAGGGCAAATAGCTTCATTACATTCTACCCTTGTTGATGTTTCTGATGCACCCACTTAGCATTTCTTTAAACTGCTGTTTCCTCAAGCTATTGGTACTGCTGCTCACTCTCAATAAAACAATGACATTGTCTGGATCCTCACTTGCCAAGATGAGAAAAATCAATTGCAGTGCTCAACAGACAGGACTACTGGTGCACAGGTTACAAAGCTGCACAGGTTACAAAGCATCACCAGTTGCTTTATGCTGCCGGAGTCTTGCAGAGAAGCAGAAAAAGATGGGAAATCATGTAAGATAAATGGGAAAGCTTTGCTGATTGATGTTTATGATCCTAATTCACAAAAATTAGATTTATGTAGGATTTAAATCCCTATAGATTCAGGCTAGGATTAACCTAACCATTTCTCTATTGGTATGTTGTGTAATATTTCTCTTGGGAAGTTTGAAACAGAGGCATTAAGCACTTGAATACTATCATTTCCAGTTGTCGTTTGACAACCGAGTACAAAGAGGATACTGACTTTCTAATGCTATAAAGAAATTCCTGAAGACATTTAAGAGAATACATAACACACACATAAAATATCCCTGAAAAAAGAAGTTGTACCTCTCATAACAGCAGCTATGATTTATTTTTCCAAACTTATCTATAAAGTTAAGCACCACATTTTCCTATTTTATCTTAGTGCTGAGTACCAGTGTTTTGTGTGATGAAAGATCAAGAGGTAGATGATGGAAGCAACATAACAGTTCTCTGAAATTGCTCTGTTAGTACACCTCAACACTGTTTTCTCTAGGGATGATGTTTCCCACTTATCCCCCTCTCTATTACAGCTGCCCTGATGATTAAATATCAGTATGGTACAGCTTTGTAGTATATGCTCCTAAGAGACGCCTGCTATTCGTTTCTAGCATAATCTCTTATACTCATTTCTTTGGAAAGAAAACCCATCTTGTCGCTTTAGGCTGGTTCCCAGAAGTGAAATAGTGGTGGACATTAATCTACTCTGACAGTCCAATCCCACTCCCCTCCACCTTCCAACAATTCTCAATTTCATAATTACATTTCATAGTTTTTCTTCCTTTAAAGTTTCAGCTTAGAAGTTTTAAACTGTATGCTGTATATATTTTGCAGCCAGCCATTTATAAATGATAACCATGATTAGAAAAATATATTCTAAGAATGTTAAACTTTCCTTTTATGGTTTCAGCTTCTGTTTTTGCTTACTTGATTACCTTTTGAAATCACTCTGGCGTTGCCCACTGCAGGGACAGGATTTTAACTACTCTTGAGCCTCTTTTACAGCAGAGTTTTGCAAATGCCTGCTATCTATATACCATAGTTATCTGTATTAGGGACTGGCTTGGTACAGAGGAGAGGAAAAGGTGGTCTCTGCCCCCACAATATATATTACTTGTCTGTGTATCTATCTGTTTGTGAGTACACCGTTGCAACATATGTAGCATATACAAAACACCACCTAATTTGAAATTAAACTAATCTTGCTCTTGTTATTATAGACCGTAAAAAAGGCACCATCACTCCTGAATTTAAATCACTTAGGTACTTTTGAAAAGCTCACTCAAAATTTCTATATTGCTCAGGAGGAATTCTTAGCTGGTCAAAGCAGACTTAAAATTATAGACCTGCAGGTTCTGGACTCTGTTAATTGGGTCTAGCCATAAGGTAGTATATTGAACTGTGGAACTCTATCTCTGCATTTCCATAAGACATCACTTAAACTGTGTTTGGTAAGAGGGCAAATGCTAATTGCTGATTGTCCCTTCTTCTGTTTCAGGAGTGGTTCAGCTTTGGCTCAACTTTATGGAACTTCTGCTACTTTGGAGCACCATCATTTTAATCATGCTGTCATGATTCTTCAAAGTGAGGTACTAGGCTAGCTAGGTTATTGCTTTCACTGTGGGGTGATGCGCTGTTTCATCCCCAGGGGAAAGGAAATACACCCCATGCCCAAACTCTTTTAATGGTCCTTTCCTCTGGGCAGCCTTTATTGGCTACTACAAAGCTTACTTACAACACAACATAAAACAATTTAACTGCAACCACTGGTTGTTTTCCCCTGAGGCTCTCCCTGCCTCATCCAGCCACAGAAAAGGAGAACATACCCTTCCCCTGTATTGCCCTTGGACCATTCATTTCTTTATATATACCCTTCTCAGTCATCTGATAGTCAAGGAATTCTTAGTCCTTTCCCAGTTAATGTGCTTACCTTGTCACACTCACCTTCTATTGTAAAAATAAAAAAATTAAAGCATTAAATCTGCTTTCCTTTTATGGACAACCACAATATGTTTGTAGTGTTTAGTTTTGTATTTTTAATAACTGTTGTTGGGTTTATTACATATACTGCAGTAACACCCAAAGTGTGCTGGGAACTTTACAAATGCATGGGGAGGCACAATCCCTGCCCCGAGCTTACTTTTTAATTGTACACATGATGCGACACACTAGCGGGGTAATAATAAGTGGGGAGAAATAGGCAGGGGGCAGACAATGGTTACATTCTGGCTGCAAAACAATTTTCCAGAGTCATAAGCTTTTACAGTCCTTTAAAAATTGCCTTCTTGTAGGGCCCACAGGGTCTTTTTGCTGCCTAGGGCTCCACAAACGTAGCTTCTCCTGAGTGATTAAAGCTTGAATGTATAGTGAGATGGTGGAAAAGAGTCAGGGGGAGTGGAGAGCCTGTATTTTGAATGAAAAACTGATTTAGTGTCTGTGACTGCTCTAACATCAGCTTGCATGCCTGTGAGCAACAGCACAGATGAATCTTTTGGCAGCACAACAGAAAACCACAAAGCACAGCTCCAAAACCATTTGCTAAAAGGGAAAGATTGAGATGTATCCCTGGTTTTCCCTCCATCAGCTGGGTCTGTGCAGAGTCAGACCAAAGAATAAATCTTTTTGTAAGAGGCTGTAATTTCATCACAGTTAAGAACACAACCCAGCTTCTTGATTACATTAGGGCAGGAAGTGCTGGCCACTGTAATCTCAGTAGCATTAACTTTATTATTTTGCCATGGTTTTGCCATGATTCAGAAAAATTTCTCTGTAGTGAAATGGGACAGATTTACAGAGTTAGAAACCTTTTAAAAATCTATAATGATTATTAGCCCTTTACCTTCTCTCACTCTTTCATTACAGGGTCACAACATCTTTGCTAACTTGTCCTCCAAGGAATACAGTGACCTTATGCAGCTTTTGAAGCAGTCAATATTGGCAACAGATCTCACTCTGTATTTTGAGTAGGTATTGGCATTTTTTATATTTGACAAATGAAAATCCAAAGAACATTCTCTTAATGACCCATAAAGCACCAATGGGGATACATAATATATGAAGTTAGTGGTTAATTGTGGTTGGAGAGATTTAGTCTAACATTTATTTTATATTAGGCTAATGGAAGTTTCTCATATGCCCAAATAAGTTTCATTTTGAAATTCAGCAAAAGCTAAGACATGTCCTGTCGTCAGACTTGCAGCAATTGCAGAAGAGAGTAATAACCCAATCCTGTATTTCCTTTACACAAGATTCCCAAAGAGTGCCGGATTGTTTCTGTGGGCATTTTAGAAAATGCAAAGAGATTGTATTTTTTTAGCCCTTTTTAAATGTCTAGTCAAATCCCCAATGGTGTTATTTATTGTACTAAAAAAAATTGTTCTATTTAGTTACTGGGCCAGATGCTCAGGTGGTGTAAATCAAAGTAGCGCCATTTAAGACAAAATAGGATTATTTATATCAAATGATGATCCCTCCTGCAAAGTTTAACTGGATCAAGCATGACTGGAGGCATCCCACAAATGCAGTTACGTCATATTCCTTCTTGGTTTTCCTATCACACCTCCAGGTAGTCAAAGTAACGCCAGTTCTTCCATTTTCCTGGCATTGTGATTAGTTTAAAAAACACAAAAATGGGAGATTCAAACTGAGTAAATCAATGTCCAATAGGCAAATGGAGTCATGTGTGCAATTGTTGGCATCTCAGTCAAGTTTTACATGTCCTGAGCATCATACCTCCAACAAAGTAGGTCAGGCAGAATCCCACTTGCTGGCATGGCATTTGGGTAATTTACTGGGAGGAGTGCAATAGAATGTGCAATTGTAGCTCAACTCCTGCCCAGACACAACATTTCAGTGTATTAGAAAATAGCTTGTTGTCCATTAGCACCATACTTGCACTCTGCTAGATGGCATTTACTTACTGATTTTTGACCTTGTATGGAAGGGGATATGGATTTTTCCTTCCTCAGTCCTGAGTGCTGATGGCTTGATGCCAAACCAAGTTTCCAAAGAACTTCAGACAAAATCTTTTCCTCATAAGGTCTGTTAATCTCTCTTTAAAATATTGCATACTATTGGGCACTGATTTGAATGGTGCAAACAAAGCTTGCTCTGACTGCTTTTTGTGTTATTTCACTACTGCATTAAGATCTCACCTTCTGCTAATACTGGCCATCTCTCAGAGTACACTGCTTTCTTTTCTCCCCCATGGTAGCCTATGACTTTTCATAGACAAACGGAGGCATCCCCCTCTCAAAACAAAACTAAACATTTTTTCTAAAAATAGCTTCAAACAATAACTTCATCAAGGATGTTTCTTTAGGGAATGGAACACATACAGTGTGCCCTGGCTAGGAGAAAACGGCTTTCACAGCTGCTATCAACCTCACACTTTCTGGCCTTTCCAATCTATTATGTTGTCTGTGCAAATTGCTCTGGATTTTGAGGGAAAATAGGATATGGAAATTGCCAGTGGCTTGGAACAGTGATGTTAGGGCCCACAATAAGCACTCTGTATAGCCCCCAATGTCTTAGCACAAGTAGCTAGTGCTCCAAAAATGGTTGGCATTCACTGGTAAGGGAGTGTGGGCAGTTTGGCTGAGGGATGATGATGATGATGATAAATTTTGCACAGTTCCTGAACAGACTCCACCAGCAGGACTCCTGTGGAATTCCTGGAAGAGTATGAAGCTCTTGCTCGCTCGCTCTCTCTCTCTCAGCAAAAATACCCAGGAGAAGGCAAGCAGTTGCTGCTTTCCTTTGGGGGTAAATCCCTACCTGGGCACAGCAGCCCTTTCCACGTCCCGACATCAGAAGGCGTGAATCTGACTCAGCCTGCAAGATCAGGTTTTGTGTATCATCAAACAGCACTGATCTCAAACAACATGCAGTAACTGAGGCTCAAGAATATTCATTCTTGGGTTTTATTATTAACATTGATGTTCTGACTTATTCAGAATGTTTTCAGAAAATTAAGGCCTTGGCTTGAATTCTGCAAATAAGACATCTTTTTCCTCAGTATTATCACATATTAAGATAAAAACACCTTCTATTGTGCCATTTGTGCTAATAGAGCTACTTGTACTGTTCTCTGCTAATTGTACAATTTACTTTTAAGTGTGTTTGAAAACCACCACCATATAAGCTTTCTGACTGTACATGCATTTAAAAGCTAAAATATGCATACTGATTATTTTGAGCAAGCACATTCTTGCTGCATTGACATAATTTCTCAGTTTTCTGCCTCTTAAATGTCTTTCGGGGGAAAAATCAGCATTGCGGTATTCTTGGATCTCTATTGTACTGCTATTCATAAAGTTCACGTAGCACTTAGGGATTTGGTTCGTGATGCAGTACAAGTATAGATGGAGAAACTTGCTCCAGGTGTTGCATGTTTATAGGACTTTAACTAATGAACAAATAAAAAGATGACCTGCAAGTGAAAGATCAGCACTGAGATTTGTTAGATGTGTAGATATATTGATGATAAATTATCTCAAAGACTTAGTAGATAATTTAAGCAATTTTAACAGATACCTGCTCCTTAAAAGTCCCAGTGTAAACTGTTGTTCTTCAGCAAGCCTTTCAGGTCCATAGTTAGAAAGCTCTTTACAAACTAACACTGACAGCTGAAAATAGCATTGATGGGTTCCAGAGATGATTGGATATAATCATCCTTGGTTAGAACAAGAGTTACTATGATGGGTGAGGGAGAAATAGCCAACCCTCACATGAATATACTCACATAACTGTTCTCACCAAAAGTTATTTTAGAAAAGTTCTCTCTGTGATTCTTTCCAAATTATGTATCAGCTTTCTCTTTTAGATCTAGCTGATGAATGTCTTTTTATTTTTTTAAACTGGATTCTCATCTGGCAAAAGAGCCAGACAATTTTCCCTTGTACAAAAAGGGTCTCAATCCATTGCATTATCTCAATCACTAATATTACTATTAATAAACTCATTGCCAGCCTATTATGTACTTGTATCTCCTGTGAACTCCAGGTAATGTATGAAACCCAGTCTCCTGAAAACATTCTCTTGATACTACACACTCCCCCCCCTCTTTTTAACTGTGATACTTGCTAGTACAGTATGTGTTGCGAACCTACCAATGAAAATGTTGCTTATTGTGGACACTTACTGCTCTTTGCCATAAGTGGGTAAACTTTAAACAATACAAAGTCCTGGGGTTCTGACTCAGGCAGAATTCTCCTACCATTTAGGATTTTAACTGGACCCAGATGTTCTATTCCTTCTAGCAATGCATATTAAATAACCTTCCATTGTTCACTTTAACACTGTAGTTGTACAAGTATCCAGAGTTAACTTTATGCATAGAAATTCAGTTAAAAACCAGTACTTTTTGTTATTCAGCGAAATAAATTGGCTATTGTCAGGCAACATTCAATTACCAAAGATTTCCTGAAGTACACTACACCTGTTATAGCTAAGAATAAGTAGAAATGCATTTGGTTCAGAGCCCCAAAAATGACTTTTTCAGTTTTTGTTTATGAAAAGAGAAGGAAAAAAGCCATCTGCTTCTCTTCATCCCACTGGTGTCCTGGCACATTTTTGTCACATTTTTTTTTAAACTTAAGTGTCTTGAAGTCTCCACTAAACATGAAGTAGATCAGAAAAGTTTCAGAGGTGTTTTCTGAATTATCAAAGGTGGATGAGCTTTTGAATGCAAGCTTCTGTTTAAGCCCCAATCCTTCACAGGGGACCACTGTGGTAGTCTTTTCTGACCTCCTAAGTAATGTAAGTACCTAGATAGGTGGTATGAAGGATTCAGCGCTGCAATAAGATCTGGACAGGCACAGCAGCTGTAATGGGACTCTACAAGAATACAAGGGTTTGATTACAGGATTGAGCCCCTATTTCCTGAGATTCTCAAGTCAGGGAACTGTTATTGTTTTTGTCCGTTTAGTGCAATGTATACCCTTGACACTGTATAAATAATCAACAGTGAGATATAGGTGAGAATTATTGTCATTGCTAGACCAAGTAATCAGACAACAGGCAATGGAATAGAATTGAAAAAATTTGTAGCTATGAGGCTTTCATCCTTACAGCTCATGTTAGTAGTGGTCATATATGTACCAAAAGGGAAAAAAAAAATGCAGGTCCAGTAATAACATTTCATCCCTTATACTTTTCCTTAGAGTTTTTGAGTTTCCAGTGATTCAGGGCAAAATTTCAGTGACTGTAGGACCTTTATCTCTATTAAGCCAGCTTTGTCTTTATTAATGTATTTATGCTCAAATATTTCTCTTCAGCCCTCAAGCGGATTACAAAATAACTGATTATGTTTATTTCTGACACTCTCGAATGTCACTTGCATAGCTTTATTTACGGTAATTACAAAACTAGTCCTAGTGGATACCATGTTTAAGCACCCACTAAGGCAGCGTTAAGTTGTTTCCTCACACATGGCTGCTTTTCACAGATTGAGCCTTTCAGACGCTAGAATCTCTGAGGGGATTTAGTATGTTCCTACTGCATCTGTTCCCATGGAGCTTAAAGCAGCTCTGTTATTCAGAAATGTGTAGCTCACCAAAATGCCTTGAATCATCTATATTTTACATTACTGCTTTATGAATCTGCTTTTTTATTTCTGATGTCACAATGTTCAGGGTGGGCATGAGGGGTCACCTTTTCTTCTGAATTGTCGGTTTATTGCCCAGACAATATGTAGTGCCTAGGAACCAGCAATAACTGGAAATGAAAGAGTTATTAAATTTTGCTGTACTGATATTTCTTCTGGTAAGATTTTGGCAAGGAAATGTGTATTAAATAGAAAAACGTAAAAGGCCACCACCTCCGGCTGTGCTAATAACAATGTGTAGTTGCCAATGACCAGCCCAGGATTAGGTTGATTTAGGGTCTATGCGCCAGCTACTCTAGGCCATTAAAATTTTCATCATTGCAATATTTATTCCCACAGGGGCAGTTATGCCACCATGCCAGGAATCTGTGTGAAAGAAATGAATTTTGTTTTCTGCTTGTGTGACTTTGCATTGTATTAGCAACTTTTCTAAAGTGCAACCACTCTATCATATTTCATAAAACACACAGAAAGATTAGAGTGTCATTTTATCTGCTGCTTCATGAGTGTGCTAGCAATCTCTACATTAAATAAAAGGGGGTGGGGAAGGAATCATACAAATGTCATTAGAAAAATTCTGTGATTTGCTGCAAGTTAGTGAGATGTCTTTGTTGTTAATGCATTGTAATCTAACCCACAGAAAAAGTTCAATTATTTCTGTATTTAATTCTGTTCTTATAGATTCCAAGGCCAGAAAGGGTTGTTGTGATCATCTAGTCTGACCTCCTATATTAACCATAGAACTTCCGCAAAATAATTCCTAGAGCACAGTTGTTAGAAAAAACATCCAATCTCAATTTAAAACTTGTCAGTGTTGGAGAATCCACCATGACCATTGATAAATTGTTGGACTAGTTAATGACCCTTACTGTTAAAAAATGTATGCCTTATTTCCAGTCTGAATTTGTTTTGCTCCAACTTCCAGCCATTGGATCGTATTCTATCTCTGCTAGATTGAAGAGCCCATTGTTAAATATTTGTGTCCACTGTTGGTACTTAGAGACTAATCAACTCACCCCTTAACCATCTCTTTGTTAAGATAATGCTCATATCCCAGTCATAGGTTATTGGAGAGCCACCCATTATGCCTTAGAATTCGTAACTGAAGGACCTTTAAATAGGGGTGACTTTATCAAGATAATACAGGCTATTTAGGGCTTGCAGCATTTCTGCTAGGCCCCTACATGCCCCATTTTAAATTCTCTCCATTTGTAATGAGCAAGGGTGGACAGCACCAAGTGTATGAAATTCAAATTGAAGGTACAATTGTATGATTACACATTCAGATTGCACTTTCAAATGAACATACTGATGTATTTATTTGAATGTGCAATTAGTGCAGAAGTGGATACATTTCAGTGGTGGATGAAGTGGTTGATGTCTATACTTTCAGTCTAACTAGGCCTTCATTCAGCAGACTATAATGGCCTATAAGACGGTAAGACCCACTAAGATCCATTGTGCTAGGAATCTAACTATACTTTTGCTTGACACAAAGGCAGCAGGGTCCACTGTAGAAGAGGGCACAGGATTGGCACTCAGGAGAGTTGGGGTAGCAGAGGTATGTCTACAAAGCATTTTGAAGCAAGCCTCAGGCTAGAAGCCTTTTAGAATGCTAGTGCAAGTAGTTGTATAGAAAGCGCTGTGAAGTTGCAGCTGGGGCTAAGGCTGTGAAGCATATGGAGAGGGGTGGGCTTCAGACCCTTAGCTGCAACTTCAAAGTTGTTTCTATACAGTTAGTTTTAGAGTGCTAGTGCTCTGTTCACTCAGGCTGGAGGCTCACAGCAAAATGTTGTGTAGCCATACCTCTGGAGTCATAGAATCATAGAATCATAGAATATTAGAGTTGGAAGGGACCTCAGGAGGTCATCTAGTCCAACCCCCTGCTCAAAGCAGGACTAACCTCAGCTATATCATCCCAACCAGGGCTTTGTCAAGCCTCAGCTTAAAAACCTGTAAGGATGGAGATTCCACCACCTCCCTAGGTAACCCATTCCAATGCTTCACCACCCTCCTAGTAAAAAACTTTTTCCTAATGTCCAACCTAGACCTCCCCCTGCAACTTGAGACCGTTGCTCCTTGTTCTGTCATCTGCCACCACCGAGAACAGCCTAGCCCCATCCTCCCTGGAACCCCCTTTCAGGTAGTTAAAAGCCGCTATCAAATCCCCCCTCACTCTTCTCTTTTGCAGACTAAACAAGCCCAGTTCCCTCAGCCTCTCCTCATAAGTCCTGTGCTCCAGCCCCCTAATCATTTTTGTTGCCCTCCGCTGCACTCTCTCCAAATTGTCCACATCTTTTTTGTAGTGGGGGGCCCAAAACTGGACACAGTATTCTAAATGCGGCCTCACCAATGCCGAATAGAGGGGAATAATCACTTCCCGTGACCTGCTGGCAATGCCCCTCCTAATGCAGCCCAATATTCCATTAGCCTTCTTGACAACCAGGGCACACTGCTGACTCATATCCAGCTTTTTATCCACCGTTACCCCCAGGTCCTTTTCTGCAGAGCTGCTGCCCAGCTCGTCGGTCCCCAGTCTATAGCTGTGCATGGGATTCTTCCTTCCTAAGTGGAGGACTCTGCACTTGTCCTTGTTGAACCTCATCAGATTTCTTTTGGCCCAATCCTCCAGTTTGTTTAGGTCACTCTGTATCCTATCCCTACCCTCCAGGGTATCTACCACTCCCCCCAGCTTAGTGTCGTCCGCAAACTTGCTGAGGGTGCAATCTACCCCATCCTCCAGATCATTAATAAAGATGTTGAACAAAACCGGCCCCAGGACCGACCCCTGGGGAACTCCGCTTGTGACCGGTTGCCAGCTAGACATGGAGCCATTGATCACTACTCGTTGAGCCCTATGCTCTAGCCAGTTCACTATCCATTTTATAGTCCATTCATCCAACCCATACTTCTTTAACTTGCTGATAAGAATACTGTGAGAAACCGTATCAAAAGCTTTGCTAAAGTCAAGGTATATCACATCCACCGCCTTCCCCACATCCACAGAGCCAGTCACCTCATCATAGAAAGCAATCAGGTTGGTCAGGCATGACTTTCCCTTGGTGAATCCGTGTTGACTGTTCCTGATCACCTTCCTCTCTTCCAAGTGCCTTAAAATGGATTCCTTAAGGACCTGCTCCATGATCTTTCCAGGGATTGAGGTGAGGCTGACCGGTCTGTAGTTCCCCGGATCCTCTTTCCTCCCTTTTTTGAAGATGGGCACTATATTTGCTTTTTTCCAGTCCTCAGGGACCTCCCCCTGTTGCCACGAGCTTTCAAAGATAATAGCCAATGGCTCTGAAATCACCTCAGCCAACTCCCTCAGCACCCTCGGGTGCATTGCATCCGGCCCCATGGACTTGTGAATGTCCAATCCTTCTAAATAGTCTTGAACCTGTTCCTTCAGCACTGCGGGATGTTTGCCTCCTTCCCATTCTGTGCCACCCAGTACTGCAGTCTGGGAGCTGATCTTGTCTGTGAAGACAGAGGCAAAAAAGGCATTGAGTACCTCAGCTTTCTCCACATCCTCCGTCACTAGGTCGCCTCCCTCTTTCTTTAAGGGGCCTACACTTTCCCGAATCTTCCTCTTGTTGGCAACATGCCTGTAGAAACCCTTTTTGTTCCCCTTCACGTCCCTTGCTAGCTGCAACTCCAATTGTGCTTTGGCCTTCCTCATTTCATTCCTGCACGTTCGAGCAGTGTTTATATAATCCTCCCTAGTCATCTGACCAAGCTTCCACTTCTTGTAAGCTTCTTTTTTGCGTTTAAGTTCGCCAAAGACTTCTTTGTTAAGCCAAGCTGGACGCCTACCATATTTGCTATTCTTTCTGCACATCGGGATGGTTTGCTCTTGTGCCCTCAATAAGGTCTCCTTAAAATACAGCCAGCTCTCTTGGGTTCCTTTCCCCCTCATATTAGCCTCCCAGGGAATCCTGCCCATCAGTTCCCTGAGGGAATCAAAGTCCGCTTTTCTGAAGTCCATGGTCCGTATCCTGCTGTTCCCCTTTCTTCCTTTCATCAGGATCCTGAACTCGACCATCTCATGGTCACTGCTGCCTAGGTTGCCACCCACTTCTACTTCCCCTACCAAATCTTCCCTGTTTGTGAGCAGCAGGTCAAGAGAAGCACGGCCCCTAGTTGGTTGCTCCAGCACTTGCACCAGGAAATTGTCAGCGACACTCTCCAAAAACTTCCTGGATTGTTTGTGCTCTGCTGTATTGCTCTTCCAGCAGATGTCAGGGTGATTGAAGTCTCCCATGAGAATCAGGCCCTGTGAACTGGAAACTTTCCCCAGTTGAGTAAAGAAAGCCTCATCTACCTCGTCCTCCTGGTCTGGTGGTCTGTAACAGACACCCACCACGACATCACACTTATTGTTCTTGCTTCTAAGCTTAACCCAGAGACACTCAACTGACTTATCTCCAGTTTCATACTGGAGCTCAGAGCAGTCATAGTGCTCTCTTACATACAGTGCAACTCCTCCCCCTTTCGCCCCTGCCTGTCCTTCCTGAACAGTTTATACCCATCCATGACAGCGCTCCAATCGTGAGAGTTATTCCACCAAGTCTCAGTTATTCCAATCATGTCGTAGTTTCTTGACTGTGCCAGGACTTCCAGTTCCTCTTGCTTGTTTCCCAGGCTTCTTGCATTTGTGTACAGGCACTTGAGATAAGTAGCTGACTGGCCTACTTTCACACTATGAATCGGGAGGCCTCCCCTGCTGCCCCCTCCTCCTTCTGCTTCCATGCCGTGTCCCTCTTCCCAGCTGTGACACTAACCTACTGTGTGACCTTGGAGAAGGTCTGTGCTTAGACAGATAATTCTTTGGGGCAAGATCTTTTTCACTGTGTTCGTAATTGGGAGCCCCCCAATTACATGACACCTTGTGAACCCAATTGAAATACAAAAAAAATAAATTGTCATAAGTCAAGATTGTTAGTGAGAAGGCTCCAAGCCAGCCTTAACATGGTCTCACCCATTTTACTGTGTGCAGTTTTGCCCTGTGAATGATCCTTGTGTTCATAGAGTATTAGGGTTGGAAGGGACCTCAGGAGGTCATCTAGTCCAACCCCCTGCTCAAAATAGGGCCAACCCCAACTAACTTATCCCAGCCAGGGCTTTGTCAAGCCAGGCCTTAAAGACCTCTAAGAATGGAGATTCCACCACATCCCTAGCTAACCCATTACAGGGCTTCACCACCCTCCTAGTGAAAAAGTTTTTCCTAACATCCAATTTAGACCTCCTCCACTGCAACTTGAGACCATTGGCTCCTTGTTCTGTCATCTGCCACCACTGAAAACAGCTTAGCTCCATCCTCCCTAGAACCTTCCTTCAGGTAGCTGAAGACCACTATCAAATCCCCCCCTCACTCTTCTCTTTTGCAGACCAAACAACCAAGTTCTATCTTCGAGTGATTGCTCATATGCATTCCAATGTAGGTGTATGCGCGCCCCGTGCACAGATTCCCGGAACATTTTCCCTAGCAAGCCCCGCATGGCCAGCTCAGGCGCCCCCTGGAGTGCCGCGCTCATATCGCGGTATAAAGGGCGCTGCTGGCACCGCAGGTCCCCAGTTCCTTCTTTCCGCCTGTGACGGTTGCTGGAACTATCGCCTCTTGCTGCGTGCAAGTAGCTCATTCCCTAGTGTTTTCTTACTGTTTCAGAGTTGTTGTTCATTAGTTGTTATATAGTTAGATAAGTTAGTTAGTTATAGTGATAAGGTTAGAACCCCGGACGGGGTTCCTTCTACGAGGAAGTCATGCCAGGTTCCACAGGCTTTAAGAACTGTGACTTGTGTGGTAAAGCCTTCCCGATCAGTGACCCGCATGACCGCTGTCTCCGATGCCTTGGCGAAGAACACCGTCGAGACAAGTGCAAAATGTGTAAGTCCTTTAAGCCTCGGACTCAGAAAGAAAGGGACGCGAGGCTAAAGGCAATTCTAATGGAGTCGGCGCTCCGTCCAGCTTCCGAGCCGTCCCGGTCTCCGTCGGCACCGAGTGTGTCATCGGTGCGGAGCGCCCCCCCACCGGCACCGCTTTCGGCACCGCCGCGGGCCTCGAAGGTGCCCAAGAAGACGGCACGGCCCCTGGCCGCACCTAAGGACTCCCCCTGGCCCGCGCAGGGCGGAGGGAGTACGGAGACGCCCCAGCCAAGGGCCGTAGAGATTACTCCGGCACCGGGGTCTCCGCGCGGGCTGCCTCCCCCGACTCCTGGGGGTGGGGGAGTGCACCTGCAAGGGCCGTCGACGCCGGAGGCGTTTACTGCGGCACGAGCCCTCATGGCCTTGCCCACGCCTCCGTCCCCCCCTCGGCTGAGGGACAAGGGACCTGCGTCTCGGGGCAAACCCGCGCTGGGTGGTCCCGGTGGTTGGAGACGCTCCCAATCCAAGTCTCCTTCCAGACGGTCACGGAGGGTGGAGAGCGTCGGCTCCCCTCCGAGCTCCGACTCTAGGTCGTCGAGCGACTCGGCACCGCGGCACCATGGGCGGTCCCGAGTCCATCGCCGGAGCCGCAGGTCCAGCTCCGATCTGAGCAGGGACCGGAATTCGGGCTCGCAATCTTCGGTGCGGAGCCCATCCCGGCACCGATCCAGGTCACTGTCGGCCGTCTCGAGAGGCAGCGACTCACATCTGGTGGCACCGCTGACTCCGGCACCGATGGGCCCGGCACCGGTGATGGCCCCGGCACCGACATCGGGGCGACTGGACTCCCCTCAGCGTCGCCATCGTCGGCACCGCTCTCGGTCCCGAGGGGGTAAGTGGCACCGCAAGTCCTCTCGCCGCAGGGGCAGGTCTGGTGCATCGTCGTCGTCGTCCCCGACCTCCTCGTATCGCCGGCACCGCAGAAGTCGGTACCGGTCCACGTCGTCCTCGTCGGACCGCTCCACGCGCCGGCGACATAAGCGGCGCATGGGGGGGCTCCAGCGATAAGAACGCGGTGCGGCTGCATCAGCCTTCCCTGCAGGCCGCCGGGTGGACCCAGGGCCCTTGGCAGTGGCCGTATTGGGGACCTTGGAATGCCCCTATGCCCCAGGGCTCGGTGTCACTACAATCGGTGGTGGCCCCCCCCAGTACCCCCGGCCCCTAAGGCCCAAGAGCAGGGTTCGGAGGATTCAGACCCAGGGAGGGACCCTCTACTGCACCCCTACCTTTCTCTTCCTCATCCTCGCCTGATGAGGCAGCAGCAAGGGACCGTAAGGGGCCCCTGTTCGATTTCAGGGCCCATCAAGACCTCCTAAAGAGGGCTGCTGAGAACTTGGGCATGGAGTTTAAGCTCATGTCTGAGGAGGAGGACTCCCTCTTTGGGCCCTCGAGCTCTCTGGGACCCTCCCGGGCGACCTTGCCAGTACATGACAATGTCATGAAGATCGCAAGGAAACTTTGGCAGACCCCCTCCGCCCTGCCTTCCACTTCCAAGGGGGTGGAACGGAAATATTACGTCCCCAAGGAACCATTTGAGTTCCTCTACAACCACTCCGCGCCAAGCTCCCTGGTGGTCGATGCGGCCAACCAGAGGGACCGTCAGGGGAACCAGGGTAGCACTCCTAAGGACAAGGAGGGCCGTAAGCTGGACTTATTCGGGAGGAAGATCTACTCTACTGCGGCGCTGCAGTTTAGAGTAGCGAACCACCAGGCCCTATTTGGGAAATACAATAAGAACCTGTGGGCCTCGATGCAGAGGTTTGCCTCCCAGCTGCCCCCTGACCAGGAGGCAGATTTCTCCACTGTCCTCCAGGAGGGGGCTGCAGTGGCTACCGCTGCGCTACAAGCTGCTAGCGACGCGGCGGACACCGCCAGTAGGGCAATGGCCTCGGCGGTCGTGATGCGCCGCTGTTCGTGGCTTCAGGCCTCTGGCCTCACCCAGGAGGTTCAGCAGGCCATTCAGGACTTGCCGTTTGATGGCCTGGGTCTGTTTTCGGAGAAGACAGACGACAAACTCCACGCACTCAAGGACTCTCGGGCCACCCTGAAGTCACTTGGGTTGTATACCCCTCAGGCCTCCAGGCAGCAGTCCAGACCTCAGGCCCAGAGGCAACCACCACCCCCGCCCAGGCCGGCTCCTCGACCCGCCCAGCAGAGGAGGCCGCCAGGGGTCCTCTGCGGGGGGCCAGCAGGGGCCTGCAAAAGGAGGTAATCAATCTAATAAACGTTTTTGACCCAGAGCAGGAGGGTAGTACTCTTCCTTCTCTCTGGGATCTTGGCCGACGGTTTGCGGATAGGCTTCGCCCTTTCCTTATAGAATGGGAAGCCATTACTACGGACCGGTGGGTCCTGGAAGTGATTGCCAAGGGGTACACCCTCCAACTCACAGTCTCCCCTCCCAACACCCCTCCTGGGCTGTCCCCGACGGGGGATCCGGCCCTAGTTCAACTCCTGGTCCAGGAGATTGAGTCCCTCCTCTTGCTGGGGGCGGTGGAGGAAGTCCCGCTGGCCGAAGTGGGTCGGGGATTTTACTCCAGATATTTCCTAATCCCCAAGGCGAAGGGAGGCCTTAGGCCCATTTTGGACCTACGTCGCCTAAATAAGTATATTAGGCGTGTTAAGTTTCGTATGGTCTCCCTCGCCACAATTATTCCGGTCCTTGACCCAGGGGATTGGTATGCCGCCCTTGACTTGAAGGATGCATACTTCCACATCTCTATATTACCGGCCCATAGGCGGTTTTTGAGATTTGTGGTAGCGGGACGCCATTATCAGTTTTGGTCCCTACCCTTTGGGCTCTCCTCAGCACCCAGGGTATTTACTAAATGTATGGCCGTGGTGGTGGCCCACCTGCGCCGTAGAGGTGTTCAAATCTTCCCCTATTTGGATGACTGATCAGGGGGAGGTCGAGTTCACATGTGCAGCATAGTCTGCTTCTCACATGCGAATTGTGTGCTAGACTGGGGTTGCTTATTAATGAGCAGAAGTCCACACTTACTCCGGTGCAATGTATAGAATTTATTGGAGCCAGGCTGGATGCGGTACAAGCCAGAGCCTTCCTCCCTCAAGCGAGGTTTGAGGCGATGGCAGCCATCATATCTGATCTCCACCTGTCCCCCATGACGACAGCCAGGCACTGCCTGCAGCTGTTGGGACATATGGCAGCTTCTACATATGTAGTAAGACTGGCACGATTGAGGCTTAGACCTCTCCAGAGCTGGTTGGCTTCGGTATACGTACCGCACAGGCATTCTCTAACTAGAATGGTCCTGGTTCCCCCACAGGTTCTGTCGTTCCTCGATTGGTGGAGGGACCCGAGGGAAGTGATGACGGGCGTTCTCTTCAGAGAGTTTACCCCATCTGTGACGCTCATCACAGACGCATCCGATCGGGGATGGGGAGCCCACATTTCTCACAACCAGTGCACCCAAGGGCTTTGGTCACCGGAGGAGAGAGCTCTGCACATCAATGTACGCGAGCTCAGAGCGGTCCGATTAGCCTGCAAGGCTTTCCTCCAATACCTGAGGGGCAGGGTAGTCCAAGTCCTCACAGACAATACGGCAGCCATGTTCTATGTGAACAGGCAGGGAGGGGCACGCTCCTCGGCACTCTGCCAGGAAGCTATTCGCCTCTGGGACTTCGCGGTGAGACACGGGTTTCATTTATCTGCCTCTCACCTCCCGGGGGTACGAAACAACGAGGCGGACCACCTCAGCAGATCCTTTTCTCCCCACCACGAATGGTCCTTACACCAGGACGTGGTGGCTTTCATCTTCCAGCGGTGGGGTACTCCCCGTCTGGACCTGTTCGCTACAGCGGAAAACAGAAAATGCCCGAGGTTCTGCTCGCTCAGGGGTCGCGAGCCGGGCTCTCTGTCCGATGCCTTTTTGGTTCCCTGGACAGGGGATTTAATGTATGCATTCCCCCCCGTCCCGCTCCTGCCCCAAGTTCTCCTCAAGATCAAGAGGGACAGGGCAAACATCATCCTGATCACCCCAGCGTGGCCGAGACAGCACTGGTACAGCATGCTGCTCGACCTCTCCACCACCGAACCGATTCCGCTACCCAGACAGTGCGACCTGATCTCCCAGGACCATGGGAGATTGTTGCACCCCGACCTGGACTCCCTCCACCTCACCGCCTGGAGACTCTGTGGCTGATGGAGGGAGAGAGAGCCTGTTCCATGCAGGTTCAACAGGTCCTCCTGGGCAGCAGGAAGCCGTCCACGCAACTCACATATAAAGCTAAGTGGCGGAGGTTTTCGGGGTGGGCGGAAGAGAGAGGGCTGCACCCAAGCCTATCCCCTATACAGGCTATCTTGGAGTACTTGCTGCAGCTTAAACTGCAGGGCCTGGCCTTGGCCTCCCTCAAGGTACACCTAGCGGCCATCTCGGCCTTCCACCAAGCCATGGAGGGCCGCTCCCTATTCTCTCACCCCATGTCGGTAAGGTTCCTTAAAGGGGTGGAGAGGACTTTCCCTCAGGTGCGGGACCCAGTGCCACCCTGGGACCTCAACTTGGTCCTCAATGGGCTGATGGGCCACCCCTTCGAGCCCTTAGCTACATGCTCCCTTCTCCTTTTATCATGGAAGGTAGCCTTCCTGGTGGCTATCACCTCGGCTAGAAGGGTCTCCGAACTGAGGGCGTTAACATCGGAGCCCCCTTACACGGTTTTTTATAAGGATAAGGTCCGGCTGAGGCCTCACCCGGCTTTTATGCCTAAGGTGGTGTCTCAGTTCCACTGTAACCAGGACATTTTCCTTCCTGTGTTCTTTCCAAAACCCCATGGGTCGGAGGAGGAAAGGAGAGGACATTCGCTGGATGTCAGGCGAGCCTTGGCCTTCTATCTTGAGAGGACCAAGCCTTTCCGGAAGTCGACACAGCTCTTCGTAGCGGTGGCGGACAGGATGAAGGGCTCACCTGTCTCCACCCAGCGTATCTCCAAGTGGATTACTGCCTGCATTAAGGCATGCTATGAGCAGGCAGGGGTACCCCTCCCAGGGCCGGTGAGAGCACACTCCACTAGGGCCCAGGCCTCTTCCGCAGCCTTTTTGGAGCGGGTTTCCCTGCAGGACATCTGCAGGGCAGCGACCTGGTCGTCAGTCCATACGTTCACGTCGCATTACGCCATCGTGGAACAAGCAAGGGAGGACGCAGGGTTCGGCAGAGCCGTGCTGTCAAGAGCAGGTCACCGATAACTCCTACCCTCCTCCAAGGTACGGCTACGCAATCACCTACATTGGAATGCATATGAGCAATCACTCGAAGATAGAAAACAAGGTTACTTACCAGTAACTGTTGTTCTTCGAGATGTGTTGCTCATATCCATTCCAAACCCACCGCCCGTCCCCACTGTCGGAGTTGGCAGAAAGAAGGGACTGGGGACCTGCGGTGCCAGCAGCGCCCTTTATACCGCGATATGAGCACGGCACTCCAGGGGGCGCCTGAGCTGGCCATGCGGGGCTTGCTAGGGAAAAAGTTCCGGGAATCTGTGCACGGGGCGCGCACACACCTACATTGGAATGGATATGAGCAACACATCTCGAAGAACAACAGTTACTGGTAAGTAACCTTGTTTTCCCTGAGTCTCTCCTCATAAGTCATGTGCTCCAGCCCCCTAATCATTTTTGTTGCCCTCTGCTGGACTCTCTTGAATTTATCCATATCCTATCTGTAGTGGGAGGCCCAAAACAGGACTCAATACTCCAGATGTCGCCTCATCAGTGCTGAATAGAGGGGAATGACTTCCCTCAATCTGCTGGCATGCTCCTATTAATGCAGCTCAATATGTTGTTAACCTTTGTGGCAGCGTGTTTTAGATTTGAAAGGCAGAGTTTGTTCTTTATTATTTTATTTTAAAATGTAAGAACATTATTTAATAAAAAGCATATTTCCATACAGGAAAACTGTAAAAAACAAAAAACAAAGAAACCCAATAGACAAAACCAAAACCATTAAAAATTAAGGCCAAAAATTCCATCCTTACCTGATGCTATCTTTCCTATGCCTTTTGGGGGGTGGGGAGGGCCGGTCTGTAAACGTAATGGATAATGTTCTTTCTTGAGCCAGAGGGACCTATATTGGTCAACTTCAGTGAGACTTTAGCACATACAGCAGAGGGCAGGAATAGCCCTAAACCTGAGCTGTCCACAAGTGATTTAACTGGTAACTATAGGGCCATTAGCTTAGGGAGGACAGCTCTTTGGAGGTTTCTAGCAGAATCTTGACCTAGCACCTACAGTCACTGCCTTTAGCTTCAGGCAAGTTTATCATGACATAAGCAGGCAGCAAGCATGTCTACACTGCAATAACATCTGTGGCTGGCTTGCGTCAGCTGACTTTGGCTCACGACTATAAAATTGCAGCATAGATATTCAGCCTCTGGCTGAAGCCCAGGCTCCGGGACTCCAGCCCAATGCAATTTTATAGTCACAAGCCCAAGTTAGCTGATACAGACCAGCCACAGATGTTCTATTGCAGTGTAGACATACCCCGGGATATGTAAGTGCAAAGTAAACATGGGTTTTGACAGACAGACTGTAGCATCTCTTCTTGGGTTAACATCCAACAATTACGGAAGATCAAAATGGAACATCAGTTTGGATTGCCTTCCTTTCAATATTTTTTCCCCTCGGTCTTATGGAAGGAGGTAGGGTGTTCTAGTGATTAGAACACAAGTCAGTCAGTCATGCTAGCTTCTATTCATGATTGCTACCAACTCACTATGTGACCTTGGACAAGTCATTAAACTTTTCTGTGCCTTAGTTGTAAATAATAATATTTACCCATCTTTGTGAAACCCTTTGATAGCCTCAGATTAAAGGCAAAGTATCATCACCATTTAATATACATTTTATGTGCATATAGCCCTATTGGCTATATGTTGTTACCGTTAAAACATTTCATTCTTCCATAAAAACCTGAGTATTGAGGTGCCATTTATTTGTGCGTCTACGCATATGTACGGTTTATCTATTATCAGACAGCTCGGATGTTGTTGCTAAGCAATTATAAAGCACGTTCCAAAAATTAAAAGGGTTGTGAAATGGATTGTCAACTTAACATTTTCTAACATTAAGGCAGGACGTACAGTGATCTTGTGTTCTCACAGAAATTTTGTTCACAACACAGCCCCAAAAGTTTGTGTTTTTTTCTCCTGATTATGTGTTTTGTTGCAGGAGGAGGACAGAGTTTTTTGAACTTGTTAGTAAAGGCAATTACAATTGGAATGTCAAAAGCCATCGAGAAATATTTCGGTGAGTCCTTCCTTTGCTTTCCTATTGCTTTGGGATGTAGCCTCAATTTGTTGAAGGAGGTTAATGCCAGGAATACAGAAAGTTTGCAGAATACAGAAAGCCTGGTGTTAAAATAACTAAGTATTTTGGAATCATTTTGACATATGGGGACAGACTGTGGCTATAAAAGCACAGCCCTTGGTAAGGGAAGAAGGGTTCCTGGAGCAACTTCTGTTTGAATCTACGTCTTCTATCACAGCCCAGTTCCAAAAGCCAGTAGGGGAGGAATCATCATGGGTCCATCCTACCTTGCTTCTCCCCTACTCATCTTTCTTTCTTTCTCACTTCTCCTAACCCCATCAGGTGTTTTATTTCCTTTTCCTTTCTCAATGGGCAAAAAAACAAAACAAAGAAACCCTAACCAAACAAAAAACCTCCACCTTCTGGTTGATCCTCCATCTCAACCTAGATCCAGTGACTTCTCTTCCCTTCTCCCCCTGTTCCCTTTGATGCCTCTTTTCCTGGCTGAATTTCCCTTTCCCCACCTGCTCCTCAGTTAAGGACTTGCAAATGTGTTGCACTCCATTAGCTCCTAAGAGCTGCCCATTGGTGAAAGGTTTGAGGACAGCAATGTAACCTAGCAGTTTTGCCACATTCTGAGTGCCCACCTCAGCCAAGATCTCAGCAAAGACTGGGAGCGGAAGAGGAGAGTGGCTCGGGTACAAGAGAGAGATGAGATATCATCGGCACCTGCACCCATCTGTGTTGACTTATCTGAAATTTCTAAGGTTGTTCCATTTTGGTGTTTGAGGGCTGAGGTATGAGCCATTTCCTATTTTTCCATATAAATTCACCCATCCCTAATTTTAGAATTGGGCAGTATATTTGATGCTTCCTTTTCAACATCCTAGTTTTCATTTAAGCTTTATCATACTTTAATCTGCATCATGGTCTATACATAAACCGCTTTCTACAGCTGAATAATTCTTTCTAATGTGTATAAAACATAGTGTAGCCAAGTATTAAACTACACTGAAACAGTGTAGCCCTTATAAATCTTAATTTTTTATTGCAGATGAGCAGTAGAAACTGCTGAAACAATGTCTGGGATGCCTCTCATGATTATAGGTTATCTTGCTAAGCAATCACTTATAAGTAGATAAATAATTAATCCAGTCTGCATGATTATATAATAACTCCCTTATTTACATCATTGTAATGAACATGCTACATTGTACAGTATAATTATCACCAGTTAGAAGTACAATTAGTAGCAAAATTAGTAATTTGTCTGTAGTGATATGTTTCTTTTCAGAACACAATAAATTTTAAATTTTATGCATTATCTATATAATATTAGACTTCTTAGGTGTAATGTGGATATAAAAAACTATGCTGATGGCTGAGATTTCAAACAGTGCTGTTCCTTTCAGAGGAAAAAGGTGCTAATCCTGATTTTTTTTTATTTATGCATTCAGGGCAGATTTGTTTAGAAATACAACAAAGGTTTATTCAGTTTGTATTGTTCATTTCTGTTTTTCAGATCAATGCTAATGACAGCCTGTGATCTCGGAGCTGTGACCAAACCGTGGGAGATTTCAAGACAGGCAAGTCATGATTAATAGCAGGGCTGGAAAGAGGCGGTACTGGTAGGACAATATTCCCAGGGCCGTGACTTGCAAGGGAGCAAAACTGCAGTCAATTTACGGCAGTATTAATGTAGCTTTAAAAAAAAAAGTAGCAAGGGGTTTCTGCAAGGCATGGTTTATTGCACAGTTTTTTCCTTTGCTTGGTGCTACTGAGCAATATTTAGGTATCTGAAGAGATCTTATATCCTCTGCTCATCTATTTACCTCTTAACTCCATACCAAAAATGGCCCTTTTCCAAAAAGCATCTCTACATTGCAAACATTTTCTCTTTTGGTAACCCTAGAGTTACCTTTTAACCATGTAACTACTTCTGTAACCAAGTGGCAATAGCAGAATTTGTCCTAAATATGGACCACCAGCAGGGACTGCCATTTGATGAACATGTCCTAATGGACATAGAATATGCATTTTTTAGCATAAAGAAATCTGCTAGTTATCTCAGCAGTGGCTTAACATTACAAGATGTACTTTTAAAGCCCTATTCAGCATTCCTTACTCAGAGGGGAGGAAAAAAAAAAAAAACAAAAAAAAAACCAGACCTCCATTGCTGAGTGGGGTCCTGAGAAATGTATATAATGCCTATGCACTCACCAGCAACTTTTGGCAGGACAAACCACTATAGGATGAGAAAGAGTCCCGTAGCTGGAAGGCTGGCTGGGTCAGGATTGGCCCCATCCAAGAGCCCGGACCTTAGCCATCCATTTACAACTGCCAGAAATCTTCCTCCCCCCCGCCAGCCTCAATCACTGGCATGACCCATCTTTCCTACTACCAGCTCCCAACCTTACCTCATTAAGTAACGTAGGGAGGAGGCAGCTTATGTTGGAAGAAACATCCAGCAGCAGAAAGCATCTAGAAGATGTGCTCCTGACAGTGCTCACCACCAGTTAAAACACTGTGGAGCAGAAGATGGAGGTTAGGCGAGAGGTGGGGAAATGGAAAGAAGCCACTTTTCTTGGGGCTGGGAAAAGAGGGACTGTGGGTGGAAGATGAGGTGTTATGGGAGGTATATATGTATCATTTTAGTACTCCGATTTTAAAAAGCATTTTGGTATCCATCAGCTTCCAGAACTCTTATTCCCTTGACGCAGAATACAAGTAACTCATGGAAATCAATGGAAGTTTCTCCCACTGCAGGATAAGAGTTTTAGGACTCTTCACTTCAATCCCACCTCGGCTATGGTTGCAGCACGTCATTCCTCAGTTTTCCCTCTAAAACTCAGCTAGCTTTTCCATTTCCTTTGGTATTTAAAACAAAGTCAGAATCTGCTTATGCTTCTTGAATGAGTTTTTTGGACTATGGGAGATCAGTACTGAAATCCAGGGCCGTCCACTGAAGTGTAAGCCAACTATCTTTTCTTATGACTTCCAAATGCTGCAGCTGAACCTTTCCTTGTGGTCTAACATACTTGTATTAAAAACCAGTCTAGGAGCATTAAGCATCATCTGGTTGAGTTTTTCAAGACAAAAATAAATAAGACACACTAATGAGGCCACAGAATGAGGAAATCTGTGGAGCCTCAACCACGCTGGGAGGAGAAGTCGTCAGAAGGGAGCAAGGTGGACAAAAATACATAAAGGGAAGGAGCTAAAGAATAAGTGCGAAGGACAAACATTGCAAAAGATTAGGAGGGGGACAAGACATACAAAAAGAGACAGGGAGATGGAATGTTGAAGAGAGCAAGAGGCAAGTACATATTGATCTGGAATAACCCGTAATTGCTGTTAGGCTGTCCAATTATTCCAATGCAAGGTATATTAATCCATGATTTTATTCAAGCGATGGGGTTCCCTATAGGAACAGCAGTTCCAAACGGTGTGAGATGTTTCTGCTGGTAATTAGCCTTAACTTAGCTGAAGATTTAAAATCATTTTATCATTTCAGTTCACATGCTTTCAACTTTTGTGACTCGTTTTTAAGCTGCAGCAAGTTTAATCTCCGATAATTGTTGATTGCTATGCAGTCACTTGCACAGGCTAACTTGCATTTCCATGGTAGACCAGGAAGTTTAGTTATTCTGAAGTGCAAATTCGATCCTTAGTTCACGCTGTTGTGCCTTGGTTTCTTATCAGTGTATCTTAGAACAGGAAGTAGGCACAACAGGGTGAGTTAACAGAATGTCATCTTGAGTTTCCAAGCTTTTTGTTATATAGAAAAACACCTTTATCTCAATAGCCACATATTTGTGGAGGTGCATGACAGCAAGCACATTTACTTAGCAAGCAACTTTAGTATAAACAGCAGCCCTGTCTGGGCTTTACTGGTTTCTTTAGGTTTAGTGTTTTAAAAAATAATCTAGTTTTGAATCCTGCATCCTTCCAAGTAACACATACCATTGTCAAAAATGAAGACAGCTTCATGCAGTCTGGCAAAAGAGTATATAATACATTTCCAAAAGTCAACCCTGCCATTCTTACATTTAATCAAATCTGACCATTTTAGTTGCTTAAGAGCTACAGTGATGAAAGTGGTATAGGGTAGATATAGTACAGAAAAACAAAGCTGAGTGAAGAAAGAGCCTTATGATTTCACATTAAGTTTAGCTAACACAGAACTTGCTGATTAGCTTTGTTTTTCCAACAACTGAGAGTTTCAGTTCCAGCAACATTGTAAATAGCAGCAGCACCTGCCCGAGAGCTCATGCACACTTTACAAAATCTTTTTACAAAGGTAATTTTATATGACTCCATGGAACTAATAATGAGCTATTCTACTCTCAAATGCACAAGTTACATGCAGCTCCAATTTGACTGGCCATTGACAGGCATCAAAAAGGAAATGAGAATTTGGAACATGACTACAAAGAGAGAGAGACATAAATCTACCTTCCTGTGACTGAGACCCAAGCTTAGCAAGGTGCTTAAATGTGCCTTACTCCAAGTACGAGTGGAACTAGCCATGAATTTACAGTTAGGCTCATACTTAAATACCTTGCTGAATTGGGACTGTAAGCAAAAAATTTGTGACCCTAACAAATAACTAACATGAACCTTAATCTTTAGTGTGATTATATTTTAGGCAGCTGAATTGGTAACCAGCGAGTTCTTTGAACAAGGAGACAGAGAGAGATCTGAACTCAAACTCACTCCTTCAGTAAGTTTATCATCACTTTTGAACTAGTTACATGTGTGTGTAGGAGGAAAATTGTTCTCTTGTCATTGCTTTAATTCAGAGAACCAACTGGGTTTCATAAGAAGGAATAAATGAGAGAGAGATGAACAACCTACTATTGGAATCCAGCAGTGAAATTTAGGGCCTGATCCAAGGTCTATTGAAGTTAATGGAAAGACACCGCCCAATGACTTCAGTAGGCTTTGAATCAAGCTCTTATTCACGATGTGCTGTACATATCCCAAGGTTTATATTGGCAACTCATTTTACAACAGTACTGAGTACAATTTCCAAGATGCAATAGTCAAACCAGAAGTCACGGTACTAAAAAGCATAATTGCTTTGTTTGCGCTACGGTGTGACATTTCTGCCATCAGTTTTACGTGATGCATCCAGTACCCTCCTGAGGAATTGCTTCTTCTGTATGCCTACAAGTAATGTTATCACCGTCATTGTAGGGTTATTTGGGATGGTCTCTACATCATACACAGATATAAATAAGACGTGGAAAGGAATAAAGTGTCAAAGCAAACTGCAAACAGGAAGAATGAAAACAAAAGACTTCTGTTACAAAGAGGGGACCTTCCCAGTTAAGTATCTTAAAAGAGAAGGAGAGGGAAGACGACAGTTTGGGCTTCTAAGCAGTTCAAGTTGAAGCCATTCAAGAATATAAGAAAAGATCGGTCGTCTTAATCTACATATAATTCTACATACGGCTGATACTTCAAGAAAATGATCCAGACCTCTCATACAAGTTGTCTTCATGGCAAGCATTCTCTGGGCCAGATCCCCAGCTTTAATCAGCATAGCTTTATTGAGGTCAATTGACTTACAGCAGTTTACACCAGTTGAGGATCTGACTCAGTGACTCACGGTTACTGTGACTGGAGTCAGCATGGCTTACAACTCGATACACTAAGCTATAGAATCTTGGGTAAGTTAATGAATTTCTTTCCTGTAGTAGTTCTCTGTATACATAAGTAAAAAAGTAGCTATAGTACAGTGAATTAGCAGTTAATTAGCCAGAGCACTAAAAATGCGGGTGCCTTGGAGGAAATCTAGCCCTGAATAACTGAAAGTACCATTCCACAAAATATGTATTTAGGGCCTTTTACATAATGCATATAGAAGCTAAAGTGTCCTCACACTAACGAAGTCCCACAGTAACAGAAAATAAATTTTACTTTTAAAACATTTTACTATCTTCAAATAGCAGGAAATTCAAATGCCTTGTAGCATTTAATGCAGATAGCCTTGCACCAACAATCTTAACAATGAACCAGGCCATGCCATAAAATCTGCATTTTGGTCAGCTCATGGACATGGTGTCACCCTAATATAGCAGAACCCACCTTGCTGAAGCAGCAGGGTGGATGTGAACAGGGTGCGGGGACGTATTACCGTAGCTCCTGAGGGTTCCAGGAAAGCTGCATGCAGCAACTTTAGAAAGAGGGGAAGGAGAATGTGCTGTTGTGCACATCCTCAGGGCTTTCTCACCAACACAGGGAAGACACTGGGGCTGTGGTGTCTACTGCCAGTAAGATTGGGGTAGTGCCTGCATTACGGGTCCACTCCTGCTCTAGGGCCTGAAAGAAGAATTCTACCCCTTCCCTTACTCCCTTGGCATTCCTGAGTGTCCAGACAAGTTACTTGGACTGGGGAGGGGGGCCCTGTGTGAACCCATACTTTTTAACACAAATAAATAACTTTTTTTAAATTAAAAATTGAAGTTTAAGTTAAAATAAAAACCCGGATGTTAAATAAAAGCACAAGCTTATTTTGAAAATTTAACCTATTTAAAACTGAGTCTATATTAAAGGTCTAAACTTACTGTATCTATTAAAGAGACAAGGTAGGTGAGGTAATAGCTAACTACTTCATGCTAAACTGTCTGTTTAATCTTGTATTTAGCTCTGACACTCTTAGTATCTTTCCCAGACCTGAAGATCTCTGTGTAGCTCAAAAGCTCGTCTCTCACCAACAGAAGTTGGTTCAATAAAAGATATTACTTCACCCAGTATGTCTGTAATATCTTGGGACCAACATGGCTAAAATAACACTGCAAATATGTATTAAAGTTAATTGAATTACAACATTAAGCAGTACATGCTTGCTGCCAACTTTTAAAGAAAGTCAAAACATTAGACTGGTGAAAGTCATCGGCTAAGCTCCTGAAACCAGAGTTTGTTGAACTGCTAAACCAACTTTTGACAGCAATAGCCTCTTCTACAGGTGCAGCAAGAATAGATACATTCTTCATTTTAGTTTGTTCAACAAATTCAGGTCCATGACTAGCTCATTCAAAGTTAAGAAATCAACTGGGAGTTTAAAGGGGTGGAGAAAAAAAGCAGGAAAGCTTGTTTTCCTTTTCCAATCTATTAATAAAAACTAGGTGTGAGAGGATGGATGAATTCTAAAATCTTGAAGCACATGGTGACCAGAAACAATCACATCAATTCACTAGCTACACATAATACTTCCTTTGTTTAAGAAATCCGTTTAAATGCAAAACATGTTTTGATATTTTTTTCCCTTGTATATCCAGCACTGAAGGTAAGTTTGTTTAACAAAAAACCAAAAAACTGCTGTTTGTGCATTTTTAATTGGATTTGAATTTCCATCCAAGTAGAGCAAATGACAAATCACAAGTAAATATTTAATCTGGTGAATAAGAAATGCATCATTCACCATTTTCTAATATAATAAAAAAGGAAAAATTAAGCAACTAAGTGCAAGTTAAGCTATATAATTACTTTAATAAGTATATATACACACTGTATCTTCCTCTTTAGCAAAAAGATGCACCAAATGTAGTGTGAAGGCTATACTAAGTTGTAAATCAATATGCTTTGACTGTTATCAACTGATAATAATCAACCTTTCTTTAGGAAGAGAACTAAAAAGTACAAATGCAGGACAATTAAAATCAATAATTTAAATCATGATTAAAAATCTGTGTTTTAATCTGCTTCGATTTAAATCAAACCACCCTGGAACAAATGATGGAATATACAGATGTAAAGTCTGAGGGATAAGGGCCAAAATCATTCAGAGTGTTACAATTTGAATAATGGGCATTTTAAAAAGCTACAGTAGCAGTCACAGAAATGTTTAATGATTCAGCCTTATCACAGGTCACCTAAAGGAAATAAATATGTGTATACTACTAGTGAATCTAGAGAAGCTAGCTGGGTCAGGAAGACAAAGTGGTATCCTCTGCCTGTCCACACAAGGCTATTTCCTTGCATTAAGTTTACAAAAACGGAACCAAGAATGGGATTTTCAGAAATACCTACTATATCACTTAAGAGTTCAGGTTAAAATTTTCAAAATCCCACACAAAATCCTCTTCTCGGTTCTTTAAGTGAGTTCTTGAATCCCATCCCTAGGATCCCATTAGATTATAACAGTCAAATAAATTCAGTTTACAAATTTCATAAACAGCTGTTTATTTTTCATCCTAGACAAAGGGCTAGAAAGACTGTAAATACCGATTATTGTTTATGAAGTGTTCAGTTTGTAACAGTTTGATCATAGTCACAAAGTGCTGAATGCAGCATCTGTAAAATATTCTACGTAATAAAGCATGACACTTTCCCCCCCTTCCCTCTCAATTCAGGCTATTTTTGATCGGAACAGGAAAGATGAACTACCCAGATTGCAGTTGGAATGGATTGATAGCATCTGCATGCCTCTATATCAGGTAATTTTTACTTCTGCAATTGTAGAATCAGAACACTGGTCCTGCATCTGAGAGAGAGAGAGAGAGAACTAGCTAGCGCTCGCTCTATATAACAGCCTTTGAGAAGGGCTGGGTCTTTAAATCCTTATACTTATTCATGCAACACCCTTAATGTGCTTCCTTCTTCAACTTCAAAATTCTCGGTATAAACAGAAAACTTTAAATTTACCGAAGAAAAAGAGGAGATGATTGTTGTACATATCATTTCTCTTTAAATTCAAAAGCTTTTTTGTCATTCTGCCTGACATTTGAGACTCAACATCGTAACGGCTATATTGTGCAAAATGGTTCGTTCAATAGATAATTCTCGGCTCGGCACTGCATACAGGCATAGACCACCTGAACAACCGTGGCTCAAAGGAAAGCACAGGGCTGAATTATTCCAGTCTAGTTCTGGCTCCCCTTCAAGTTCAGCGTGTGTGTGATAGAAGCTTTGGAGGGGCATTCCAGGTCAGAGTCTCTAAGACACTGGAGATGTGGTCCTTGATTCAGCAAGCACGTTGTCTAACCCACAATGTGTTACTGTGATCAGGCACCCAGAGATTACTTGTGTTCCTGGTACAATTCAGGTGCATATAAAATGGCTGTGTTAGGGGCTGCACATGACCAGAATCTTCCAGTTTAATCCAGATATTTAAAGCCAGTAGGTACCTCTGCTTGCACCTAAAGGTACAAGCAAGACTTGAATATAGATGTGACACTTTACAAACAGTAAATGGCTAGAACAAACAAACAGATCCAGAATTTGGCCCATATGGAACTTGTATTAAAAACAGAACTGAAACAGTGAACTGCAAGCCACAGCTATGCAGGGAGGGCTAAAAGATGGGAAGTAACACTTTACAATCTCAACCACAAGTCACTGAGTCAACAACTTTCACACCTCTTTGTCAGCCAAACTCAGCACCAAACCCTTCATTCTGTCCCAGGCTAGCCTCTCATGGAAGTCAGAGGAGGTTTTGCCTGAATAAAGACTGCAGGATTCAGCCATCAGTGCACAAAAAAAAAAAAAAAAAAAAAAAAAGCAAACAGATGCATTAGAAAATGAATATCTAATGGAGGCACTAAAGGGGATGTTCTGTATGTTACCAGCATGACCAACTATTCACTTTGAAATCTGTGCTAGAGTTGTGCTGTCCTCCTGCACAACCTTGTGCTCCCAGAATTCCCAGTGACTTCAACAGGCATGTGAGTGTACAGGGAATGAAGGACAGGATTTTAATAGCAGTTCCAATCTGTTCACAGTAACTCCTTTGCTCAGACGCGTAATTGTGTGATTTAGCTCTTATACGTAAGAAAAAATTTGTTTTAGAAATCTGTCTTCTGATTGTGGCCACATATGCCACTTCTCTCTGGCCCTTTATGTGGGATTCGGGTCCTGTTGAAGCTGGTCTTCCCCATACCCAAACTGGTATGGTGCCTTACACACCTGTACTTTCCTGGGTGGGTGTGTGGGGCAGGTCACAGGCTTTTCCATAATGAAATAACTATTTTGTAATCTGTGAGACTAATTTACAGCTTCCAAACAAGTGAAAAATGGTCATAAACAAGACAGAGACTTTACAGCTAGCAATCCTGCCTTTATACAAAAGATAAGTGGGGGGGGGGAAACAGACATTGAAAGAGAGCCTATTTTTTGCTAGTCTTATTTTCCCCAACCATGGCAACCTTATTAGGAATACTAGCTCTTATGCCAGAAGTCATGATTTATTTGTGACAGCGTCTTTAATCAGAAAGAGTACAATAAGGCAGGGTGGGCAGAGAATCAAAGCAGCAAACACCCACGGGCAGCCTGCCCTCAAAGCAGCCTGTATGTGAGTAGACTAGCTCTGAACACTAAAGCACTGGTTAGTTAGCTCCATCTTAGCAGGAGATCTGTGGGGAATATATTCACATCTGATTCCTCTGCTTTCTGCTGTCTTTGCATCATGCTGTGCGGCTGTTAGCCTGCTGCTCAACAACTTAAAAAATTCTCTATCAAACCTTGAAGTCATTGCAGCACCAGCCTTAGGGGTAAACAGAAAACTTGATGTCACAGTATCATGCTGCGTGAGCTGCCCTCTTGAATATAAAGCCAGTTTTTAAATTTCCATATCCAACTTAATCAAACCTCCATACACTCATCGCATCAATGATGCGCAGAGGCACTGTAAATTCTGTTTACAGATGGTAAGAAACCTCCTTTAGGGATGGCTAGATGCACTACAAATATTGCAAGTTCAGGGGCTTTTTTTCCCCTTTTCCATATCAATTTCTCTTTTAATTTTAACTTTTATAACAAAAATTGCATGGACTACACATCACGGGATACAATGGCTTTCATTATAGTTGCATCAGTAACACCTGTGAATGAAGCATAAAGAGGTGGAATGTTGGTGGACAATAAGAATTAGCAAAACCTGAGCAATGCTTATATAATGCACTGGCATAAAGTTTAGAAATTATTGGTTGTTTGAACAAGTGTAGAATTTTATATCGAGTATTGCCATTTTATTATAATATTAATCCAGACAATAAACAGGGACATGTTAATGTAGCCATTTCCCCACTGCAGTCAGAGGGAAGTTTGGCTTTAGTAAGACCTGCACTAAAAGGCCTGCAAGTCATGCTGATTAACTTCACATAAATGTAATAATGCTACATTCCTCCAAAGCTTCAGTAAAAGCAAACCGAGAAAGAAAAAGCAGAAACCTAGACTCTTCCAACGTCTAAATCTGAACCTTTTTTTTGTATCAGTGTATTAAAAATGTAAACAGACAAGCCCACTCACCAGGACTAGCTCCTGCTAAGGTAGCAGTCCCCTTGATCCTTACCTAGGCTGCTCTAAATTATGGAGGCTAGGGCCGTCTCCAAGGGATTACTTCACTAGTCAAGGGTTGCTGGAGTGTAATGTATTTTCAGCTCTGTTCCCTCATGTTCTCTGCCTCCCCAGAAATGCCCCCTTTGTTGTTGCACTACAGAGACCAGGTTCAGTCACCTAATAGTGTTTTTCTTGTGAGGGTGTTGTTGGCTGTCTTTGACTTTACTCCTGATCTTTGATCTCTTGGACCACAGCAGTCAACCTAAATGAGCTACTACAAAAGTGTGTAAAACTACAGTTAGCTAATGACCTCTTAGAGGAGGCCCCATAGAGATTAATTACTTTTCTACTCTAAATATATTGGTTGTTTCCAGTGAAGAAAAAATTCATTGGAGCCAATGGGTGAGGAAGCTAAAATTGAAATAATCCATTGAACTTCATTAAGCAATGTATTAACTCATATAGATCAGCTTTACCTGCAGTGAACTTGATTTAAATCAATCAAATAGCTGTTGTTTGAAAAGGATTTATAACAGCATTCTCTAGAATTAGTGTATACGTTTGTAGTTATATAATGACAAAACATAAATCTAAAGGATATTTTGGTATATAATTTTCCAAAACTTCAAATGAGATACTAGAAGTCTATTATATGGGTGTTCTCAATTTAGTCTAAGAACATTATATTATATTAATTACTTAATAGCTGTTTGGACCTGTCATTAGTTAAATATCTTCATTCAGTGAATAGGACTGATTGCTGTTTTTATGGGGGACAGGGTCTGTCTTTTAGGACTTGATTCATTTGTGACTGTTGAACAAGGTGTGTGTACATGTGTACACACCCATATTGGCAGCAAGATACAGAATATGAATTTCTGAATATGCAAACATCAAAGTTATTCATGCCAATAAGGCACATAATCACACTAACATTTTTGTACATGCAATTGTGCATGCACAATTTTTTAAAAGTAAGACCTTAGTGTCATACTCTAACAGGCACCCAGTTTAATAACGCAAAGAAGAACTAACAAGTTTGGATTTGCCTTTAGAAAGCATTAACAAAAATGAAACTATTTCAAAGTTGGTTATATGGGTATTTTAAAAAATTTTTGGTTTAATTGTTAACCAATTAAAGTTTGTGATAAAATTTACCTTAAGAGATTTGAAACTTTCCAATTCCAGTGCTTGTAGTAGTAATCATAGTTGATTCTTTCCTCCCTGCTGTGCATCCTAGTTGTGAAGAGAAGATCTTCCTGATTCTTTGTTTATTGTTCTTTATTATAGCATCTTAAAATATAATTTTATTGAATTTACTCTTCTTTGTAACTAAATGTAATGATTAGGGATCAGAATATTTTATATGACATTGGAGTTTAATTTTGAGTAACAGTACATCAATCTATTTGAAATTAAAGTATCTAAATAGTTAGAATTTCCATTATTCTTTACTGCACCATGTTTATTCCTTATTAAGAAAAACTCCCTGGAAAGCACTCACATAGAAGAAAATAGATGATCAAATTTAGTAGCTTAATTTAATAATTCCAAAAACATAGCTTTTTCCTTGGAGAATATTTCAAACCTCCTGATATAGCTTCAGTATCAAGTACTGTATAAATAAAAGTAGAATTACCTCCATTGTTTTGGCTAGGACGCACTCTTCAGAAGAGGAGAGAAACAGATTTGTCTAAAGCAGAAAAATCTAGGTCATGACATTGAAAATAAAGTGCCTGTGTATTCTGTTAGATGTACCCACAGCATGTAGAAGGGAATTTGGGATGCAGTTTTATAGTTCCAGCAGATACTGGACACAATTTTTCCTGTAACTAGAAAAATCTGTTTTTAAATGCTTCACAACTGCAGAGTTAATTTGCATTTCACAGATATCAAGGCATTCAAAGTCTCCATGCAACTGGTGTTCAAAGTTTCAACAGCACAAGGAGCCTCTTCTAGACTCCAGTTGCATTTTGTGTGCACCTAAGGCAGGGTTGACCTTAAAACTTTGATTTCCCTAACTAGGACTAGATTACAGCCCTCCTATGGGGCTCAGATATAGAAATCTGATCAGAGATTTTCACAAACAGCATTAAAGCTTGGCCTTCAAACAAAAGATGTTAACAGAAACCCACCCACTGCTCACTGGGCTCTTAGGCAGAGAAAACATCATGAATAACAAGGCCAAAGGTCAAACTCTGCTTCTGTGTATTTATACACAGTCAGGTAGTCAGTGACAAGTGACAGCAGCTCTCTTACATTTAAGGGAGATGTCTTTGTGGGAGATAAGTCCACAACCACATGCTTTTGGCACCCTGGACGGTCACTTATTTCAGTTTTAGTCAAGACTCTTTCGTGTGCCAGAAGTTGCAAAGTTTAGTGCTCAGAAGAAGTTAATTTGAATTGCTCCAGCTAAGTCTCCATTAAAAGTTTGGAGGATCTGTCTCTTCCATCACCAAACATTTTCAGCATTTTAGACTTCATGCTGAGGGACGGTAAGAATCTCTGCATCTTTTTCAGATGCTATTCTTGACACACCAAGGAAGAAATCAGGTTGCTTCCTCCATGTACTTTGATATCACTTTTTGCTAATCCTTATGAAACAGCAAATCATCTCTGACCCTGTAATTACACTGTTTATAAAATGATGTTGCTACTACAACCCTCTAATTTATTCAGTTCATTCATATTCAAGAGTGGATGAAAGGCAAAGGCTTTTAACAGTAGTAGTGCTTCTGAGACCCACAGGGAGAACAGACAGACATCCCCAAAGAGTACAACACTGTGGAAAGGTGGACTCACCACTACAGCACCCCATCACAGCTGGGCATGGCATAGCAGCTCTTTCCTCTGTAGCACCATCTGGTCTGCTTCATCTTTTGACTTAACCCTCCAGTCAGGTCACTTTAAAAATCTCTTCCCTTTGAGGATAATAGAACTAAATGTCCAACACCTCTGGGATGCCACCTGCAATTCTGGGCCCAGGGGCCCATGTTTCCTTTTCTCAGGGCTTTCAAAAGTCTTTATCTCTTTTTGTCAGGGGCTTCATGCCACCGTCTACAGGGGCTGGGAGGGGAACACAGGCCCACCCTCTATACAGAGTTCCAGTTCAGAGACCCTAAGACAGCCAGTCAAGGTTCACTCTGCCAGACTTCTTCCTACACCTTGCCACTCTTCCTGTTCCCTATGGGTCTCTCTACTACCAGGAAAACAACTACAGCATTTCTTTCTGCAGCCCCCTTTTGGTCTAAACTTCCTCTGTTTATCCAGTATCTCCAGCTGGGTTTCATCATTAATTAGGTCTATCTCAGCCTCCAGATTCAAGCTTCTCTACACATTTCCCTCACCTGTGTGGGGTAGGTATCCCATTATAGGCAAACACTTTGTTTTCCTTTTCCTTTGCAAGAATTTGCCTTGAAACATGACTTGGAAGTACATGTGTATGCTATATGACTTAGGCTTAAAGTATAAATTATTATAGCAAATATAAGGGAGTGGATTTTAATATTCCTTTAGAGTGATAGGAAATACAGCACATGGCTCACATCCACAAAAAGGACGTAGGCACCTAATCCCCACACTTAGGCACTTAAATCCCACTTTTAGGCTCCACGGTGATCCACAGAATTCCCACCCCGCTGCCGCCTAGCCCTGTATGCACCTAAACTCATTCTGCACCTTTGCAGTAAAAGATCCCTAGGCTCCTAAATTTATGCCTCTGGGCATACTCACTGCTTTACCTGAGGTATCCTAGTGCCTCCCTCCTCCACACCTAAGCCTCAGCACGATCCATGAACCAGGAGAAGATATGGGTTCACCTGCCTAATTTATGTGTGAGGCCCGATCGGTAGGGATGCTCAGGAGCTGCTGTTTTGGGTCCTACTGCAGCAGCAGCAGCACTTCCAACCCAGTAGTCAAAACACTCACCGGCACTGAGGAAGTTCTGGGTTGATTTCCCCCCTTCTGCCTGAGGGGAACAAAGGATTTGCACCGGGATCTCCCACCTCTCAGGAGAAGGCTGTAACCACTAGGTAAAAGTTATTACATGGGCATGGGCATTGACACCATTCCTACCCCCACCAACCCCTCTAGCTGTTTTCTGTGTATTGAAGCAGGCACCTAATTCAGTTGCACAAGAAATGACTTAAGCATCTAGTGCTGAGAGTAGTTCCTGGCTGTGGGTTGCTAGCAGAGATAAGCACCTCTCTGCAGCCCACACTCAGCACCTAGTTCGGTGAGAGGGGCAGGGCTTATGGCGTGACCCTCTTATCAGCATTTCTCATTTAGGTGGCTCCTTGCCTAGCATGCCAGCTTTTGTAGATCACATTCTTAGCTGCCTTTCTCTCCTCACACATTGTACAGGAAGCCTCCACACCTAACTCAGGCTGTGTGGATTGCATTGTTATGCCTGTGATTTATCTAAGTGCTTAAAAGTTAGGCATTGCAACACTGAGCATTGCAAGAGTCCCTCTGTGGATCCAGGCCTTTGAGCCCTTCACAAAAAGAGAAGTTCAAGGATTGCAGACAGTGCTAAATCCTGATTCAGCCCTTACTCAGCTACAATCCCCACTAATTCAGTGAGAGTTTTTCCTGGGGAAAAATTGAGTAAGGGCTTCAGGATGTGAACATCTCCATTCAAAGAGAGCCCTACCCAGAATTTACTGTATGGGATGGTTTAAAAGAAGTTTGCAAACATAGGGCCAAGTCTTGAATTCCTTACTAAGGTAAAGTCAAAAACCTGGCTGCATGCAGCCAAAACTATGTCCACGAACATGCATTTAAATTCCAACCAGCTTTTTGGTTCAACTCATATTTCTGTCTCTCATATTCACTTCTCATGAACATTCGTATGACACATTCTTTGTTTGTGTGAATGTTTCTTTGTACAACTACCCATATTTGCTAGTGACCAAGGCTATTTGTACAGACAAGTGCGCACTATTTTTGTTGCTTTTTTGCCTCTTTAAAAAGTTTCAATCATCCAAGTAGTGAGCAGAAACACTACCATATGACCTAGTCAACCAGGTAAACCCCACAAATACTGAGTACTGAATAGGCCACAGTCACAGTTTTCTGAAATGTGCTCCCATTTAAATGTTTTGAAAGTGAATGAATTAATGAAAAATCAAAATCTGTTTGTGAACAGAAAAAGGACTAGATCTGTCAGAAAATGAATTGACAGTGAATAATTTGATCAACACTGGACAATTTTCATTACATCATTTTTACTTGAATACAGACTTTTGGACTCGTTTATGGATAGACTGATTATTCCCTAGTGAAGGTCTAAAAGGCTATCTTTCAAAAACTTTTAATAGGTGTTAGAGAACACCACAGAGAACCAAGCATTCAGAAATGTTTGTTTGTGACAGTTAAGTTGAGCACTGACATTGAAAGATAATGTGTCTGTGCTTCCTGGGAATGATGAGTAAGGCATATAGTCTCAGCCTGCAGTACGTGACACGTTATAGACAAGGTCTGGCATAGGTAGTGGCAGATTAGACAGTTTCATTTTCTGCTGCAAATGTTGACGTACAGGGGGCACTGCTGCTAAAACCTTTCAAGGAGGATCAGCAGCTGCAGCAATGTCTGCTCTACTCACAGAAAGGTTTGCCTCAGGAAAAATTAGATCTGGCTCATTACACCATGTCGCTGTGCCAGAGATAGGGTGGTAGATAGGGATCATGGGGGTTTAGGCAGTTGGAAAAGGGGCTTCTGGGGTGCTTAGACAGGAACAGAAGCATCTGGTTCAGAGTGTTTCTATAGGAGAGGTTGCCTAGGAATATTTCTACCACTGATGAACCCAAATCAGAGCAGCCAGTCCAACACACCTTGAATTTTCAGGAAGTTCAGGTTCACATGTGAACTTTAAGGCTCTGGTCCATTTTTCCACCTTCCAGTAGTGAAATGGGCATCATTGGAGTATCGTCCAAACCTCATTCTCCTAAACTAAGAACAATATGTTTATTTTTACTGCTTCGCTTCTGGTGGATAGGGCACAGGTGAAAGAGTGAAGTTCAGGCTCAACATGGAGCACCACAGACAGGAAACCAGAAAAAAAAAAGTCAAAGGAATAAGTTAACTGGCAATTCCCCAGGAAAGTGATGCATTGTGAAATAATGACTATGAGAAGTATGGTGCCAGAGGCACAATTTTTGAAGGGTCTGGGGCAAAACTGGTCAAGAAGAGTTGCCTGCCCAACACTGTATCCATCTACATTGTTATACATCACTGTGGCGTTGAAGAATTCACAACTTTATTACAACGAACACAGAGTAGCTGTGTAGCTCTCTCGATCTTTCCTTCCCCCACTCTCTTGAGTAGTATTTTATTGTAAATATGTGATTTTGGTGGGGTTATTGAAGGACAGCTGGATCAAAGAAGTGGCACATTACCCTGCCACTGATAATGTAGGAATATGCAAGCTTTCCCAGGCCATCTGAGGAGGGGGAGACAGCATACTCCCTCCCTTGATGGGCTGAGTATTTCATATTGCTCCTCAAGTAACCATGTAGCCAGCAGAGCAGAGTTATTGACAGGCCACAAAAGAAAGCCCATCCAGTCCTCTGCTGGACTGATAGATCAACAACTAGGCCTTCTGAAAGAAGGAGTGAATAGGTGAAAGAATATCAGGGGAAATACTGGCCCCCATGAAGTCACTGGGAGATCTGCCATTGAGTCAGTGGAGCCAGATTTCACAGAATGAGTTCAGAGGCTTTTCAGCATCACCTGTGAAAAAAAGGTGGTGAACTATTTGTGAAGTAACAAATCAGAAGACAACAAAATTAGCTGGCCAGTACATTGAAAAGGAATGACTGGTGAATGAAGACACATATTAAGAGCACAGGAAATGGATTGAAAAGTTGGCAAATAAGGTAGAAAAGACAACCAACAGAGTGAGTACAGCAAATCTGAAAGAAGATAAATGGATAATTTAACAGCCATTCAGTTTTGAAGAAAGACAAAGGACAAACTACATTGCATCAGAAAAGGACTAGAAATGATGATGGATGAAACACTTTAACTGTTGAACACAACAGAATCACAGTTGCCTGCAGAATTCCCAGCTGAGGGTAAATTTAAAAACCTAAATAAGGATATGAAACTGATAAGGATTAAAGAGTTGTTCAAAAATCTATGTAATGGCAAGGCAGAAGGCATTGATCGCTCCTCAGTATAAATGTTGAAAGAAAAGGGGAGTCATCTCATATTTTTCACAAACTGTGTTAAAATATGCATGTAAAAGGCGTATACTGAATCCTTGGTTTTATTAAGTTATTATGAACAGATGGGCTATCAGTTTGCCTAGATATGGTAGCAACACATCAGTTAGCTATTTCAATAGATTTCCAGGCTCTCGGTCACATTTCTTCCCTTTGACAGCAAGAACAATTTTGACTCTGATCAGAGCACACTTTGCTACAAAGAACTTACAAGTATAATATACTTTTTCCTCATTATAGCATATGGGTCATTTTATCAATAAAAAAGAAGCTTGTTTTATTAATCCCCTAGCCATAACTTTATTAGAAACAGATATTGCAGCATTATTTTTGACAGCGTACAGAATGTTTTGCTTTCACCAGAAGGAAACTTTAATAACTATTCATTTCAGAGGCTGTTGAATATATTTTTTGTATGATAGATCACCCCTCCTCACAGTTTGCTTCTCCTGCACCAATGAGGGCAACTACAGCCAGGTGAATTCATTCCCTAGGGAGGGCAGGCACTGTTTTTGTCATTGCCCTCCTTTGGAGGTTTCACAGGAGACAGCTGCTTTAGATTATATTGGTAGGCTCCAGAAAAACTGCACCAGCAGAAGTCCAGAAGGAATGCAATGATTTAGTGCAGCTCTAGCTTCCCTAGCCACACACCAGCCAAGACTCTGGGAGCTGTGCTTGCCCTTCTAGGCCACCCATCAGTGGGAAGCACGCAATCTTCTTCTACAAGTGCAACTTCCTCTTGTGGTGCACTTACCCCTTTTGGAGTTTTGCATCTGGGTCTGATGACTGAAGCTGGAACAAAGCTGGCCTTTTATCCATAAAATAAAGCAATAAAATATGCACACACCTCTGTGAAGTAGCTCCTGGAAGCTAATCAACCTGTTGTCCTTCATCTTCTGTAGCAAGTCGCCAGAAAACAAACCTCTTTTAGCAATACAGTTTTGTTTTTCAGTACTAGCACGTATGTAGAGCTAGCAAACCAAGGGATGATTTTGGTTTCATAAAACATCGTCTTGTCAGGCCAGAGCTTTGGGTGGCTCATCTATAGGTTCCATTTTCCTCTGACCTCAAAAATTTCAAGGAATTTCAGATAAATGGTTCACCTTTGGCCCATGTATTCCCTTATGAAAACCATGCCAGCAAAACTCAGAGTCCAGTTCAGCTCTGTTGTGATCCACACAGACTTTAGTGGTGCATCAGACCCTAACATCTGGTCTGAATTTATCTCTATGACTTCCTGGTCACTAGCTCTCCCTTCCATATCAGGAAATTCCTGCACTATAAAAATGAGTAATTAGAAACCAGTGGATGCTCAAAATAAAACAAGTCATATGGTCTTATTGCAAAACTTGCTTTACACACATTAGACCTGCAGCCATACTTCCTTGAGCTGGAATCTCATCAACGCTCATAAGTTAAATAAAGTCAGAACTGGTCAACATTTGGGAAGGAGCCTCCAATGAAAAGCCTGGGTCCTGCTGAAAGGTGGTATTTGTGATTCAGTAGGTGCCATTCTTTCCCTTGAGTCAGTTTGGCATTGGGTGAGATGCTGAGTTTTATTTATACAGCATTTTGGACTAAGAGAGACCTTCTCTCCCAAGCCACGCTGGCTCTGGGGGCCCATAAGGGAACAGTCCTCCTGAGATTAAAACTGCCTGGGAGCTGCTAGAAAAGTGCTCTTAGCAGAGGCCCCTCAACTTTGGAACTTATCCCACTGGTCTGACTGAGCTAATTTATTAACTGAGTGCAGAGCAAGACCAGTTTCTTTCCCTAGGCTTTTGCCTGCAGTGGTTGGTTGCGGGGCTTCAGTGGGATGCTTGGGGAATGTGTTTGTCTTTTTCAAGCTATGTTTTATGAACTAATGTCCATGTGCTATGAATTCATATTTGGAATTTTAGTAGTAAAGGACACAAACAATTCAATAAGTTTTTTAGCAGCAGCTGCTGTGATAGAAAACTCAGCTCTCTTTCTGTTGGCTTTATCATCAGGAGACATTCTTTTAAAACACCTGACTGAACTGCTGTCAAAGCACAATGCTCCTGGTTCAGTGCTCACCTGGTCTATATGGATATTGAACACAGGACAGATTCTGATACCCTTACTCGTTCTGAGTAGCATCTTCCTCCATGAGCAGTCCCTTTGACATAGTCAGCAGGATCAGCCCTTCAGAGCATGAGGGTGCCACACTAAGGGTATGTCTGTAGCAGAACCACACTAGGGGTACATCAGAGGTGTGACTGCAGCAGGTGTGGGTATATCTGTGCTAGCTTTCATAGAACTAGTACAGCAAAAAAATAGCAGTGAAAACAGACTGGCGCAAGACCGCCAGGTATCCTGGGTACACACTTGTATTGCCAGCCCGCACAGAAACCCACATCACGTGTGTCTTAAGTGTTATTTGTAACCATGCTACCCAAGCTGCACTCACACCTCCACTGGCAGTGCAGATATATCTTTGCACCACCTCTGTAAGGTAGGCAACATTTACTATCCACATTTTACAGATGAGGGAAATTGGGCAAAGAGATTCATTATGTTGTCCTAGGCTGCAGAAGGAGTCAGTGTCAGTCAGGCTAAGAAGTCAGGAAATCCTGGCCCTCAATTCTCCCTTCAGACCACTTGACTATGTGTACCAGTTAGTGATAGGCAAAGTTTGTAACAGCTGCAGGACAGTCCAGTAAAGCCAGTGGGTATGCCAGTCAAAAACATAGCTAATCTTACCCTCTTTGATCCCAGTCATGCAGCTCTGTTTGCCATCCTCCCATTGATATCTTCCTGGTTACCTTCACAGCCTTAACTCTGCCGACTTGTGCATAGGTATCATCACAAAGCATTACGACAGCTTCCATGACACAATCACACACTATTTTTCAAGTAATACAAGTCTTTGTCGACTTTTTTTCCTTATACCTTTGTCAGCTGCGTCCTATAAAATGCAGTGAATATATAGAGTTCCTACCTCATTCACTGTGCATCCTTTCATTCTCTCTTTGTGTGGCCTATGCAGAGTAACATAGAACAACAAGAACAAACAAGAACTGTCTGAGTTTGTAGAAAAAAATTGTGTGATACAGAACCATTTGAGAAACAGTATTTAATCATATATTTAAAATCTGCAATATATAGACACGGAGATACATGCCAACGTCACTGGTATTTCCTAACTTTTGAGTGTTAGATATCTAACATGAATGTTCTCTTAACATTTTTGTAATGGAAAATGGAGACAAAAAGCTTTTACACTAGCTAGGGATAACTTTATAAAGAATACCAATCTTGAGGCCCGATCCTGCACCTGTTATTCATGTGATTAGCCCACTCCATTGACATCAGTAGTGTGCGCCAACAGGTTTCAGATTGCCAGTGTTGGACTCTCCTCATGCTTCAAAGCATAAACTGATCAGCAGCTGGGGTCATTTTACTAGGGTACAAAGACATTCACAATAATAGCTGCATTATTGGGGATTTGTGACTTCTTCTGAAGCATTCAGTTTCATCCTTTGCCCTCTGAAGTCAATGGGAATTTTGCATCAGTAGGAGTGGGACTGGATTTTATGAACCTGGACACCAAATTAACGGGCATGGCAGTTCCTATGAGGAATAAATGAAAGAAAAAAAGAGTTGCATGAAGGAACATTACATCAAGAGATTTTAATTCAATAAAATGGAAAGTATATTGTAGAGCTAGAGGTACAGAACCCTGATTGGGCTAGAGCCAAATAAACTGAAATAGCTTTAGGGATAAATTGGTGAATTAATTTGGATCATGGACAGGTGCTGTGAATGTAATGCAGTAAATGTTCGAGAACCTGCCAGGGAGGAGAGAAACGTTGCTTTTGAGATAATTTCCCAGAAGCTTCATAAAAAAAAATTGATTACAGGCATTTAATAAATAAAACAGGGCCAGAAATATAGTAATCAAATGAGTTTTTAATTACATCTCAGGCACAAATAAAATCCAGTTTGTGTAGTTTGTGTCAGAAAAGTCCTAGTAAAATGCTTTGGTAAGTGGAAAAAGTAAAATAAAGGCTCATTTCCCATAGGAATTACAGTAGTAGGTTTAATTAAGAGTAGATCAAAATAAAGGGGAGCAAATCCAAACTATAAAACACTATTTCTGTATTGTAAACATCTAATCAATGTATGAATAGATATTTTATATAATGTGTGAAAAATTTGCGCTGTGGAGCATTTCTAACATGGTAGCTTGACTAATGTGTAACAAGCTAAAGTTTTTTTTATTATTACACTCCATATTCTGTAACTATTTAACAGAATTAATTGCCTGTGATGTAATAAGACTGAAAAATCAAAGATCTGGTTTATTCTTTGTGAAATATTGCTTTCAATTTATTTTAGCCAATTTTAATATCCTTGGGTAATCTTAAGGAGTATACTAAAAGCATCCTCATCCTCCTTATTTAATCTTTAAATGCCTGAGTTACTTGACCTTTTAACATACACTTAAATCCAAATTTATGAGCAATCTATATATCCACATAGGGAATCAAAAAGATGTTCACATTTCACAAAATATGCTGATTAACTTGCGATTCAAAAAGTAGAACTGATGCTGGTGCATTCTCAATACAGCAAGGGCCAACACTGTTTGGACTTTTAGGAGCCAGGAGCAGGATATGGTCCTTTAGGCTTAGCTTGGTCCATGTTCATGTACCCATAGGGACAGCGGAAACCCCAAGCAGAGATACTGCACAGCACTTGTGGCAGTAGAATATCTTGTCCATGTATAATGCCAGCAATTCCACCTTCATCAACCAGTACGAGGCTATCGCTGCACCACTTTTGGTATGCAACAGGTAGTGACATCAGCTCTGCAGCAGGATGGGAAATGGACTGGACTAGGGCCACAGAAAGCAAAGAACAAATCTGCTTTGGTTCTAGGATCCCCTTATTACCCATACTGTGCAAGCTAAAGGCATGTTTGTCAGATGTCCTGGCTTAGAAACATTATTCTGACCTGCAGCAACAGACCTTGCACCACAGCAGGTCATTTCCAGAGTGCTTTCACCACCCTGGTGGACAGGGAACTGAAAACGCCAAACCTGTGGTGTGGTCTGATTCTGTGGTGGGACTGCCGCTCAAAGAGCAGAGTACAGAGTCTGCCTGGAACTAAAGAACAACTGTCAGGCATTGCCAGGTGTGCCCAAGTTCCCAGTCTCCTACATCTCCTTTACATTCACTGTAGGCAGGTATACGTTATTAGTGCAAACGTCTATAGCATGGGCAATGTGTACATCATTCTGTGTTTTCAGGTCACGGGGTCTGGAAGGTGCAGAATACTGTGTCTCTGCCTAATGATAGTTTTCAAAAGTGGTGATTTTTAAAAAATCATCAAAAATTTGCACTTTTTCATCAAAATTTTGAAAATTCAAGACATTTCTGCTAGCTCTAGCCCTGTCTGTTGATGCACATCTGTAGATGCATTGCCATCGCTGTGACAGGATGACTGCTTTTCATAGGAAGTTCCTGGTGAACTGCTATTAGGGCTTGTATGTCTAATTGACTGCCTCTGAATTCTGGAGGGGGTTGCCTGTCCACACCAGCAATGAGTTTCTCCCACAAATATTAAAGTTTATAGTGGGCTGTATCACATAGGTTAGCAGAAATATGTAATGCTCTGAAATAAAGAGCTAGAAACATAGAGCACTCAGAGGTGGGCTAGTTGCTGCCGACAGAAACATTATAAATTTGAACATGCTAAGTCCTAAAATGTTGCTACAAAGTAATTGAAATGCCACTGTCAGGCATACCATTTCTGAAACTGATTGGGAGACCATTTAAGCTCTGCCTCTAACCCCTCCCACTGGGCTTCAAGTCTCACTCCATGGTAACTGCATAGTCGAAGCACTTCACAGTAGATTTACTCCATGCTCTAGACAAATCAATTAGTTACTTATAGTCTGATTTTCAAAAAGGCTGAGCATTTGTATTTCCTACTGAATCAACTGACATTGCAGGTGCTCAGCACATCTTAAAATCAGGTCATTGAACTTTAATCATCAAGCAGGAACTCAATTAAAAATCTACTAAGACTTACTTCAATAGGTAACCAAGCTTCCCTGACTTGCAGGGTACCCACATTAACCTACAATTCTAGAGAGTCTTCTGGGCTTGTGAGGCCATTTAAGCTGATTGCAGGTGAACTAACATAGAATCATAGAGTTGGAAGGGACCTCAGGAGGTCATCTAGTCCAACCCCCTGCTCAGAGCAGGACTAACCTCAGCTAAATAATCCCAGCGAGTGTTTTGTCACATCTTGGTGATTTGGTTTAAATGACAGGATTAACAGCAAAAAACCCATTCCTACCATCCCCTGTATTTATAAACATTCTGCATGTCTGTAAAATTGTCTGCTCCTTCATTTTCCCGTCTCTCCAAATTCCTCCACCTTGCTTCAGACTGCAAATATGCACTTTACATTCCATCACAGAAAGCAGAATATCCAACCTGCTTGTAGAGGCCTCACACTGTTAATGGAAAGGGTTGCACAAGAGTGATACAGCGAACTTTCTTTATCTCAAATCTAACAGATCTGACCAGTGCAGGGCCCCATACACTTCAAATTTAGCAGGCATGCTGCTTTACCCATTCTTAGTGTATGTTCACTGCTGTTTTAAGGCTCCATCTTTAGAAATACGGTGTCACAGCCAGGGTACAAATGGTGACTTCTCAAGCATGCATACATAGTTCCAAAATGAAGGTTTGAGGTTAAAAGGAAAATATACATCTCTAGTAATCTTCCTATGAAGGTCTACCATGGCTATGTCATTTGGGGCCTGATCCAAAATCCACTGAAGTCAATGGAAAAATTCTCACTAACTTCTTCAGATCCAGCCCCGTGTAAGGCTGTTGGCTTCAATGAGACTAGAAAAGAAAACTATTTCTGTGCTTTATTCAAGTTGCTTTATACATTCTTTATTCTGAATATGTACAGCTCAAGTGAGTGTTGTATGAACATTAAACTCAGCTGAGAGGTGATGCTGCTCCAGCCTTGGAAAGCACATGCAGGTGCTGACAGTTGCTGACTGCCATGTGTTGCTTACCCACATAATGTGAAATCTAAGCTCCCTTATCTTCAAGGGGATTAGAGGCTTGTTCATGAACTCTCTTCAACTTGTGCATCTTGTCATTCAACTAATAGGCCTCCTGCTCATAGACACCAGGAACCCAGTGGTGATCCTGCAACCCTTGCCCTCCCAAGTAGCCCCAGGGGTAACAATGGTATAATTCACAGGAGTAAAGACTAGAGGGAGGCTAAACTATTTGTGGTGTTGCCAACTTGCATGGTATTACTGAGAGTCTGGTGATAGCTGGTGTTTTAAGAGCCCCAGCTGCTGGAGACAAGTGACTATGTGAGACTTTCAGCTTTCATTTTAAACTAAAACTCAGGGTGAAATTCTGTGCTGAGCCTCTAAGGGAATGTCTCTAGTACTGGAGCAGCCCAGAATCATTAGGCTGCACATAAACCACTCTTTTGATTTGTGAGTTCTCTGTTGAGCCACTTAGGGTACTGCAAAAAAGGTGTGTTCTTAACCCAGGGTAGCTAACTCGCATTCTCTAACTCAGGTTAAAATAGCAGTGAAGACACAGCAATTTAACACTGGAGAGCAACTCAGGTTTAACCCCAGGTTCTCCTATAAGCTGTAACTCGAGCTGCTACGCCCAGTTAAAAGCCAGGTGGCTGTGTCTTCACTGCTGTTTTAACCAGAATTAGCTAGCGCCAGTTAAGAACATACCTTAAATGGCTCAGCACAGAACTCACAGCTCCCAGGAATTGGGGTTGATGTGGCTTAGGCCCCTTCTGATCCAGGCCCACTCCAGGGGCTAGAGAGGCTTTTAGTGGCCTCCCTGAGTTATTCTATGGGTCACATTGCTGCCTGGAATCTCCATAGCACTGCATGCTGCAGCCCCGCTCTCAACACTGCTCTAAGCCTGGGGATTGTGACAGGGTTCACTCCTTGAGAGAAAGTCTTATGGCTGTCTGCCCCAGTTCCTATGTTGGGGAACTCTTCCCTTGTCCACATACGGGGCTTTTCAAGCCCTTTGCACTTGCTCCTTTACTCAGTACAAAGAGGCTGAAGGGGGGGGGTGAGGATGTCACCCTAAGTTTCTAGCCCTCATGACTGTGGAAAAGAGTTTGAAAATGTAACCTGAGTACACCCCAAAAGCTCAAACCCAGAAGGCAAATAAAAAGAACCTAAAATAGATTGTTTTAAAATCTCTTGATTTTAAGCCAATTCCATGATTTTTGACTCTTTGGGGTTGTCAATACTGGTGCAGCCAACAGGTTCCCTTTATCTAATTATTCACTATATGTGGGAACAGAGAATCAGAAATATTGTCAGTATTTATTTGTTTTTCTCCCTTTTATATATTTCTCCAGTCTCTAGTGAAGGTGAATGTGAAACTGAAGCCCATGTTGGACTCTGTGGCAGTAAACAGAGGTAAATGGGAGGAGCTGCACCAGACAACACTTCTCTCCCAGACAGCATCCTCCTCCTCTTCTTCCAGCTTTACTATGTCTCTTGAAGACATACATTAAGCCTACAAATGTCAGCTGCTGTTATGACGACAGCCATCTGACAGGCTGTCTTAAGCTTAGTCACATCATTTTTTAAAAATGCTTCCACAGACATGATTAATTGATTGGATGTAATTTTGCTGGCTATGATTTAGCTTTTACCTGTGAGTTCAGTTGGTCTGACAAGAAGGCCTGTGATAAGATGATGCTGATATCTGGAGTCGCATCGAAGACACAGCACAAAAAGCAATCATTCAGCTCCACCACATTTCAACTGCTACTGTTAAAAAAAAAACAAAACCCCACACACACCAACGAGACTGACATACAAGAATTTACAGCTTAATAAAATTAATACAGAGCAGACTTGGAATGCACATTTATAAATGCATATGCAAGGAGCTGAGGGAAAACAGAATAGCGTGTAATTACTTTGTTGTTTTGCATCTTTTCAGTATTTGTTATGAACCAATTATGCCTGCTTTTGTAATGTTTCTCTCACTCTTCCTTCCTCTGTTATGCTTGAGAGTTCTGAAAAGCCTGCTTTGTATTCTACAGAAGTATTTTTTTACAACAAAGCTTCTTAGTGATTGATCAGGGCTTTTAGAATTGCCTGTCTTTGCTACATTTAAAAACAAAACTTTATTATCTTTAAAAATACCAACCTGTCCCAGCTCCCATAAGATATTCATATTAACAATGCAGTGAATTGCTTTGCAGGTGGAAATTTTATAAAGGCAAAAATTATTGCATGGTAATTTGGGTTTGTTCTTTTAGAGATACTGTTTTTAAAGCATTCATTTTTTAAGCTGTAGAGTTCCCAAAAGAAAGGACTAATGGCCTTTAACGAAAATAGGATAAAAAGAAAATCTGTTGCCTTGTGCTAGAGAATCTGCATTGAAGAGCATACTATGGATGCGTCTTTCTGCTATAATTTCCAACTGACATGAACATTTTGACTGTTACCCATAAGATATGGTAGGGGAAGAGAGTACCATCACATGGGATATTGACTACCTCTTATTTCTCTTACCATTCTTCTACCCTATTACAGCTAGCAGAAAGCAAATCAAAGATCACATATCGGATAAACTGTTGTACATAAAATTTTAATCAAACATGATAGATCAAGAATTTAAATGTCTAGTTCTCAGCGATCACACTAGCACTGCAAGACGGTTGGCCTCTTCCAATTAGTGCTGAGATCCTTGGCAAACAGCACTTAATCTGTGACTTGAGACTGCTTGCTCTATTCAAAGCACCTGAATACAAGAGGATGCATGACAAAATGCTTCCCGCCTTTAGAACTTCAAAAGCATGAAATCGCCCCATTCAAGAGAAAAGATCATCAGTTATTAGAGGTCATGACAATGTCATTTTGAAACTAACAATGGCTACTACTGGGTAAAAACAGCAAAGAAATTAAAGCCAGCTTCTGATCTTATTTACACTGGTGTCAAACCAGAATAACTCACTGACTTCAGTGGAGATACTCTGAATTGTCACTGATGTAACTGAGATCAGAAGCTGGCCTATAAAACCAGATTTTCCACAAAAACTAAGTACCATCCTCTCCCACCTAGGCACCTAAGTAAGATGGGCGCTGAGCACTTTTGAAAATCTGACCATTACTATCTAATTGACAATTTTAAAAAATATGTCCATTTATTAAAACGCTTTGTACTACTTATAATTTGTGTAGACATTAGAATGCCTGGTTCCAGAACCACTGCAAGAAAATCTAGTTATCTAAACCACTGAACCATATCAGGTTTACTACCAAAGAGAAAGCCGGGGGTGGGGTGGGTAGGTGAGAATCTATGCTATACAGAGATGAATACATGCACAGTCTGTATGAACGTGTTTCTGTTACCTTTCCACCTCCTCATTCTTTCTCAAATAATGAAAGAGCTGGGATAGTCTGCTGCAAACCTATATAAAACTTATTTATATAATATGTGCTCTATGGGAAAAAACAGACACCATGATTGACTTGGTAGTGCTGGCAGCTACACATAGCTTTCCTGAATTTTGATATTACATATTGTTAAGTGTAACATAATTTATAGTACATATCCTATAGCTTCCTCCAAGGTTGAGTTTTCCCTCATTTCCTTTCCTTTTTATTGGCTTCAGTGCACTGTTGCCCATAGCAACACCCACTGGCAGTGATGGGAATTCAACATCACTGCCACCTGACATACAGTTGGGGCCCTAACAATGTCAACCATCAATCAAATGGCTATTTGTAATTGCCTCCATCTATTTCTCCTGTCTTGTGGGTATCTTATCTATTGTGGGTCAAAATTCAGAAACTGCTGACTAATGCTATGATTCTATTCTTTCACAAGAAAGCAAATGAAAGATTGTAGCAGGATCCTCATAAAATTCTGCTTTCAAACACACTGATGCAATTTTGTTGAAATTAGTAGGATTGTACTGGTAGAAGTGAAAACAAAATTTGACCACTGGTATTTTGAAGATTGAAATACTAAAGTCTTGGGCACAAAAAAAAATCTTAGCATTAAAGTTTTCACACTTTTAGCTTGAAATCCTGGCAACACATTTGTATTTCTTCAGAAAAAGGGGAATATTTGTACAGAAAAGTATACAATATTGGTTCTCAAACCTGGGATGGTGTCAGAGACCTTTGTCACTGTGTCAGCTTCATTATTAAAGGTTTTGGTGTTTGTTGTTTCGGTGCAAAAACAGCTTTTCTAGAGAAACAAACTTTTCCAGAACTGAAATGTTTTGTAAGCCTATTCTAGGAAAGAAGTGCATGAGAGATCACTGTAAAGTGTAGACTAACAGCCAAACCCCGCAGTCCTTGCTCAGTCCTTTGCTGATGCAGAGATCCAGCTGGGTGGTTCCACTGCACAAGTGGGAGGAGCAAATTTGGGGGGAGAGGAGAGGCTTGTAGAGAGTGTCTGTCTACAGCATACTGAGCTCTGGACTGCAGTTACTACGTGTTTGCTATGTCACAGGGACCCGTGGGGGTTAGCACGGGTTTAAGCAGGGCAGAGGAGGACCCACTTGTACCCAGAAAGGAGGGCTATGACAGCCTTGCTCAGCCCTTTCCCCCAGCCTTCCTGTGGAGACACCCCACACACAGATCAGCATCCCACTGGGCAGTGAAGAGTCCCCAGTCATTTGTCCCCATCTTCAATAGGAATTTTGCCTGATTAAAGACAATAATTTGTCTGTAAGATATTTGTGGCCCATAACTACAAAGTGCTGAGCACCTTCCATTAAAGTCAGTGGGAGCTCTGGATGCTTAATTCCTCCCAGGAGGTGCTTAGTACTTAGCAGAATCTGGGCACTGGCACACCGTCATTTACAAGGTTTGAATTTGTTGATTAGTAGGATTTGTGCCCATCAAGTAAATAAATGATAAACAATAGTATGGATGGGTATATTCCATTTTAGCTCAGGTATTCATTGAGTCACTAGAACAGCAGCTGCTTTTTCTGGCCTGGTGACCTTCTTAACCTCTCCTACTTCTGGTGCACTGCATGTTTATGAACATGCCTAATTATCAACAAAGCCAATACCAGTATTCACAAAACACTTTTGAAAACTGCAGCCAGCGGTGCCTGATATAAAAAATAATTAGTGGGATTTAGACAGTTCACTAGTTCATGCTAATATAAATAATGTTTCAGCATACATACTGAATATGTTAGTTGGCCTTTACTAAAATTAAGAAATTCTAGGTATATCTAGATATTTTGTGTATTTATTAAAGTTTTAGGACTAGCTTTAAGGTTTCATGATTACATAAATCTGTCAGAACAAAATTAACAGAAGGCACTTCCAGTGCTCAGAATGTCAGGAAACGTGAAGCAAGAAAATGATACTGGCAATCCTCAAAGAATCTGAGGATTTTATTAACATTAAAATTTTCTGGATTGGTTCTAACCAGTGAACATAAAAAGATATAAATTAGCTGAAATAAAAGGGTCCAGAAGTTATCATCAAGGATGTGCTATTGAATTTGACAGTACTGGGATACATACTGTATATTACTTGTTACCTTTTCCTTCTCTGATTATTTTGGATTATGAAGCTTTTGGATTTAATTTTTAGTTTACAAGCATGTTGGACATTGCATCTTTCAACTCTATGAGAAATACTGTTGTAAACCAAGTCTGTGTGTTTGTGAGAGAGACATTATACACATGCAGAGTCAGGCATAAAATGTATTTTTTCTACAGTAAATGGAGCCTATGTACTGTAAAAATGCATAACTTGGGACTGGAAATTTGTCTTATTGCATCTGTTTCCTTTCTATATTTCTTATTGTAATTCCATTTCCCTCATTGTTTTGTTTTAGTTTCTGTCAAACAATTCTGATTCAACATTTTTTAAAAGCATGTTTTGAAATGGACAAATTGGTTTTCTTTTATTTGTCTCATTAAAAATTAATAAATCACTTTAATGGTTTCCTGTAATTTCTTCCCCCCCCCGACCCTCCCAGAGGACTATCTAATTATCAGAGCCTCATCTATTGGTTATTCATTCATATAGAATCATAGATTAGGATTGGAAGAGACCTCAGGAGGTCATCTAGTCCAACCTCCTGCTCAAAAGCAGGACCAACCCCAACTAAATCATTCCAGCCAGGGCTTTGTCAAGTCGGGCCTTAAAAACCTCTAAGGATGGACATTCCAAGACCTCCCTAGAAAAGAAAGAGTAGAAGCACTAAAAACACCTTTGAGGGGTTCAAATTTCATTTCTTGAAACAGACCTGCAGCCCTTTTTCATGGAAGCAAGCCTTCATTTCAGGGAGTTGCACCCAATTTACAGTGTTGTGACCAAATGCCCATGACTTCAATGGGACTATTTGCAGGTGGGAGGATTACTCACACTAGTAAGGGTCTTTGATTTGTAATTTTCGGGATGATGTGCCATTATCCAGAAGAAATGGTACATATGCTTAGCCATTTCTGATGAAATGTCACATTGAAATAACCCATGTTTTTTAAGTGAATAACTCTTAAAAAGTTCAAAAAATGTTCATTTATCTCAATAAGGGCTTTGGAAATTATCACCAAATTCTTGTATGACATACATATATCTTGCTTTACCTCGGGCCCTGCTATTTATGGGCCCTGATGTGTTGAAACGGGTATGTCTGAGGCCCAAAAAGGGACAAGATACTATTACTTATTGTTACAACATTAAACATTTAAGTATGGTCTGGGATTTTGCGTCATGTTATACTGGCTTACTCTTGTTGTAACAACCACCATTAGAAACTTTAACCTTTCATTCAAGATACTGAAAAAGGAGGAAACAGTTAAAGCATCTGAAATATTAAGTAAGGCTTTTATTTTAACAATATCCCTTAATCCCTTTACCTATATCTGCGGAGTTTTTATAGGGGAAAAACCTATATGACCATCTTTTCAGATCCTTTTGAGGAAAAGAGAAGTTAGTTGAGATGGTCTGAAGCAGTTGCTGTAGAATTCTGATCCCATTTCCGTGAAGACAAAACATACACAAAAAGGGACAGAAAAGAACAGCAAAGATAGAAAATGCATCTTCTATTTCTGGTGCCAACTCTCACTTGAACCTTGCTGCTGAAGAAACATGGGCACAGCAAAAGGCTTTTATCAGCCACTTTGAGACCTGACAGACTTGCACCAGCCTCAGGCTTTCAACTGCCTCATTGGTCACAGGCTCAACACAGCATTGCAAAAGCTGCAGTCTTGGCCAGCCAAGCCAGACTGTTATTAAACAGAAGGCAAAAGGAGAAAGATAGGAAAGAGAAGAAATAAGGCAAGGAAAGAAAAAAAGACACAAGGCAGGGAGTGACCGCAGGAACCTAAGTCTCACATTCTAGGTGTTGCTTAGACTTTGCCGAAGCCACTGGAGATAGCAATGTCATTGGTTCTCTCTGTCTGGCCAGTCTGATCAGAACATCTTTCAGGATCAGGACAACAAAGACCCAACAGCATTGTTATGGATCCTGGGGTCTCAGGAGACAGTGGGGCTGCAGCCAGGGTAGTAAAGTTTGCTCCTCCCATTCCACTGTGTGAATCAACAGTGTAAAACTTTCTAAAAAAGCAAACATCATTCTGGAATCTATTAGCAGGAGTGTTGTAAGCAAGACACGAGAAGTAAACTCTTCTGCTCTACTGTATGCAGATATGGCCTCAACTAGAGTATTATGTCCAGTTCTGGGCGCCACATTTCAAGAAAGATGTGGACAAATAGGCAAAAGTCCAGAGGACAGCAACAAAAATGATTAACAGTCTAGAAAACATGACCTATGGGGAAAGACTGAAAAAAATTGGGTTTCTTTAGTCTAGAGAAGAGAAGATTGAGGGGGGACATATTACCAGTTTTCCCAGTACATAAAAAGTTGTTACGAGGAAGAAGGAGAAAAATTGTTCTCGTTAATCTCTGAGAATAGGGCAAGAAGCAATGGGTTTAAATTACAGCAAGGGAGGTTTAGGTTGGACATTAGGAAAAACTTCTTAACTGTAAGGATAGTTAAGCACAGGAATAAATTACCTAGGGAAGTTATGGAATCTCCGTCATTGGAGGTTTTTAACAGCAGGTTAGACAATTACCTGCCAGGGATAGTCTACATAAAACTTAGTCCTGACATCTTCACTCCAAAGTTTTTCAAGGACATCAAAAGGAGTTGATGGATGGAATGTTGATCCTCTCATTACTTTGTCTACCAATTAAGTAGCATTTCTGATTCACCAACTTTGATCCATTAATTTCTGATTCCATTCTCCTTTTGTTTACCAGTTATGATTAAGGTTAACATTTTGTCACAGTTATTTTTAGTAAAAGTCAGGGACACGAATGAGCAATACAAAAAATTCATGGAAGCCTATGACATGTCCCTGACTTTTACTAAAAATAACTGACAAAATGGGGCTGACTGTGGGAGGGCCCAAGCTCTGCTGTTTGGAGCTTGGGATCCTCCCGGCGCATGGGTCAGGCAACAGGGCAGAGGTGAAGACCATCTGTGAAGATGCCCCTTGCCTCATGTGGTTCTGTTGAAGTCTGTGGGTTCAGGTAGGAGAACCCCTAGTTTCTTCAATAAAAGGGCAAGGGGAAAAGTCACTGTGGATTGATTTAAATCAAGGCAATTTAAATTAGTGATTTAAATCATCAAGTGGAAAGCCTTGATTTAAATCATTGATTTGAATCAACTTTTCCATTTGTACTTCAGTTATTTTCTAAAGAAAGGTGCATTCTCACTGGTTGATATAACTATTAAAACATGTTGATTTACAACTAAATAGCCTTTACACTAGATTCGGTGTATCTTTTTGCTACCTAGGAGGATACACTATTATTATATACATTTATTTAATAGCTTATATAGCTTAACAGTTTCAAATTCTTATTAATTATACATTTTTAGTATGTCAGAAAATGGTGAATAATATATGGCTTATTTACTAGATAATTCACTTTTTGCTCATGATTTGTGTGTATAAAATTTATTTTTATTAAGCAAAACTGCCTTCAATGTTTTGGTACGTGAACTTCTCTTATCAACATGTTCCACATTTCCAATTAAATGATTTATTAAACAAAGGGATTAAGTGTAGTCAGTGAATTTAAATAATTATTTCAGGTCAGCCTGGGAAAATTTTCAAATATGCCTAAGTAAAAGTGACTGGAGCTTAAAGTTATACTCACCTACATCTCTTGAAAATGAGACAGTCTCCTAAATTACATAGGCTGACTTATAGTGCCATATTTATAAAACTTGACCTCAAAAGTTAGATATTTTCTCCGATTCTTTCTTTATATAGAAAAGCAGCCTTTAACTCTAACTCTGACTTTTTATAGTGACTCATTGTCTCTGCATGTTTATATTTTATTCAAATCTATTACGAGATTTTAAGAAGTTTAGGTCTTAACATATTTTGTATTAAATTCAGATTCCATTTTAAACAGGTTTATGTAAAAAAAACCCCAAAAACATAATTTAAACAAAATAAAAAAACCCAATTTAAATTAAAAAAATCAAATTTTTATCCACACAGAAGTTATGACATTTACCTTCCTACATATTGGAGAAAAGGCCCCAGTGTTTATAATTGCACAAAGTTAGGCAGGCATTAGTTTACTGGCCAAATTCTGCTACTTATGTATGTGCAACTCCCATTCTAGTCAATAGGAGTTGCAGCTGTGTAGCCAGGAAGATTTCAGCCCATGGGACTAGATCCACAAAGGGACTTAAGTGCCTAAGTCCAAAATTTAGATTCTCAAAACCTCTGCTCAGCTGCGGTCTGGCCCTAAAGTCACTAGGTGCCTAAATCTCCACGAGTAGATATGCACAAAGTTCCCTAAGGTCCTGGAGAGCTGTTCAAACTAGGCATTACCTGCCCTGATGCAGAAGGTTTTATCAGAAGCCGCCTAAGAGCTCTCCTACCAAATTGGGTACTGCCCAAATCACAGCAGTGGTGGTCTTATATCTTCCAGTCCATTGGTAAGAGCACTCACCCCTGGGTTCAAGTCCCCACTCACCTCCCAGTGAGTGCCCTAAGCATTGGGCTCTAAGGTATTCTGAAAAGGGGAATCTCTTCTGTTGAAGCTGTTCCACTTTGTATGGAATGCTTAAATATTCACTGGACTAGGCATTTGAAACAGTATCTTACAGGAGAGTGCACTAATCATTGGTCCACAGTCATTCTCATGGGTCTCTCTGGCCCAATGAATTTTTAAATATTTTATGCAAAGTGGAACAGCTTCAACAGGAGAGAGACTCATCTCACAATATCCCATAGCCTCCCCACTGCTCCAAATAAGAGACAGTGAGTATTTGACCAGGTCTCCCACAACTGTTCTAACTACTGGACGACTGAGCAGAGGGTGAGGGGAGGAGGAGAGGAAGCCTCCTCAGTTTTTGTTTTTTGGAGAAAGGGTTGAGCTGTCTTAGGCACTTAACCCCAGGGACAGTTAATTTATGTGAATCCTGAGCAGACAGAGGCATCTCCCTCCAGCTTAAGAGTTAAGCACCTAAGTCCTTATGAGGGAGAGGGGGGCATAGGCCCTGCGCACCTTTCCTTGGCATTTCCTACTGGCTATCTTAAGCAGCTCCCTGCCCAGTTTGCTGGCTTCTGTGAATCCCATACTGAGATCCTAACTCTCCCTATGCATTGCACCTAACTTTTGGCTGAGGATTCCACTGGATAGCAGGGCACTTCACGTTAGGTGCTGGCTGCAATGCTCAGGTAAGTTCCCTTTGTGGATCTAGACCCTGGTGTCCATGCAATCTCTCTTCAACAATTTGTATCTATCTTACAAGTGCAACCTGGTCAAACTACCAACAGTATTTGTTAGGTGGATCCTTCGATTTTGTTTATTCCACAACTTGTGTAAACTGAAAACCTGAACTTTATCAAGATCACACTCTCTTACTTTGAAATCTGCTCTGAGTTTTTAAATTACATTTCTAAGATCATACCATGAAAGGGTAATCCTTCAACATTTTAGAACACTTCAATGTATTGATTGCTCAACAAAGATTACAGCATTAATTAAAAGGCCTTCCAAAAACAAAAACACACAACCCACCAATCTCTATTTCTCAAGTACCCATCAAAAGCTGAATGAAGTTGAGCAGTCAGACCAACTTTGATATCCATGACAATTTTGGTCTGTGATTTGTGTATTCATTTAATTTGAAAATGATTTTGCCTTCATCTGTGAATGCAAACTGTGTGCTTCTATTCCCTGACACCCCAGCCAGTTCTCTGGAACAGTATTACATTAAAAATATATAAATAAAATGTTGCACAGACACCCTTCTTATACCCATCAATGGCTATATTCAGAACTAAGCTGTAACAAAAATATACTGTTGGTAATTGCAGAGGAACATAATTGAACACTTTTTCAACAAAATCTTTGATATATCACAAAATAAGACCTAACCTGAGTGTAGCTTATTTATGCATCTAAATAGCTTATGTAGTGGGTTTCCTTCTCCTCCCCCCAAATACCATAAAGCGATAGTGGTTAATTTTGTGGCAAGCTTAATTTTAAAAATCTTAAATCTGTTTAACTTCTGTTTTTACACACCAATGTCTGCAAACAAGTGGAACTCATTTTTAAAATATTTTATAAGATGGCTTAGCACTAGTGCAGAAATCCAATATATTGCATACACACTGTGCCTCATTTAGCCTCAAGTGAAACTTAAATTGTAGATGTCAGAAAATAAAGGTTTATAAAGATACTATTACAATCTAACTATAAAACCCGAGAAATCCACATACTTTTGGGTATTAGTCTCTTAATTAATTAACAATATATATCTGTGTCTATTATTATACTATTAAACCATTAAAGAGTCCTGCTTCAATTAAATCATGAAAGTCTAGTTGAGGAATTTGCTACTTCTTGTCCATGAAAGACAACATGGCTAAACCGTTAGGAATAAGTCGATTGGGGGGTGGAGAGTGGGGGTTATTCCTGGATCATCCATCAATTTACTGTGTGACCCTGGATGAGTCACATTTGGCCTGTGTTTCAGCAACCAACACCTTTGGAAGTTAGGACATTAATCTCTATACACCTCAGTCTCTTCTTCTATAAAATGGGGCTAATACTCCTCCCCCCACACACCTTTGTAAAACGCACTGAGATCTGGGTTACAAATGGTAGCGGATTGCCCTCTAGTGGCCGCTCTCCGCCACAGCTTCCGACTTCTCACAGCCCTAGTAGGTAGGTGAGCTGAGCTGAGCTGAGCTCCCGCGTGGTGTCAGCACTGAGGCGGCACCAGGTTCGATCCCTGGTGCAGGGCGCCCGGGGCAGTTTCCAGGCTACCACGGCAGGTACCAGGCCGGATCAAACTAGGCATTTTTCGTCACCAAGCCAGCCTGGCCCTGGCCCTGGCCCTGGCCTTGGCCCTGCGGCCCTCTGGGGATGGACGCTCGGGACCCGGCGGGTTTACCGGCCCCGCTGGAGACAGGCCAGGCAGCCGCTGTTTTTTGTTACGCAGGCACGCGGGTCCTCCAGCCACAGGGAGGCGGGGGAAGGGCCACGCCCCTGCCGAGAGGGGCTGTCAGCCAGGCCCAGGCTCAGGCCCTGCCTGCGGCACGCTGCTCCCCGCGCCCCTCCTAATGGTGGGGCTTTGGGCTGAGCAGCTCTGACTGAGCCCGCCCGGGCGGGCCAGCCGCAGGCAGCCAAGTAGCCACACATGCAACGCGCCATCCTATTGGCGGAGCAGCCCGCAGAGAGACTGCGATTCCCAACATGCATTGCGGCACGCCTATCGTCTCCACGGGCTCGCGGCCCAGCCCTCACTCCCGGAACAAGCCGGAGAGGGGCGCAGAGCGAGACACACTCACCGGCCAGGGAAATACGTCATTTCTGCTTCCGACAGAACGGCCGCCACCCGCGCGATAGCTGTGGAGGAGGGCGGTTCCCTTCCAGTTCCAAGCGTTTCCGGTTTCCGCCCAGGCTGTTGCCGTGGCAGCGAGGACGTGAGAGGAGCCGTCCGACTGACAGTCGCGAGTACTTCCGCTTCCGGTGGGGCGCCGCCGTTGCCTTGGTAACGGAGACAGAGGGAGGGACGCACTGGCCCTGGTAGCCGCGGGCATGGCCGGAGCCGCTCCCATCCCGGACGGGGAGTTCACGGCGGCTATTTACGGGCTGATCCGGACCGGGCGGTTCGCGGAGGCGGTGGGGATCCTGGGCAGCGAGCTGCAGAATAGCAGCCGCTCCCGGGCCGGCCTCTCCCTGCTCGGCTACTGCTACTACCAGCTGCAGGACTTCGCGGCGGCGGCCGAGTGCTACGAGCAACTGGGGGCGCTGCACCCGGAGCTGGACGAGTACCGGCTGTACCAGGCCCAGTCCCTCTACAAGGCCGGGCTCTACGCTGAGGCCCTGCGGGCCGCCAGCCCTCTGCTCGATGTGCCCGCCTACCAGGGACGCGCCCTTCGCCTGCAGGCTGCCGCCCATTACGCCCAGGGCGACCTCTCCGCGGCCAAGAGCCTGGTGGAGCAGGTGCTGGCCTCTGCCACCGAGAGTAGCCCCGGCGCCGCTGAGGATCCCTCCGAGCTGCCAGATGCCGAGGTCAACCTGGGCTGCCTACTGTACCAGGAAGGGCGGCACGAGGAGGCCTGCGGCAAATTTGCAGGTGCCATGCAGGTGCTGGGCTACTGCCCCGAGCTGTCGTATAACATGGCGCTGTGCTGCTACGCAGCCAAGCAGTATGCGCCTGCCCTCAAACACATCTCTGACATCATTGAACGTGGCATCCACCAGCACCCCGAGCTCAGCGTGGGCATGACCACCGAGGGCATTGATGTCCGCAGTGTGGGCAACACCCTGCTGCTGCACCGCACCGCCCTGGTGGAGGCCTTTAACCTCAAAGCCGCTATCGAGTACCAGCTACGCAACTTGGAAGCAGCCCAGGAGGCACTCACAGACATGCCGCCAAGGGCTGAGGAAGAGCTGGACCCCGTCACCCTGCACAACCAGGCGTTGATGAACATGGACAGCCGGCCCACTGAAGGGTTTGAGAAACTACAGTTCCTTCTGCAGCAGAACCCTTGCCCACCAGAGACCTTTGGGAACCTGCTGCTGCTGTACTGTAAGCATCAATACTATGACCTGGCTGCCGATGTGTTAGCAGAGAATGCCCATCTGACCTACAAGCTGCTGTCACCTTACCTGTACAACTTCCTGGATGCCATGATTACGTGTCAAACTGCTCCTGAGGAGGCCTTCCACAAGCTAGATGAGCTGGCAGGAACAGTGACTGAGCAGCTGAGAAAGCTTACCAAGCAGGTGCAGGAAGCTAGGCAAAACCGGGATGATGAGGCTGTCAAGAAGGCAGTTAATGAATATGACGAGACTCTGGAGAAATATGTGCCTGTCTTGATGGCCCAGGCAAAGATATACTGGGACATGGAGAATTACACTATGGTGGAAAAGCTCTTTCGCAAGTCAGTGGAGTTCTGCAATGAACATGAGGTATGGAAGCTGAATGTGGCTCATGTACTCTTCATGCAGGAGAACAAGTACAAAGAGGCCATTGGCTTCTATGAGCCCATTGTCAAGAAGCACTATGATAACATCCTGCAAGTCAGTGCCATTGTGCTGGCCAACCTTTGCGTCTCTTATATCATGACCAGTCAGAATGAAGAGGCAGAGGAGTTGATGAGGAAGATTGAGAAGGAAGAAGAGCAGCTCTCTTATGACGACCCTGATAAAAAGATTTACCACCTTTGCATCGTTAACCTAGTGATCGGCACACTCTACTGTGCTAAAGGAAACTATGACTTTGGCATCTCAAGGGTAATTAAAAGTTTGGAGCCTTATAACAAAAAGCTAGGCACAGATACTTGGTATTATGCTAAAAGATGCTTCCTGTCCTTGCTGGAGAATATGTCCAAGCACATGATCATGCTGCGTGATAGTGTTATTCAAGAGTGTGTCCATTTTCTAGAGCAGTGTGAACTATATGGCAGGAACATCCCAGCTGTTATTGAGCAACCACTTGAAGAAGAGAGGATGCACAGTGGGAAGAACACAGTTACATATGAAGCTAGGCAGTTGAGGGCACTGATGTATGAGGTCATTGGGTGGAATATGTAAATACTCTGGTATTTCTATACAACACAGATATGGACTTTCTCTTGTTTTATTTTCACTTTTGTTGATGTTGACCCTGGTTATACAAAGTAGTATATTTTCTTTTTGATGTATAGCATTTAAATATATTTGTATACTGTTTTGCTGTATTTAATGGAAAATGGTGTACTAGCACAAAATTAACATGTGTTTAATGACTAACAATCCTCATGCACCAGTGATATTTTATATGGGTTTTTTTTAGTTCTGACTACCAAGAATCTTATTACAGCAATGTTGTGGAAGTTATTCTGTGTATATGGTTTTATTAATGAAGCAACAATCACTAGCTTTTTTCATCTGTCTGTCGACACTTTGAAATAATTTCTCCTTCCCTACTTCAATGGAAATATCAGGCAGTGCTTTAATTTATGTTCATTTCCTTCTTTTGGGAAATGCTTTCTTTCTTTTTTTCTATTCCACTTCACAGATCTTATGTTATAGTGGTTGTATTTCCCAATATAAAAATAGGGTTTTTTTTTATAAAAATGAGGCTACAAAAAATTAGCAGTTTTCTGTTATTTTTACCCTTGTGCTTGGGGTTGGGCAAGTGACAGGTCTAATTCAGGAACTGAGAAGGAGGTGAGGTGTGTGTAGTAGAGCAGAGAAATGGGAACCAAGTTTACTCTGCTTCTCTTCCTTCAATGAGCCTCAAAGATGAATGTGTTCCTGGTTCTGTGGTGTACATTACACTGGCAAGATGGGTATTTCTGTACATTCTAATGTAAATTGGGCTGTGATAAATAGGAGTTGGTTCAGGCATTGGTCACTTCATTTCTAGTACTTATGACCTACTTTCATAGCTAGCTCTTCCTATGTTATGTTACTACCATTGCTCCCTTCCAGTTTAATAAGTTATGCATTGCATGTCACTTCATGTGTTGGTCTTAGAAGTACCGTCTTGTCTACTATCTCCCATCTACTCTCATCTCTAGAGTTTACTCGATAGCTTGTTCAAAGTAGCACATGTGGAAATAACCCATCATTCGGGGTCTGTCCTGGTGTGTTTAGATATCTGTTCCGTCTCTCCCTTTGATGGCAATAGTACTCTTACAATTTGCCAACCTCAGGTAAGGGCTGCATGAATTAGTAATTATATCAGAATCACCAGTGTTCAAAAGATTTTAATACCAATTTCATATGAGACTTACTGCTCCTATCCTGTGGTGAAAAAAATCTAATCTTCAGTCAGTTTTCTCCTCCTACTTGATACCTCTCAGAAAAGCTGTTCATTTACCTACTCCCACTCCTTCCTTCTGCAGCTGCGCTAATACTGGATCTAGACAGCCATCTCTATATTCCTCCTATACCTTCTGAAACATATGTTCCTTCTTTGTTACCTTTGTGCAATCCAGCCCTCTGCTGGTCACTGTCCAATTGTCTTCCTGAAGGCTGTTCTCTTCTTTGCACACCCTTCCTCACAAATTGGTGATAAACCTGAAATATCCTTCTTAAAGGATCTATATTGTACCTTTAATCCACTCCCTTTAGATAGCTTCCCCTTGCACTGCTTATTCAGTAAGATTTCAAATTTCAGGAACGCTTGGCTCTAAAAGTCCAGTTCAAGTCCAGTCAAGCTGTGGTTGACCTGGCAAGAGAAAGGAGATCTTTTGACCAGTTCACGTATTAAGTGTGTTTATTGGTTTTACTGAGTGTGCGGTAAAGAATCCAGATGCAGTGAGAGCCCCCCCTTATGTATACTGACTTTTCCACGTCTTCATCTTGTTCTGCTATGTTCATCACCCCTTTTTTGTCCAGAGACCAATCGTTAACACCTCAAAATTTGTCTTTTATAAGGTTGATCATGAATGGCAGGTCCTTGATTAGTAACATCAAACAGAAGGCTTACAACAGTTTCAACATTGGTGAACTAAATGTGTTCACACACTGGGAGAAAAACCTCTGGTGAGGGGTACAGTTGCTCATCAGATTTTCAGACAAGGGAAATGGGTGTGTTTTAGGTAATATTAAGGCTTAAGCAGAGTTTCTGAAATGATGCTAAATGCCTTCTGATCCAGACTACATGCGGAAAGAAATAATTTTCAGCATTAGCTCAGCTGCACCCTGTCAGCAATGGGCAAACTTCCTAGTGTAGACAAGACTAGAGCATGCCATTTGGCACAGCGTCATAGAAGTAAGGCCTCCATAGTTCATTACTCATTCATGGAGCCATCCAGCCCCGCACCATTATATTAACTATTTTCCACTACTCTTTCCACATGAGGCAGGAGACCTGTGATTTCAATTTTTGTTCACATTCATGGAGCACAGCAGCAGGCAGTAAAGCATCTTTCTGATTTACAGTGAAATTGTATTATATATTATGCAGCATAAACAGCATGACCTTTAAAAAAGGGTTTTTAAAAGTCACTCCACATAAGAGACTGAAGTGCAGGCTGTGGGCAGGGACACAGGGAACATCAGGGCTTTGTTTAATATTCATCATGCATGTTCTGTAAAACCCAGTGAACATTTTAAAAAAATCACTTTGCATGTGTAGGTGTCAGTGCAAATGTTGAATGTCCTTCTAGCAGTTTAATGCAGAATGAAGAGCACTTTAGTTTTATTCATGGCTGAACTATTCTATGATGTTTCAATGCTCTGTTTTCACATAACCAGTATTTAACAGTCATCATTGTCCATAACAAGTACCTAATAACAGAGAGGGACTCCCCCCTCTCCTTCCGTGAGTACAGAGGGGCGGGCCCCAAACCATGAATCTGATCACTGAAGGCTGTGGTTGGGACTGGAGAGGAGCTTCTAGCAGAGTCAAGCTGGCTCCTTTGTATTGCTCCCTCTCCACCTTGGGAGTTAAGGGGCTGCCCCTGAGTTTGAAATGAATGGGAAACATGCCCCCAGAGCCAGCTGTTCCCCCTTCTCTGCTGAAGTTTCCAGGTGCTGTTCCGTCTCTGTAATGTGGTTGTACCCAAAGAAGATGGATCTAAGCACATACATGGCTGAGAGCCCCATGACAACAGACCATTTGTTGAAGTCACACTGTCCAGGGGCCAGAGAGAGAACTCTAGGTAGAAATGTGGTCACAAGAATCCTCTCTGCATTAGAAGTCCCTTGCTTCCCACAGATCTCTGGTGATCCATGAAGATCATGATGGATCCGCTGCAAAGAGTTTGCACTCTCCTACTTGGGAATAACTTGCACATAAGGGAATGGGGTTCTTAGACTGAGTAAAATGATATAGACATTAGGAATTATTGCTGTATTATCTAGTACCAATCACTAGAGGGTGGAAGTTCTTGCTGCATGTTTGAAGTTTGTTTCTTCCTCCTCTGACAAACCCTGGAAAAAATGTGAATAGTAAAGTGCTTTCTATACTTCCTTCCCTCCCCTTTCCCCTCCCAAAAAAATCCTATGCAGTAAGGACATGCTGTGTTTTTCTGGGTTAGTGCCTACTGCTCTCTTTGAAAAGCTTGTTTGACGGCATGTCCACCTGCAAAGGATTTGATCATGAAACTTGTTATATAAATGTTACAGCCAATCTTATAACTGTCTTCACACTACAACTAATGTTACCACTATCTGGTTTACATGCAAGTACAATTTTAGGGGGAAGGCACATACATTTTTATTTGGAAGAGAGAGAGAAGACACCAAAAATGAGTTATGCTACTTAGAAAATAACAATCTGTCCAAATCCATGCATGTGCCTGCATACTTCTGCTTTGTCAATATTCAAGATATTTGTTTTCATTTAAAAAAAAAACAAACAAACAAAAACCAAAAGCCACACTACTCAGAAATAGCTGATTGTCTTACTGGGGTGTTCACTGAAGACAAACATTGCTTCTTCAGCAGAAGCATCTAGTTTTTGAGGTGCATGGCAAGAAAGAAGTTAGCAACCTCCTTTTATTACGTCATTATACGAAAGTTCAACAGCATGAAATCCCACCCTGCTCTCTCTCACCCCCCCCCCAGTCATACACACACACAACTATAGTGATCCTGTATTTTATCAGAATCATAGTTTGTTTCACAGCTTTTCCTTACACTGAATCTAGTGTCATATTATTAACCTCAGATCTTAAAAGGAATGTCACTTATACATTCATAGATTCTAAGGCCAGAACAGACCACTGTGTTCATCTTGTCTGACCTCTTGTATAACACACCATAGACTGTCCCTAAAATAATTCCTAAAGCATGAACTTCTTCTCAACAGTCCTGTTCCTTTGGATGACAAGTTGTATTATGCTGTGGTGTGCAGGGTTAGTTTTTTTTTTTTTTTTTTTTCCTCCCTTCTTTCAATTACTCTTGTAATAATTACAGCACATATTACATGGGGTGAAGGCCTTGAACTGGCGCTCTCCCAACAGTTCAAAATGGGATATCAGATTAAGCAAGGATGGAATGAAGAGTCAGCAACATGATTTACTTCAGACCCACCTTGAATCCCCTTGATGTTTAAATCTTAGTAGTTAATCAAATGGCTGCTGACAACAACAGAGTAGAGGCAATGGATGATAGGGCCACATCTATAGTGCTGCAATCAAAACGAATCAAAGAAATTCAGTGCTCAAAGCAGAGTTGAACTTCAGAATAAGGCAAAGGCACACAAGACAGGGAATAAACAGAATTATTTGTTTTACCAAAAACGGAAGGGATCTCATTAGTGGTTTTTACGGACAGGTTGAGGTTATTTCCACAGGGTGAAGGAGTCGCCTTTACAGATAGAGGGTAACAGTATTTTAGAGTAACCCTATTTCTCTGAACTCAGTGAGGTTACTGACAGGAGTAATGATCATTCACTGAGGACCTCATTTTGGTATCTTGATGTCCCATAATACCTCACTGTAAGTAGAGCCATTTAAAGGGATGAATGGGATACTTTTGAAGTAAATCTTACTGAGTGTGAGCAAGGGTGGCAGAGTCAGAACCTGAACTAAGGTTTGCAGGCTTGGGATCCCAGTGGCTTTACTGTGTGTGCTGAAAGATAAGACCAGAAAGATCTATCTTCTCTTCCCCTCTCTGCCTTTTTCTTCTTTATCTCCTTTTGTCCCTTCATTTACGTATAACGCTACGACTTACTGGCTACACATAGCTGTACCTGCTGCAGTAGATAAGGTTTTCACTAGTAGCCCTTAGAACTTGTTCCTGCAAGGTGCTGAGTGCCCTCAACTCTCACTGAATTCAGTGACAATTGAGGACTTATGTGGGCGTTGCGGTCTCTCAGAACTTGCAGGCTTAGTCTTTAGTGCTGTATTAGAGCCTAGCAATAGTTGTAACCATTCAATATAATAAACTCTATTGTTAACACTTCTGAACCTGTCTGAGACCCCAGTGATACGAGGAGGGTGAAGTGCATAACCAGGAATCTGGGATGGGTTTTGTTTTCTGTGAATTGCACATTTATATTTCTCAGTGTTCTCCTTGCACTGAATTCAAAAGCCATTTTGTTTTCAGAGTTTATTGCAGACTGTCAGAGGAGACCTGGTCCTCTCTCATCAAGATTTTACTTTTGTTCTTTATTTTGGCAATTGAAAATTTGAGAAATTCATATTTAATTATAGGTTTTGCCAATCCTTTTAAGAAAAACAAATAAAAAACCCTCTAAGTTTTGGGCTTTCATTAACTAATGCTGTCTCCTCAAAATAAATAGCGGGATTGCCCTGCACAATGCATGTCTCCTTCAGGTTTTGGATCATGTGATAAAATACATGTATGTACTAATATCACCTTGTTCTGCAGCATATTTCTGGGTAGGTCACTTTCCAGCAAAAGCATCTCTTTTACAACAAAGTGTGTGGATAAGGTAATAGATTTTTTTTTTTTAAAGTTCCAGTTAAAATAGTCTTTTATTCAGCCTTTCAACATGCCCCAGAGTTTGCAGCACTATACTAGTGCATGAGAACCAGAAGAGGAAAATGACTCACTCACAGCAAAAACACAGCTAGCCAGTTTAGTGTCAGTGTCCAAGCTGGAGAAAAATTACATAAACAGCATGAAAGTGAATTGCATTTTTTAAATTTCAGTTTGAATTATCTCAATTAGTCACAGCAATAAGACATTTGAAGTGTTCATTTAAAGTGACCGATAACATTTATTCTGAAAGACTGCAGAGAATACTTGTGTTTGAAGCTCTCAGCCTACAGAACAAACAGCTACTTTTCAGTTCCCAGCCCCTTATTTGGTCTGTGTAACTCAACTATGACCAACCCTTAGGAACAGTTTCCTAGTAAAATAAAAGAGGCTTTCAGGCTTGACAAACATTTAGGATTTGTCTTCAGGAAAACAACTCTTGGTTAGCTGAAATGGAAACCATTAGACTTATTTTACAAAGGGCCTTCTGATTTGGTGTAATTTTCCTAAAGCCTGGTTGAATTTAGAGTCAGATCCTAAGAAAGCTCTGGGATATACCACACCTGGCAAACCCAACAACTTGGGCCCAGGGACTCTTCCCTTAGCTTCAGTAGTTTTAAGGCCTGATTCGAAGCCCATTGAAGCCAATGGAAGAATTGACTTCAGTGAACTTTAAAATCAGCCCCATAGAAAATGTCCACTTTTCTAGGCTGTTTTTTTCAAATCATCAGACAGAAAGTCCCTGTAAGTACTGAAATACAAGAGGCCTTCAATAAAAAAAACTATTTACACTTGTAACCATGTGAATCTTCACTTATAAAACAGCTCACCCATCGTTTCTTACAACACACCCGCTGCATGTACAACATGAAATCAGGAAATATCACTGTTACAAACTCACAGGTCTAATCATAAGGGCCTGATCCTGTGAGTAGATCCATTTAGGCCGATCTTTAATGGGATTGTGTGGGCGCTCAGGTGGATCTGATTGCAGGATCAGACTTATAAGATGATGCACTGTATAGCACAATAAAACAAATGTAATTTGGACATTGGGGTTTATTCTCATTTTAATGTGCAAAGCAGTGACCTGAGGAGAGAATTCATCAGATCCACTTTCTTGTTCTCACAAAGCAGCACAGCACTACAACATGAAGGTTGTGAATACTGTATGGGCATATTTAACTCCAAACATTTTATAAACGTAAAATAAAAATGTTTTATTAACATGTATTAAAATAAAGATTTGTAAAACTTTTTGAAAAGCAATAATCCTAAATTTGTGTCATGAATATGACTCCAACTGCCAAAAACAAAGACACATGCACTTCAGGCTACTCAGATTAAATTATACACAGTTAGGGGCATAAGGGATATTTCTTAAGGAAGAAATTTTCATAGGTCAGCCTTCGCTAAATCACAATGGAGAAAATTATTAATCTGGCACTCTAAAATGCTTTGGTATGAAGTATATCAAGTATGTCACTCCAAAAGTTATTGCAGGCCAACTTGAAAACTTTGCTACAAGCTCAGTTTTTTTTGTTTGTTTGTTTTTACAGAGATACCCACACGCATCTGTGTGTTTTTACTATAGATTTCTATGATTTTGTTCCACCAAACTTTTCAATAAATAGAACCATTTTCTCTTCTTATTTAATAAGAGGACTGTTTCCCTCTCGATAGCCTAGTAACAAAATACCGCCTTTCCAGTCCAATATACACAAAGCTGCTGTGTCACCTGGCACCTGCTTAGCCAACTCTGGTCTTTTAGGACTGACGACGGAATCCGTGTGCCAGCATTGCTTAAGAAATACAAACAAACAGCATTAACATATTTTTTTAAATGTTCTATCATAAGTTGACACCAGAGACAATTTTACTCATCTCAGTTCCTTTCAGAGTAGGAAAGCAAACTTGCATATACATTAGGAGGGGGGAGGGGAAATGATTTTACTATATGAGCAATTCAGATTTTTTGAGATGTGGGAATTACTACATAATACTGTAATATATCCTTAATAATTCATTGCAGTCAATCTGCATACTGGCCCTGATCATACTTACACCTCCTCGACACTTTCTTCTCTATTCCGCATAATTATATCCCCCTCGCCTTTCCCCAAAACCTCAACCATACTCTCTTCTTCTATTTCTGTTGCTGTTTATGTCTCTTTCTTTCCCAGCAGTATCTCTGCAGGTGTTTTACTCCCTCTCTTAGGTCCACAGAATCAGAGATGTAGGGTTGGAAGGGACCTTGAGAAATCATCTAGTCCATCTCCCTGCGCTAAGGCAAGGCACCTCATGCACAAACAGAAGACATTTTGATTACTTTTTATCAGTTTTATTTTACTGCACTTTGTTTCTGCTGGAGAATGTAAATGGCTAACATTCAAAGACTGCTAAAATCAGCTAATATTCAGCCACTGCTGTAGGGGGAACTCCTTTCAGAAAATAACCTTCCTCCCTAAAGTAAAAATAACAAAACGTTCCTTTTTCAGAAATGAATTTTATTTATACCCCATGAAGCTATTTGTTTTGTTGTCCTCTGATTCATTGTAGTTCAAACAGTCTAGACAAGCAGACATGTAAACATACTGTATCTGATTTTACTGATAGGAGTTACAGTGATAAATCCTATTTGGATTTAAGGGAACTGCTTTTCTATCAAAGTCCTGGGATAAGGATTTTTCAGAAGGCACATAAATCCTCAGCATACCCACTGCAGAAGAGCCTACTACATTTTATGTTGAAACAAAAGTCACATCTTCATGTTGACTATCATCATCTATTTTTCCAACAATGAGGATAATAAAGAGGTAACCACTATCTTAAGTGTATTTCATAGAATTACAACTGACTCATAGCTACAAACAAAACTGTTGTAGAGAGCTCCATTAGGAAATATTACCTGATTTTTGTAAGTGATTTTATCCGTATCCTGGCAGCACATGCCTTTGTGTAACCTTCAGATAGCTACATTTAGACAGATGCATGCCATTCTCATGAGTTGCTACAGAGGGTGCTGATAAGACACAGTTTGGCACATAAACCACCACTCTGTTCTCCCACAGGAGGTCAGCACTCTGACATTGAATCCAAATGCTGTAGTCTGTTAGGAAACCACTTCATGTGTGACAGATGAGAGGCACAGAGTGGAGGGAAGAGCAGCTGCATGCAGCATTCACTAATAAAACACTGAACAGAAACTCCAACCACAAAATCACAAATAAGGGAGGAATGAGCACTGGCATATAAAACACACATGATCCTGCAAGATGCTGCGCTCCATCAGCTGCCACCGTGGACCATAGTAGTTGAAAGCACAGGACATTGCCCAGGGGAAGCTTGGTGCCTCCCAGGACTGGGCCCAAGCAGTGGATCTATGAAATAGAGCACTAACAATGAGATCAGGAACAGGAAAGAAACGAATGAATGGCTAATGCTCAAACCAGATGGACAGACTGAAAGGCAGCTCAGCTCTCACCCTGCCAGCACAGTTTCTCCTTTTATCTGAGGAGAAAACAATGAAGCCCAAGATGTTGGCATAAATGTAAAAAATAATGACATTGTCTCCCACAGGAGGGCTGTGCTCCTTCAGGACCAGATTCTGCAGGCCTTTCTATGGGTGTGGAGCAGGGGAAGCGGGCAAGGAGTCTTCTTCCAGTGTGAGGCCTGCATAAAGGCCTGGCAGAATTGCAGACCTTGCACTCCAGGAGCGCAGTGGTTCCTCTGTCCCCCTTTTTCCTGGGGGCATACAGTGTTCCAAAGGAGATGAGGAGAGAGTGGGGGCCATGGCTCTGTTCTTTACTCCCCAGTCAGAACTGCAGCCAGCTGCATGTGAGGGGTAAACTGCATCTCCCAAAGGAGTTTAGTTTCAGGTGTTCAGCATCCGTGCCCCCCCCCCCGAGAGCTCCAGGTGTTGTTGTTCCGGGCTGAGCCAACACCTCCTTGGTGCTTCCTCGGGTGATGCTGCTCTGCACTGCCTCTAAAGCATACGCCTAAATGGCAGTCTAGCCCATAATGAGCTACATTCATGGTTAGATCAGGACTATTCAACCACATCAATGCAAATCTGAAGTGACACCACTGATTTCATTGGAGTTACTTTGTATTTGCACTGATGTAACTGAAATCTGCATTAAGTTATAGGCATTTGTATGACACTCACAATCACAATATCTGAGCACGTCACAAACATTAATGAATTAAATCTTGCAACACCCCTGTAAGATAAGGAAGTACTTCTTATTTACAGATGGGGAAACTGAGGTAGGGAGACCAGGTAATAAGTCAGAGATAAAACTGAGAACAGAATCAGGAGCTTCTGACTCTCTCAGTCCTGTGCTTTACCTACAAGAATGTTGGCAGGCTCCTGAGAAAGAATCATATGAATGCTTTGGAAGATATAACATGCAAATAACAAGAGTTAATAACTATGACACACATTCAATGAAAAATTAAGTTATTATAGAAGTATTGGACCTCTGAAAATAAAGCAGGAAGAGTTTTCGGCCTTTTTGCTTAGTCCTAGTCATGCTTAGTCCTCGACATGAAATACAGAGGTGCAGGTCTGACTTTGCGAAATGCCTGCGAGTTAGCAGAAGTAATGTACCGTATAGTTTTGCCAATTGCTGGTATAAATCTGGTTACAGAAGAATTTAATATAAAAGCAAAACAGTTTATTTCTTTTTGATAATTTCTCTGAGGCTTCAGTGTCTCATTCTGGTCTTTTGTGCATGCCTAGAGAGGTGATCCTAATATTCAGTGTAAATTGTACAGATTCCCTAAAGGGAGCTCAAAAGAAATTCTCTGCTTCAAATTCAAACCTGATGGTACATATCACATCAGGGGATCCTTTTATCAGCAGGATACTCAGAAGGGATGAATGATTTACTCACATAATCTCTTAAACCTTCTACTTGCAGATTCTAGGATAGAATTTATTGCATTTTTATCTTTTGGTCCTAAACCCCCCCCAGCAAATTCCTCTATGAAATCTGAAACACTAGTCATCGATTTTCTAGCTGATGAAATTTCAAAGGCATGTGTTCTTCCGTGATAGAGTCACAGCAGGCCTCAGCCATAGCTTTGGTGTTCCCTCCTGTTAGAAATCAGAGAATGACTCTCTAGGGATGCATGTTAAATGGATACCTCCCATCTTTTGCATTTGGAAACTCTAAGGATTTGTATTAACCTCACATAATTTAAGACTGCATCAAGTTCTCAGAGATTTATTTCTTTAATTTTTTTTTCCAAATAGAGATATATTTACATGGAAAGCCTAGACAACTAATGGGTTCATTTTAAGTTTTAACCTAAATAATCAACTCTGAGTGAGTTAAGGATGATGAGGATAAGAATTTATGCAGCCAACATTGGCCTAGTAAAATGATGCTGTCTATTGCAGGCAAACAATATTACAATGAAACCAAAATTGAGCTGTGATTTTTTTTCTTTTAAAGTCTTTACATCTATGCAATGTGTTCTCTCTTACTTGATTAACATATATATTAGGGCCTGCTTCTAAATTTTGTTTATGCTGGTTTTACATTGGTAAATCATTTTTTTTGCTCTGGTGTAATTAATCTTGAATTATACTGGTGAAAATAAAATCAGAATGTGGCCTGTTGATTTGGAAACTAACTCTTTTTCTAATTAATTGCCTATCACCGTTTTTTAGTTCTGTGTTTGTCCAGCATCTAGCATGACAGATTCTAGGTCCACGACTGGAACTCCTAGGAGCTGACGCAATACAAAAAAATAAATACTAATATCCTGTTTCTTTATTTGATCTTTAAAAAACTGTTAGATCCAGGAACAAATGTGCACAGCTAGAATGCTGACGAGCACAGCATAATACCTAGAAAGACAAATCTGATTTTAGAAGACTTAGGGTTCAGTTCTGATCTCATTGAAGATGACCACAGTTGTGCTCTTAGAAGAGGCATATCCTGTGACCTGTACTACCGTATGTTGTTTCTCAAGAGAGCAGAGAATCAGCTTTGGACTGTAAAGTGCCCAATTGTCCTCTCACACCATTTTTACACCAGTGTAATTCCACTTACCTGGCTGGCACAGATCCTGATTCAATGTGTAATGTGACAGTAGAATCAGACTCATAGAATTCTAAAAAAGACATGGAAAGATCCTCCATTGATATAATCACCATAGCTCCATTTACATCAAAGGTGCTAAGCAGATTTTTATCATCTGAGGATCTGGCCCATGGTCATACCAAAAAAAAAAACAAACCATTTCATTGGCATTATTACTCCCATGAAATTCAGAACACTTTGGATTTGTTCAGCAGAGTATTTCCCACTCATTAAAAAGTGGGTATTAATTTAGTGAGACTGGAAAAAAAAATATTGAACTGAAAGAACCCAGCTCGAGGGGGCAAATGTTGGACTCCTGCTTTTTAATCCCCAAAGTAAATTCAATCCTGACTGAGTGTTTCTGGGCACTACTAGAACACCAATAATAACTATAAAGGGCCAGATCCTTGGCTGGTCTAAATTAGTGCTGATTTACACCAGTTGGGGATCTGGCCCACACATCAAATAATCCCTGACAACTTTATATTTATAGTTGTTAGCCCTAGGATTTCCACTTATAATGGCATTATTTTCAATAGATATAGAGAAGGGTTGGGGACCTTGCATGTGGGTTATTTAGTCCTTTCTTCTACACTGATACAGGATGGCATGGGAATGCTTATTCTATGCTGTCCAGAGAGCTATTATATATACACTTTGTGACCTTCTTAATGACAGTTTCCTGTACTAACATTCTTCCACCTTCTTTAAAAAGGTGTCCATAGCACAAACTATCCTTTCTAATGTTACTCACACCCTCACCATGGAGAACAGGGAATAGAACAAATGTCTTCTTAATAATCACATCAAAACATCATTGCTCGGCGAGTTGAACTGAGACCAATAGATAATCTCTCTCTGACCTCCACAGTGAAAAATATTCTGCCCTTTGCACCACAAGCAATGAAATGTGACCTGAGAATGTGTCAGGAGAGATGGGGCTGTCAATGTGGGAGGCAGCGCCTCAGCAGCAGTAAAAGGAAGGATCAGCCTGTGGAATGTCATTCTGGAAGGAATGGTGTCAGTGGGATCAGGGGATCTCGACTCTTTACTATCACATTGGTCTTCTTTGGAGCAGAGGGTATCTGTGCCAGTAGTGGCCTTCTCAGCAAGTGCATGGGAGGATTGGAAAAGGACAGAGGAATCTCTCCAGAGGAATCTCTGGTGGGGCTCAGCTGGACTGGAAAAGATGTGTAAGGCATCCAGCTGAACACTGTGAACTGGGAGTTGTGTGGAGAGCCAAATTATCGATGTTCCCTCTGTTAGTATTTACATTTAGAAGCTGATTTCATTCCATGACAAAGGGCTAATTCCTCAGCTGAGGGGAATTGATTGTGGCTCTATTGGATTTCTTCAAAAGGTTTGAGAAACTAATCCTCGATTTCTTAATTCAAAACTGTCTGCTTCCCACTCTCTGCTCCTTTTTTTACTCTCTCGACATTTGGTTTTTTTTCCTGTTTCAATCACTCTGCTTCCATTTTCACCTTATTTTTTTGCTATAGATTTTTTTTTTTTTTTTTTTTTTTTTTTTACCACACTCCCTCGTTTATCAAAACCAAATCTGAACCCAATGATAAAGCTGGAGTTTATTGTCAAAATTTCAAACCCATTATAACCCTGGGTCAAAATGAGGTGACATGAGTTCATCCATTCCTGATAAAACAGTTTAACATTCAAGGCTATACAACTGTGCACAACAAATGTAACATTGCCTGAGCAGGAACAGAAATCCACACACACTAACACATTTGCTTCCCCCCCCACTTCCCCTACAAACATGCTGCTGGTTTTCAATAATTCTTCCCATTTCTCAGGATATTAAATTTGAGCACAAGAAAACTCAGACAGCATGTAATCTCACTGTGACATTATAGTGGACTTAATAAAAGTCCACAAAACTTCTCAGAGCCTGGGATTTTGTTAAGAGGCATGTGTTTATGTTTTGGATCAGAGAGAAACACAAACAGGGTGAGGTGGGGTGGGAAAGGGAAAGAGAGATCAGATGAAGAAACTGATTAGGGCAGGACCTTTTCGGAAAATCCATGTTCTTCTAAAGAAGGTGTGGCCAAAGTTTGGCTTTAGCCTGAATGTGACTCAGATTTCTATTGCACACCTTTAATATGGAGGCTCAGTTATACCAATGCCCCTGAGCAGAGGGTCTCCCTGGCTGGTGTACAGCTAGAAGGAGGGCTCTGCAATGGTTAGGGATTGCACTGGAGGCTGTTGAGGTGTGTTTGGTCTGTGGCGAGAGCACACTGCCTTCTGGCTCTCTTCTAGTTTCCAGGAGCCACAGGAACCATGGGAAGCAGTGTGAGAGTTAGAGTGGATGCTGAGGGGTAGGCAGGTGCCTGCATGGCTCCAGAATGCTGGGAGCACAAAGATGGCTTAAAACTATTTTAATACCCTCCCAACCACCTCAATCCCTAACTCAAACACAAGAATAGAGTAACTGAGAATTAGGCCCCGAGTCTCCAAAGAGTATAAATCTTAGCATGCAATGTTCCATCTTAATCTGAGTATCTACAGCTCATTGCATGCTGGAATTTATAGCATCTCTAGGCTGAACCCCCCGATTAAGAATGAGGGAGTCTACAGGCACCTGGCAAGGTGCCTCACTTTGGCAAAGATTGACACCACAGTAGATCTATCTATAGAGTTGTAAATAAAATAATAACCAAGAACTGCAGTTCTAATCCCAGCAGTGCTGCTGACTCACTGCACTATATATATCATCGCTCCCCAGGCTAACAATTCTAATCTCCTGACTAGTGCAGCAAACCACCCTACTCAATACCCCAAAAAGCTCAGGATGCTAGACCAGCAAGTAAAATGTCAATATACTGGTCAGCAAGAAGAAACAATCAAAAACAGGAAGCAGCTAGATGGCTACAGACCCCTGCATAGAACTATCACACTAGCCGACTAACTTACCACAGGGAAATGTGCAAACTAAGGCAGATGCTCACCCAATACAGAACCACCGATGATCACTCACTAGAGGTGGAAACATGCAAGTACAATCTCCATAGAGGAGCAACTGTGTACCCAACGTGCCAGCGGAGAAACTGAGACAGAGGTACACTTGCTACACAAATGTCCTAAGTAGGAAGAAAGGTAAGAACGTTATATCCTTAAATGATCAGGAATCATAAAAGACATCTTATCTGAAGGTTATGAGGGGAAGCTGTGTGACTCTGAGATAAAGGAGGGAAATGGTGTCATGCTATAGAGCAACAGTCCATTGGACCAGAACTGGACAGTCATGACAAATAGGCAGATCAAACTGCACAACACAGTGTGGGACCCCTATCTTGGATGGGTCATACCTGCTCTTGACAGATGCCTGAGGGGTTGTCCTTTTCTTAGACTTTAGCAACATGTGTACAGCTTGTCATATCAATCAAGACTCACGGAAGTTAACTGAATTGTGTGGTCTTGGGAACATTTTTGCCTTGTTTCTTTATCTGTTTAATGAGAATAGCTTTCATCACCAGGGAGATGCTTCCTGCCCTGATTTATGCCCCCCATATAATCTTGTTGATTACAATGGGGTAATGTGGGGCATTAGGGCAGAATTTGAACCAAGGGTATTGGGGAAATTATTGTTTTGAACAGCGCTTTGCAAATGTGACATCCCACAGAGGTGCTATGTATTATCATTCCTTGCTCATTTACAATAAATCAGCTTATTTTTCTATACAGTGAAACTGCAACCTATCACAAACAGGAACTTGTGTGCATGCACACACATGTATCCATCCATCCACCCTTGCAGAATGAAAATTCCTATTTGAAGACAAACACCGATTTGCTATATTTGATGGAAGAATTTGGCATGATGTGTATATTTCACCTCAGAATCACGACATCCTAAGGATTTAACAAGGAAATCTATTGACACATGCAAGCATGCAGGAGTTAAAAACCATGTTATGGGGACATTTAATGATTTTACAGGGCTGCTGGCAGGACTTGGAGTAATGGGAATCCCACTGGTGATTTGTATTTTTGAAACAGGAGGACCTGAGTTGCCTCACTGCCAAGAATTTGATTTCTGACAGCAGCTGTTTATTCCATCTTGGCACTGCACCCCAAGCAAGGCAAACCCAAGCCTCCTGCAGAGGCTGTAACAGGCGCTGCTTATTTTTATCACATCATGGAAATGGCCTCACTCTGTTTTGCTTTCTTTTTAATTTTTTTTATACTTGCCAATTCTCACACCTAGGAAATAAGACTTTCAACTCACTCTATGCTCAGCTTTTTCTTTTTAATTTGATTTCTCCCCTAGCAACTGCACTTGAGCAAAATTACTTCTCTGACAAAAACAACTCTTGTCTCAAAAAACTAGAAAACCTTGGCTCTGCTTGATATACACCCTAGTTAAAATAAACAATAACATTCATATTTTCCTTCAGGCTGCACCAGAGCACTGGTCAACCATTCAGTAACTGGCCCATATTTCTTCTTTCAATTTATGGCCTCGTCGATGGACAGTCACTAATGTAATGTGCTAAGGTTTTGTGAGGGATGGTGTGGGGTGTATAATGGCTTTCTAGTTACCTACACTGAACCTCTTCATTGCAGATACACAGTTCAGTGATCTGTTAAGCACTTTTAAGATGATGCAGTGTGTAAAAAAATACTACATACTTGTAAATGTCAAGAGGAGTTACTGGTATTTATAGAAAAGTAACCGTATTACTATTTCCAGTTCTGTGGAGCAAATATGCTGTATACTTTAGGGTTCAGCTCCCACAGCTCAGTGGTTTTCGTGTGGTTAAGATTTTTAAGGTCATAAATAGATTAAGATGACCCAGGCAATCTAGCATTGTCTCTGGTCCTTTTAAAATATTAACACTCTAGGAAAAGGCAAATGACTTTCAGGAGAAAATAAAAAGAAATAGGGATGTGTAGCTTTGTAATGTGAAACTTGGAAGCCTTGTTGTTATACTTTAGGTTGCATTTTACAAAGGGCCTAATATTGCTCTGATTCGCAGAATCTGGCTGGGTGCAAGGAGAATTTCTTTAGAGCATCTTGTGGTTTGTAACTCAAAATAACTTGCTGATTGAATTTGCTAAATTTAGGTTTGAGTCAAGATTTTTAAAAAATGACCATGTAGGCAACATCTGACAATAAACACACATTCTGCAAATCATGATTCCATAATTTAATGCACCATACAGAAGGCTTTGCATTTTAATTTATCCATTTCTTTTTAATTGACCAGATTAATTATTCCCACTTTGCCATTTGGCAGATATGTCACTGTTCTTTTTCACAGCATTAATGAACTAAGTTAGGTTTTCCCCCTGTAATTAAGAGTATGAGTTACAGAGATCACCTTTCTAAAATCAGTTTAGCAGGCAGTTAAATTCACTCTTTAGTAAAGAATATATATGACATCAGTTATTTCTCATTTCAAAAGGAATTTAGTTTCTATTGCATTTTCCTCATTGACAAAGCTCTCCCTCTTTTTAGGCTGGCAATAAACAGGGACACAACTGGACATTACAAACCAAATCCTGAATAGCACCCAATGTTTACAAATGCTCATTCCATTTCTACACCAAGCTTTTTTGTTACTGCCTTTCAGTTGATCCTGGTCTGCAAATTTAAAGGCAGCTCAGAGATTCAAGTTGATATAATTGCATATTTTAACCAATGTTTTAAATTCTCAAGGTCTTTCATGACCAGTTCATAAAGAAAGAATTTAGAGCACACTACTGTGTTGGCTTAGGAAGATACATTGCAATTGTCCCACTAGCTTTATTTATTTTGTTTTAGAGGAGACTGGAGGAACATTAAGACTTTTGTAACCATGTCAGATCCAGGATTTTAGAGAGCTTATCTCTCTCACCAACAGAAGTTGGTCCAATAAAAGATATTACCTCACCAACCTTGTCTCTCTAGTGCAATCAACCCAGTAGTTGAACTCTCTGGGGGTAGACTTGTTTGTGGGTCTATAACACTTACAAAAGCATGTTTGAATTCTTGACTTGTCCTCCACATCACTATATTTAAATGAGAGTTTTCATGCCTTCATGTACAATGCCAGTTGTTTTCCCAGAGAATGTGTGTGCGCCACCTGATCTATGCAAGCTCTCAACAGAGCTCTCTTTCTCTGGTTGCATTGATTGGAGATACAGAGACAGGGAGACAGTAATGGAATTGTTGGGGAGGAGGAGAAGGAAGAGGCTGGGGGGATTTGTACAGGAATGGAGCAAGACCAATAATACAAACAATTATCCATGGACATTCTTTTGCATTTTTTAATTAATTCACTTCAGCCAGGTTGAAAGCCCTTTTTGTGTTTGCTTTCAATTAATCTCTACATGATGAATTTTGCTGTAAAAAATGTTCATGGAAAACAAATTTCGGATTCACATGCATCGGTATTCATGGAATCCAGTGGAAACTGGATTTTAAATTCACACATGCAAGTGTTAACCCTGAACATGTTTGTGCACTCATCCAATCAGATAACTGAAACAATGCCTTTTGACTTATTTGACCATTCACAACTAAGCAATGCAACTCACATTTAAAGTGTTCAAGATCAAAAACCACAGGAAATGTATTTAAATAATGAAACAATAGGAGTAAGAAGGAATCTGCTCATGGGTATTCCAGAAGCTGAAAAAGAGGCGAAATGCATTGAAAAACAATGTCATGTTGAATTATTTGCCCTTCTCTAATGGGAGAGATTAAATACTAGAGTGCTTAGATAGGAGATGGCGGGCATAATAAAAAGGCCAAAGCTGATAGAGAAAAGACAAGGTAACAGAGATTTAAGGATTTATGAGGGTCAGGGGAGATTGAAGAGATCAAAATAACCAAATTGGGGGCCTCAAAATCCTAATGCTGGCCCTGAAAAATAGGGATCCTATTTAGTAAAATTACAGATTTCTTCCCCATGTCTTAATGTGCCATATGCATCTGAGGTATGGCTGTGAGGTACATTTCTAGGTTTGTCTCTGTAGGTCCCATTTTTCAAAAAGAAAGAATGGACAAAAGCTTTAATGTATAACAAGACATTTGGAATGGCTCTCAGTGCATCTGGGAGAGTGATCTTAATTCAACAGGACTGTGAATAAAAATACAGCAACTGGTATTTCTAATTCCATTTCTCAGTGGAAAGCTTCTAGTAACAGCTAATAACTAAGTCATTCTAATCAACTCAGTGACAAAACCTCTAAAGTATGTATTATTACATAGTTTCTGATTTTTTTTTTAATGGAACCTGCATGTTGCAATCTCCTACGCCACAGCTGTAAAATTTTATAGTGTGCTCTTTTGTCTACTGAGAGTTCAGGTGTTTAACCACTGCTTTTTATCCAAAAAAATCTGAAGCAACAATAATGCTATCCATGTGCTACAATAAAGGAATATTTCAATTTGGCTAGCAGTTATATTTTCTCTCACACACTCACACACACACACACACACACACACACACACACACACGTTTACCTTCGGCTCTGAGTAACAGTGGTGTAAATCTCAGTAACTTCACTGAAGTCAGTTGAGTCATCCCAATTTACACCAACATAACTGAGAACAGTGTTTGGCTCACTTTGTATATATGCAAGACTAAAAGGACAGCGTTCTGTTCTTGTTTAGCGTGTAGCAGGCAGAACAGTGTTGGTGAGGAAAAGCATACATGCCTTGATTGCGGCCAACAGTGGTGTTGCTACAGAATTCCATAATCATATGGTTCTTAAAAGGGGCTGGAAGTTTGGTACTTTGCCCATTGGCTGTAGGACTGAGGCATTTTACAGGATTTATGTGTAAGTGACTTTTCAACTCAACCTTAACCCACAGACAACTCTGGAGGGACAGTGGTGGAGACGAAGAGGGACAGCGTATGGGAATTTGAAGTAATTAAAACTACTGCATGCATTCCAAGTCAGAACAGCTTTGTCCACACACTGTCTTGTGTTATGCTGGAACCTGGGTCTTTGGAAAGGGCAGTAATAAAAGACAGCAGTTCAATGAAATAAGTTCTCCAGTCATAGAAATCTAATGAAACTAGGGAGCCCCCTAAATTCATTACCAGCCCTGACAGGCCTTAGTTTGCTGCAATGATAGAGATTCATTACAAATGACTGCAATTCAGTTTTCATATCTTACCTTATAAAAATGGTCCAGGGACCCTTCCAGTAAGTACAATCCCATTGGCCATAGGGAAATCATCACTTACAAAAGTTCTCTGCTTCCACTTCAATCTGGTTTTCCTTTTGGGCAGTAATAAAATGCAGCAGCAGCAACAGCATTAATGGAGCCGTTCTGTATTATTGTGGTGCCTGCTATTGCTGCTACAGTTAAAGGTCTAGCAGTATTTTCAATAAAATAACCTATTTTCAGGGGTTTATTACTTGGTTACAAAAATTCATTCTGGGCTGAAACTTGGCACTCAAGGGTTCTGCCTGGAGCAAATCCGGCAAATCATCATCATAAAAAAAAATTCAGTTTGGCAATTTTGAGATTAGAGTGGGAGAGTGAAGAGGAAGAAAACAGACAAGAACAAGCTGCAAAGTGCAGATCAATTTTGTAAGGCTCAGGATCAGTTTTCTTGGTTCAATCTATGCCAACGGTAAAAGCCAGCTGTGGAGCAGGACTTCCCCCAAAGCTGGGGAAATGTATATCTGTTGTAATTGTTTGGACCCATCTTACAGAAATGCAAGTTTCTACATGTAGCAGTTTCATGGAGGTGAGGTGGGGTGGCTAATTACCCTAATTCAAAATGACTCTTTTAAACAAAAACATTCTGGTAATTTCAACACAGGGACAGCCTGTGCCCTCTTGCTACTATGGATATTTTAGAATTTTATTTCAGATTATTGGTATATTTGTTAAGCACTAACCGTGTGCAAGATGAAGGCAGTCCCTGTGCCAGAGAATTTACAGTCAAATAGACATAACGCAGAGAAAACAAACAATGAGAGTCCTGTAGCACCTTAAAGACTAACAAATTTCTGCGGGCATAAGCGTTCGTGGGCTGCAACCCACTTTGTCAGATGCATGAAATGGAAATCACAGATAGGAGGTATATATATACATCCAAGGGTAAGAAACAACAATGGGGAGGGCAAGTGCTAACAAAGTCAATTCAGTTAGAGAAGACATAGAAGCCCTGGGAAACCCAGAGGAAAGACTGCATTTGCGTTTTATAATACCCCTCTCCCCCCCTTCTTGTGGGCATCACCAAAGAAGTTAACATTTCAGAGGGGTTTGAATACAGTGGCTTGGCAAACTGGCCTACCTCTGGATATTGGAAAATAGGGCTCTATGTTGCAGAACTCCCCCTTACCTCCGCCCCACCATGCACACACATACTCCATAATGACTTTCACAGTCTGTTAGACCCTCCTACCCTCTTCCGACACCAATGTAGTTAGTGTTTCTACCCCACTCTCCTACGCCACTCTCAGCACAGCACACATGCAAGTACATATACACATATATATGTACACACACACACACACACACACACACACACACACACACACCCCCACCCCCCTTTCTGGGGTTTGCTGTTACTGTTAACTTGGACAACAACCCTTACCCAAAGTTTTCCCTGAACTTTCAAAGGAAGCTTTGTTCCTTCTCCCTGGATTTAGCTCCTTTGCTTAAATGGTGTTTTTCATTTGCAGATTTAATTGCACTTTACAAGTGTACTTTTAAGATGATTTAAATTACACTGGTGCAGACTCCTGGGAGGACAGTCTTATTTTGATTTAGGAATGGCATATATTTAAATTTAAACACATTCCTAATTGGTTTAAGCAAAATCAAAATAGGCCTGGTTTAAACCAGAATAAGAGGGTCCACAGAAGGGCTTGACCAGTGTAACTAAACCAATTCAAATTCATACCTTAGTTAAATCAGCGCAACTTTTCATATAGATAAGGCATGAGCCAAAAACTGAGCTAGTAATAAAACCTTGGCTGCAGGAAGGGACAGGAGTTCTTCAGTTCCTCACTCCTAGTAGGAAAAAAACCCCCAAAACTGTGTGGGCTGCCCTGTAATGTCATATCAACAGGCAGAAAGTGAGGATGAGTGAATTGCCTGTTAAAGAATAATAAATCAGTCTAAGATTTAACAAGAAAACATTGACCTGTACTCTGGTTTCAGGTTTTCACAGAAAAACAAATGTTTAGCCACAAGATTAATGAAAGAGAGAATTTAGAAAGTAAATGCAAGCTCTCTCTGAACTCTAAACACCTACACTTTATCAATTAAAAGGACTGAAAAATAAAGTTGGGGGGGGGAGACAGGGAGACAGTAGAAGGAATTCAAACCACAAAGTGCTTGTGCTTTCCGGATTCTTCTGCTTCCAGTCACTTCTGTCCTCAAATCTACAGAGCTCTTATACCTTTGTTAGTGAGAGCTGTCCTCAAAGCTGACAGAGTTAAAATTAATATAAAATTAAGCTCCATGGTGTACCCCAGATAGTGTTTGTGTCACCATGGAAACAAGTCATCTCAGGGTTCTCTCCATTGCCTAGTCCAGGGCTAGGATTCGCAGCTGAACAAGTGTTACACTTTTTTTTTACACCCTCTGAAGCTTTTGCAGGATTCCCTGTCAAAAACTCTTCTGGTTTATCCCATTTGGTCAAAACCCACTTGTTTAAAGAGCCCTGGACGAGGCTTTCAGAATAAACCACTGATTCTTAAGCCGCTTAATTTGTCAGACAACAACACGTTTTAACTCCACTTCCAGTGTCAAGGTTTAAATAGTAAGTCTTGCCATCATTCTATTCTATTTTATTGTTTAAGTTAGATGAAGAAACTGATCTTTTTCCTACTGAAATCAATGGCAAAACTCCCATTTACGTAAATGAGGCAAGGCTGGATCTGAAACTGGGTTCAGTCTCACAAGATGAAAAACAAGAGGTATGTTGAGCTCCTTCAACTTCTGCAGAAGTCAATGGAACCTGAGAACACCATGCAGGACTGGGATCTTCAAATGGAGTACCCTTGGGCTGATGGTTGGATGGTAGTTTAATAGCACTGCAGTGCATTGATTGATGTACAGAGAATCTGTGTTAGTTACATTTCCTCCTTAAATGGCCACTATTTGGAATAGCTACTTTCAGAGCACACAAAAAGGAGGGCTTACACTCCAGGTAGCCCAAAACAATTCAGTAAAGAGGTGGTCCAGGAAAAAAACAGTTGATACACTGACGGCGGCAAATTCACTGCCGTCAGATTGACTTCTCTGAATCGACTGAGCGGTCAGTGAAGACCTGCTCAGTCGATCCAGAAATCGACGTATTAAGACCACCTTCTCAAGTGCATCAACGGGAACGCAGTTCTTGTCAGCGCAGTGCAGTGAAGACGGCGCGCAGAAGAGAAGCAGAGAAGTCGACGGGAGTTACGCACTTTTTTGCGTAGCTTGCGTAACTCCGGTCGACTGCCACCGAATCTCGGAGGTAAGTGTAGACAAGCCCTAAGTAATAGTGACCATATTATAATAAAGCTCAACATCCTTGGGAAGGAGAGAATACCAAAAACTAGCACCGTGACATTAAAGTATTGGGAGGATAATTTTTTTTAAAAAGTGGAAACCAGTAAAAACAGTCTTTAAATTCAAAAGTGATGAAATTAAAATCTTTAGACTCATCATGGAAACTATTTAAGCAACTTCAATGTTGTCAAAGAAGACACATATAACCCTAACCAAAAAAGGAGGCAGGAAGGCCAGAGGGAAGCCAATATGGTTAAATAGCAAGATGCTATTCAAGCCAAACAGACATTCTTCAAAAAAATGAAAATCCAGACCAACGGAAGCCAATAGTGTATTTTCTTTCTCTATAGCAAATAAAGTGTCAGCTGATGCAAGTTAGGAAGGCTGAGTGGGATTCTGAAAAGTCATTAATGAAAGACATAAAAAACAAGTGAACAATTCTTTAAGAATATCAGAAGTAGGAAGTCTGTGAGGGAATTGGTAACTAACCTGATTTGCCAGAGAGTGACAAGAGCAAATAAAAATACAATAAGGGCATAGCAGAGGAGCAACATGATTTCTTTCCTCAGAGAGGGTTTAGGGGATACCTGCCCCACCTCTACTCTTTTCAGGCATTAATGTTGAGAGGCAGACCGTGATAGAGATATCAGAAAAGTATGTAATGAGACAAAGTGAAAAATTAAACAGGAGGGGACAATTCCCTCTAAGGGGGGGCATATTATTTATAAAGCTTGTCTAACAGACACGCAGAGCCAAATTCACCTCTACTGCCCCCAAAATGAATACATTTGGTGCTTGAACTAGAAGGGTCCCAGTGATGGCTTGGAGGTGAGATGATTCACAAGAACAGACTCACAGCAGCACTAGGTACCCAGGCAAAAACAAGAATAATATCCATCAAATGTTGATCCATCCATGCCCTAAAGTACACAGATCTCTTCTCCTGTCCTGTGCACCAGGGCTTCAGCAGGCAGCTCTTTGCACCTCTTAAAATATGACCAGAATAGTTTAAATGTTGTATCCCATCACCAATCACTACGCTTATTGCCAACTCAAAAAGAAATAAGCATAAGATCTCAGTTTTCAGAGCAGGTTACTAGACATCTTACATTATAGTTCCATTTAATTGTCTACATACATCTGGCAATATTTAGTTAATCTATGAATTCTACCATGGTGAATTCAGCCACCAAGTTGACTGCATTGTATAAGTCTTAATGTGTCTCATGTTTCCTTTTAATGGTCCAGAAATAAAATGATCAATTATATTAAGAAAAGCAATATGAATTCATAGATTAACTAAATATTGCCAGACACATGCAAACAGACATGCTTTATATCCACTGTCACACTGATTTAAAACAAGATGAAATGAGTAAAAGGTGAAACAGACACAGAACATTTGGTCTGTGTGTTCGGAGCAAATAAGAGTTTCTGCATAATAACTCAAGTTCCTCATATTTGCAGAGTTTGGAATGAGCTGTGGTGGCCACAAGGTGCGATTCAATTTGTTTTTAAATTCAGTTTTGCTATACTGTAAATGCAGGCTTTATAAAATCAAAAGAGTGAGTGAGTAGGTGGACATGGGGGTGGAATATTCCCTAGGGAGCTGTAAATGCAGAGATTGGGTCCAAAAAGCTTTACAGGAGAAATCCATCTAAATAGAGACACCGCATGAAACTGCATGTAATATTTAAGAGACAGCTCTGTGATCTAACTGTATAAACCTTAAAGCTAGAACAGAAGACAAAGATCCAGACCCTCTCATCTCTATTGGTAAAATTGTACAGTCTGATTCACATATGTTCATCTTTGAAAAGGGATTTAAGAGAGGTCAGCTGTGGAATGCATGCTCAGCTGAGGCATTTTGTGATTCCTTCCACATTATCAAATATGCTGAACTCGTGGTCCACATGCCTGCCACATTTCAGATGGCGGTGTACAGAAAGGGTTAGGTTAGGCCAAAAATGGGTGTTCATAGCTTGTGTCATGTGTTAAATGTATGTTATCCAAAAATCACTTAACTGAAGTCCATTTCAGAAAGGCAAATTTATTCCATTCATTAGAATAAGTTATCCTTTGCATCTTTCTGCGATGAGAACTGACTGGTCACAAGTATTTATAGGAACAGATCATCAAATGTAAATACCCCAATGAAAAACCCTGCAACTAAAATCCTCATTTGTATCTTGGTGGAATTAAAGAAATCAAAGGCCAAATTCTCTGCTAACATAAATTGATAAATCTGTTGAAATCAGTAGAGCTGTGCCCATTTATACCAGCAGAGTATTTGGCCCCAATACTTGTATCGCTTATATGCCAGTTACATTATGTGCATGCTATCATCTTTAGTATGAGAAATTTCACCATTGTGTCTTTGGTTTCCCCATATTTTTTTCACCAAAAGGAAATTTTAAACAAAATCATTACTAACAAACATCAATTTTTAAAGCTAGTGCTATTGGAATTTAATAATTTCTTAGTAGTGTGGAAACTGTTTTCTGATTATAATATGCATTCACCAGTGTATACAGAATGGGCCAAATTCTGTCCTCACTTAAAACCATATAGTCCCATTCAAGTCAAGAGAGGCCAGAATTTAGTGTGTGTGTGTATAGCAAAGCAAACAAGAATGAAATACCCTTATTCTGAGACAGCTTTAAATTTTCTGTGCTAATGTGGTGAAATAAGAACAGTAACTCTACATTAATGGAAAAGGATTCTCCAAAGGCACAACCCAGCAGGAAAATATTAAAATGTTAGCTTGGAATAAAGCAGCATTCAGATGTACTTTAGAAATTCTTTGAGAATGTGAAATTTGTTATAAAATAGAGCCTTATTCCCCCCATTGCAGGATACCAGTAAACCAAATCAATGTGATTACCGGTATCTTGCAGCAGAAAGACAGGCTCCTTAAACTTTTTTGTTGCTACAAACTCAAGGTTTTGTGGTTTATTTTGACTGGCCAATGCCTAGTTACCTCTAAGATTTTCTGGAAGCTATGTGTACTGAACGACTTTGAAGTGCAATGGAGATCGTTTTAAGGGATCACCAAGCACACAAGAAAATACACAAGACAAAAGAGGAGGTTTGCTCACTTAAATCTTGGGGGAGAGAATTAAAACTTCGGGGTTGGTCTTGAAACACGTATTCATGCAAAACGCCCATTGCCATCAGTGGGAATTTTGGCTGGTGAGGAGTAAGAGTGGACTATAGGATACGAGTGCTAAATCCGTCATTTTCACACACTGACCAGACTATGAGCAAACTAGTATTTGCCATCCTCTGTGACAAGAGGTGTTAGCTGATGTGATGTAATGAGATATGTAATTAGGGTGCATATAGGTTCTTGTGACACACCTGACTCTACTATTGTGAAGTCTCTCTCCTTTTCAAGTAGTAGCGCAAGCTCTCACCCAACTAGGTGAGGGATCAAGAATGACAGAATTCTGAGTGGCTAGGTCTCTGGATGAAGTAGTTCTGGCTAAGATAAGTAAAAACGAGAGTTCTGTAGCGCTTTAAAGACTAACAAATTTAATTTCAGCAGGCATAAGCTTTTGTGAGCTTCAGCTACCAACTGAGGAAGTGAGCTGAAGCTCACAAAAGCTTATGCCTGCTGAAATTAAATTTGTTAGTCTTTAAAGTGCTACAGAACTCTCGTTGTTTTTGCTGTATACAGACTAACACGGCTACCCCTCTGGAACCCTAAGAAAATGCAATTCTGTATATTTGGATCAGTTTCTGTTCCTCTTGGAATATATTACTAAATACTTTGAAATTAAGTAGCATCTTTTCTCCAAGGCTTTTGGCATGGTTCACAAACATGAATCAATCTTGGGAAGCAGGGGAGCATTATCAAGTCCATTTTATGGAAGGATATAATTTGCTCCTCTAAAATATGAATATCTGCAAGATGCAGAATGAATTAAATGCACAGGGTTTATTTGTAGGATATGCTAGACATCAGCCCACACATACATTCTGGGTCTGCACAGCCCAAACTGTTCAATATGGGAAGGTCATATATAGATCCAGATGTGTAACTGAATTTCACAGTTGTCACCATCTTTATTCTAATCCTGTACCCAGCATGTAATTTAGCAGTTAACTCCGTGCAACCTACTGTCTTAAGCAGCAGTGTTTGCAGAGGTGACACTAGCTCCTTTGAGAAATCATTCAAGCTCTGATTGCATGAAGTGTATCTGGATTAATAGCACATTTTCTCATTAAGTATCTCAGAAAAGCCTTTCAGCTCTTTTTAAAGTATCACATATACACTGCAAAACTTAATGGAAAAGAATCAGATGAGTGTGATCTTGCAAGCCTATGAATGCAGAGCATTGCCCAGGCACTCAGAGAGAAATCGGAGGCAGCAGCATCTGTAAAATATGCACATATAGCTAGAAAATTCCTGAGATAGCCTGAAGGCATGTCTGACACTTTAACACATTGCCATTATTGGCACATCTGCATCTCAAGGGATCCAACCAACTCATGCTGATAAGTGAGAGCTCAGTTATAAAGTGTGTGCAAAGATGCTCAAGAAAGAACCCAGTCATTGTAGAGCAGGTGACCAGTATTACAAGCTGCTAATGGAAGACAGTGATTCAAAGAGTACCAAAAGATTGGTGGAAAATTTACATAATTGACAGGTCTCTCCAGATCATAATGCACTATCCCTGCCATTCCCAGTTCAAGATATAAAAATGACATTTCCAGTCCATCTAGCTCATTCTGATGTTTTTGAGCACGGCATTCTCCATAGGAGCTGCTCTTATTCTAGACAGCTGCACTTCAGAGCGATTCCAGGCACAGTGTTAATGATGAGCCCTTGTTGATTTGTTAACTAATGCTATGGTGTCATCAGCAAATCTAGTTATGCAAAACCTTCTGGACTGGAACCTGCCAAATCACTACAGTCACATTTCAGATGCACATGATGCATTTATACCACTCATGAGACATGCTCTCCACTCCATTAACAATAACAACATTTGTAGTTATACTAAAGTAGGGGTAATCAAATCTCATGCTTCATGGTGTAAAATTATCAGGAAGGAATTATTACCCCTCACATGCAGTGTTGCAAAATATGTTCATTCATTTTGAAGCAGCACATAATGTTCCTGACAGAGGCAGATTATTTGGTTTGAAAGATTAGTGGTCTACTTCATTATAGCAAATTTTATACTCCAAACCTACAAATCAGTTAACCCAGGATACCAAAATATAATCCATCTTGTCTGGGAAATACCTGGCTCCAAACCTCAGGGAAATGGGGGAATCCAAATCTGGATCCAGATCCAATTTCTATATCTGTATCTACTTTTAGAATGGGCTGAATCAAACCCCCATTCCTAATACTCCCTAGGTTTGAGAGTTTTGACGTCTGGGTTGAGTTTTGCTATTTGGGCTCATCTGAAACACCATTACATTGATTTTCTATAATCCTTTAATACTTTCCATGACTGGGGGGAAAAAAGAAGCGGAGAAACAGCTGCCTTTGGGCAATTTGAATGTGTATTGCTGAGTTCATTTTCTTTTGTCCATTGCTGCTGTGAAATGAATGCTGCAGAATGACCACTCATGAAACAGACTAACACTATGTTAATCTGGAGCTGTGGAGGCAGCAGATTGCTGACCCAACGGCAGATTGTACACCTCACCTAACCCTTGTTTATTAATGATGGGTTTTTTATTTATACAAGAGGAATCAATGGAATCTTTCCCAGTTGATGGAGACAGAAATTGTAGAGTTTTCATTATTGTTGTCTCCATAATGTAGATGCTAGTTTTTGGCTCCATTCCTGGATTAATGCTACACAGAGGTTGGCATTTTAAATGACTTGAGAAATATTATTGGTATGACAGAATCAGTGTGTGTTGTACGATGTCTCCCAGTAGACTGGCATTTTTGCAAAACTGCAGCCGCAGGCCTGGAGCCTGAGAAATTACCAGATGACAGTGTCAGATTTATAAAAATTAAAATATATTGCTAGTTCTTGAAAATGCTATCAGAGATGGATTTTAAATCATCCTAGCTCTCCTTGCCTAAGTTGGCTGCTATTTCAAATCACCTTGGCACCAAAACCCTGGCCTGGCTGATGCTTCAAATTACCCTGGCATCAATTGCCTGGAAATGGTACTTTTAAATAAATGACCTCAGCACCAATAGTGGCATAAAATTGGACAATAAAATGCTTTCTTTTCAAGAAACAACTCAGCCTCACGCTCTCAGTTTTACAATCTTTTCCTTTCCCCTTTTCTCCCCTCTTTCTCACCTCAGTGCCTTTAAGGCTCAGCTCAGAATTCTGTTCATGACTTAATTTCTCCCTCCCACTTTGTAAGTCCCATGTTGTAGCCCAGGTGAGGAAGGCTGGCGAAGACTCCACAGAATCCATCATCATCACTCCTTACTCAGCTGGAATGATAGTTGACAAGCAACCTGATGTCCTCCTTCTTCTCATGAAGCAAGACTCTCAGACTGGGAAATGAACCCAGATGTCCTATATGCCAGCACAGAACAGTTCTAAAAGGATCACCAGGCTAGTGTCATGATATCTTCAGAGAGCATCTTGTAAAAAACACCCAGTCATAGGCTCATAGAAGATGGACGAGACCTGTGTCCTTATTCTCAGAAGTACTGAGTACCCTAGCACCACGAGTTCTACCACCCAGCAACCAGCACTTCACTGGTCCCAGTAATCCAACCAGTCCCACCCCAATTCCCAGCACCTCTTTACCATCCTCATCTTTCCACAGCACTGAAAAATCCTCCCTTGGTTTCTTCCTGTTACCAATATGATGGATTATGCCTGAAACCAGCATTCTTCATCTTTCCTCCTCTAATGAGGCCCTGTTAGTAGTTTTCATGCTGTGGATCCAGGATGCCTGGACTAAGTCAGCTTTAGACCATGTAGATGCAGCATTTCATCATGTTTGTACTATGTGAGTTCTGTATGGAAGTTGCAGCGGGAGCTGCAGTGGTGCAGCTGGAGCCCAGAACCATGCTGTCTTCCAAAGGGATAAACCTTCCAGCATCTATTACTCCAGCCCAGAGACCATTTTTCTGGTCTCCCAAAGAAATTGCTGGTGTGTGGAGGTAAAAAATGACTGCAGCTTCAGTTGACCATTGTTCAACTCCTTAGAGAACAAAGTAGAAGAGAACTGAAGAAAAGTCCTCTATCTAGCCCTACTGAACAACAAAGGGCACTTTGATTTGTGACTTAAAGGAGTCTGACCCACAAACTGATACAGCTGGATTATTTGTTTGTGCTGGTGCTTCACTGTAATGCAAAACTTGAGCCCCTGGCACACATAATATATATATTAAACTATAATAAATATAATAAACTATATTCAGGCATAATTATTTCCATATTTCTTGCTTCTCCTGGAAAGAAAATGGAGAATGGCATACCAGCTCCTTTGGCTCTCCTTCAAGCCCTGGTCTATACCCTTTAAACTACTAGATGGGGGAAAAGTTTTTAACTATGGGCCAGTTCCTCAGCTGGTGTGAATCCGTGTAACTCATTTCAACTTCATTGAAACACATGGAACTATGGCTGATTTACACCAGCTAAGACTCTAGTTCTTTCAGTCTATATCAGAAGATCTATTTTCCACCTAGCATTTTGGATCAACTTGGAAGACTAGAAAATGCTTAGCTTTAAAAGGACAAAGGAAAATATCAAGAAGCAACTGAGTTCTCAGGAAGGCAAAGAAGCACAATGTAATGGCTGCATGTTCAATTAGCAGACAGAGTCTGATGTCAGGAATGCTCAAAGCTGACATAATTCATTAGCCAACACATTCCAATAAAGTCAACGTGATCCACTACTGACACAAACCGATAGCGGGCTGGAGGCAGTCACTTTCAGTTTATGAACGCTGTAAACCATTGGCGTTATGATCGCTACAATCTGTGGTGCATTTTAAACAAAGAAATATGATGAGCAGGATTCCTGAGCCTTGGCATCCTATGAGGACCCAGTTATGTCAGAAAGTTCCTGGGCTTCTGGGGGGCTGGCTGGTTCTATTTTATGGCAGGATCTGTTTAATAGGTTGCAGATTTAGCAGTCCTCCCAAATATTTTTGTCCTTAATCTAAGAATGCCTGCTACTAAAAGCTTTTAGTTACCTCTGTATTTCTGCAGAGTAGGTAGCTGAACCCTGAATCTTTAGAGGTCTGCCAGCAAAAACCCCACCATCACCAAAAAGCCAACATTTTCTCCTCCTCACTTTTATTATCTCATCTCAGAAGAGCCAAATCTACAAATTGAAACTGTAGCTGATATTTAAGTTGCAAGTTTAGCCTGAAAGATAAATATTAACTGTCAAGGGATAAAAGGCTCTTAGCTTTTAATTCCAGTTTTGTAATACAAGAATAAAGGCACTGAAAATGCTGAGTTTTTTTAAAATTATTTCCTGTTAATTTTAATCAAATCTATAAGTACTTGCAAATATTCCTTGATCCATCTATATATAAAATCAACTTCTTCTATCCGAAAACACTCACTTCTGACTTGGATGCAAAGAATCATAGAATATTAGAGTTGGAAGGGACCTCAGGAGGTCATCTAGTCCAACCCCCTGCTCAAAGCAGGACTAACCTCAGCTATATCATCCCAACCAGGGCTTTGTCAAGCCTCACCTTAAAAACCTCTAAGGATGGAGATTCCACCACCTCCCTAGGTAACCCATTCCAGTGCTTCACCACCCTCCTAGTAAAAAACTTTTTCCTAATGTCCAACCTAGACTTCCCGCCCTGCAACTTGAGACCATTGCTCCTTGTTCGGTCATCTGCCACCACCGAGAACAGCCTAGCCCCATCCTCCCTGGAACCCCCTTTCAGGTAGTTAAAGGCCGCTATCAAATCCCCCCTCACTCTTCTCTTTTGCAGACTAAATCATCAGTGTTTCCCAGCCCAAACTGAAGATGAACTGCTTAGCAATTTACAGTAGATAGTGCTTTTCAACCAAATACTTTTACTGGGTAGATGCAGTAAATATTACTCTCCCATTTTACAGATGGGGTAACTGAAGCAGAGTGAGGTTAAAGAGCTGAGATACTACAGTGACAAAGACTTCATAAGCATGTAAACAAACAGGAGCTAGGAAAAGGCCCACATTTTCAGATTTGGGTGCCTTATGTTAGACATCTAAAACAGCCATCTGCTTTTCAGCCATGGTGAGTGCTTGCATCTTCCATTGTCCTTCATGGAAACTGTGCCTATGAAAATCTAACCACTTATTTAAGCTGCATACATATACATTTAGGTGTCTAACTTCAGTCACTCAAGTGACTTGCCCTAGCTATTGCTCGGTCCACTAGACTGCAGCAGCATTACTGCCTGCTATGGGCTGTTGCTATACAGCAGTATTCTCTCTATATTGCAAGACTTACCTACACTTTAAAAACTGCAACACCATCCAGTCAATCCCCACATACAGGCCAGAGTCAGTCATTAAAGTGTTTACACAAAAATACCAATAGTTAAAGGAGTGAAAAATATAACATGTTGTTCCACATATAAAAGCATAATTCTGTAAGACTTACAAGGTATCTGGCCAGGACAGGAGACAAAAATGTATATCTTCTGTTGGAGGCTACCCCCTCCATTTTAAATTTTGAATTCTCCCTATATTTCACCCCAGTATGCTCTCAGCCAATTCCCAGGGAGTGAATTAAGCACAATCTCCATTTGAGTTTTGTCTGTTTGGTTATGAAATGGACAAAACTGGATAGATTCTCTTCCTCACATGCCACTGCTCCTCCTCAACAGATTTTCTCCTGCTTGAAGCCTTTAGCGTTCATGTAGTTAGCAGTCTATCTAATTGCTACTTAGTTCAGGCCAGGGCAGTGTTGCCAACTCATGATTTTATTGTGAGTCTCATGATGATATCCGATGTTTTTCTTCAAGTCCTACCACCCGGAATAATGTGATTACATGAAAATTTTCAGCTTTTCATTGTTGTTTGTTTTTTTTAAGTAAATGGCTATCCCACATGGTTGCAGAAAAAAGCTTGAAAACCTCAGTGATATATCATCTTAAAAAAGTCATGATTTTGAGGGACCTAACTCATAATGCTTGAATTCTTGGCACTGGCAAGACTGCAGACCTGAAAGTAGCACCACAGGCTGTGGCACTTAGCCTAGGCGCTAGAGAGTCAGGGTGAAGTATCAGGTCTCAGCCTGCATACAGCAACCTAACTAAAGTGATATCCCTGTGTTTTCTGTATGGCGCACGTACACCACTCTCCACTCCCAGAAGATAACTACCAATAAAATACCTACCTGGAATCTGAGGGGGAAACAGGAATGCCAGTCACCACATCACTCCCCCACAGCCAAACACAAGTGCAGTGGCCACCTCCTAATGGTTCTGGGGTTGACAGTCAGAAAATATGAAGAGCCAGCTTCCCCTGAAAAAACAAAACAACAACAACAACAACAACCCGAACAGATGTGGGAGTAGAAGGCTAGATGTCTTCCGTCCTCAGAAGACAGTTAAAGGGAAGGAGGGAAAGATCAGAGCTTTTCAGAGGGAGTGGGGGCCAAGAGGGTCCTGGCTTGGACAGCCCAGCTGGAAACCAGATGGAACTTTCCCAGTTTTAGGTCTAGTCTAAAACTTTCTGACATTTGCTAAAACGTTATGGAAGGTCAGGGAATGATGGGTTAATGACTAAAACTGAAGCCTCACATCTCCAGTTACTTGACTGCCCCCCTCACATATAGACTTTAGCCATTGTGGCAGCTCCCCTCTAGTGGGTCCCACGCTTGTTCTGTCTCTAGTGGGCCAGGGCATGTCCAGTCACACCATCTTCCCTAAGGAGGGGGGTAGGGACCCAGGCCCACCCACTCCTCCGGGTCCCAGCCCAGGGGCCCTATGAGAGGCAGCTATGTGCTGCTGGCACTGTGTTTCCAGCTGCACTGTCTTCCCCTGGGCTAATTCTCCCCCTCCTTCTGGCTCCTTGAGCCGGCTACCTTTGTTTGTCCACAGGCCTCTGCGCTGCGCTCTGCTCTGCTCCTCCACTTTAAACCAGCACAGCACTCCTACTCCTCCTGCTTGTGCCCTGTCTGTTTGGGGCGGAGGGTTTTTATGGAGCACCTGGCTGGTCCCTAATTGCCCCCAGCTGCTCCTAATTGCCCCCTAACGACCCTCAGCTAGACTGCAGGGAACAGAGCCCGGAGCATTCTGAGGCTTATATATCTGCCTTCAATCACTTTCCTGCAGCCTTCTGCCTTCGCTGTATCACACCATGAAAAAGCTTGACACATAACATTTAACCTAACAAGTGAGTGTATGTTCATCACATAGAGTGGTTTATATAACACTCACACTTGATTCATTAGGAGTAGGAGTTCATTATTCTTCAGCTATTCCCAATGTCTCACTTTAACCAACCCTATCTATGTTTCCAGTGTCCGGGATTTCCCTTTACAGATGTTACCTGGGAGCAGGGATCGGAGCAATAGGCTTATTGGTACACTGATAGTCACATCTTTTTCATGTGCATTCTCTCTGGAATTAATTTTTTCTGTGGGTTTGTGGTTACTGCTGTAACGTATGGGACAAAACCCTTGTGGCATTCTCAGAGAGCCGACAGACATTTTCCCAACATATTGAGCCAGAATTTCAGATGGTATAAATTAAAATAACTCCTGTACAGCCAATGGAGCAACACCAATTTACATTAGGTGACAACCTGGCCCATTGTCTCTAACAGGGGAGACATAGTACTACCCAGAATATGTGGCAAAAGCCAAAACAGAACTTCATGTACTTTCTAGCCAGTTCCTAGTGCATGGTGCCACAGATTGCAGATAGTGGTAGAAAAAAGGAAAGCTAAATGTGTGATCAGCATAGGTGCTGGAACTAGGGGTGTAGGAGCTGCTGCCACACCCCCTGGTTTGAAGTGGTTTCCTTTATATACGGGGTTTACAGTTTGGTTCAATGGCTCTCAGCACCCCAACTATAAAAATTGTTCCACACTCCCTGGTGACCAGCCTAAATTTTCTAATTATCAAAGCAAACCCTTATGGAGAATGGAAAGAGCATAAGCCACTATGTCTTAAAAGGAATTAATTAATAGCAAGAAATCTGCTGATATTAACAAACCTAAATAAGCAACAGAGTTACAATCAAAATGGTTCAGTCTATAATGTGGGGGTAAAAACAACATTTATTATAATTTATAATCAGAATTATAATTTATAATCAGAAATCAAACTACCAGAAACACTACTCCAAAATTCCCAAAGGCAAAGTCTGTAATACTTATCAGCCTGGCAGGATAGAAAAGGAAGCCAGCGAAAGTGATGGAATAGAAGTAAAGCCAAATAGCAAACAAGTACACATTCAAGCAGTAAGGAAACAAAGCCACTGATCAAAACCCTAACACCTTCCAGCCTATGCGTGCTCTGCCGAGGCCCATTAACACTTCATAAGAGCAAATCTGCACACAGAGAAGGAATTATTATTCCATAAAAAACACCAAAAAGTAATCAAAACAACCAGTGGAAAGGATGTGATCTGAAGTGGGAAAGCAAGCCTCTGAATGGTCACCATGACATAAACGTAAGCCTTCTCAAAGGTGTGCTGGTTCTCTGTAGCACAGGGCCAACCCTTAGCACCACTGCTTCCCTGGGGTTCCACTCTTATGGGGAACATGGTGGGGTGGGAGCAAGCCCTGTGGACTCTACAGTTTACTGACTAGCATTATATCCATTTCTGGCAGTGGAACCAAAATGTGTCGGCAAGAACAGGAAACAAATCAATGTCTGACTGGTGGCAGATGAAGAACTCATCACAAAATATCACCTCCCTCTAGCAGTGGGATCAGAGAAAGAGAGAGAGGCGACTTATTTGAGAACAATGAGGGCTTTTAACACTCCTAACACACACGTGGCTCCATGGTGGTTGCAATATATGAGAAGGAACACTTCAAGGAGAAACCAGGCAAGTGTAAGTAAACACTCTATCATGCTGGCTACTCTAATTAGTTTTTGAACACTTATCTTCTTAGCATTCAAGCCTATACCATCTGGCTCTGAAGTGCAAGTTAACTTTCATCACAGCCATGCAGTAAACTTTTATCTAGAGTTATAATTATGATTCACTGTTTTTCCAGACAATTCTTGGCCTGTTAAAAAAAATCAAGGAGACAGATCTACTTCTCCGATGTGTCATTTTAAATATTGGAGGTTGTTTAAGGTGAAAGCAGCCACTTTATTTATCACTGAGCATTTTTTTTTCTGAGTGCTAGTAAAGGGGACTGCTTACTCTGCCAATAAGCATGTTGTTAGTTTATATCTCAGCTCTGAATTATACAAAGGTTGGAGGCAAGCTTTACACAGTGACTCAGGATGGAGACAGGCTTGTGAAGTGCTTATAACAATGGTCACATTCAGGAAAGGGACCAGAAACTCCAGTTTAGTCCATTCTGCCACTCAGAAAATAACTATACATATGCACAAGAAGAAGGAAGTAGAGTTTAGAATGACATAGGAAACTTAACTCTGACTTCACTGGCTTATGGGTCTGATCCAAAGTTAATTGGATAGGCAACTGGTGTGCTGTGATCACTGCTGATTAGATCATCCCATAGTTACCTTGTATGTGTTCCTTTTCCTCTTTAAAAAAAGGCAGTGAAATGGAGAGGGATCAAAATGAGAGGTGAGATCATAAGGTTCCTTAACCATGCCACAAAAGATTTATATATTACCTAGCAGAGCTCACATCTTTTACTCTTTCTGAGCTCTGATCACCACCCTGATCTGAAAACAGCTGCTCTGTTTAACAATAAATGTTTATCATCAGCACAGCTGTGTAGATGTTTGTAAGTCTAATTTAAACAACAACAAAATTAATACAAATAGCAGACATGATTACTGGCAAGAATGAATTAGGTGAATTGTGCACATAGGTGTATCAGGTGAGGTTTGCTGGGCAGAATTAAGGGATAAACGGGAAAATGAATGTCAAATGAAAAGATTGTCCCTGTTAGATACTTGTTCACTTGTGAAAAACCCATCCCAGATGGTACTTGAATGAGGACTCCTCTAATTCCAAAACCATAGTGCTACCTGGAGCACTAAGAGATTCTCCTTAGTGAGTCATACAGCTGAGCTGAGCTCATTTGAGATCCAAATTCAGCTGTAGATATTCAGATCACACTTTTTCTCTAGGGATTCAGGGGTTCTCAAACTATTTCACAGTATGGACATTGTTTTAATAGGGATTCTCTTTGATTCACCTCCTATCCTATTCACAGTTGCCTGGGCCACATCTTTTCCCAGTCATAATTATGTGAGCGAGTTCTCCTCCCATTTACATTTGCCTGAGCCATGTATTCCCCTATGTGTGACTGAGTAACATCTCTGCAACACTATTACAACTTGCATGGAGGAGAGTATTTCATGTGGTTTTAACTTCCTTTAGTGGACAATTAATTTGTCAGTGGAAACAACAAGGAGACCCAGAATCACATGGCCAGCAACTCTACAAGACACCAATGAGTACCCTTTGGAGTTCCAGCAGTCCACCTGTCTTGAGAATTCCCACTGTAGGGAATTTGTGAATTGCTCATCTTATTCCATTACAAATGGGATAATATTATTGAGACATTGTGGTCAGATGCACATGCCTGGTTGGTAGGGCCAATGCTACAAATGTAACCAAGTAATGAACTCTGATATGGGGCTGGATTATTAAGAAGACACCTTTAGATTACATAGTTCAGATACCTCCATTGTGTCTCCTAATTATCACTGATTACTGAAACAACTCCATACCTCTACCTTTCTTCCTGCATCCTGCATCATACGTTAGAACAGTGGTCCCCAAACTTTTTCTGTCGGACCTGCCTTTACCCATAATGGAATCTGTCTGCACCTCCCCAGGAGCTGCGTTCGGGAGCTGGGGTCAGGACCTGGAGCGGAGCCACAGTTAGGGCCGGGAGCCGGGAATTGAGGCTGGGACCGGAGCAGAGCTCAGGGCAGAGCAGGGCTGAGTGGCGCTCCCTCCCTTGGCCTGGGTGTGACTGTGCCCCCCCAAATGTTCCTCTCTTCCCCACAAGGGGATGCGCCCCACAGTTTGGTGATCACTGCATTAGAAATTAACATTTTCAGTCTTAGATTTATTACATATTTTGGCATTTCTTTGGCACATAGAACCAAATTCTGCCCAGCCTTGCCCATCTTGAAACCCCATTGGCTTCAGTACTACATTAACTTTGTAGCTGTAATTCATTATCAATGCAGCTTGAGTGTGGTCTTCATGGCTGAGGAAACTGTTCCTTTGTCTGGACCAAACCAAACTTCTGAAGCCAATACCCTACACTCTGCGTATCAAGCCCATCCCTAGACTTGTGAAGGCTGAAATGGTTTTAGCCTGAGTTTATACCTTGTTGCATTCTTTTATTGAGTATTCCAACCCCAAATCCCTCCCCATATACATTTGCACTCTGCTCCTTCAACAACAACTACAAAGGGCCCAATCCTACTCCCTATGAAGTCCATAGCAAAACCTCAACTATTTCTAATGGGGTATGGGAAAAACATGTCCATGCTGCACTGATAAAAGCAGTAGTCCTTGTTCTAATGGGTTAAAAGTTGGATGTGGTAAGCTTTACATCATTTTTGGGTAATGCTATTTCCCTGAAGTTTTTTAAATATGCAAAGTGATTAACTTGAATATTGGCAGCCATCACTTCATTAATGCAACCTTAGCAAAACTTCAGTAGCCCATTCATCTGGGGCAATTACATTTTTTTTCATAGGCAAATGAAATACCATTATTTTTCTCATCATGGCAGATTGGACACATATTATGGTGCCTGTACATCTTCAGGATGATGTTTTTACTATGTATTTTGATTTAGACTAAACTAAAAAGAATGCCTTTTTTCTAAAAGGGCTCCCAGGACAATCTTTAAATATACAGTAATAAAGTTAATTTAACAGGCTCCCTCAGAGACTTCCAGATGGCATTATGCTGGCAACAGCAAAAATGTAAATAAAGCTTAGCTTCCTCCCCGCATAGTACCCCACACATCTTACAGCCTTCCCCCATTCTAAAATCTGAGGGTGGGGGGCGGGATTGGGCTTGTGTATATAGGGTCTAGGATTGCAAGGGGCGTGAGGCAGGCCAGAATTTCATCTTGTGTGTCAAAGTAATTCCAGAAGATAGACTCTCCCTCTTTCCAACTAGCCAGAGGGGAAAATAGACCTTGTAAGGTTATGCTAGACAGCACAATTTTTAATAATGTTCATGTTAGTTGCACACATAATTAAGACTCAGCACTTGGTCCCCCCCTTGTAATTTAGTCCAACTGAAATAAATGGAACCATTTCCCTCCAATAACTTTTCAAATTTTGCCAAACAAATAACTGAAATCCTTTCAAATGAAATCAGGAGTGACAGGAATCAGCCTGAGAAGAATTTTTGTCCCACCTGAAAATCCATGTTTTGTCTAGCTATGCCCCTCAATTCCAAAACTAGTGGCACTAACCTTAAGCTACAATAATGCTAGCAAGATATCCTATGGCATGTCTAGAAGCAAAGGACCTGGTTCTATCAGTGTATAGTGTGCACTGAAACCCCAGGCAGGAGAGCTCTTTTACTACTTTATTCAGATTGGGGGTGCCACGTCCGATGACTTAACATCTTCTGTCCCCCCACCTCCCACATTCTCTGCTAGAGGCTGCCTTATAGCAATAGGGCCCAGGGTGCAGTCTGGATATTTATTTACCAAGAAGTGGAAAATAAATTAATGTGCTCAAAAGCGACTCTAGTACCCATGCAGGATGTGAGTAACATTACCAGCTGCTAGCAGATTAAAAAATCATGGTTTTGGAACAGTATCTTGGACTGAATTACTCCCCAGGGGTAGCACCATAAGAAGTGCAGTGGGAGTTTCTGTTGTACTGCCTCCAATATGTGGCCTGATCCTGTAAGGTTAAGTCATCTTTGAAGGCAATGGGAATGGAAAGTGCTCAGCAGGTTGCAAGATTGGGCCCTTTGCTTCAAAAACAAAAGATGGAAAGAAAAAACCAACATCCTTTTTGTGAAAATAAAGGATGTGAGTAGGTCTACATGGTTTTGCTAAATTCAGATTTCTGGTCTATGTAGGTTCTTATACTGCTCATCACCATGGTATATGAGGCGCTCCTCCTATTCATGACTAAAATGAGTTCCTGTCGGGCTTGCACATTTTGTGCCCACTTAAGCAAACGTCCTTTTCTCCTCCCCCCTCTGTGTCTCCCTTCTCCTGCCTTCTTCTCTCACTGCTCATTCTGTAGTCTGGAGAAATGTCATTTTGCAGAACTTGTCCATTACGTCATCATGTAAAGAACATACAATATAGAGGGTCCAGGTAGAAAAGGTCTCTCCCCTCTCTCCACAAAAGAAATAAAATTAAAAACTAGACAAGCAACTTAGAATTGCAACTAAAAACAATAACATGCCAGATCCTCAGCTGGTATAAACTGGCTTAAAGCCATTGACTTAAAAGGAGGCACTGTGGCCTAGTGGGTAGAATGCTGGCCTAGAACACCATAGACCTATGTTCTAGCCTGAACTCTGCCGTTGGCCTGCTGAATGACCTTGAGCAAGTCACTTCATCTCTTAGATTACCTGCCTGTAAAAGGGGGAGATAATGATACTAACCCCATAGTAAAGTACTTTGAGATACAATAGAACCTTAAAGATATGAACTCCTCAGGAATGGAGATTGTTTGTAACTCTGAACAAAACATAATGGTATAGTACCCTGCAGTCATTGTCTTCCAGCTGAGGCCGGGAGAGATCTCTGCAAAGGTGGCACCTAACAGCACAGCTTGGTTTGCAAGCAGCTCCCTGCCCTATTCCTAGTTCTTGCCTTTGGGCTGAACTGGGGAGGCTTGCCCCACACCCGTGGCAGTACAAGCCCCAGCTCTCAGCTGCCTCTCCCCCTGCTCAGTGCACTGCTTGCCACACTCCAGAGGCAGCAAGTGTAAGGGGGTTGCTGCCAGCGCCCCTGCCTCTTGCACTCCCAGAGGTGCTGGCAGGATCCAGGAGTGCAGCCACGGACAAAGCTTGGGCCACATCAGTGCACAGGCTGTGGCCCTTTAAAATTCCTCCAGAGCACAGCTGACTCCCACTCTACCTCCAGGCCAGGTTTTGGCTGCAACCTTCAGTTCCTTGCAGCAGCATCAACATGGAGCTTTCTTTCCTGGGCTCTGGAGGGGGGGCTAAAACAGCTTCCTCCTCCCAGTGCGGTGGGGTAGGAGGGAGTGAAACAGCGCCCTTGGCTTACAGGAACAGTGCAGACCCCGGCTGGACTGTTTCTTCTCTGCATGCTGACCTTGCCATATAGGCACAGTATTTGTTCTTTGTTCCCCCATCCCCCGCCTCGCTTCTGCCTGATTGCTTACTTCCAGTTTCACAGGGTGTTCAGTTGACTGGTCAGTTCGTAACTCTGGTATTCATATATCTGAGGTTCTGTTGTATACTGATGAAAAACAGTACATAAGAGAAAGATATTATTATTGTATAATGAAATCATACAGTAGATTAAACAACTCCCACACTTCTCCCTCTCTTCTGAGCCCGCACCAGAACAACCCTGAACCTTTGGCAGCAGGTTGTAAATCTATAGATATGCTGGACTTCCTGATTGCCATCATTGTCCACAAATAATATCCTCACCCTTCTACATATATTCTATGGACTGTGTGTACACACTCACAGATGATAGATTTTTTCCTTGATATATACAATATTTGTAAAAATGCTTATGTATAACTGGGGGTGTTGACGGGTGAAAGGTAGTTTGTTTTTGTGGTCATTTCTGATTTATGCAGGGAAAATGCAATGGGCTCAATTCTCTGGTCATCTAAGGTCACTTGGCATTGTGTTAGCATAAGCAGTGCCAAGTAGCCTGAAAGGGAGTGGAGAATTTCCCTTGAAGCAGATGAATTCTTCATTAGCATAAATTTGATAGCAGTGGCTCTGCTTCCTCCTGATCCAAGCAGCCTCTTATCCCTATCATACAGGAAAGAAGGGGACATGTTGGAAATCAGGCATAGAGAGGAGAGGGAGAGGTGGGGACATGGCTGAATAGAATTGTGGGATTTTCTGCCAATGGTGTAAATTAGGATTACACAGATGCATCCTTAACTTGTGGAGATACTGGACAGCTCTGAATCAGGGTGCTGCAACCAACACTCTGCGCTGCCTCTTTCCACTATGGCTGATGTACTTTCCCCATGCCATCACAAAAGCCAATGGCATCACAAATATACAAACCACCCTATTAGTCAGGAAAACACAGAAATGTTATATAAGTAAATTGAACATAGTTAAACTAACAACACTGACAGCATAGAAACAGCATAAAGAGAATGTACAACGTTTTTATATTGCAACTTTTTTATAAGTTCATTTTTATTGCCTCACTCTTTAAAATAAAGCCAGGGGCCTGATTTACTATTATTGAAGTTTAATTTCATGTCTTGGTTTCTGTTCTTTACTCTTAATTTCTTCTATAGCCAGCCTTCCAAAAGGTAAAGAGCTAGAACAGCTGGAAAGTTTTACAGCCAGGCTATGCCTCAATTGCTGTAAGCCAGTGATTAAAAAATGAATTCAGTTGTAGCCTCTACTTTCAGGAAACTGTTCTAGTCATTTTTAAAAGATATTTCTTGTTCTATGAAAAGCAGGTGAGTGTCTGATCAAAATCACTCTGGCCTTCGCACCCAAGATGTGAACTCTTGTACTTAGGGTAATACTAGATAGCAAGTGTGAAAAATCGGGACAGGAGATGCAGGATAATAAGGATCTTTATACGGCAAAGCCATGAATATCGGGACTGTCCCTATAAAAGTGGGACATCTGGTCACCCTACTTGTACTATGGTTTAGAACAACAGGTATTAATGAATAAAACTTCTGAGTTGCTATAGACAAAATAAATGCAAAAACAAAGCTTGTTAAAAACATAACTGTAGCAGAATCCAGTGATTAGAGGATTGGTATAATATTTTAACAGGTCTTAACACAGACTTCCACCAGTCCTGGGTTTCGCAGGATTGTCCTGCTTTGATCCCTACAAACCTCCTGTCCCACTCAAAGCAGATTTCCTGGACTCAGGGCTGCCCAGAAGTCTGGCCCGACCACTCCTCCATCTCTATCTAGAGAGGGACAGACTGGCCAAACCCGAGTGGCACTGCGTCTCACTTTAGCTACCCGAAATGTTGGGAGATATGTTAACATGCCAAGCAAAATTGGGAATCACAATTCTTTCACTTACAGGTTCTTTTCTCTATGGATCTTGAAGTGCTAATAGATCAGAAAAGGGGATAAATATTACTAGCCCCACTTTGCGGCTGAGGAAACTGAGGTTTAGAGTGGATAAGTCATGCAGCAAGTTGGTAGCAGAGCTAGGAGTAGAATTTAGGTCTCCTGTCTCTTAATTCCATATGCTAAACACTAGATGGTGCTGCTTCATGTGAACTTTATAGCAACCAACTAATAGGATTCTCCACACTGCTCCAAGGCCTTAATTACTTCAGAGTCAGGTATGATCATATTGGATTGTTAAGGCCTTAGCCAGCAGAAAAAGCCCCTGTGACTGCCAGTCATCAAAGCTCCTTAGGCTCCTTTGGCCAGGTAGTTGTAGAGGGTGTTTACAGAGGGTATTTCCTACTCAGAAGTAACTACATAACAGCCTTACACAATCCCCTAATTCTGCCCCTCTCCCAGGGGCAGAGTCACAGATTTAACTCAGCTGCACTATCTTGTAGTTATGGGTAGGTGGCTGGGAATGCTCATTGTTGCTTAATGTGCCAGCATGTGGAGGGCCTGAGTTCTTGTCTGGCTGATGGAAAAGAGCCCTTCCCACTCATCTGTGCAGGTGAGGTGTGAGAAGCCCTTTCCAGTCCAAACACCGGGAGTGAGATCCAGATCCTACTGAAGTCAAGGGAAGTTTTTCCACTGATTTCAGTAGAGACAGGATTTCAAACCCTGTACTTACCTCCCCCCACTTCCCCCCTACTAGAGCTGCACATGGATGAGAATCCAGTAATTCCCAGAGAATACATAGTGTCACCCAGGGAGAGGGAAAAACATGGAAAAAAGACCAAGAGAAAACAGAGCATACCAGGTGGGATATTTCCCTGATCTTCCCCTCCCAACTCCTCTGCCACTGCCTGGCAGAAAAGAAGAGTTTGTATGGGGGGTGACTGTTGATCTGGAGAATGCTGATCATTCCCTTGAGTATGCTGCCAATATCCACAGGCTGTCGAGGTCAAAATGCTGCAGAAACAGTGTGTTTGATAGGGCTCAGAGTTTAAAGTGTGATTTTAATCTGGAAAGTAAAAAAGCACCTTCTTACTCAATAAATCTCTTCCCCATGTGTGTTCAGTCACATCTGCTCAATAGTGCACAAACCAAGATTTTAGTATTGTTAATACCACACAGCCCAGACAACTAGAAGCAAGTAAGGTGAGATCTACTCCTCCTTGTTTATGAATCCTTCTTCTACTCCTATCAATAGCTTAATGTGTTCCAATCAGTTACATATTGCAAACTCAGAGGGTTGGCACAGATGTTACTGAAGGCAGTGAAATAGAGGCAGAATATGTCTTGCAGAATCTTTTATTACTGGTAAATATTATTGCTTGTAGTGCATAGTAATTGAGTTCTATAAACCTTCTGCCTGATATTGTCAGCAGGAAAAAGGCCAGGTTTAATTTTCTAGGAAGTCCCTCTGAAAAATTAAGTTACACTGGCTCAAACCCCCACACAGAAACCTGGGAAACTATAGATATGATCCTGAGTGCCCTGGACAGGCAATACTTTCTTCTCACAGAGTCCAGGGGTTTAGAACAAAGAGAACTTTACCATGGGGGCAAAAAAGGGGGACAATAGAATAAAGTTGGTAAAGCCAGCAATCAATATATTAGCAATATCTATTAGATAAGACTCTAATGTAATAACAAATAAATAATATGCACTCAGTAATAATTTGTAATGTACACACCTTATATGAAATTATTTTTTATTTGAAATTGTACATTTCCTTGGTGAGGATGTTGTTTTTCTTTTCTGCGGACACCCTCTAGTAGCCTCTCAGACCACTAGGGGTCCGTGGAGCACGGGTTGGGAACTGCTGTTCTAGAAGCTTGCCTCTGACTATACAGGCTGCCACCATCAAAAATCATACAAATGTAGAGCTGGAAGGAACAGCGAGAGGTCAAGTCCAGCCCCCTGCACTGAGGCAGGACCAAGTAAACCTAAGCTATCCGTGACAGGTGTTTGTCCAACTTGTTCTTTAAAAACCTCCAATGGCCACAACCTCCTTTGGAGCCTATTCCAGAGCCTTATGATTAGAAAGTTTTTCCTCTCATCTAACCTAAATCTTCCTTGCTGCAGATTAAGCCCATTACTTCTCATCTTTCCTTCAGTGGCCCTGGAGAACAATTGATCACAGTCCTCTTTATAACAGCCCTTAATATATTTGAAGACTATTATTTGGTGCTCCCTCAGATTTCTTTTCTCAAGACTTAAAATGCTCAGTTTTTTTTAACCTTTCCTCATAGGTTGGGTTTTCTAAACCTTTAATCATTTTTGCTGCTCTCCTCTGGATTCTCTCCCATAGGTGGCATGTTATATGGGCCCACGGCACCCGTGCTTCACCAACATTGAGGATGGTGGTCCCAGCTCCACCAATATTTCTGTGGTGCTGGGGGGTTGGCTGCGGAGCCTCCAGTGCCTCTCGGCCGTAGAGGTGCAGAGCACAGTGGCCCCCAACACCCAGTACGGCGTGGCCCGGCCTTCCTGCCTCCCTCTCTCTCCCCCCGTCCCCTGACACACTCAGTGGCTGGCCAGGAGCCGCTCCTGGCCTCAAGCAGCACCACACGGTGGTGCTCCCCTTTCCTGGCCCCATCTCTCCCCCACGTAACGTAGGCCCAGGCCAGGACCTGCTATGGGCACCACCAAAAATTACACGAACGTGGCATCCATGTTCTCTCTAATTTGTCCATATTTTTCCTAAAATGTAGTGTCTAGAACTGGACACAGTACTCTGTCTGAGGCCTCACCACCTTATAGTAATTTCATCTAGACCGGCGGTTCTCAACCAGTGGTACTTACGAGAAGGCTGGGTGGTACGCGAGCCGTACCGCGCCGCCGAATCCGCCGCCGGAAGTGCCCTCCCGCCCACCCTTGCGAAACTTTGCAGCCAAAAATGGGCAAGCAGCGGAAGGGTTCGGCGGCGGGTATTGTTTCCCCCATGTAAGCCGCCGCAAGTCTCTCCCCGCTGCCGCGAAACCCCGCCGCAAATCCCTCCCGCCGCTGCCGCGAAACCCCGCCGCAGGTCCCCTCCCTTTTTTTCCCCGAGTGGTACTTGGGTCGGATACAGTCACGTCAAGTGGTACTTGACCTGACTGTACCTGGCCCGAGTAGTACTCGGGGGAAAAAAAGGTTGAGAACCGCTGATCTAGACCACATTTTCCTAGTTTGCTCATGAGAATGTCATGTGGAACTATGTCAAAAGCCTTACTAAAATCAAGATATATCACATTTACTGCTTCCCTTCATCCACTAGGCTAGTAACCCTGTCAAAGAAATTAGGTTGATTTGGCATGATTTGTTCTTGACAAATTCATGCAGACTATTCCTTATAACCCTATTATTCTCTAGCTGCTTACAAATGGATTAATTATTTGTTCCTGTATTTTTTCAAAGTATCTTATAGTTAAAGGAATACACTTTTAGTTGCAAATGCTGATGTTTTGGGTATTTAAAGTTGGGGGTTTAATGCCTATTGATGACTGCAGTGTGTATGTAGCCATGATTCCTTACACAAGAATCACACATACCACTTTGTTCACAGACGCCAGCCTCAGCTAAAAATTGTGAAAGTGGGTTTATTTTGCTGTGCATTATTCTGTGTTTGTAGCCCTTACACTGTATAATACTATATATCTTCAAAGCACTAGACAAAATATTTACTAACTAATTTTCTGTTTAACCCTAATGAGTGCAAGTCTGGCTTTACTATTGTAAGTAACACTGGAGACGGGGCGGAGAGCAGATTAATAAGTGTTGCATGGAAGATCCCAGAGCCTGGGAGGATAGTTCAGAGGGCCAGGATACAAATGTGTTCATCAGTTGTCACCACTTAGATGTTTAAAGCTCAGATGTGTAGCAGATCTTACCAAAATATATTGCAAATGGCAAGAAATCATAGCAGTCACTTTTTTTTTTTTTACCATGGCCAGGTAGCCTCAATATTCTACCCCTAAGGACACAGATTTCCTTTCTTATGGGACTTTAGAACAAGTATTGAATTTAAGCTAAAGCAGTGAATTTGTTGCCATCTTAAACATATTCTCTCGCATAGCAACCAAATTCCTACTGCCTGCCTTTTTCTGTCTGATGTTCATTTCACTGTAATTTAGCTGCAGCAGCAGGCATTATACCCTGCTGGCTTGAACTGCCTTGCTCTGCTTCCTCAGCTAGCACCTTCCTCTATTTCCTGATCTGTGGTTCCTCCGGAGGGAATTCAGCACAATAAATAAATAAAAATTCTGCAAACAATATTTTAAAATTCTGCAAATGTTGTCACTACATAAATATGGAGGCTTCAGCATGACAGTGAGGAGCACAGACCACTGGCTGCATGGAGGTGGAGGTCACCCTACAGTCCCCGCCCAGGACACAGACTCCATGGTGAGGCTGCACCCTGACACAGCACCCTGAACACCCTGGAGTCCGGCCCCTCTGTGCCAGGTAGGATGTCCAACCTTCTAATTTGTGAAAACCAAACACTAAGCACCAGAATCTCCCCTGACCCCTGCTCCTCTTCTCCCCCCACCTTCACTCCCTGCACTCTCCACCTCCCTCCTCCTGCCAGGTGAGCAGGGCTCTAGTGGTGGAGGGGGTGACTAGGGCAGGACAGGGGAGCTGCTGGTACCTCTCTCCACCAGAGCCTTGCCTGAGTGCTCCTCCAGGCTCCAGTAGCAGCTGCTCTTCCTACCACCCAGTGGCGGAGGCCGGTTACCACATGTAACTGGACTTTTACACTGCCAGGTCTCCTTTTTGACCAGTAGAAAACTGGACCCCTGGCAGACCTAGTGCCAGGTGCACCAGGTGTGGGTAGGTAGGCTCAGCCAGGCAGGATCCAAGTATGGAGTGGCTTAGTGGGGATAGCCCTTGTGGGTTGAGAGGGTTCTGTGGGGGGCAATATAAGTAAAGGCAGCTTGCGGGGTGGGGGGAGGAAGGGGGATGCACAGGGGCTCATTGGAGGTTTCAGGTGCAGGGGCAATGGGATGCTGGGTGGGGTCTGGGTGAAGGTGGCTGGGGCTCAGCAGCGGGGGAGGTCCAGGTGCTGATGGAGTGGGGATGATGGAGTAAGGGGTCTGGGTACAGCTAGTTGGGGCTCAGTGGGATGGGAGTCTGGGTGCAGGAGCTCGGGGGGAGGGGGTGGGTGCAGGGGTGGGATGCAGCAGAAGGTGCTTGGGATGTAGGGGTGAGACTCAGCAGGCTGGGGGTTCAGGGGCAGGGAGCTCAATGTAGTTTCTAGATGGGGGGGAGGTGAGGCTTGGAGCGGGGGTCTGGATGCACTGGGAGTTGGGTGGACAGGGAGCAGCTCCCCATACAGTGATCCCTCCCCTTGGTTGAGGAGCGAGAGGAGCAGGAAGAGTGTGTGTGTGTTTGTAGCTTCCTGCAGTGAGGGGAGGTTTCTGGGGATGGGTCTGACTCAGCCCCAGCCACTCCTTGCAGGGGAAGACAAAGTCCTGTCCTCTCTAGCCCAGCCACCAGTTGCAGCTTAGTTCAACCAGAACAGCACCTAGTGCAAGGGAAGCCTCATTATCATTACAACCAAGTCAAGGAGTTAATCATAACATGCTTAAAAGCAGCAGTGTTGACAGGGTATAACACAGTCCTGATACTTGTGTGGAAAATAAAGAAGTTTATTTTTTGAAAAATAAACATTCACTTGAGTTTGCTTGTTTGTTATCCTGACTGACTACTTAGAGTGAATCAAATGAAGCAAAAAGGAAATGAAATAATGACAGAGATAAGGCTCCTTAAATGAACAATAGGAGGTGCTCTAAGTCAGAGAATGTCCTTGCCTGATTCCATCCAGGCCAGCAAGGTTTTCTGAACCTGGGATCAAAGGGATACTAAACCTTAAGGGAACTAGCCTGGGGAAGCAGCAGTGATTGAGTGGGTTGCCAACAAGGAGAGACTTCAGAGAGCCAGAAGCTGCAGCAAGCAAGCAGCCATCCCAGCCAAGAGATGGCAGTAAGCAAGGTGAATGCACTTACCAATGCTTGCAAGGAAAGATTAAAGTTTAGGTAATGGGAAATATGCACAGAGGCCTTTTTTGTTTTAACCGCCTGCTCTGGCACCTTCAGGTGAAAGAATGTTTTGTTTTGAAGAAGCTGTTTTTGCACAATTTTAATCAGCTGCTGGTCACAGGCCCTCAGAGGAAAAGGTTTACAGGTGCCTAATATAGTTGGGGCAATGCAGAGGCTGCCACTAAGAGATTCAGTTTCAGAGTGGTGAAACCAGGCCTTTCAATCTTTGAGAGAGATGAAGACATTCAGGCCTAGCAGCTGAAGGATGGACTATCCAGGACAGAAAGGGATCTAAATCTGTAACTGACATTTTGTAGCATGGGCAGGGCATACATGCTTTCCTCAAAGCCTGACAGCAAGGGGCATTCTAAAGCCATGATTTTTATGTATTTTCTTTTAAATAAGGCAGGCCTGTATGAAGTGACTGTTTACTATTTCCTTACATTAGCCAGATTTGCTTTCTTAAATAAATGGTGTTTATTCCCTGATCCTCACATTTATTTACCCAGCTGCTGTGTATTTGCTGGGTGAAGATGTGTGTAATTTGACTTTCAGCACAGCCTTTAACCCATTGCCTCCAGGCAGTCAGGATTTCCTGGCCAGCAGCTCTAATGGACTTTATATCAGGAAATGCTCTTGGCTACTGCTATTGAATAAAGGAATAAAGGTCAATTGCTGTATTCATCCCTTCTCATTACCCCTACGTCCCTAGGGTTGCATCTGTTCAGACAGATGACTTGCTGGACAGCAATAGTATTGTCCTATGTACGCACATCAAGTTTTGCATTTTCTTCAGCATTTATGAGGGACTTTGAGTCCATTACATCAGTATCATCATTACTATTGTTTTATGTTTCCTATTTCTCTCGTGCCACTGCCTTTTTATCCAGCATTCAACATTAGTTTTAAAACAGCTGACATTACTCACATCATTAAACAATTTCATATGTTATTCATTATCAGGCCAGAAGTGTTGTGATCATTTAGTCTGACCTCTTATATAAACACAGACCATAGGACTTCCTTGAATTGACTCCCATTTGATCCTCAGCATATCTTTTAGAAAAATATCCAATCTTGATTTAAAAGTTACTAGTGATGGAGAATTACAGCCCTTGGTGCATTGTTCCAAAGTTAATTACTGTCCCTGTTAAAAATATTGACCCTTATCTCTAGTCTGAATTCATCTAGATTCAACTTCCAGCCACTGGCTCTTGCTAGACTCGTCTGCGAGACTGAAGAGCCCTTATCACATTTTTGTTCCCCATGTGGGTACTTATAGGCTTTGATCAAGTCACCCCTTAACCTTCTCTTCGTTAAACTAAACAGATTAAACTCCTCAAGTCTATCATTATAAGACAGGTATTCCAATCCTTGATTCATTCTTGTGGCTCTTCTCCCACCCCTCTCTAATTTATCAACATCATTCTTGAATTTGTGACACCAGAACTGGACACAGTATTCCAGCAGCAATCACACAAGTGACAAATACAGAGGTACTATAACCTCACTACTACTCACAATTGCCTTGCTTATACACCCACGAATCACATTAGCCTTTTTGATCATAGCATGACATTGGGAGCTCATCGTCAGATGATTATCCATCGTAACCTCCCAAGTCCTTTTCAGAGTCACTGCTACCCAGTACAGAGGTCCCCATCTTGTACGTATGTCCTACATTCTTTGTTCCTAAATGTCACTTTACATTAGCAGTATTAAAACACATGGTTTGCTTGAGGCCATGTTATAAGCAATCAGAATCGTTCTGTATCAGTGATTTGTCCTCCTCCAATCTTTGTTCTGTAAACTTTCAGTAATAAGTGTTTTCTTCCATATTATTGATTTAAATTTTAAATAGTGGGATCCCACTAGAAAGACACCCACTCAATGAGTTGCCATTTACAATTACTTTTTGAGACTTACCAGTTAAGTGTTTTTAATCCATTTACTGTCTGCCATCTTAATTTTGTATCATTCTAGTTTCTAATCAAAATGTCACGCAGTATCAAGTAAAATGCCTTACAGAAATCTATTACATTAACACATACCTTTATCAGCCAAACTTATAATCTCATCAAAAAAGACACGGTATGACAGGATCTATTTTCCATGAACACGTTGATTGGCATTAACAATTATTTACATATGTCCGTGTAGATGCCTCCTAGCCCTTCCCCGACCAATACTCTAGTGTCAGATGTATGGAAGTGAAGCCCTGGCTCTTGGGGTCTCTTCACTTTCTCATCGGTATTGCAATAGCACCTAGAGGACCCAGCCTCATTGTAGTAAGCAGTGTAAAACTGAGCTGCAAAGCTTTTAAAGAAATTGTTTAACATCCTTGATCATTAAAGATATAAGATTCAAATACACACATTTAAGTATTAAAACAAGGGCAGTCATTTGTTAATTTTTTATTTGATCTGAAAGGCTGGAAGAGTCAGATTATACTTTACAATCAATCTCATGACACAGCTTGTCCGATTTCTTATAGGCATAAATCTCATTACTATCATTAAATATTTTTATATTACATTCTTCAAAGGGATGCCATGCAATGCTTTATAGCATTGTGAAAAAAGTTGTTAATTCAAAAGCAATGGCATATCCACATCTTTTTAGTGCTGAAGTAATAGACTGGGTACTGCAAAACAGAATGAAGTCTAAAGTTATGGAACAGATCTCTTAAACGCCTTCTGTCCCTGTGGTATTAAGGTGTAACTTGAATAAACCAATGATTTGCCAGTTGATCTCAACCGAAGATATAGGATATTATACTTTTAAGATGGAATAGACATAAAAGGCTGTAAACCATCAATTCTTAAAAAATCAAGAAAATTTTAAGTTCACATAGAATTTAATGGGAGCCAATAAGGTAAGTATAACATGGGTCTATAAACGGTCTATCACCTGGGAACCTGTAAGGCATTTATCAGGCACTCTGCCTGTGGGCTAGCCTGTTTAATGTGTCTATCCAGCTGCTAAGATAGATTCAACTACTACAGAACGCATGCTTTCATTTAAAATAAAGGATGTTGGCTTTGATGGGTGTTGGATCAGGTTTTAGGAGAGCTATAAAGTGTCTTCCTAGTATTCACTTAATATGGTATGTATTTAGACTAACTTAAAACACTAATTTTTCAAAGTAATTTAGGTGCAGAATGGTATGCTTAATTTGCAGATTCAGTTTCCCTTCCCCATGAGCAATGTTGGATGCAACCAAAGATACTAATTAAAAGTTTACAGTGTTTACTTAACAGTTGAACTAAATTACCTGGTTTAATTTCTAAGCCTTTTCCACCTTTCCCACTATAATTTTGCAGTTTTAAAGTAATTGTTAACATGCAACTCATACAATTACATTAAAAATGCATCTTTCCCAAGTATCTTCCCAGCAAGGAATTTTTTGTCTGAGGTGTAAATCAGATTTTAACCATTAAAGTGCACACACCAAAAGATTTACAGGAGTGATGCAAAGATCCTTTCGAAAATGAAGTCTGCTCAGGTGCACATATAATTCAGAACTGCATGTGCATTTCTTCAAATATAGGGGCACAGACAATTTTGAGAATGTATCTCATATGCACAAAGCAGCAAGGGACTGGACAGTACTCAGAACCTGAACAATGACAGTTGGCTTTTCCAGGTGACAAGCAACAGCTAGGAGAGAAAAAGACGAGAGAAACAAAGGAATCCTTGTATCTTATTTTCCAACAATGACTTTCCAGGGACTAATACTACAGTCAGTGAAAATGGTTCTTTATCATCTAGTAGAGGAGAACACAAGATAATTTCCTGAAGAACTTAAGCCGTTCACAGGAGCTGGCTGCTGCTTTTCCTATCTTCACAAAACAGTGATTGCAGAAGTGTTCTTATGGTTCATGGACTCCTACCTGATTTGAAATGTAAGGTACAAGTGCAAATACTTAATTACTGTAGTTTCTTATTTTTTCTGATCCAGCCTTAAAAATATGCATCATATTGAGTTCATTCTCGATAAATATCTAAAGCTCATTAGCGAATTTGTCTCTAGAAAAAGGACAAAAGAAAAAAACAGGATTGCTTAGGCCCATTTTCTTTTTATTAATAATATAAGTTTCTATAATCTCTTAACATTACAACTGCAGTTTTACAGTTAATTTCACACTAAATGACAAACACTGTTTGGCTTAATTAGCAGAAAGTTGAATTACAACCCTGATACACTAATTCCAAAGACTGAGAAACTTCACGTTTTCTGGATTTCAGTATTTATGCACCCCTGCTCTTTTTGTTAGGTTGGTTTCACTTAATTAGCATTTTTATGGAAGAACTGTTTAGCTTGGTCTCTATTCACAGATGTAAGGGAAAGGGGACATCTTTGTATGTATCCTATCAAAATAAGCAACACGCACAGTGCTGATAAAGCCATGAAGAGACATGCTTTTCCTTCTGGCCTTCCAAGCTGTAAACCTGTAAATATTACTTCTTAAAAGAAGTTCCCTGTAATGACATTACTCCCAAACTTCTGTAAGAGTCACCACCTGGTAGATCCCAGTTGTAAAGAGATCCAACAGTCAACATCCTCATTCTACGGCTCTGAATTTTACCGAAAACCAGAGAAAACTAGCAGTTTTTTATTATTAATTTTAAATACAAGTGGTGACAAAGTTAGTTAAAACTGCTTGTACTGTACTGGGAACATGGACAAAGTACTTACAAAATGAAAAGTAATGTGTATTGCCAAGACATCAGATCTGCATAGACCAAGCTCCATCTTTGAACAGAATGCAGCTACAGCAAATTAAGCCTATATGAAAAAAGAATGAATGGGGGAGGAAAAATGTTGGAAGACTTAGTTTAGCATAAAAAACCAGGTTTGTTTGGTTTTTTTTGTTTTGTGTTTTTTGTTTTTTTTTTTTACAATTGGTCATGCTTTCTTTATGTACTTTTGTCTTCAATAAATGTGTTACAAGAATATAACCAAACACTTTTCATCTGGTATATTAATTTTCGGAAAGTATTTAAATGCTAAATCTCTCACTTTCTGAACGACTAAAGTCATATTTGACAGATGCGGGGTTTTAATTAAGCTTTGAACAATCCATAAGATACTGTTTAAACAGTAAATTAGGAAGAAACTAAGCAAAATGACTAAGAAGTGTAGTAATTAGAATTTGTTCACATTAATTTGCAATTTACCATTTTCTCAGGCCTGTCCACTGCTATTACTGGACATAGGAGCCCCCAAGTTATTTCACTTTATTACACAAGACAAGACTAACTGATGTAAGTTTTTACTTTGTGATATCAACTTCACAAATCATCTGGTTATAAACAGAGATTTATGGATGTATAGACAACTGCATCAGAAGAGATTTACCTATACAACTTCCATTAACATTATTAAAGAATGGGGAAACATGGTTAGGAAAGCAACAACGGGAGGGGAAACAGTAGCATTTGTAGTGCCAGATAATACTTTAAATCAAATAAGCCAACAAATTTTGGAGACAGCACACAACTTGTTCATATTGATTAAAATCGCCATAAGGAAACCAAGTCTTTCTTGCTTTAATTCTGCTTGTGTTGTCATATTCCAAAAAGAAAATATTTTTCATGTATCCACACAAGTTCCTTCATAAATCTGATTCTTTATAGTTAGACATGCTATGTATATTGAGGCACATATTTACTGACGTCTAGCAAAACAATACAGCTTAAGACCTCTGTATTACAGAGCGATACTAGTAGTCAGCAGGATTCCAGCTGCAGACATGTAACCACCATTTGCACAGTATGCAAAGTTGAGAAATCCTCAGCATAAAAAAAAAAGATTACAGATTCACCTTGTTGATGCTGTACATGTTGAATAAGGAACACTTAACCATATAGTGCTGGAAGTTAGAGTTTCCTAACGCTAACTACGATTACAAATTTTTGGGTGCTGCTGAAACATTAACTCCATGGGCCAAAACTTTAAAAGTAAAATACAGGAGGGCTGGCTTCACTTTTTAAACCAAAATTTCATGAAACAAAGATTTAAAAAAAATTCTAGCTGCATTAAAAATACCATAGTAATTTTCTATTTTATGACTCATAGACCATAATGAATTGTTTCAATTTGATATATTTTTGAACTCATGCATCTGAAAGTGCTGTTTGGGTAGTCATGGTCTTTTAGGTGATTTTTAATCAGCTATTCTAAATTAATTTTAAAATAGCTTCAAAGTTTTGGTTGGATATGAAGTATTTTTCAAGCAATAGGATGATGAAGTATAGTAAAACAAGTATTAAATATGTTGTGAGAGAATGGTGTTCTCAATTTATAATCTTTAATGTTTTATTATTAAAATTGACAGCTAATTAGATAGTATATTAAAATAGTTTAAAAACAAATGCCTCAATTTTAAATTTAGGTTTACTTCTGATATAAAAAGGTGTTCAAACTGCCCACACAGAGTTGTGTAGCAGTTAGCTAATTAGACAGTATGTCCTCTTAAAGACAGTCTACATTTTGAGTTACTATATGATCAAATACCAAAAAGTTGGATAAATTTGCTTTAAGAAAAGAATCCGTCTCAAAACATGAACAATGAATATTGACGAACAGTTTTAAATTTTATTTTCACCTGTTTTTAAGATTTTGGTTTTAATGTAAAATTGTTTCATGACTGATATTGTTGTACAGAGTGTTTAAGAAAAAAGTTCAATATTTTTTATTATATGGAGGACTACATTTGCAGCTACTAGTTATGTAAACCAGTACTTCAGAAAGGCCATAAGAAATTAAAAAAATAAAATTGGAGACTTCATATTCAGACAGTATATTTATCCATTTTAGATTAATAAAACTGTTTCAACCTTAAAATGTTGAGATTGTTTCAAGATACAGTGCTGGGCAAAGAGTTTTATTTTAAAAATAGCCCAACACATTTTCTAGTGGGGGAAAAAGATTTTTTTGCATCTCCATAAAATAAAATGAAACTAGACACATTAGGAGTGCAGTGTTCATGAAGGCAATAATTTTATGTAACAAACCTCTTAATAATACAATGAGAAATGTCTGCTGTTCTGTACAAAACTTATGACTGATTAGGATATTAAAGAAGATTATCCCAGCAACACAAATACAACTCAGGCCATACTTTAGTTTAGTATTATTCTCAAAGATTTTAATTCTTCAATAATGCTGAAAGGGAGACTGACAAACCAAACATCCTACAGAACCATGTTGCATCTTTTAAACAGAAAGCCTGCATTTATACTTTTAATCGATTCTTAGTTAGAATCTTAGAAGTTGCTATTTGCTTAACCCTTCAGCACACAGACGTATTCACTTAGTGTAATCTACCTCTCTCATTTGTTTCCCTGCAACTTTCCTCTAGTAAGAGGCTGGTGAGCAGAGGCTTACATAGACCACACTAATGTCAGTCTTTGTTCTTCTTGCAGGGGATGCTTTAATAAAGAACAGCTGGCTTCATCTAGTATAGAAACTACAATCACTGGCTGTAACTGCCTAACCAAACTTGGAATGCCAAATCTGCATTTGCAAGCTGGTATATACCTTGATGCGCCCCTGCCAGGTTGTGTGTTAGGAGAGGTTTAGGAGGACAGTCAATAAATTTGTGAATGTTAATAATGAATGTTTACATTTTATTGGAGGGAAAAAATGTAAGAAAGATACTAGCTTTTAAAGTTCAGTCCATGTTATATTTGATTACTGGGATAACAGTACAATAAGGATAAAAATAGTAATTTTGAAATTTTATGATGGTAAGGAGTCTATAAAAGGTTCCTGTTTCCAAAGATGTTATTGGGGTCCACATATTCTTTGACAGACTTTAACATCCCCAAGCCAACATCAGAGATACTCTCCTTCATCCACTGCTTCCGCAACTTGCCCACTAGAAAAACAAAAACAAAAATGCTTCAATATGTGGCATGATACTAGGAGCCAATCAATCTTATGACCATGAATGAATAAACACTGTGTGATAAATGCTTTTATTCAAAAATGAGAAATGTTTTGCTTTATTTGATTTATTGAGCCCACCAGACTATCAAGCTCATTAAGCTCCGGGTACTCCCAGAGGAAGCTTGTGTTCTACACTGTCTACTTTCTTTGCAAACTATGAAATTTAGATTAAGTTTAGGTTGAAATCATGTGTCAGATTACAAATAATGAAATGGTAATTATATCAATTTTTAAAAGCGCTCCAGACCCTCATCTTATTAGGAAATTTAAAAATGTCAGGAGGAAATAACTAAAAACAAAACATCTCAAGAATTGTTCTGCTTAGCCTAAAACACTTTTATGCAGGAAAAAATAAAGTTTTAATCACTAAGTAAACAAGTTAAAAGTGACCTTCAGGTTTAAAACAGAATCAGCCTAAAAAGCCAGTGAAATCTCTAGAACAGAGAAATTAAAACCGATAAAGGTATAAAATGTAATATTTACTCACCTAAAAGTGGCAAGTTACAGTTTAGACAAATCTCTACATAAATTAATATATTCTCCATAATCATGAATAAATGGAAGCCTAATTTTCAGAGCACACTGGATATTTAAGTCATTCCTTTACATACAAGAGTTTTTCCTAAATTATATTTGACAGATACATTTACATTTGTTGGGTAAAACAGCAATTTATAACAACTTTTGTCACACAAAGTTATTTTAATGGTTAACTTTAATGGCGACTTTATTGGAGTTATTTATTAATTAACCAAGTCATTCACCCTGAGTTAATAGGTCAATCAAAATAGGGGACATTCTTTCATTAGACAGCGTAGCATTTAGCTTGCCAGCTTAAGACACAATTCATTTGTCAAGATGAGGTAAAATACTATAGCATCTGCCTCTCGGAAATCTTTAAGAGCATTTGAAGCTAAATTCAAACCATCTTTTGTGTCCCATTCTCAGGGTAGCCATCAAACTGTCATCAGAAAAATGAACGATGGGGACACCACTGGAGAACAGAATATTTTTGTTTATACCTTAAGGAATATAAACTAGCCATAGTGCTGACTGAAAGAAAGCAGTGTAAAATACTGCAAAAAACCCTGAAAAAACAATCCTGAAATGTAGTAAAAAATGACTATTTGTACTTGTGTATTAAGTGTGCAGTATAGGTATTAAAAATTCATATGCTAGAGCAGTAACTGCCAGTCATATTTCATAGTCTTCCTCTAAGAAATCCCCTCTATACATACATCTTGTCATTACAATTCTATTGTCTCCTAAGCAAACTGATATTTTTGTCTAGTTAAATTAATAAACAACTATAAAGTCTGTGTATATGGCTTGACCATCACTTCAAGCAATCTACACTCTGGCTGTTAGAGACAAGGAGCTGAAGAACGGTCATTGCCATTCTCAACTGTTATCTGTAATATAGTTTCAGTGAATGTGTCCTGTGGTTACGGATGTAATTGTCCTGAAAAGACTGCAAACAACTGCTCCAACAAGATGGAGTACATTAGAACCACAGCAGGATGCCCAACAGCTAGCATGCCTGCCTCTTTTTACACTTCCAGTAATAATGCAATTCCATGAGGAACTGAACTACTGTCTGAGCAGCCACCAAACAGCCATTGCATATTTAATGAAGTCACTCACCAAGTACTGGAAAACAGAAGGTGCTTGGAGTGCATCATTAGTTCTGTCAGAGTGATAATTTACACATCTATCTTGTCAAATTTTCTATGGTTTATACTTTTACAATAATAAATCTAACATACATTTGATTAGTGAACTGGAAAGTAAAAAAGCTGTACAGCAGATAGATCAGTGGTCCTCCATGAACATATTTGATAAAAGATTTTTAACCCCTTGGGTAGCACTGCTCTGAGAGTTCCTGCTGTCCAGCCTAATGAGTTTTACATGGTCTTGTCAACTATTACATTTTGTTTTTTAAACCAAGAGGTTAGAAACAAAGTTAAAGCAATTGTTTTCCTTAGCAAATTTAAATAGTTCCATTTACCATCTTACATGTAATTACAAGGACATATAATTCAAAGAAAAGTCAACATAAAAGACTAGGACTTGTGTAGAAGATTCTGGTATCTTTCACACAGTAAAGCAGTGTATCTCACTTCAAGTTTGCTTCAGTCTTGTTAATAGTCTATTTGTTTTGTCTACACAGAATACCTCATTACGTATTAGAAGGTATATAACCATCTCCATATATATTAAATGTTGAAGGGCCTGGACCTCAGAAGATTTTAGTGTCTATGTAGATTCATATATTCATACTTTCAAGGGTAGGAAAAAGGATTAAGATTCCTTGAGATGCTCTCCTGAAAAAAATTAAGCTTCTTAAAATTATTGGAACACTTTAGAGAGACAAAAAGAATTGTGAAAAAACTAACTAGAGGAAAACATTGATCTGAAAGAAACACTACCTTCCAAAACAAAAACTAGATCTGATTTTGAGTCTAAATTAAGAATTACAGAAGCTTACTTCTGAATAGAGGAAAACCTCCTCCACATACAGAAATCTGATATTTTAAAAATTATATTTAAAAGTCATTTATGTAGGAACTACATGCAAATCTTTAATGATATAGCAGTTGTTTATCCAGGCTTCTCTTTCTCACCACCATAGTCATACTTTGGGCAGCTATTCTTTTTCCCTATTAGTCTTGTCAGAGTAAACTATTCATGGGATCATGTTGCATCACCACAATTCAACGTCATAATATCTTTAGTAAGACATTGAGACTAATTATCCAAGGCGAAAAATATGGGACTAACTTTCAAAATTTTAAAACAAATGGCGAATGCCCAATCCCAACAAATGTGCTAACAATTGATTATACTGGTGCATAAATAAGTAATCAAAATCAGCCATGTAATTTCAAGCACCATTAGAAACAGGGAGAAGAGATCCATTGTCTGAAAAATGGAACAGGACAAATTCAGCAAGAAAGCAAATGTTATTTTAAAGATGCCTATGTCATAGAAGAAATGAAAGCTACCATACAGCTTATTTAGGTCTATACATCTATGTGCAATCTTTATACCGTTTTCTCCTCATAAATGTGGTTAAGGTCTACAAACTATATGTATGACATTTTTAAAATGTGTCTTAGGACTCTAATCATTCAACTATGTTATAAATAGCCAAAGTACAGTGAACTTCCAAGCAGATATGCACCAGTATTGCTCCTGAATGGACAGAGTACTGATACACTGCTAAGCTACGGTTAGGCAAACTTCAGGTCACAATGCAAGACCTATTTATTCAGGGCCTTTGACTGACTCTTACTAATACCTAGGATTAAGGTATCTGTTATTAAATGTATTCTGAAGAATTTTTGTTAATAGCCATTTTTGGTGACAAAGGTGGCCAGGTGTGTAACGCAGCAGACAGAATGACCAATTTCTGACTAACAAGATCATGAGAAATGCTTACAATTTAGCATTTTTAATACAATGTAAATGATAAAGCTGGTGTTACTGAACAATTAAAGTAAAAAATGTGTAGAAATGTGTATCCTGAACAGTAAGTTTCTTAGACATTTCCATCAAATGGCTCACCAACGTTTCCACTATATTTAGCATTGCTGGATCTTACAAGCTAAGCAGGATTGAGCCTGACTGCTACTTGAAATAGTGACCTGGTGATTCAGTAGCGAGTTAACCCTATAGCATGGCAAACAGCAGCATGCTGTTACAAGACACAATATTTCAGTTGATACACAGAACAAAGGCCTAACCACTGGTGGCTTTCAGATCTGGCCTGACACTTTCAGCAAGAGTAGGGATGCTGATTCCTGCAGCCATCATGAAATTTGATCTTCAGCAATTTCATTCCACCTACTTAAGAATAAACTCTTCTGTTGTATCAGGTGGATAAATAGATGGGTCTCTTCCTGAACACACTAGTGTGGCACTGGTGGTGTAGAACAGCTGCTGCATCCCACTCCAGAAGAGGCTGCTTTTCAAAGCTGTGTGATATGATCCCTGTATATAGTAAGTACCTCATGTATTTGCTGTTTCTGCATTCATGGAATTTTCCATGGAATTTTGCCAAACTGCCAAAAAATTCCATATTTTGACTGTGAAATCTGCCATTTTGTTGTAACCAGGCACTAACATTGTGCTCTCTGTGCTACCAGGACCCAGCTGTAGCTTCCTCTGTGTGCTCCTTTCACCAGAAGGGGGAGTTCATTATACAAGCAGCACAAGCTGTGCTGCCCATAACGGGGAAACCAGAAAGAGGGACAACAGTTCTCATGGCCCATCAGGACCATCCTTACTACCCTTGAAGATATGTGACTGGGGGAGGAGTATGTGTTGGTGAAATGTGGCAGCTGGAGTGGAGTAAATGAGCAACAGGCACTGGGCAGAGCTTTGTCCCACTGGGAATGCAAAATGTATGATTGGCAGGGACTGAATAAGACTGCAGAGAAAGGGCTATGGTAGAGAGGGACCAGGTGGTTGAGCTGTGGCTGCCAGGCATAAATCCATCCCACTGGAATGCATCAAGTCAATCTGGGGCTCTAGGAACACCACCACACAGAGCCACCTGCGGATACACCCCAATGGCCTCGCCCTTGCACTGTAGCCCTACCCTTCACTTGGATGGTGTTGGGTCTCCTACCTGCTTAGAAAGCAAGGACAGCAGCACAGCACTTAGGAAGAATGGAGCTTATCCAACTGTCTCATACTCCTCCTAGCAGCTGGATGTGGTCTCTACAGGGACCTAAATATCCAGTCTTACTGGGAATAACTTTCCCCCCTTAGCTAGAGTTCCATGAAAAATTTATCCTACAGAAACAAGATGCTGAACTAAAAAAGTAGGCCACTGGATGAAGTAAAAGGACAGAGTGCAGTATACCATACATGTGCTAGGAACAGACCAATATTTTTATGTTACTTATGTGATTTTTCTATCCTTATAATAGAAAGATTATCTTATTGTTCGGTGCTGTAAGGATAGCCCAAAGCATGATATTCTACAACAGGGAAAATGAGACACTTTTCAACAGAGCCTCCCTACTTCAAATTCTGACTTCAATCTCTAATAGTGTTCAGTAATGTGGTGTGTTACACTTTGTCCATTAAAAAGTTCTCTCCACTTCATGGAGATATTTCTTCTTCTAGAAATATCATATTTTAGATAAAATAAAATAAAGTGAAAAGTTTTTTTATTTTGGTGGGGTTATTTTTTTTGTTTTGTTTTTGTGCACACTGGTTGTGGGAGGAACAACTGTCTTGGGCTCTGTTTTCAACCCAAATTAAAATATTTGTAAGATTACTCTTTATAACTTGAGTTTATCAAGGTTTGAATTTTCACTGCAGGTGGTGGGCTGTGTGATTTGGGTCCATACACAAGTTATAGCTATACAGATTTCTAGTATAAACTTTGTTTTATAAACTGACCAGTTGTTCTGTTACAATAAGCACTATGAAGATTGAGTTAAGCAGGCTTTATATTTCCTATAGCCTCAAGTCCCAGACTACATCTGTTTTCTTTGATACACAAAACCAGAGTTAAAATAGCTCCATTTATCACAACCTGATTGTAGGCAGACAAACCAGCCTGTCTGTTTCTAGATAGTGAATGCAACTGTTATCAATCACAATTACAGGACAAACACTAAGAGAAATTGCATCAATATTCTCCCTTTCTCCATACAAAAACTCAAGAGCAGTGCTAAGAATGTCAAGACAAGGCCTGAAGGTCAGTAAATAAAAAGGATACCATTAGACTAATTCCCAGCAGCGAGCCTGTGTAGCTGAGGGGACAAAATCCCATCTTGCATATTACGTAATACACAATATAACAATGTAATATACTCCTCCTCCTCCAAGACAAAGAAATATTTAAAATGGAGTTGAGGTTGAGAATATGCATCAGTAATTCAGGAGGAAATAAAACATTACAAGGATGTTGTAATGAACCCAAAACTAAGCATTAGAAACCCAGAAAATTCAGTTAGTGTTAGAGTTAAAAGAAATCCAAACATGCAAGGTATGGAAATGGAATTGAGGCACCCACTCATACAACTTTGCTCTGCTCTATAGTGGTGCCATGCAATATCCATACAATTATGATTCAGGCATTTTAGTATTTGTTGTCACGGATTAGATGACACTGGGTTTTTTTTAAAAACTGATTTTTTATATTTTGTTTCCCCTTATTCTGTAGCAGCTCTGCCTCCCACTTCCCAGGACTCCGTGTCGAGGGTGCAGAAAAAGTCCCTTGGAGCAGTAGGTAATTGCAATTTACAGCAACCGTGGAGTGGCTCCCAAAGATCAGGGAGCCATCAAGGTGGCATAAAGGTCATATTTTCCTCTTTTCTTCACTTCTGACTCAGTTTTCCTGACAATCCCCCAAGAAAGTGGAGCTAGGGGAAGGGAAAGATAATGCAATTAAACAATTAATCTCAAAATCTAAAAACTCAAATCAAGACCTGGAAAATTTAAAACTGCAGTTCTACTCTAAGAGGTCTTGGAATTTAAAGACAATGGACATGGGGGAAAGACACTTCTATCAGGTCTACATAGCTAAATTAACTTCACTCTATACGTGTGTAACTTACTCAAACATTTCACATGTTACATGATGGATCTTTGCTTTGACATGTGTCTTCACTCACAAGGAGACTAAAAACTCATTAAAAGACTGAGAATCCATGACAAATTATTCCCTATATCCTTATTCATGATGCAAAGTGTCAAAATCAGTGTATTGAGTGAGACAGATAAGTATACACAAAGATTTTATATGAATGCTTCTCATGCAACAAACAGTGGGCTAAAGGATTTGTCCATTCTCAGTATCCACTGAATTCAGTTTTTCATCTTTACCAGAAATATATGAATTCCACACAAATTACTATGTTAAAAGAACATTAAGATTGCAAAGTCAAGCACTCAGAAGTTAGGAGATGCCAGAATTAAGGTTGCCTGTGAAGTGACTTGCCTAACATCACATATGGCAAAGGTAGGGATAGAATCCATTTTTCCAGGGCAGCATTCAACTGCCTTAACCATGAAACTTCCCTCTTCCTGCTATCCCCTGCCTCATTTACTACACACCTTTCTGCTTCTGCACAGATGAGATAGGGGTCCTATAGACAACAGCCTCCTAATTCACAACTCTAATTCATCTCCAAAGCAGGTCCATCCTATGCAATGACTGAGGTGGGGGCTTTATGGAAAAAATATGGGATCATGTGATTTTAAAGACTACATCATAATGCATATGCATAAGGGGGCTGAATTAAAGTTGCACAGGCAATTTGACTTCTGCCATTTCCTAACTTTTGAATGATTGACTTTGCAATCTTAATAATGTTCTTTCAACATTGTTTGTGTGTAATCTCCTAGATGCTTAAAAAAGTAAACTGTAAAAACAAATTCCATCATGTGGCATCTTATTGACACCCATATGGTTCATCATCAGGGTTGGAAGCTTTAGATCCACAGAACAGACCTCTACCACTTGAGCTAATGGAGCTAATGATAGCAGTCATGAGTTGTCATCCACATTGTTGGACCAGCATTAGAGGGAGATGAGAGAGAGACTTCGTCAGTGGGTTTCAGTGATTTTTGCTGACAGCAGAAGAATGGCAAAACTCAATCTTGGGTTCCAGGGAGAGAGAGGCTCCCTGCTCTCAGTTCCGGTGCCCAGCCTTACCCCAGCCTGGAGCAGTTGAGAGCAGACACTATAGAGAAAAATCCAGCTTGGCTCTTGTAACCCTGGCCTGGAGTATGTCAGGTTGCAGTATGGGAATGGCACATGCACAGTCACAGGTAGCAGCTGTGAGAGGATAATGCATGCTCAGTCGCTCCATGGGGATAGTGTATATGCAGTCTGGTCAGCATTAAGAGCTGTGAGAGGCTCAGGCATGCTCAGCGAGGATGGAATCTTTGGAGACTTTAGCAGCTAAAATCAAAGAAGTCTCTACTAAGTATCTGCATACTGTGTGATTTCTAAAGCTTGTAACTTGGACAAATTTGGGAGGCATTCATGGGGATGGCAAAAGGCACATCTCTGACACAAAGGACAACCCCCTGCCAAGTTTCAAGTCCCTGTACCAAAGAATGGGGGCATTAGAGAATTTCTTTAAAAAAAAAAAAAAAAAAAAAAAAAAAAAAAATTCTGGTGACCTTTTCAACATTGGCAAAAATTATTTTTCCTCTACCCTCGTTCTTAAGTGTCTTAACCATTTGGTTAAAAAAACCCAACCTTCAGCTCTAGGCAGACCCCAGCCTGGAAAATTTCAACCCAAATGGTTAAAGTTGGTGAACTTATAAGCGATTGAAAACAGGGCCTCTTAGGTTGGGAAATAATAATAGTGAGCACTATCAGCTCCACCAATTGTAAGTAGAATGCCAAACAAAATTAAATGTTTGAAACAGTTTAAGTGCTCTTTATATATATATATATATATATATATATATATATATATATATATATATATATATAAAGTCTTGTTAATCAGAAGAAACATTTCTATAAAGATACAAGTTCAGCAGGTTTTAACATCTTCCTATACTTAGAAATATAAATTACAACTTCAGCCTGCAACATAAGGCTCATTTTCTTCCTGTTACAACATACTAAATACCCAAAGAAAATATTTTCTACACTATAATCATAGCAGTTCTAAGCCATAAAAAGTAAGTTGCCACCAACACCATAAACAAATATTCTAGTGGGATTTAGGATTTAACAGCATTCTCCTAGTCAACAAAATAAAGAGGTTTTGTAATTGGTTTACTCTTAAAGAAAAACCGTTCTTAAATAATGCTACTACTTTATTCTGAGATTCTATGTACCTGAATCTAAAATTCTTTACAGATGCTTAATCAGCATAAGCCATTTATGAAAATATGGGCCAGTCAAATATGCATGTTATTCTCAACCATTCAGTAGATTTTTTATCAAGTGTTCTGGATCCCCAAGAATGTACTGCATGGAAAATGTAAGATTTGTAGCATCATAGTCCAGCAGCAAGACAGCCAAGACCAATTGGGAACTCATATACAGGAGCAGGGGAGGGCCTACAAGGGTCTCAGAAGGATTTTGGGGATTAATTTCAAGCAAATGTTTCTGAAACATTCTTCCAAGTTTAAGAAAACAATGCAGAAAATATTTTGTATGGTTTTATAACAAAGTAATAGATAATAAACATTCAGAACTAGAAACAATACCTCCATGGTGATGTGACAGACTTCCTCCATTGGCAAGGATTTCCTCTCTAGCAGCTGTCTATATTGGGGAAAACATTAAAAATGTTCACTGAACGCAAAATTTGGTGCATGGTAAGGTACTTACAAGTACTATATACTAAATATTAATATACAGTACACATAAGAGTGTCTTTTCCTGATTAAACTTAATCCACTTTTCCCCCAATCAGAAAAAGGCACTTCTATTTCAGAAGAAGAATATCCACATGGGGGTTTATACCAAAATAGCTATTGTGGAATTATTTATTTGACATATTCTGGAATAGCTGTAATAGTGATAAATAGCTATATTTTGATAAATTTCCAAGTCTAGACAAGATTTTAAAGTTTTTGTATTATTGTCTACAGCTCAGCAACCAGAATGCAATTTTACTGTTAGAAGAGGCAGGTATATTGTCTGGTAGTTCAGAATAGGAATACTATGTGGGAAGAAAACTCCAAGGCTAGGAGAAGGTGCCCTGCAAACAGTGCTAAATAAGCTCATGGTGCCTCCCGGGGTGACCTGTCAAGTAGCCATAATATATAATGTAAGTCCACTTATTCATATTGGACTTAGTACTTAAGATAAAAACAAAGTTATTCATATTTACTTTACCTCAATTTGTTCATAGACATGAATAGGGTCACTAATTCCCCTGTAGTTAAAGGCAAAATAGAAATAGACACATGCACCTGCGTCGTAAGTCTGTGTCACCCTGTTGAAGAAAAATGTGTTACAAGTAGTACTTCACTATCGTATAAACTACCCAGCATTTAACATTACCTGATTCACAATATTACGCCAGATCTCACTAATTCTTATGTTAATTATTGAACTACCCTTTTTGTCTCAGATTTTTATATTTCAATTTTGAAGAATCTGGATCTATAAAACAACAACCTTTGCCACCTCTACCAAACAGATGGATGAGAAGGCATGAGGGAAAAGGTTTCACTGTACAGTTTTAACCATTATTTCTAATTACAGTCAATCTTCCCTTATGCTTTAATATCAAATCACCAAAAATTTCTACTGAGAAATAAAGCCTTTACAATGCTTAATTCTAGCATTTTCACAGCAATTCTTATATAACAAGAATAAGAGTTATTAGATTCCTTGTTGGTGATAGCATTATGGTGGTACACAAGCATCAAATACCACATGACTATTTTTGCTTATAAGCAGAATGCAGTGAGACCTGAAGACACCAATAAAAATATATGTAGCTAGAAACGAGTTTGTAGCTTGAAGAGTTCCATTTCATTTCCTTTTCTTCACTACAGGTAACTCTATATGCATCAGATAGCAAGTAAAAGTCATCTAGTGACCTGAGGGTTTGTGCACTTAAGAAAAAAATAGTAAGTGGACTCTGCTAGATCCAAAATGGACACCATCCAGAGAAAAAGCACCTACTTTCTACAAAATTGAACCAAGGATATCACTAAAAGATCACATTCTTGGTAATGAATGAATGGTCAAGAAAAAAGAAACAATGTAGTTTATGCTATGTCTCCACCTAACTTATGATATTCATCTAACATCCAAGTTAGGAAAGCACTTAATTGACAAGTGTGTCAAAGATCAAGGACATGGCTCTGGTTAAGAAGGATTCAATGTCCTCTAGCCAAGAATCTTTAACTGAAAACAAAAGATGCTTAATTAATAAAATATGTAAGCCAGAAAAAGTTCCAACAAATTACATTATAGCAAGCATGACACTAATGCAGAGGAAATACTTCTTAAACAATAAGACATAAATCAAATCTAATCTAGAACAAATATTTTTCAAGCCAAATGGAAGCAATCTTGGAACAGAAGAGATGGACTATTTAACTGCTTGTTTGTTTTATAACCAGTTCTCAGCCATTTATTTCAAATATTAATTCACGCTCATTTTTAAAGCATTTTGAGGGTGTGTCTACACTTGCGAGTGCACATAGTTACATGTGCGTTGTTGCACTATAACCTCCCTACTGTCCACATCTGAATCCCTGAAGCATGTTCCTGAAGGACGGTCTAGTGTGCAAAAGCTAGTATCCATGAGGAGTATGCACATGCTTCTGCTGTGGCACGGCTCCATACCTGTTATACGGTGTAGTGTGGACGGGGAGCAAACAGCATGTATCAGGTCACAGATATCGATAGCCCTCCAGGACCATTTCCACAATGCGTTGATCCTTTGCTGCCTTACACTTACCTGAAGGTATAAAGATCCCTGACTCCCTGCTGCCAGAGGTACTAGCGACATATGTTGAGCACTTTCAGTTCTCCTTGGAACTGTACTGATTAGCACCAGAGATCATGGAGCATGTTCCAAGAGCTGCCGCTTGGTCTTTAGAGTGCACCTAGGTGCTGAACAATGTGTGTTATGAGTACACTGTCCTCCATGACTTCACAAGTACCAGTAGGAACATTCACCTCTACTGGGAGGTTTCACAGAATCTGGAGGAGACAGGCATTCATCAAACTCTGTGCCAGTGTCAGCAATGCATAAGGACCTTAGGCTCCTGTACCAGAGAGTGAAAGACTCAGACAGCTGCTCGAAAAGCGGACCAAGCACATGCTCTTGCTTCAAGGAGCTTGACCAGTGCTCTCCAGGGCTGCAAGTACTAAGTCTGAATTCAGTGGTGAACACTGCCAGCCACAGTATACAACAGCATATTGATGAGGGGCAGGGCAAAGAGGCAGCAGATACCTCAGAGGAGGTATCCCACTCTCAGCCACTCTGCAGAAGCCTGGAGAAGGGGTGGTGGATGAATCATCCACTCCAGAGGTTTCACAAACACCATGCCACTTCCCTTAGCAGTGGAAAGGCAACTGGCTTGCAGTGTTAATCCAAAAGTTCAGGGAAGAAAATAAATTTGGGGTGCTACTTAGTTTCCCTGTTCCTTTCAGTTCTGTTCGCTGGACATAAGGGCCGGAGTTTCTGGTAATGCAGAGGGTTGGGAGGCATTCGTAGTTCTCTGTTCCTCTTTGGTGGAAGGTCTGTCTGCTTTAGAAGAGCTTAGTCAATTTCCTTTTGAATTGCCACACAGCCCTGTAAGCAAATTTGTTGTGTAGCAGAAATTCATGAAGATTCTTTTAATGGCAGGGCAAATATGGTTGGTCCATCTTCATAGCTCATCAAACCCTTCCACTCAGCAATATGTAGCAGGGTCACCATTAGCAGAAACGTCTTTCTGGTATAGGTAGCTCAGTGTCCTCCACAGTGCTGGAAAGCCACTTCTCTTTTCTGTTCCAGTCCCTACAAAACTGCTATGTTCTCCAAATGATGGCCAGCCTTTAAAGAAGAAAAAGGTGACTGGTAATGTTACCTCTGAAGGAACCAAACCATACCCCAAGTGGTCCCTTGAGGCACTGCACACATTAAAATATTTTAATAAAAGTAATGCAGGTATCTTACCATTTTTATCCTCAGCTCCTTCCTTGTGGGCAGCAAAAGTAGTCTGAAGGAAGGAGCCTAAGTATCCCCAGGATGCTAAACAGTATCAATATTGGAGCCTTTGGCAGCATAGTTACATTACGCTTGGGAATTTCTTAGATTTCTTCAAAGAAGAAATGAAATATAATGCCAGCCTTGAGTTTGACTTGGCAGGACATTCTGATACTGACAAGGAACCCATTCAGCCAGGAGGGCAGGAGTGACACCACAGAGACAGCAGAGGAAGATGCTGAAAGACTCTGGAGGACCTGCTTGTTGGCACAGACAGAAGGAGTCAAGAGGAGTTGGACTTCCTTAGGGCAAGAGAGGACTGGGCTCTTAAGCAGGATGAGCCATTTCTGCATATGGACAGACAACACAAGCAATGGAAGTGTGCACAGAGGGAATGGGATCATGAATTCCCTAGTCCACCTGGTGGCAGAATGCTTTTGGAGCCTGCCTTAGCTATTTCTCTCCCAAAACAAACAGTACCTCCTCCTCCCACTTCTCCTCTTCCTCCAGCTGCTTCCCAGGTTGCTTCTGAGGCCATGACTCCCTTCCACTCCTCACTGCCGAGAAGGAGTATATTCAATACCAGGCAGAACACATGCTCTGCCAGCACCCGCAACCACTTCCAGGGGAACTCCCCCAGAGCATGGAGGAGGGAGAAGAGCCGTATCCTGTCCTTGTAGCCCATCCTGTGCTCAACCCCTAAACTCCATGCAGAAGATATCTCGTTTGTCCCCCTTCACAATAATCTGCAGCCATTCTCCGTCAGGGTGAGGGGGAGACGTTTCCACAGTTATTAATGTTTACCCACTGTGCTGGGAATTTTTTTGTTCATTTGTTCCTGTTTATAAAAAAAGTGTTAGATCTATCTTCAATATATGTATATAAAGTTACTGTTCACTTCACTTGTGTGTGCACCTTGTTTTCTGAGTATGATCAGTGTAATACTTCCCAGAAGTTTGGGATGGAGCAGTAAAAGTATGGTGCCATGGAAATGCAAACAATTTCATCCGTCCCATAAACCCGTTCCTCCCCTGCCTATGAATTTCCTGGGTTTTTTTTAAAAGGGGTTCTTTACAATGAAGTAACTGTTGCTGTCCAATGAAAAACAGGAGAATTTAAATTATTAACAAAGACATTTCAGTTAACTATCAATACAGAGAAAGGAAACAAAAGTAAAACAACACAGAAGATATCTGACGCTGAGGGTGCTTTTACAAACCCTACCTTCCCACCTCACTCAACCATTACCACCAGCAGCCATGGGAGTACTCATGCATAGCACTTGATAAGTGCTGTGAGCAACACTGCCAGAAAACATCATGTGGAAGGAATGTGTAAATTCCCTCGCAAAATCTTACAGAACTTAAAGTTATTCTTAAAAAATAAATTAAACAATGCTTAATTGGCATTGAGTTACCTGTACAGGCTTGGGCAAGCAGTTTTGTCCTGTGCCCACTTGCTGTGGAAGTATCCCCTCTTAACCCCACATAAGCTATACAAAGCACAGCACACCACTATAATTTGAATTGCACTGGCCACACTGGCATCCAGACAGGTCCAGAGGCATCACCAATGGGCTTTCAGACACCTAAAGGAGCACTCCACCAGACTGAGTTCCACCAGCTACAGAATGATGTAGTTGAATTCCTTTTTTCTTGGGCTGGCAATGTTGGGGTAAGCTTTCACAAGCCATGGTAGGCAAGAACATGCGTGGTCCCCCAAAATAAACATCAATGAACACTGTACATAGTCATGTCATTTTGGGAGAATAAAGTCCTTTCTTCTCCCCAAAGTACAAACCCAACCTTCTGAGCACCCTGGCATCGTGAACCAACCCCTATGGTCCACTAAGCCTTGAAGAACCAGTGATTGGTAACCTTTGCAGTTTATATATTCACTGTCCCCTTTTGGTGAGCAAAGTATAGGAATGTGTGGTCAGCTGATGGCCTCTGTATAGTTCAGAAAAGCCATCCTGAAATTATAGTAGAATTTCAGAGGGACTTTGGTTATATGCAAACCACCTGTTGGTAGATCTCAGTATTGATAGCCTCACAATCTGTACAACCACCGCTCCAACAGTTGAATTTCCATCCCTGAACGGGTTTGCAACTGACTGGCAGGTGTTGGGTGTTGCCAGCTTCCGAAAGGCAATAGCCACCCACTTCTGTACCAGTGCGGGTTTCTGAAAATGTGTTGTCTGGCATCAGAAGGTTGGTGCAAACTCTTTGCACAACTCGAAGGTCCGCTTCTTTATTCTAAAGTTCTGCAGCCATTGGTTGTCATCCAGGTTTCCAAGAACATGAAGACCCAACCATTCCATGCTGGTTTTCCAGGACCAGAAGCAGCAGTCCACCGTGGGCATACTATTGTGGTTCTGACATTCAAAACACCTATTCCATGGGACCCAAGTGGATTTTCATTCTCCTTCTGGATCAGCCATTTTCACCATCTGAAATGTCTCTGGACCAGTTCCATTCAGTATCTGGTATGGCACTGTGTGAACATTTGTCCAGCAAGCAATAGCAAAAGCAGATCATCATCATTATGGACATGCTCCATGTATCCAATGCAGTTTGGCAGAAGGAAAAGGGGACAGGGAGCTGCCATCATCAAATGTGTGAAGGCAGTGTACAGTTCCTGCAATGTGCAGCAAGATCATTTCTAGTGTGTCTCTTGTGATGCACAGGATTCTGGAATACTGCTCCTGAAATGTTAGCGCTAATGTAATGTACCAAAAAGGTTCAGTGTGGACAAAGGAATACGCCAGTGCACATCATATATCCTTGTCCAGCACAGGATATGTGGACACTCAGTGCAGGTACGGGGTACACACTCTAGCAGTTTGTGGACAAATAACTGTGTACACTCGCAAGTGTCCACATAAACTAAGAGTGTTTAAGGTTGGACAAAAAAGGTCATGGCCTCAGCCCCAAGAAGATCATAATCTAAACTCAACAATACAATTAAGAGTGCATTAATGACCAGGATTAGAAGGTCCAAGTGGCTCAGATGTACAACTAAGCTTCTCTGATGGGTTACTGCTTTAGAAACTTTGTTACAGACTGTATTACAGAAGGATCTGAATAAAGAGATTCTGAATGGTATCCTAGGAGAGGCATATTGCTCCAAGCATTAGGGCAGAATTGGAGAAGTAGGGAAAAGATGATACAATGAACAAAGCTTGGAGGAATGTTTGGCCAGACCAGGAAGAAGTGAAAAAGATGTAGATGGGAACTGAGTTATGCACACCAACAAAGCTTTTATCTATTTAGGTTATTATGCCAGGCTTTTCACCTTGGTTTAATCTGACCACCCTTGAATACCAAGCAAGGGAAGTCAGTAAAAGGATTTGAGTATGAGACTGAAAGAAGCTCAACAGACGTAGACGAATACGATTTCAGCATCACAACTCTGGATGGACTTTAGGATAATAAAGTACATTGTAAACTTATAATACCATATAGGACCAGTTATGAACAGAATCATAACTGAGGATCTTTGTTAATATTGAGCCATCAGATGTAGAGCAGCTTTGTTTGTTTGGTTAAAAAAAGTAAAGCCAGAGGGGACAGATTAAACCAATTAAGATGTAGTTAGAATATCCAAAACAAACAATGTTATAGAGGGGAAACTGTGTTAGTCTGTATACAGCAAAAACAACAAGAGTCCTGTAGCACCTTAAAGACTAACACATTTCTGCGGGCATAAGTTTTCGTGGGCTGCAACCCACTTCATTGCATCAGATGCATGGGTTGCAGCCCATGAAAGCTTATGCCCGCAGAAATGTGTTAGTCTTTAAGGTGCTACAGGACTCCTGTAATACAAGCAATGATTATTACTACTGTTTACAAATCATATACCAAATTAACAAGGATGCACTGGGACCAGAAAATGTGAAAAGCGTAGGGTTAAAGCATAAAGTTTGTTTTCATGTGGAACAGACAACACTACTAGGTCTCATTATCTTAGGAAAAGTCTAGAACGCAAGTCAGAAGTGGGATAATGCCATTTTCTACTAAATTAACTGATAAATGTGATATTTTGCTACCAGTTGTTCAGATTCCAGCTATTATTCAAGTTAACTTGGTCAATCTTTTCCATACTTTTTAAAAAATGTAAGACCTATTGTGTTAACCACATTGCCTTCAGTTTCACAGTAAGTGAAATGGCCACAAGAAATGTATAAGTTTTTGAGTCTTCAGCACAGGAGCTAAATCAAATTCAAGGAGTAGTGAAGAACCCCCACAAATCCTCTTGGCACTTCCTGGTTTGCTGAAGATTTTGCATGATGCATTGTGCGACATCAACAACATAGGTTACAATGACATTTCTGGTATCACAGAACAACCAACTCTGCAATATTTTCAGCAAAAATGGGAAATGATAAGATTACTGTACAGATTTCCCCCTCATATTTAACTTGTATCTGCATTAACTACCCACCACAACCAGGCTACTGAGGCATTAAGCACAACCTGTGCTAAACTCAATTTTCCATTTCAGCTTTTCAGTTCATACCTATGAAAAGATGCAAAGACAATTAACTAATTTCCCAACTTCTTTTGACAATTCAGTGTTTTCCCAAAAGCCATCATGTCTCATGAACACTGGGTCCATCCCATGATTGATGGGATGTAGCTAACATATTATCTAGTTACTGAAATTAGGGCTGCATGAAAAAGGTATGAACACAGATTCCTGTATGTGTAATTCACAAGGTGCAAAAGAGGGACTATATAAAAAAACAGAGAAACAATCTTGCTTTTTAAACATCTATTTACATGGTAAATACAGTAGGCTGTCTGAACAGAAAAAATTTACAGAAAAATCTCCTGTGCTAACAGGTCAGCAGAATCAACATTAGTACCTCTGGGAATCCTACTGAAGACAATACTCCCACAGACTAACCCATTTTAATTAGGTCTCTTGAAAGATTAAGGAAAGTGGTTGAAAGAACAGGTCTGACCACAGGAGCATTGCATTCCTTTGTCATATTCCATAGAGAATTAACAGTTATGAATTGTCCATGGGAAGTAAAGAGTGATAGTTAAGCAAGTGCTTGGTCGATAGGGCTATCAGAGTGCTACAGAACATAGCCTTTTATTTCTATCCCCTTGATATTCTCAGGTTATTAGCATTTTAGAGAAGATAGAACACTAACAGTTAGTTATAACTGACTTGCATATAATGCAGTCTATGCTTCATGTTAGCAGTACCACTTGCACTTTATGAACTTTAAAAATATAATCTGCCTTATGTCACTTCATTAAAACCAGTTGAGACAAAAGATTTAATAGAATAGTTCAAATTAACATTTTCCCTTAGGAAATTTTTTTTTCAGTTTAAATACTTTTTGCTTGCTATAATTCTGAATTTTAAATTAAATGAACAAGAAATTAATTTGTATTTTTTCTGACTGACACTATTTAAGTTCATTTCTTGCAAGTAGTCAAAAATTTTGTCCTGCCTTCTACTCATTCTCCATGTCAATCAATCCTATGACTTTTAGAGAGTTAAAGGGCTAAAATCTGTCTTGCTATACTTGGCTGCCTAGTGTATATATGGAAAATAAACATCAGAAGACTAACCAAGTGCCACTATAAATTCCAAGTGATTACTCAAATGTCTTTACTACTGTTCACATGAATAAGCTAGAGAGCAAGAACTGCTCTTGGCTAAGCTAGTAAGACTAAGCTCTGATAATTAACTATTTTGTATGGAAGTGGTAATAATAGAAGTGGTAATAATATGTACTTCAACTGCTAAAAACATTCCAGAATTATGAAAACTGACAGTCGATGTGTCTCTCACCTGCAGGTGGAAAACGGAGCAAACTGAACACCTTTTTCTTTGCATTCTCTTACTATTCTTTCCTTTACATTCCTGCAGAGATCTAGAACCCTGTAACAGAATATACATTTAAAAAAAATTAAATTAAAAAAAAATTTCTATGCAGCATTCCATATATTAATTTGTCTTCAAGTAACAATATTCCTTGTTTTTACTAAATTTATGCCTTTAGTTTAAAGTTCACATACAACTACAACAATCTTTTCTCAAAAGATTAGTCCAAAACAAGACATTTTTATAAACACAGTTTCGGTATGGTTTCATTTTAATAAAGCGCATAAGAAAAATAATGCCCATCAGACCTCTACAAAAAAAAAAATAGTGCCATTGCTGTTCTGGGCATCTAATGGATGACAAGTTTATAATTTTGATCGTACACGCTAGCTCCTGAGACTCAATTTGAAAGTTGTTTTTTTTTTAAACACTTCTTTAAACTTCTTTAATCACTCCAGTTAGCATTTTTCTAGTCCTGTGTGGGAGAGCCTATTTAACGATATCATATGTTTAATTTAGAAATTTTATACAACACTGTATTTGGAAAAAAAAGTTTGGATTTGGAGGGAGCAGTAGTATATGAAATTAAAATAATTTTGCTCAAATGTTTCCTATCAGTCAATCTACAGTGTAACGCTGGTAGATTCTTTGAAGGAAGGTACAGGTCCTAATGCCAAAACTGGAAATAAGGAGCTAGTTAGCAATTTTTCAGTTAATATTGGCGAGCAGAATGAGTGAAAAATAGGTTTGAATCAACAGATGCAACAACCTGTTCAGTCGGCTCTGCTAAACCCAACTGCAAAGGGGAAAATGAGAAAAGTCTAACTCAGGTGACTGGATACTTTGACCCTAGTTGAAAATTAAATTTCTGTAAGAGAGGTAACTGTAATTTAGTTATTTCTTATTTTAAAATCACCTATGCCACCCACAAATTTCAGAGGAGGAAATTTCAGCCTCTAAAACAAGGACTGCTAAATTCCAGAACCAGGATGCTGGGTTTATTGGGATTCTGAACACATGAAAGTCGTTTCAAATCTCATTTCCTATTAACTCTATAATCATAAGCTATCAGGCGACTAAAACTGATAATCGTCTAACATGTGGGGTAAACAGGGATATTTAAAAAAGAAACTGTACAAAGAATATAAGTCAAATTTTGGAGTTCTCTATTGTGATGTACCTATTTAAATATGTTTAGGCCTTGATTCTCAGTTGTGGCTGAGAGCTAGATGAAGCTTAGAATGAAGAGAGAATAATTCTGGGGGCATTTGCATGGAGCTAGATCTCTGATGTAAATGTAATTTGAATCAGCTGCCCAAGGGGATATCTGGCATCCAAGCATCAGCAGGATCTAAGGATATCCCAGCCACGCTTCCCACTTGGGCAGTAGGGAAGAATGGTCTTCCCTATGCTGGGGAAATCCAGCTACCTAAATTGGCTTCAAGGCAGCACAAATTTGCACCATTGCAGAGGAAGAACTGGTATATAAAAACCTTGGATCACAAGACTGCTCACTATTAAGTAATACAAAATGAAGCCTACTTCCTTCCCCTACTGGCTAGCTCACTTCTCTGCATGCATTTTAAGGCTGGTCTACATTACAGAGTTTTGTTGACAAAAGTCAGCTTTTGTCGACAAAACAGCGGAGGCGTACACATTGAAATGCTCCTCCCACCGATGGAACTCTCCTGCTATGCTGATGTAATAAAACGAGAGGTGTAGGGCTTATGTTGCTGTAGTTAGAGCAATGCAGTGTTAATGTAGACACCACGTTCATCACATCAGCTGCTGGCTGTCATTTTTGTCAATTTCATGGCTCCCAGTGGGCAGCAGGGTGGGAGCAGCCTCACGCAGCTTCCTCTTGCTCCTGGTGAGCAGCAGGGCAGCCCTCTGGGAGCCCGGGAGCCTGCAGGGCAGCTGGGATCCCAGCAGAGAGCTGCCAGCAGAGCTGAGACACCGGACTCTAAGCTCCTCACACTGCCCCTCTCACCCAGTGCCATTTCTAATTCAACAATACCAAAAGGGACTACACTTCTGACCACAGAAGTCACATAGTTGGTGCTTCACAATGGCTCAGAAGTACACAAGCTCACATTAGCATAGCTTGTAGTGTCTTCTTGCTTAAATATATATATATAGCTGTTTATTCTTAACATTTTATGTATACATGTTCAAATTCATAATATCAATGTCTAAAACCAAAGGAAAAAAGCTTTGTAAATTCTCAAAGACAAACTGAACAAATATCCATTACAAGATAACCAAGTTTTTTTTAAAAATACAACTATTTTACCTATCCCAGGGAACAGAAGTCTCAAATGACTCTCCTATTACATAGTAATCCAGGCCCAGGTCCTATTAAAGCACAAAAAGAAAGGAAAGGACCAGTGAATTAGTGTCCTAACATACATCTGTAGTCCTGGGGTTCCAATTTACTGTAGCCAGCTGCTAGACTAAGAATCATTGTGTTGTATGATTCTTACATAGAAGACAGATTTGGCAATCTCCATTATCAGATTAACATGTCTCAAAAATCAAAGAATGTAACTGGGACCAAAACGAAGGTTTAAATATTAGGAACAATGCTGAAAGGGACTGGTAGTGGGATGCAGAGATTTTCATTTTTAGGCAAATGGTACAAATCTGACCCCAACTGGTAGTTATCAAACATTGTTACCACTAATGGGTGTTTAGTGATCTGTGTTAAACAAGCTAGTAAACTTGTTCCTCTTCCTTAGTTGACAAATATTTATATCACAAAAACAACCACCACCACTGTTAACAAAAGCACACTTCTTTTCCATCTCAACACGAACCTGAAATACAACAAAAAATTATATGCTAAGTAAAAAGATAGGTTTTTTTTGTAGTGTTTGGAGAGTAAAATAAAGAAGTCTGAGATAAAACCACCATTGCAAACAAACAAGAAACCATTCACAGTAATCAACTTGATGGCAAAATAACTGAGAAACAGGTAAAATACATGAGTTCTTCAGATCAGATGCACTATACAATTTTGAACAGCCTGCATCTGCGACTTGGGTAGACCACAAGATGTAAAGAAAAAATGTGACTAGAGTATAAATTCATAACAAAAACCACCAATACAGAGCACTCTCTTAAGGAATACAAAAATAAATCTGAATCAAGATTTAATGGAAGAAATATGATTTTATTCACTACCCTCTTTTTTTGCCCAAGACAAGAAAGTTAGCAACAAAGTGCATGTAATGATAAAGCTAAGTGATGTTACCATATAATCAAACTAACAGTTGGACAACAACTGGTAAGGAAACACCATTCATTGTTAGACTCAAATCAATAAAGGTATATAGAGAGAAATCAAATGGGCTAACTCCAAGAGAGAAGGGCATAGAAGAGAAATGGCCAAAATAAATAAATAAATAAAATTCAGAAATACTAGGGGAGTTAAGAAAAAGGGAAACAATGCCTAGGAAACAAATAGTTGGAAAGACTTATAGGTCATGCTTTAACGTGTGGTCTGGTCTACTAAGTCCAAAACTAAACACAAAAACAAAAAACCCCCAAAAATAAGACAACCCCCAAACCACCAGTTAGTGAAAAGAAATAGTTAACTTCAGAAATTAAATTTAAAGAGTGGGATCAGAACTGAAAGTGATTGAAAGTATTACTGGAGAGATATACAGAAAGTCAAAAGAAATATTCTAAAATTAGGTCTTTGAAAAAGGAAAGTAGTTTAGAAGCAAAAACATACAGATAAAGAAGTGGGGAAGTCAGAGAAGCAGCCCAATTGTGACAATTCTAAAAGCTTCAAACTGTGTACCACCACAAATAGATATTCACAATAGCTGTCCTATGAAGATTAAGAGTTGATATTGACTGGACAATAATATGAGACGGAGGCTGATTAAGTGTCATTATTCACTACATTATAAAAACAGAAGAAAGGACAAATGAAAGGATGAACTAAAATACTGATAAAGTAAAAGTGGGCTAAATTCATGTTGATGCAAGTATGTATTAATTATTTGATATAAAGATTGCACATTATATATGCAACCTACACCAACATATAAAGGTGCTCATTCTTGCAGAAGGCTTACCATAAAGATTATGGGATACAATATTACGAATGGGAAACAGTGTTGCATAGTACAAGTATGTTTGCAATTGTGAAACCATGGCATCACAATGTAGAGGAAAACCTCAACTTTTGAGGCAGGTTTCTGGAAATGTGAGAGTAACTATTTATTACCGAAATGCTTACATGCAATTTACTAGCCATTTTGTGAGGAAGGCTCAGAGACTGCTTGTAATTGTGAAAGGGAAATTTAATAAAGAAACACACATATCTGAAACTTAAATTTTTTAAAGGGTTGAATCGTATTTTAGGCATTTCTACTAGAACCATGGCTGAGTATTTGAACACCAGCGATACCTAGTATTTTGTCCAGCTGTATACCTCCATACATATGCACACATCTCAGTAACAGTAGCAGCTATACATGTGTATCCAAGGCCAGATATTGACATATCATATTGAATTATTGGCAGTGTAAATAGAAAACAATAGAAAACTATAAATTAAGTATCTTAATCTTTAAAGATGGGTATATCTTGTCTAAGGTATAATGTCTAAGGAGTTTCTCTTGTGGCTTACAAGAAGTTCCCTGCACTGTCACATGAAAACACTGATTCCCAGTTTTGTTTCCATGTTCAGAGTCCTATTGAAGCTAAAACAACGAGAGTCCTGTAGCACTTTTAGCACTTTTAGCAATTAACAAATTTAATTTCTGCAGGCATAAGCTTTCGTGGGCTGCAACCCACTTTGTCAGATGCAAGAAACAGAAATCAGATAGGGGGTATATATATATACACATCCAAGGGTAAGGAACAACAATGGGGAGGGTAGGTGTTAGCAAAGTCCGTTCAGTAGATGAGTCCTATTCACAACCTCTGATTAGAAGGTGAGAATGTGTGAACAGTGACAATACTTCTTGCAATGAGAGAACCATTCCAAGTCCCTATTCAGACCCAGTTTGATTGTGTCAAGTTTGCATATGAGTTCCAGCTCTGCAGTTTCTCACTGAAGTCTGTTTTTGAAGTTTTTTTTGTAGAAGTATGGCAACTTTCAAGTCAGCTACAGAGTGTCCTGAGAGATTGAAGTGCTCTCTGATTGGTTTATGGATGTTACCATTTTTTATGTCTGATTTGCGTCCATTTATTCTTTTGCATAGTGACAGTCCGGTTTGGCCAATGAACATGGCAGAGGGGCATTGCTGGCACATGATGGCATATATTATATTTGTAGATGTGCAGGTGAATGAGCTCCTTACAGTGTGGCTGATGTGGTTAGGACCTGTGATGGTATCACTAGAGTCGATGTGTGGGCAGAGCTGGCAACGGAGTTTGTTACAGGGATAGGTTTCTGGGTTAGTATTCTTGTTGTATGGTGTATGGTTGCTGGTGAGTATTTGCTTCAGGTTGGGGGGCTGTCTGTAAGAAAGGATAGGTCTGCCTCCCACGGCTTGAGTGAGTGAGGGATCATCTGCTAGAATGGGTTGTAGATCCTTAATGATGTGTTGTAGAGATTTTAGCTGAGGGCTTTAGGTGATGGCCAGTGGTGATCTGTTTTCTTTTGTTGACAAAAAAGAGTGGAGGTGTATAGACTAAAATGCTTCCCCCTCCGAAGTATCTCCCCTGTCATGCCAACATCATAAAACCACCTAAACGAGAGGTATAGGGCTTATGTCGACTTAGTTAGGGCGACACAGAGTCAATGTAGACACTGTGTCCCTTAACATCAACTGTGGGACTGTCATTCTTGTCAATTTCATGACAAGAAAGCCCCCCTGAAAGCTGGTCTCCACTCCCAGGTGCAAGAAGTCTGGGTGCTTCTCTATCTGCTCCCCGCAGGGAGCCAAAGCAGCCTTGTCATTTCACGGCTTAACTGTGAAATTGACAAGGCTGCCCCAGCTCCTGGTGGGGACAAGAAGCCCTGGGCAGCTTTCCCCTGGGAACAGCGAGAGGGACAGCCCTGGGCAACTCCCCCAGCTCCCAGCAGGGAATGGTGAGGGCGGCAGCCTGTGAGGCTCCGGGCAGGGAGCTGAGAGACCAGACTCTCAGCTCCCCACACTGTCCCCTAGGTTGGTGGAAGTGCTCCTGGTGAGGACGCACTCCCCCGACCCAAGGTGGGTAGACTGGACATCAGGCACCGTGGCTATAAGTCGACCTATGTTAGGTCGACTTATTTTTCTAGTGTAGACAAGGCCTAACTCAAAGTGGCATTGTTAAATGCAAGATGGAAAACAGATTGTTCAGGATAAGTAGTTAATACATTTCAAGGGACCATTCAAGGTGAAGTGGCCCATTAACACCCCTACAATCATAGGTAGGGAAACTGGGGGGAGGGGCAGGAGAGGTAATTAGAGGGTTACAGAATGCTGTAATAAACCATAAATCCAGTGTCTCTTTTTAGGCCATGATTTTTAATGTCTAGTAAAGTTATGAATTTAAGCTCCCAGGCCTGTCTTTTGGACGTGTTGTGTAGGTTTTCTTTGAGGATGAGGACAGAGGTCAGATGAGTGATCACTTTGTGAAAAGCATTCACCCATGGGTGATGTGATGTTTTTGTCTTTTATTATTTTCCTGTGTAAGTTCATTCAAGAGTGTAGTGATTGTCTCGTTTCACTCACATAGATGCTATTGGGGCATTTAGTACACTGGATGAGGTATACCACATTTTGTGATAGGCGTGTATCTAGCATAACTTTGCTAGATACCAAAAAATCATAGATTTTTAACTTATTTAGCAGTGACACACTGAGTTAGTTTCCCAAAAGCTCAAGAAAAGCTCTGTATAAGCTCAAAAGCTTGTCTCTCTCACCAAAAGAAGCTGGTCCAATAAAAGATATTACCTCATCCAACTTGTCTCTCTAAATTTATGTACATGTAGAAAAGGCACAGCCCCTAGAGGGAGTTTTGATGAATTTTTTTCAAGTCTAAAGAAAGTCTGCATAAAAAAATTTAGAAAAAAAAAAATCTTTGCTTCTATATATGTTATATTGGGTATGGAAATAGTCACACCAAGGCAGCAGAGAAAAAGAGTGACCTACCCGAAGGTAAGCGATGACAAATGTCAGCATGTAACCTCTCTGTCCATTATCTTCTCCAGCTGCCAGACCACTGCAATTGATGACAGTTAATTATTAACATGGAACTCAAGTAAACTATTCATAACTTTCCAATAAAAATAATAAAATGCTTTGGGTCAAGCAATTTATATGCAAACAGATCAAAGAGACAACTTCAACTTGAAATGTTTCTAATTTAAACCTTAGTTAAAAGGAGTTTCAGGCCACCACACCTAGCAGAAATCCCCTATTTTTAAAAACAATATTTTATCTCCCTGGTTGTAGAAAGGGCCACACAAAAAAGAGGAACAGATAATAAAGGCTGAATAAACAGTGAAACTTGCTATACATAGTGTTGCTACTTACAAAGTAAACCAATTGGAGGAGGGGGGAAGTATTTCTTAGCAATGTTAGCCATAGACATTACTTGTAAAAACTGAGGTAAAAAAATTCTAACGTGTGTTTTTTTTAAAATGTGACTGAATCCTTTGTAAGAGAGAGTAAACTGCTAGTATTAAAAATGTGCCCACTACAAACTTTTAAATCTATTCCATTTGTAAAACCTGAAATTTCCAATAATTTTGTCTTATTTTAAATTGGATACAGAATATAGGTATTCAAGATGATAGTCTAAGTTTAATATTAAACATTAAATATGTAAACCTAAGACTTTATCAAAAGATATGCATCCTTACTGTACTGTGTGTACAGAGTCTAGAACAATGGGGACCAAACCATCATTGGGGTTTCTGGGTGCCATTACAATACAAGTTACTACTACTACTCTTATGATTCTCAAGACTTCCAGATAAGAAGGCTTTAACCTGGAATTAAGGTGTAATTATTCCAAAATCAAGCATTATAAACCGAGGAAATTCAGAGTTAAGATTATACAAAATAAATGCAAATATGTATGGAAGTGCACAGTTCGGACACTAACGCTGCCCTGTAATAACAACATTCAATAAAACAATTATGATTACTATGTACGACAGACTAGATTAAGCAGTTTTGAAAAGACCGTTTTCCCCCCCTTCATGTCACTTACAGGGCTGTATTAAAGTTGTTGGATGCCCTCAGTGTGCATTTCCACACCTTAATGTGTTTGTCTTTTAAGTTAAGCTTAAACTCTGGATTTTCTGCGTTTTCATAGATTTTTTTAAAGGTCAGAATAGGGTGACCAGATGTCCTGATTTTATGGGGACAATCCTGATATTTGGGGTTATTTCTTACATAGGCACCTATTACTCTTCACCTCCGGCCCAATTTTTCACACTTGCCATCTTGTCACCCTAGAGCAGAAGGACCATCATCTAGTCTGGCCCCAAAATTGTGCTGGTCTAAAGTGTATCTTCCAGAAAGGCCTCTGGTCTTGATTTGAAGGTATCATGAGATTTAGAATCCATTACTGAATTTGGTTGTTCCAATGGTCATTCACCTCACCCTTAAAAATCAGTGCCTTATTCCTAATTGGAATTTGTCTGGCATTAGCTTCCAGCCATTGACTCTGGTTATGCCTTTCTCAGCTATATTAAAGAGCCCAGTGCGTTCTCCCCAGGAAATTAATTATACACTGTAATCTCTCAATCTTGCTGACAGGATAAACAGACTGACCTCTAAATTCTCACTGTAAGGCATTTTCTACAGCCTTCAAATAGTTTTTGTGGTTCTTTTCTGCTCTCATTCCAATATTTCAACATCCGTTTTAAAATGTGGACACCAGAACTAGACACAGTATTCTGGTATCTGTCTCATCAAGGCAATATACAGAGGTAAAAATTACCTCCCTACTCCCCAGATTATACATCCAACAACTGCATTATGGCTGAAAATGCTAGTATTACTCTGGGATCTCTTTTTGAGTTGCTTGTCCACTCTGCCCCAAATCCTTTTCAGAATCACTACCATCCAGGACAGAGTCCCCAATTTTGTAACTATGGCCTGCATACTTTGTTCCTAGACTTATGACTTTGAATTTGGTTATTTTAAAATATATTTTGTTTGAATGGACTTAGCTTACCAAGCAATCCAGATCACTCTGTGTGATTTCCTTGTCCTCATTGATAATGCCTGTTTTTTTTTTTTTTTTTTTAAATAATTACCCCACTACCTTACCTTCAATTTAATGTAATTTTCATCTAGGAATTCCCTTATTTTTTAATATTAAAAATTACAGACATGAGCACTAAACAAAACACGAAGAGAATGCTACTATGTGATTTTCGAATTATCTAAACATATATAATATCAGCTTTGAAATCTTTTAGGGCCAGATTCACCAGTATTCTCTGCCTGCTTTACTCCAATCTGAAGCAGCATAAAACTCAGTTTCTATCAGTTCCTGTTTCCCCCTGCATATACACACAGTTTTCCCATCACTACCCTATACACAAACATCCCAAATTTCCTCAGTTTGCTCCTGGATCCTCTTCTTCCTGCACTCATCAACCTAAGTTTTCCCCTCTTGCTTTTCCTTTTGAATAGATCTGGTGCAATGGATAGATTTGGAAAATAAATGTTTAGGATTAATGGTTTTGCCATTCTTCAGACCTAAAAGTTTCTTCTCCAGGAGGGGATTAAGAAATCTAGTAAGAACTGTCTTCTTACAAAATGGCTGCCCTTTCCTATTATATCAACTTAAAAGGACCAAATTTTCAGAAAGTATTGAGCATTCACCTTCTGAAAATCAAGCTCCTTCACAGTGTCTCAAGGTGGTCACACAAAAATGGAAGCACCCCATATTATTTGTATCATCATCATGCCTATGAGCCCTACTCATGGACCAAGATCTTATTGTGTTAGGCACTACACAAACAGAACAAAAAAAAAAGACTGCCCCTGCCCACTAGTCACTTTTTAAAATTTTGAAAAGTGTAAGATGTTCCTGATTCCTTCTCAATATTTTCTCATCAGAAGTTTATTATTAACCCAAACTTCTACCTATCTATATTGTTCTTCAATAGAATCCACATGTGTCAACAGAATATAAAGAATTAACCATGGTTCCAAAGTTTAAAAGGACTGCCATAAGAAGAGGTAAAATTAAATGAAGTTCAAGTTTTCTTAGTAGATTCCACATAGTTTCTAGACAAAACACACACACTAAATCTAATCACCAGTGTTTCTAAAGTAATCCACATCCACATGGAAAACAGGAGTTCAGAGAAGATTCTTTTCCTCAAAACTACAGGAATGTAGCAGGAAAAAATCTCAACACAGATTGTAAAACTTTAGGCTATTCTCCATATGTTTGATTAGATTAAGCTACTAAATTTTGCTTTGCCTCTACCCTACATCCAATGGCATAATGTCTTCCTGAACACCCACTTTACTCTTTTCTCAATATACTAAAGGCATTCCCGACAAACAGGAATATAAGCTAATGGACAGGTGAACTTTGCTTTTCTGTTAATTTTATGTTCTAAAGAAAGTTATTTTTCATAAGCAAGATTTATACTTCAGTATATACTTTCTGCAGCCATGTAGTAAAATGCTCGCTGTGTAAAGTAATGTGAAAAAAACAATCCCTCTAAACAGTATCAGTTTAACTAAAAAGATCTCTGCCTATTTTTGTTGTTCACTTGGAGATTTAGTAAGAAGTTAGGAATAGGAGTCTCTAAGCGAAGAAATATGTTCAACAAATTTTAGGAACTTAACATCAATATATGTAAGTGATTATTGACTTGATTAGCACATTGCTGATCAGATTATGAAGCAAAAATGAGATTTACATTTTAAACCCTAGAAGTAAAAAGGTCAACATTTCTCAAAGTGAGTTAAACAATTATTATGAATCTTTCTTACTATTGCACACTAATGAAGCTCCTAGAGCATCAGGTGCTTGATTCAAACTGCATTTACAGCAAAACCTGACTCATTACTATCACTGCAATCCCAGTTAAGCCTCCTTGCCTCAGCAGAATTCAAATACAAATGTATATATCTGATAAATAAAAATGTCCTCAATCTGGTCAAAACTGTTTCCTGTGATGCTATGTACTTTTGCTTCTTTAGATGTGACTGGGACTTAATCCCTGGTTGTTTTTTCCCTAGACAAAGAACTGACAAGATTTATCTAATCTCTTCTGTGTTAATATTTACTTTTTAAGTTATTACAGTTTTAGGGGTTTTTCATAAAGCTTCACTCAGCTCAGCTAGATCCATCAGGTTTTCATGAGTTTCAGCCAATCTTTCTAGCAGGTTTAGTTCAAATTGTTACATAATTCCCTAGTTTCAGTTTTGTATGAGCCAAAAAGCCTCTTACTCTGATCTGCTAAAAAATCACTGGTTTTGACCATTACAAAACTGTTGAGGCTGGCTGGTTTTGTAGCAAAAAGTTTAAGGTTGCTAGTTTAACAAAACAATACTGACTAAACGTGCTAGTTTCAGGAAAACTTCTTTCCTACAAGAAAAACAAAGATTCGGCAACAAGTTTATGTGAACCTTTTGACAAGTGTTAAACTTGAGGTTCAGAATAAAACCTGGCAACGTTTGTTGGATTTAGCTATGTGGTTTTTCAGGTTTAGACTGAAGATTCCTTTTCAAGCAAAGACCACGTCTTTGTGTGTTTTGGATAGCACTAAGCATACTGTTTGTATTTAACAAATTATTATAACATACTTGAATCAGATCATGTTTGTTTTTTTCTTTAGTCTTTTTAAAAATAATCTCCACCAGCAAATCATTACTATGGAAAATAACTGAAAAGACCTGGATTAATCTTAATCACCGGTCTTAAAAAAAAAACTGATCTACATCTTTCCTAATTCTGAACTAATTGACTCTCCACAGTTCTAGTTTCATTTTAAAAAGGTAAACTTCTAAGGAATATTATTTAAATAAGCATCTCAGCATATTTGTTTTTATGTGATGTGATCCAAAATTAAGAGAACTCCCTCTATCTTTGCTCTTCCTCAAAGTTCCAAGAAAATAAGTAGTATGTGCAAAACATCTCAGCATAACACAGCTGTATTCAGATATATGTAAATTACACCACTGGAAGGAAGATATATTAATAGTGGTTCCTTAAATTCATAACTAAGATAGGGGTTGGATTTACATGCTGTTGTACGCAGCAGGTGAGCAAAACTGGAATGTCTATTGAGCCGGAGAGGAGAAGGCAAGAGACGGGGAGACTTGTGTTGCTCAGCAGCAACAAACCCAATAGGAACAGTGCTGAAAGGGGTGTCCTCTATTTTTTATTGGCTTGAACCTTATGGCTGCAACAAAAGGGCTTCATAATTGTTTTAAAGACACAGTGGCATGGGTCCTCAGGATTCTGATATAGAACAGAAACCCCAAAGAAAAGGGATAAAAATGAAAATAACTTGCAGATAAAAATGGAGCTAAAAGCTTAACTGATCAAAATTAAAGCCTAGTTTTCATTACTATATGCAGAGATAGTAGCTCCACCTATAGTTAAGGCTACCTAACACTTTCTATTTATGAGTTCCTGTTTTCAGTGCACTGAATGAGATGGGGTCCTGTGGAAAAAGTAGTATGTGATCATTAAGGATAAGATTCTGTCACCTTCCGGGACCTCTGTGACTTTTTCTGGGGCAGGGCTGGAGCAGCTGCGCGGCCCCTTCCTCCCCCGGAACAGCCAAGCGGCAGCAGCCTGACTGGGCCCCACTCCCCCAACAGTGAGCAGTGGCCAGGCCCCATGGCTGCTGAAGCAGCAGCGGGGTTGGGTCAGCTCTCTGTGGCTGAAGCAGCTGCCGTCAACCTCTGCCATAGAAGCAGCAGCAGGGCTGGAGCAGCTGCAAGCTCCAGGAGGGCTCTGTTTGTCCCCCCGCACGAGGGTAGTTTTTGTAAAAGTTAGGGACAGGTCACGGCTTCTGTGACTTTTTGTTTATTGCCATGATCTGTCCTTGACTTCTACTAAAAATACCCATGACAGAATCTTAACCTTAGTGACCATGTAATTGAAGACTTATAATACATACACACAGGGGGATGATTTACAGTTGCACTACAACTTTAATTCTGGCATTTGCTAACTTCTGAGTGCTTGTCTTTGCAACCTCATGTTCTTCTCATGTATTTTTATATGTAATAGGAAAAAGTTAATGAACAAAAATATTCAAGAGTGACTGAAGGATACTAAATTGTTATTGTTAAACATGCTTTTCCAAACCACATAGGGAAAATCTGGATTACAGTGTGAGTTTGAAAAGATGGTCTAGAAGCACAGAAAAGATTAATATGAATTTATAAAGCAAAGTACTGACAGCTTAATTCAAAAAGTTATGAAAAGTTCCTTTGAGAAGTAGAATTAAAAATGTTAGTAAGCAGAGTACATATTTAATAGCAAAGAGTTTGCTTAAAAAGGAAATAAAAATGCAGTCCTGACAAATGACATTTTCACCATGGTTTTCACCAATCAGTCTTGTAATCAATCAAACAAGATGGACAGAAAAAACACCCTATCATTAGTCAGCCTGTTACTGAAGTGAAATGTTTTCTGTCCCTTTGTAACAGCACAAAACAATCAGTGACAAGGGGTGGGATGCAGATAATTCATCAAATTCCTATGATTAAAAACACAATTTTCCTTTAAAACAAGCTTCCTTTTTTCATACACTCTAGTCAATAATGCCAAATATTAACCTTACAAGTTTCTCCCCCTCCTCTGTGCTTTGGGAAGAACATTAGTCTAGCGTCACAAAATAATAGTCAGCTTCCTGGTCTACAAGTCTGAACACTAAGCCTAGCATAAAAAAAAGCTTCAACAAAACTTGAGATTCTCTATTCAGTCAGATACTGTAGTCAACTGTATATCTAAATTGCAGTTCTCACATTAAAATATGAATCAGAAAATTAAATTGCTATTAACTGTAAAGTTATATTTATAAAAGGGAATATTACATATTTAACTCTGAAGATTTTAATTTTATCTTTATAAAGGACTTAAGACCCACATAAAAATTTCAATTATGTTTTTGTCTTAAAAATGGAATAGCCTAATTTTAACTGGGCAATTTAAAACAGACACTCCACTTAATATCAGAAATAAAGTTCCTTAAAAATCATACCCAAATTTGGCAGCGATATCATAAACTTGTTTTTCATGCTGAAGAACCTTCTCTCTGTCACCTTCAAAGAGTAAGGTACCTACACACAGTTCGTTGGGATCAAATCCTTTAAACTGTGAAAAGAAAATATCTGTATCATATCATAGTCCACATGGTAGAATCTAGGGTTAAGTAAATCTAACTTTTTCCTTTTCCTTCAACTACAGATAGGTACAATGTTCTCAAAGTCATTTTGGGTTAGCAAGTATTCTTGTGGGATATGAACAGAATAGTGACTAAAGAAAACAAGTTGCACAGAATATTTCAGATAATATCTAGTCTATTTTCAAGCACTCGATATCATACACAGACATTTTTGTGCATTATAATAAACAACTGAAGAATAACGCAGACATTTGACATGGTAAATAACAAATTATTAAGTGGAGGTGTTTATGCAGCACAGGAACAAGGGAATTTTATGTTCCTCTTAGAAATTCTTCCATATGAGAATTATGCCTGTAATGTTACTGCTTTCACCTCAGCACCACTGAGAAGTGGTAGTGACGTGATCCCAGACAGTTTCATTCTACTGTACTTGCTGATGGCAAGCTTCTCCACTGCTAAAGGCACTCTGAATAGAGAGGCAAAGAAAGGATAGATGAACCATTCAGTCTGTAATTTTTAGAATCTCCAAGCAGTAAGAAGGGAACATTTCGTGCCTTTCTGCTTCCTCTTAGTACTCTATGAGAATGCTAAAGAAAAGTAACCAGAATCATGTGTCACTTGCTGGCCAAGCACTGTTGCCAGAAGCATTATCGTTCATATAATCCTAGATCAGGGAGGGCAGTATAAGGGAAAGAGGGAAACAAACAAGGAAGAGGAATGAAAAAAAGTGGGGCAGGAGTATACACAAGTTCAAGGGAGGAAGGGGAAGAAATGGCTTCAAGTGGTTTAATGCTCTCTGAGTCTGGAACTGCATTTAGTCTCGTTTCAAGAACAGGAGTTTGGCGCTTTGGTTGGCACAGGGGCAAATATCACTTGAGACATCATAAGAGAGGGAGAGGCTTGTATATTGCTCTTTAATAATCACTGAGAGAGTATTAATTTGCTCCAGACAGCTGCCACCAAGTAGAGAATTTTAGGAAAGGAAGTGGGGAAGACTATATAATAGGAGGATGTTGCAGAAAGCCCTTCCTATTGTCCAAGTGGAAAGAGTCAAAGAAATGGGTACCAACTATAAAGTATGTCATGTGAGGGGAGAGAGCTAAGCACACAAACAGAAATAAAGGGGAGAGAAAAGAGGTACAAAAAGAGAATAAAGAAAGTGAATTACTTTACTGTCAGGGCAGAATTGATAAAAACAATCAAATTAATATGGGACTTTAGCTTATAGGGGGAGGCAGGGAGGACGGGGTTTGCCATGGGGCTTAACTGGTCCCATGATGGCCTCATTGAGAGGAAGAGCCACTTTTCACGGGGCCGCTATGGTCAAAATATCAACCAGGTTGTGGGAGGACTCAGACTTCCTCCACTTCTAGGCCGAGGTTCAAGGCCACTCTTTTCAACAGCTCCTGATAAGCTCTGAAGTCGTTATGTGGAGGCGATACATGTGCCTGACTCTGCCTCATACAGGGAGGAGGAAGAGGAGGCCTGCACCAGCAGGGGGTCATTGTCCTCTCCTACTGCAGTGGCCAGGTCCCACAGGTCTAGGTCCTGGGAATCGGTACCAGGCTCAGTACCGGTGTCCAGGTTGGGTGCTGGTCAAACAGATGGAGATGCTCTCCTCTCCAAGAGCACTGAGTATGAGGGCCTGGAAGGCGACCTCTGCAGCGGGAGAAAACCACATGGGTTCCAAAATGTCCCTTGCATCTGCATAGGCTAGTGCCAATTGTGCCAAGCACTTGGGGGTAGCTCTGCACCCAGCTCCACAACCAAATAGGGCTGACCAAGGAGGTACTGGCAACGGTTCATTGGATGGGGCTACGACTCCATTTCCGAGTCCAATTACGGGGTGGTATCGATTGATGCTGGGGAATGGTGCCAAGGCAAGAAGACCTGTGCCGAGACCAGCAGGACCCATTTCCCTCTAGATGGTACCACGGGGCCCAGTACCAAACGGGAGCTCAAGGCAACATGCTCTTTTCTGCTCACCGGCACCGATACCGCCGACTCTTGTACTGCCGGCAAAGGCAGTATTGAAAACACCAGCAAGTCCCGGGCTGCAACAAACGCTTCTGTAGTAGACAATACTGCAATCCCTCTGGTGCCAAAGGTTGGTCTGGGACTAGACTCAAAGACTGCGTACAGGACACAGTCAACGGTACTGCTCTCGGAGCGGGACAGAGGAGTGGCCAGATTCAGGTCACCAACTAACTACATACAACAAATTCACAACAGTCCAAATGAAAAATAAAGAACTGGGACAAAAGAAACAAAGGGAAAAGTAGTAAACTAAGACCACTGAGAAGAGTTTGCTGAAGCAAGAGGAGCAGTTCCAGCATCCATCACAGGAGATAAGGAGGAACTGAGGGTGCAAGGTCAGCTGGATCACTTGTGCTAGTGCATGGCGCCGGGGTTGAATTGATGGACGCCACTGAGGGGAAAATTTCTGACAACTGTGCACGCAGTGTGTGCACACCTTAAGTGGAATGGACACATGCAAGCACTTGAAGCAATATAGCCCTCATGAACCTACTATAAGGTGAATGCACAACTGGTTGAAAAAGTGTACTCAGAAGGTAGTTATCGATGGTTCAAAATCGAGATAAAAGGGCATATCGCGTGGGGTCCCACAGGGATCTGTCCTGGGTCCAGTTCTATTTACCATCTTCATAAATGATTTGGATAATGGCAGAGAATACACTTAAAGTTTGTGGACAATACCGAACTGGGAGGGGTTGCAAATGCTTCAGAGGACAGAATTAGAATTCAAAATGATCTTGACAAACTGGAGAAATGAGCTGAAATAAATACGATGAAATTCAATAAGGACAAATGTAAAGTACTACACTTAGGAAGGAGTAATCAACCGCACAAACAAAAATAGGAAATGACTGCCCAGGAAGTAGTACTGCAAAAAAAAAAAAGCATCTGGGTGTGATAGTAAGTCAAACTAAATACGAGTCAACAATATAATACTGTTGCAAATAAAGCAAACATCATTCTGGGATATATTAGCAGGAGTGTTGTGAGCAAGACACAAGAAGTACTACTCAGCACTGATATGGCCTCAGCTGAAGTACTGTGTCTACTTCTGGGCACCACAGTTCAAGAATGATGTGGACAAATTGGAGAAAGTCCACAGAACAGCAACACAAATGATTAAAGGTTTAGAAAAACGTGACCTATGAGGAAAGATTGGAAAAACTGGTTTGTTTATTCCAGAAAAAAAGAAAAGACTGCGGGGACATGATAATCTTCCAGTTCCTAAAAGGTTGTTATGAAGAGGAGCATGATAAATTGTTCTCCTAAACCACACAGAACAGGACAAGAATGGGTTTAAATGGCAGCAAAGGAGATTTAGGTTAGACATTAGGAAAAACTTCCTAATTGTAAGTGTAGTTAAGCACTGGAACAAAACTGCCTACGAAGGTTGTCGAATCTCCATCACTAAAAGTTTTTAAGAACAAGTCAGACAACCACCTGTCAAGGATAGTCTAGATAATATTTAGTCCTGCTTCAGTGCAGGGAACTGGACTAGATGACCTATTGAGGTGCCTTCTAGTCCTATATTTCTATGATTCTATAATTAACCATTGTGACAACTTATAAAAGGGTCATGGCAGCTTCTCAACATTGATATTTTTTAAATCAATCCTGGATGTTTTTCTAAAAGATATGCTCTAGGAATTATTTTTGAGAAGTTCTATGAACTTTGTGATAAAGGAGGTCAGAAAGATGGTCACAATGGTCCCTTCTGGCCTTGAAATCCATGAATCTATGTAGTATCTTGTCCCCGGTTACACAGTGAGTAGCATGGAGACAATACCTTTTCACATGGGAGTTATGGTGACTAATGTTTGTACAAAACTTGAAGATGTGAAGTAGTGCACATATTTAGTTTTTATACTTTAAAATTAATATTACTGCACAGAAAAATAAATTTATTTAACTTGCTGCAGTCTAGCATTCAGATTTGGGATCTTGATAGCAAAACAAGCTCTCCCCATCATTTCCTTGAGGTTCTTGGATGAAACATTATGTGAAATTTCTGCACTGTTACACTTGTTACATTTCAAGAGCAACTCAAGTCATGAGACAATGTACCAGAAACTTTCTAAATCCTAACTGCTAAATAGCATTAAAATAAATATTAAAATACCTTTGTGATGTAGAATTTTTTCAACCCATCCAAAAACGATGTAAAAATTGAAGCAACCTGTGGTTTAAGAGCATGCCCTTTTGGGGGGAGGGGAGAGAGAAAGGAAAGTAATTTACAAAGCAATAACAGCAGTAAGATTTGCAGAAATCTGATCTCATTTAATCATATAATGAAGAATTCTGTGACAAGGGATTTATAGGTAAATCTCTGAGAAAGGACTTGGAGCATTTTATTTTTTGTAACTTAAAATTTAATAATGAAGAATTTATGAGATTTTTAGGGAAGTGTTTTTCAATAATTGTTATTCAAAAGGAATATGTGGGGAATGGCTTGTAGAAATGTATCCTATTAACACATCTTCATTCAGACATGTAAATTTGATTAATCTCAGTTTCGGTCATCACAAATATATGGTACGAAAGTTTAAACCACACACTTTTTTTTTTAAATGGAATAGAAATTAATGGTGGCTGGTTTTATTTATTTTTTTAAGTTAGGCCAAACCACTGAAACTGATATCTAAAAATGAAGTAAAGTGTATAGAGTTCTCTCTCTTTTTGGTTATATCATTTGTGCAGATTTCTCTACATAAAACTAGTAATTGCTTTCTTAATCACATACGCAGAATTAAAATTACTAGAATACATAAATGGCATCTTGGAGTTTGTTAAATTAACATCTATGCCTCAGGACTTGGTGAATTGAGATGAAAGCCTTTTACCGTTTTTTCCATTGTTTTCAGTTACTAGCAATGTCTGAACTCCCATAACTGCTTCATTTTAATATCCTTACATCTGGCTTACATGTTATGAGCCCAATTCATAAAGAAGGTATGCACTGTTTACATGGCATTTCCAAATACTTCCTTCTAAAATACTTCAAAGTATTTTCTCTTGAATAAAGCATGAACTTTGGTAATTCATTAGCCTCCTTCCTTCTTCACTAAAAAGAGCAATTCTCCATTGCATACTATGAAGATAAGAGCAAGCCCCCCAAAATACATCTCTATATACATTTGATGAATGTCAGATGTGTATGGAAAATAGACACACAAAGGCTGCATCAGTTAAGGCAATAAAGGACAATAATTTACTCAACCACAACCTTTAAAAGAAATTAGAAGACCTTTTGCCTATTTAAGAAATAGATTCAGGGTTTACTTTTTTCTGGCAGCCATTAACTATCTCACTAAAACTTAAACAGTGGAGAGAGCTGTTTAAAGTACTTGTGAAGTTAATCAGAATAAGTGAAACAACCCTAAACTCAGATCTAAGCCACTAATAATTTCAACTATGTTAGTAAATTTTAAATCTAAACTTGCTATTTCAGATTTTTAAAATGCATCTGCTGACCTTTCCTCTAGACACATGTTCGGTATAATACAATAAAGAAAGATATCAAAGATCTAACTCCTTATCAACTATACATTCTCCCCCCCACCCTCCCAGTCCCACTCACACTATTGGGACTAGTCATTAACACTCCCCCCCCCCCCCCCCCGCTTTAAAAGCAGCACTCTTTCCCTGGAGGGGACAGGCAGACCTTGCTACGTGACCTAAAGTTCCACACAAGGTGACTTTGTGGGACCAAAGAGTAAGTGATTTCCATGGTTAAACTTCCTCACTGAAAGCATACTGCCACCAACACCTTTCTATTTAACATAGGGGACTGATAGTTTGAGGCCTTTTCTAAATACAGCTGTCACACTGTAACTTCAGTGAGAAAATCTCAGGTAGTCAGAACCTAAACCATTAAGTCTTCATAGATCAATCACATTACATTGATTCACACACATAAACAAATAATACTAAGTGTAATGTGCTCCCTGCAAAATACCCCAGTAAACAAGAGGGTTGGTTTATTCTGTAACAATTTGATTTTCTATATTGTCTTCAGGTGTAGTATCATTCAGAATACATTACAGAAATTCCATTTGGAAAAGGTAAAAATATGGGTTAGCTATTAAAAGGCCAGTAACTGAAGAATATTTAACACTAGTCTAGCACACAAGTAACAATGCATTCACTCATTTTCAGTTCCTCAACAGCCAACACACATAGAACTCCACAAAGTGTGCATTTGCTTTTACTTTTATTGGAAATAGCTCTTTGGAGTAGATTTGCATACCAATGCCCAAAGATTTGTGTGTGATTAAAATTGACTGTAGTTACGTGTGCATGTCCTCATTCACTGAATTATGACTATATTCCTTAGCACATAACTTACTAGGAAAGTGCTGTTGACAGCTTAGTGGGCCAAGCAATAGTAATGATGATCTTTTCCTTAATCTTAAAATAATGCTGCCCATCATTTAATTACACCCCAAATTTAAACTTACATAAATAGTATGGGGTTTTTTTGCAGCAGGACCAATCCTATACTGACACTTTAATGTTTCTTGCCTGTGGAGTATAACAGTGTTAGTTTATGTAGCATATATTCCAAAAGCACATTCCACAGCTCTGGGGATTTTTTTTAAGAATCAAAATGTGTTCAAATAAAGACAAGTTTTACCCTAAGATTCACACATACAACTCCCATTACATAATGCACATCACAGGGAATGCATACCATACTCCCCACATCATTTGAATATATAATCCAAACAGCATGTTTTAAATATCAGACATGCCAAAAATACCACTGAGAAATCTCCCTTGAACAACAAGTGCATTACACTATCAGGATTGAGATGCAGCAGCAAAAGTTCATTGAGGATGCTGCTTCTCTGCACTATATCCATCTCTAAACAGTATTATCAATCTCACTTTCATACACATTGCCCCTCTACTTTCAAAGAATATCGCTGGTCACCATAAAATAAAGGCACATGTTGATATCCTGCATAGAATATGCAGCTTGTTCACTTCATTAGTCAATAAGCTTCATGAACTGTTAGTATTACAAGCATTGTACTCTCAAGTTGTGCAGCTATACGTAGCTATATGAAATTTTGTAGGAATTATTTTCAAAACACATGCTAATGTATTTCTGTAAGGACCCCCAAAACTCATCAATAAAAGATTTGAGCCTAGGACCTTTAGCACCAAAGCATAGATTTCTACTGCTTAAGACAAAGGATGAACTCCATTATTTGATAGCAATAGTTGGCTACTCTCCCTACCCCTACAGTGAGGTTTCCAAACACGAAGGCAAAAAGATTCAAACTAGAAATAAGATGCAGACAAGAAGTCTGGAATTTAAGCCTAGATATCTCACTTAAGATAAGGGGCTCTTGAAATAGAATATATATACTAATTTTGGACACAATATTTGTGAACTTACCAAACTGAAATTGTGCATTGTCCACAAGGCGAATTGATGCAGGAGCACACCTCTAAAAAAGAAAAAAAAAATCAAATTTGTAAATAAAAATTGTACTGAAGTGTTTAACCTATGAGAGTCATGTTTTCATATACAAACCCAGAATATAAAAAAAGCCTTAGTGCCCAATTTCTATTTCCTTTATCTTCAGAATATATAGATTATATTCACTGCAAGGATAGATGCTAACTTAATGTGCAGATATGACAAATTCAAAAACCTAATTTTTAAAATCCATCGTCAACTGTTTGGCATCAGGCCAAAATCTGGCTTTAGGCTTAATTGTCTTGATAAATAAACAGACATATGTTAACATAGCCCAAAGACACCCGGCAATATTTTAAGGCCATGTCCTGGGCTCTAAACACAAAGCCCTCTGCAGAGATCATTCCAAATGGAACTAATCTGCAGTGGGTAGATCTCTGCTTTTCCAGTCTAAAAAAATTATTATACTCCTGATGCCTGAGCTTTGCTCTGGAATGCTTCTCAATGGCAGTGGCTGTAGAAGGCATGTGAAGACACACTGTATACTAGTTTAAAATGGACAAATTCAGGATGAATAGCCTTATGTTTCCTCTCTTTGAATAATGAAAGATTAGGGTTGGAAGGAACCTCAGGAGGTCATCTAGTCCAACCACCTGCTCAAAGCAGGACCAACCCCAACTAAACCATCCCAGCCAGGGCTTTGTCAAGCCGCACTTTAAAAACCTATAAGGAGAGAGATTCCACCACCTCCTTAAGTAACAACCCCTTCCAGTGCTTCACCATCCTCCTAGTGAAAAAGTTTTTCCTAATATCCAACCTAAACCTCTCCCACTGCAACTTGAGACCATTGCTCCTAGTTCTGTCTCCCATTACCATTGAAAACAGCCTAGTTCCATCCTCCCTGGGATTCCCTTTTAGGTAGTTAAAGGCTGCTATCAAATTCCACCTCATTCTTGTCTTCTGCAGATTGAACAAGCCAAGTTCCCTCAGCTTCTCCTCATAAGTCATGTGCTCCAGCCCCTAATCTTTTTTGTTGCCCTCTGCTGGACCTCTTTCCAATTTGTCCTTATCCTTTCTGTAGTGGGGGCCCAAAACTGGACACAATACTTACTCTAAATGAGGCCTCACCAGTGCCAAATAGAGGGGAATAATCACGTCCCTCGATCTGCTGGCAATGTTCCTACTAATGCAGCCCAATATGCCATTAGCCTTCTTGGCAATAAGGGCACACTGTTGACTCATATCCAGCTTCTTGTCCATTGTAATGCTCAGGTTCTTTTCTGCTGGACTTCTGGCTAGCCAGTCGGTCCCCAGTCTGTAGCAGTGCATGGGATTCTTCCATCCTAAATGTAGGACTCTGCACTTGTCCTTGTTGAACTTCATCAGATTTCTTTTGGCCCAATCCTCTAATTTGCCTAAGTCACTCTGTACCCTATCCCCGCCCTCCAGTGTATTTACCACGCTCCCCAGCTTAGTGTCATTTGCAAACTTGCTGAGAGTGCAGTCCACCCCATCCTCCAGATATTTATGATCACATTGATCACAACATTTTGTGAATCCTTAAAGGAGCAACTCAAGCTGTAACCTGGCACCTACATTTTTATTACAGGCTTTAAGGAAAAAAGTTACCTGTATAGTGACCGTTGTTCTTCGAGAGGTGATGCAGACATGTCTTCCACATAGGTGTGCATGTACCCAGCGCACTGAAGCCAGAGAATTTTGCTTAGCAATACTTGTAGGGGCAGCGCTCATGCACTGTGGCCCTAGCTCCTCTCCTGGCTATATAAAGGCAACACCACCCTGATCCCCCCTCACTTTCTTTGCATTGAACGTCAAGAGCTAAAAACTCTGATGTAGAGGGGATGGAAGGTGGGGGTTGTGGAAAACATGTCTGCATCACATCTCACAGAACAACAGTTACTGTACAGATAAGTAACAGTTTTTAATTCTTTGGGTAGACGCAGCCCTGTAGTCCATGTAGATAACTCACAAGCAGTACTCGCAGGAGGTGGGATTCAGAGTCTAGTTAAACAAGGACTAAAAGATTGCCTTCCCAAAGTTTACATCTGATCCGGATGCAGTAGTAATGCATAGTGGTTTACAAACGTATGTACATAGGACCAAGTGGCATCCCTGAAAATATCCAATATAGGAACATCAATTATAAATGCTATCGATATTGCCAAGGCCCTCGTGGAATGAGCTCACACCCACTGAGAAGATGCAGTTTGTACTTTGTATGCTGTCATGATACTGAAAGTTATGCACCTAGAGATTGTCTGTGAAAGGATTGCTTGCCCTTTCATTTGGTCTGCATATGAAGGAAACAGACAAGATGAAGAAAGGAAAGATGTAGTCCTAGCTAAGTAAAAAGCCAAATATTGTCTGACATCCAACATGTGAAGATGCTGCTCATCTGGAGTTCAATGTGGCTTAAGGAAGAACACCAGTAGATACATAACTTAGTTCAAATGAAACTGAGAAACCATTTTAGATAAAAACCAAAGGATTACTTTTTCTTTGGAAAACTGTGTGTAAGGAGGCTCTGCCATCAAGCCTGCAACTCTTGCACTCTCCTTGCAGCTGTTATTGTCACAAGGAAACAGTTTTCCTGACACAGAAGGGAAAAAATTTGCCAGAGGTTCAAATGGATGTCCATCAGAGCCGTTAAGACAGTATTAAGGTCCCAACAGAGGAATCAGTTCTTCCACCAGCAGATGGAGATGAACGACTCCTTTCAAGAACCTCACTATCATGGAGTTGGGAAAAACAGACTTCCCATGGTTGGTGGACGAAATGCCAAAATTACCGCTAGGTGCACTCTCAACTGAGTGCAAGACCAGAAGACTGAAGGTGTAACAAATACTCCATGACATCCTAGATACAAGCGACCTTTGGTTGAATTCTCTGGGCTAACGACCACATTGAGAACCGCTTCCATTGCTCACACAAGCCACTCTGGTAGAAGGCTTTCTATTAAGCAAGATTTGCCAGATTGCCTCCACAAACATTGTTCCTTCTCCTCATCTAACCATGCAACATCCACTCTATGAGATGCATGGAGCTGAGCACTGGATGCAAAATCTGACCATGATGCAGAGTCAGGAGGTTGAGGTGAAGAGGAAGAGATATGGGAGGGCGAACCAACACTGTGAGGTGGTTTGACAACCAACACTGTCTTGGCCACATTGGAGCAATGAGCCCGAGCATGGCACTTCCCATTTCAGCTTGAGAACAACATGTGGGATGATTGCAATTGGAGGAAAGGCATACAAGAGTGCCGATTCCCAGCTCAAGTGAAAAGCATCACTCCGGGAGCCCAGAGCGAGACTCCCTCAAGAGCAAAACAGACAGCACTTCTTGTGTCAAGTGGTGAACAAATCTATTGTTGGAATGCCTCACACCACAAAGACGGACCACAGGATGCTGAGCTTCAGAGACCATTCATGATTTGGGGAGAAATTTCTGCTGAGGTGATCTGCCATGTGATTCTGGATCACAGTTAAGTGATCAGCCACAGGAGTATTGTTTTCCCTAAAGCAAAACTGCCAAAGTCTGATTGCCTCCTGACACAGCATGTTGGAGTTTGCTCCCTCTGTCTATTCATGTAATACATCCCAGAGGTATTATCAGTAACGATATGCACTGCTCAGTCCCTGAAATAATAAAGGGCATGACAGGATTGCAAACTGCTTGAAGCTCCAGGAACTCTGATATGCAGTTTCAACCATAGGCCTTGAACATTCAGCGAGCCCAGATATGCTCCCCAACCTATTAACCTATTAAGGTGGCATCCGTGACAATAGTCCTGGTTGGTGGGGACTAAGCGAAGGGAACACCTGGCACACATCATCCACCACCACAAGGAGATGCGGTGCTGATGAACTTGGCAGCTCTGTGACATGGCCAGAAGCACAACAGAGGATGAATTGGTAGAAATTACAGCACTGGAAAACTCCTGAACTACTGGAGAGGCTGAGTCAGTCTCGCTAGGCATGTTTTCTAATCCTTTATCATTCTTGTGACTCTCATCTGAATCGTCTTTAATTTATCAATCTTTTTTATATTTATTTTTTAATTAATTTTTCCAAATACAACAAATATATCAAAATACCAGCTTCATTGTCAAATATAAAGTAAAATAAAGAGAGTTAAGGGAAGAGAGGGGAAGCAACATATCTATCTTCAAGGTCTACCTTGAATCGTAGATATCTAAGAAGTCAGCCCAAACTGCTTTGAATATTTTGGGCATTCCCTTTCTGCATTACGCCAGTCATTCGTTAGCTGTGAGGTCTGCCTTATATCACTGACCCAGGCATCACTATCTAGTGGGAATCAACTTTTCCATTTTTGCAGGTTTAATTTTTTAGCAACCAAAGCTGCACACTGGAACCATGCCGCCTTGTTACCAGGTAATCTCTACGTATCAAGAATATATCTAAGAACATAATTTAAGGGGGAGGGCTCCAACTTAGCATTCAATATCAAATTGGTCCTTTGACCCACCTCATGCCAGAAATTCTTGATGAGTATTCCCCAAACACAAGCTAATGAGGCACCAAGGGAGTTTCATTTCCAACAACAGTCAGCATTTATGAGGTCCATCATCATTAGCCTATTTGGGAAGCATCTTTTAGTGAATAAGCCACAGTCTCAGGTCTATAGTTTGGTTTTTTTTAACATTAGAAACAATTGTATTCCATCAGGTGATAGATAGCTGTGAATCCAAATCTCTTATTTCAAGTAACTCTTATATTATCAATCCTTGGCAGAGTTTTTTGGGCCAGAAAATTGTAAGAGGATATTGCTGGCCAAGTAAATCCAGGAAGTTTCCTCCAAAATAATAAGAGTTCTGGGGATTCTTGAGCTCCCAATGCATCTGGTCCAAATACATTCATAAGTAAATGCTTTAATGGGAGATATTTCCATGCAAGGCAAGATAAACTGGCGATGGTCATAATTCCTCTGTCCATCCAAACCCTCCACATCAAGATTTTAACACCAAATTTAAGGCTAGAATTGCTCCACAGGACCACCTCAACATGGGAAGAATAGATGGGAGCAGAACTTTTTAGCAAAGTTGGACCAAGCTTGCCTCATAGTTATTGTGGGAGCTATGGAACCACCAAATATCTAATAATTTGATTCTACAATGCTTGAAAGGGGGAGAGAGTATACCAAATCTTGTTCAATCTGAACACAAGATGAGGGTAATATGTAATAGCCACAAAGGTGCATGGCTTAACAAAAGAGATATGATAGTTTTCCAAGTTGGGAAAATGAAATCCACCTAAAGATAGGGGATGCTGTAATTTTGTTCAGAGCCAGTCTAGATTTCTTACTAGTACCCCAAAGGAACATTTTGAAAATATTATTTAATTTCTTAAAATATGTTTGAGGAACAGAAATAGGGAATACAGAAATAGGGAATACAAATAGGGAAGGACATTTATTTTCAATATATTAATTTATCATATTAATTTATATTATATTATATTAATATATTATATATTAATTTTTAATTTATAATAATTTATATTATAATTATAATTAATTTATAATATGTATATTAATTTATATTAATTAATACAGAAATAGGGAATACAAAATTCTGGGAAGGACATTTGTTTTCAATATATTAATTTTACCCCCCAAACTGAGGGTTAACAAACTGTCATTAGCCACTTGGGAAATAAGTGGTTCTGTATTTATCTTAGGGATGTCCCAAATATTTTTGGGAATCAGTATTTCTGTATATTTCATAAAAGAGAAGAGGCTTTTGTGTACATATTTTTAATGCCTAAGATTTCTGATTAACCCCCATTAATTGTATATTCCAAGAGGAGTCTGAACTTATTAATAGTGGTTAGAAGGTTAAGAATGATAACCTCTGGCTTAGATACAACATATCATCTGCATAAAGCATAATTTTGTGTTTTGTTTGGCCCACCCTAATATCATGAATATGTTGATTTGCTCGGATGACAATGGCTGAAGATTCTAATGCTAAATCAAACAGAAAAGGAAATAGGGGACAGCTTTCCCTCATACCTCTCTGTAATGGAAATGGGGCAGAAATAATACCTGTGGTAATTAACCTATAAATTGGGTTATAGTATAGGATTAATCCAAGCAATAAATCATCTGTCAAATCCAAATTTTGCTACTACATAAAAGAGAAAGTCCCAGGCTATGCAGTCAAAGGCCTTTTTGGCATCTAAAGAAATGACAGCTAAGGTTTCTTTAGATTGTTCCTGATGTGGCAATAATATCAATAGACACAAATTATCAGAGCCATATCTATTACGAAGGAAGCCTATTTGATTTATGTGTATAATGTGAAAGAACTTTGTCTACCTGCATAGCAAGAGCTTTAACAACAATCTTAGCACCACAATTGATTAACGAATTTGGATGGTGGTAATTACAGGCCAAAGTTCTTTCCCAGATTTAGGAATAACTAAAATTACAGTTTCTCGGAGTAGGCAGGAGAGTTTGCTCATTCCTGGCCTCACTGACCATATTCAATAATCTAGGTATTCAAGTTTAAGAACTTTTTGTAAAATTCAAGTGGGAACTCATCCAGGCCAGAAGTCTTTCTGACCTTCATTTCTTTTATAGCCCTAGTCACTTCTGTGATTTTAGAGGGGCATCTAAAAGTTCCTTCTGAGAGTCTGGTATCTGTGGCAGACACAATTCACTTAAAAAAAAAACAAAAAAACAAAAAAAAAAAAAACTAGGGCATCTTTACAGATTTCCTCTTCAGCAAAACAGTTTTGAATAAAACTGTTTAAATTGTTTATTAATATCTGACTGCATAGTATATAATTTATTGCTGCTATCGCTAATTACAGCTATCTTATTTCTGTTAGCCTTTTGATTTAAACTGTATGCCACCAGCTCTCTTACCAGATTCCCAATAGTTTTGCTTCAAACTGAATAATGTAATCTCAGCCTTTTGGGACAGAGGTTTGTTGATTTCATGTCTTAGATTGGTAAGTGTTCTGAGTTTCTCTGGGGAGAGGGCAGAAGCACAGTCTACATATTCCAGGCCTTACTTTTTCAAAAAAAGGTGTCAACTTTATGTTCTCTCCATTTCTTTTTACGAGATGATATGGCTTCTGATGAAGGCTATAAAGGCTTTCCATAGTGTAGGGACAGATGAAGCAGCAGGGATATTTGTTTAAAAAAAGTCATAACTCCTGCTGGACAGAGTTAAATGATGTATCAAAACAGCAGAGAGGTATTTAATCTCCACGTTTTAGTTGAAGATGCACATGCCCCAGGGGCCTAGAAGATATATATATATAGGAGCATGGTCAGATATAACACTAGTACCGATGCCATAACCAGTGATAGAATTGATAAAATCTTGTGACACTAGGAAATAGTACAATCTTAAATATATTGAATGAGCTACAGAAAAAAACCCAAAAGACCCTATGATACTCTCTGGCTATAGGATTACCCAATCTTCACACATCTTGTAAGACTAAATCAGACATGTATATATGAAGTACCTGACGAGCATTAGTGATTTATATGAAAATGGAGAAAATGTATCGAAGACTGGATTTAGAGTTTCATTACAGTCTCTAGCTATAATAATGAAATTGTGGCCCAAGTCATTTATACTCAAAAAAAAATTATGAAAAAATTTGGGATCATCCTGGTTTGGCTCATTGAGATTGGCAAAGATGATTACAGAATTGCCAATTTCAACCTTGAGGACAGTAAATCTGCCCTCACTGTCAAACCTTGTGCCCAAAATATTAACATTCAACTTTTTATGTATTAGTATAGCAATGCCCCTCACTTTAGAATTAAAGCAACTAGAAATTGAGAGGCCTACGGCATCTCTATTCAATTTACAAGCTTTAAGTTCTGTCAGATGTGTCTCCTAGAGCATAGCAATGTCAACAATCTGTTTTTAATTACTGAGTGTATTTTTCTTTTAATAGGGCTATTAAAATCCTCTATATTACAGGAGACATTTAATTATTGGAGCCATGAATGCTAAAATACATCAGATAAAATATAAAGTTGCTTTGTGAATAAATGCGAAATTACAAATGTTCCTAAGTACCAAACAGTTCTTGTGTATCTAAGAAGCAAAAGTGATTTAATCCAGAGGTGGGGTGTCACTTCCCAGTACACTTTCTACAGAAATAAGTAAAATTTCCAGCATGGGAGGGCAACGGGGGGAGGAGAGGGAGGGGGAAAGAGGGGGGCAGAAAAAAATTAAATAAGTGAAAAAATAAAATAGAAAAGATAGTGGAGAGAGAAATACACAAGTATCATACAATCAAAAAGAAGAATCTGTTTAAACAGTCCAAAAACACATACTTTACTCCCAGAGAGGGCAGCTGGATCAGGTGAAACTTATTAATAAAATGATGGATTTTACATGTATGCTCCTTTCATGTGAATCAAGGCAACAGGAAGTAAATTGGTAATAACCCTGTAACTCTTCAACCCCAATGAGAGAGGAAAAAAAGAAAAGGAACTAATTTATCAATATCTACTGGCACCCATGAACTTCTATAGACAGCCATATCAGATCTCAGAGAGCAATACATAAATTCTATAAGGTCAGATATTCCACAGGTATCTATTCTTGTGAGGGAATAGTTTGCAGTTTTTTCTGGTTTTTTTTGTTAAGGTCTTTTTCTGTCTTCTGAAGGGAGCTGAATGATACTGTCTTCTCACCATTCTTAATATGGAGCATTGCCAGGTATTTAACAACATACTTCAAGTCCCTCTGCCTGCCAATTGTTTTGCTTGATTAAAAGCTGCCCTCGTAATTTCATCACAGGCATAATCTTGAAAGAGCAGTATTTTAATTGCTGGTTCTCTCCATAACAGCTCCTTTTTTCCTCTGGATTTCTACAATATAAGCTGGATTTCTACAATATAAGCTCCTTAGTGGTAAACTTCCCCTTGGGCTGCTTCAGAGCTCAAGCAACCTGCATCCACTTTGGTCACAGCACCCCTCCGGTCTCTCTCACCATCCTTCCTGAATTGAAGATGCCAGAATTGAACACAGTATTCCAGCAGCAGTTGCACCAGTGCCAAATATAGAAGTTAAGTAACCTCTCTACTTCTATGTGAAGCTCCCGTTTATACATCCCAGGATCACAATAGTTCTTTTGGCCACAGCGTCATAGTGGGAGCTCACATTCAGCTGATTGTCCACCATGACCCCCAAATCTTTTTTTTAGAGTCACCGCTTCCTAAGAAAGAGTCCTCCATCCTGTAATGGTGGCCTACATTCTTTATTGACAAATGTATACATTTACATTTAGCCTTATAAAAATGCACCATTTACCAGGAGATACAGACTTCCCTGAATCAGTGACCTGTCCTCTTTGTTATTTACCACCCCACACTCCCCAATTTTTGGGTCATCTGCAAACTTTATCGGTGATGATTTTGTTTTCTTCCATGTCACTGATAAAAATGTTAAACAGCACAGGTTCAAGAACTGATCCCTGTGGGACCCATTAGAAACACACATGCTTGATGATGACTCCCCATTTACAATTATATTTTGAGACCCATCACTTAGCCAGCTTTTAATCCATGTAATGTATGCCATGTTAATTTTATATCATTCTTGTTTTTCCAATCAAAATGCCATGTGGTACCAAGTCAAATGCCTTACAGAAATCTAAGTATATTACGGAAACATTATTTCTTTTATCAACCAAACTTGTGATCTCATCAAAAATAATATCACAGTAGTATGACAGGATCTATTTTCCATAAACCCATGTTGACTGGTCCTAATTATATTGCCCTCCTTTAATTCTTTATCAATCGAGTCTCATAACAGCTGATCCATTATCTTGCCTGGGATCAATGTCAGACTGGCAGGCTTATAATTACCCAGGTCATCCCGTTTACCTTTTTTAAAAACTGGCACAGCATTAGCTTTCTTCCAGTTTTCTGGAACTTCCCCAGTGCTCCAAGACTGATTGAAAATCAACATTTACAATCCAGTGTGCTGCTCAGCAGCAATTTTAAAACTCTTGGATGCAAGTTATCTGGACCCGCTGATTTTAAAATGTCTAACTTTAGTACCTTCTGTTTAACACCCTCCAGAGATGCTAGTGGAATGGAAAGAGAGTGTTACCACCATATAATGAGACTATAATCTGTTTGTCCTCCAAATACAGCACAAAAATATTCATTGAACACTTTCGTTTTCTGCATTATCAATGATAATTCTACAATTTCCATCTAATAATGGACCATTGTCAGTATTCTTTTCTTATTCCTAATATATTTTTTACAAGTATTGTCTTTACCTCTGCTGGCCGTAGATTTCGCCTTGTGTCCCTTTGCTTCCCTTATCAATTTTCTACAATTCCTAGCTTCTGATTCATTACTATCAATTTCCCCTTCCTTTCATTTGATTATTTATTTTATAACTGCCTTCACCACTCCTCTAAACCAGGTTGTTTTTTTAACCAGCATAGCCTTCTTCCTCAAATGTGAGACTGTGGCTTTTGGGGCATCTAATAAAGTGCTCTGAAATGATTCCTAATCATCATTCACATTTTTCTAATTAAATTCTTTCTCCCAGCTGATTTGGCTCAATTATTTTCAGCTTTGTGAAACTGGCTTTATTTATGCACAAAGTATATATATCACTGATCTGGACTTTATTCTGCTTACACATTATCAATGTAATCAACTTATAATCATTACTTGTACTTAAGCTACCATTAATTTTTAGTTCTGTGATCAGTTCCAATTTATCTGTTAGGGGAAGTCTAACTGTGTTGCCTGTAACACTTTTTGAGTTAGGAAACTGTCATCTATAATGTTTAGAAATTCCAACCACATTTCAGTACTAGAAGCATGAGACCTCCAGCATATGTCACTCAAATTTAAATACCCCATGCAGGCCTTTTTTCCCCTACACATTATAGATAGGTGCATAAGAAGGTAGTCATCCTGTTCCTTATTGTGATTGGGTGATCAGTAGCAGACACCAATTTATACCACATATTGTGAATTATCCATTAAGACATTGATCCATTAGCATTCAAGATCATTTTCTTTCGAGTTATCAGTGACTTGGAAACAGGTAATGCCATTTTTGACAGAGTGCCAGGATACCATAGATCCACACTGTAATACTTTTTGATCCACTATTATCCACCCATGCTACTTTTCTCATTGGAGATTTATTCTGACATTAAACATTTAATTGTGCATAAAACAAGATATAATTGACAGTTCAACACAAGAAAGGAGAAAGTACATCACAAGAAAAAAGCTAAAATGGCTATTTCAGAGCTTTACCAAAAATAGTCTGTCATATATATCTTATGCTACAATTACTGTGCAGCAGTTAACTAGCTTTAGTGCAGATTACAGTGAAGATGATCATGCAAATTTACTATTTTTAAATAGTACTATAATACTTTTTTCTTCTATAGTGCTTTTTCTCAGTAATGTAGACTTAGAATCCATCCCATGAAAACTATCTATTAAGTGGTTGTTTGTCTGTCTTGCTCCAATAAACATCTAGGATTGTGTTTTCAAGACCTTTGTGAAAACTAGCCTGGGAATGTGCATGTTGAACACTGCCTTAGGAACCCTCCAGGCCAATGCTATCACCAGCTACAGAACTTCCCAAGGAACACTGCAACAGTCCCCAGGGTAACTATGGCGAATAAAGACCACTTCAACCTGAAGCACCCTCAATCCACCCTAAACACTTCTGGCTACTGCCCACCATCTCCCAAATGCCACTCTTTCCCCTACTTTCTTATAGTCACATCTCTAGCAAATTGGATCAGCTGTTCTCTTCTGTTACTAAAAAGTGATCTCAAAAGAGATCATGTATCTTCCAAAAGAGTGCATGAGCATATCACCATGCTGGCACACATGAACAAGCAACTGCCACAAATGTGTAAAAGTCCCTTAGTCTGCATAGGAACATCACAAAAATAAGTTGTAAAAACTTATATAAAATCTGACTTAAAACCAAATTATACGGAGGTTTCTAAAATGTTAAAATTGATACTATCCCTTTAAGCCCACTTACCAACTATAAAAGTATTCAAAGACAGATTAGATCATTAGTGTGCCACCTAGCATTTAGAATTCGGATACTTAGATGCATGCATGAAACCAGTGTAATAGAATTCAAAAACAAAAAGTTTCTCCTTACCTGCTTTGCTATCTCTCTTAAACAGGCTACCCCTCGTTCAAAGTTAGGAAATACTACAGAGCCATACTTTTGGTATTCAGGGATTGGTCGAATTTTTATTGTAACTTCTGTAACCACTCCAAGGATTCCTTTAAAAAGGAAAATGAACATCATTTCACTAGGTCACAAAAATCTCTCCTGCTTTCGGACTTAACATATATGATTTGTGAGATGTCTTTGGAAAATTAAGTCAGATTTGTTACATATATTTTAAAGCCTAGAGTAGCATTTTTATTGTGCATCGTTTGACTAGCAGTTAAATTTTTCTTTCTACATAAACCTCCAATTAGAAGTTGACATTGCTAATGCAATGTTTCTCAAACTGTGGATCACATTTCTTTCAGAAAATGATCAAATGAGCTCAAGATGTCTAAAAACTAATAGCTTTAATGCAGTATTCTTTAAAAGCTTAGCTGGTTTACTTTATTTACAGAGGCTGTGCCACTGTTTCCAACAGGCTCTAAATAGAACCATCCAGAAAGGAAAACAGGTTGCCATATCCAGCTGTGCAAGACACTGAGGTTTAAAAATGAGTATTTCCCCCCATATTACTCAGTGATTTGTGTGGGAGGGAGATCAGGGTTTTTTTTTTTATTAAAAAAAAAAAAAAAAAAAAAAAAAAGGATTTGGAGAGAGAGGTTAATACAGTTTGAAAATCTTTTAACATTAGGATTTAACATCGGTATGTTAACTCAAGACGACTGATGAAACATAAGGGGTCCTAGTGGGCTGTTATTCTCGCAGGAGAAGGAAACTTTGCTAGATTATAGCAGAGCTTGATACACTCAAATACAGTGAGAAATATATTGGGTTGTAATGGACTGCTCTTTAATCCTTTCAGCACAGACCATAAAAAATTTGAGATGATCTGAAAGACTGTGCAGTACAGGTAAAAGGACAGAGCCCTCCCAATGTATTAAGTATGAAGCTTCTCTTCAGCTTTGTTAGAATGAGGTTATGGAAAAATACACAGGCAAGTGACTTGTCTGAGGTCAAAAGTAGGTACATAAGCTTTAAGTGTGGCCTAAGAGAAATTGTGTGTTTGTGAAACATTGTAAAAGGGGGGAGGCGGGGGGTCGGCTAACAGTGCCTAGAGCTCCAATACCCTCCTTGCCGAAGTAATTGCTAGCAGAAATGTGGTTTTCATTCTTCTCATCAGATGTGGAAATTGCCATGCCAGTTTGCTGCACCTTCATTAGTGAAATGCAGAGCCTTCAGACAACCATCAAATCTGATTAGAGGGCAGTAGTCAGTGATGTGAAATATTGTCATTGGCCACAGCTGCTTGAAGGCTGGCTGCACATTGACTCTGGCCTGTTCAAAATTGGGTAAGAATGGCCCGTCAGCAGGGCAAATCAAAGCTGGGTACACGTATGGTGTGACACCTTGTGTCTGAGAATAATAACCCAGAAACTCCATATTCACTAGTCATGTAATTAAGCTATGTTCTGTTCAAGATATGCCTTATGTGGTATTATTTTAAAGGCTTGATCTGCTGAAAATTAATATCTTGTTGGATTGTAGTGCTACCATTGTATGTGATGTTATGAAACAGTTGAATATGCTATTAGAACATATTACAAAGTGGGAAACTCCCCAAACAGCCTTTCAGGCACAACATGAATGGCCAGACAGCATTAATGGCTCTCTCTCACCCATTCAAGAATAGATTCCACTAACAGGGATTGTTTACAGTTCCCTAAGAAAGTATGTATGCAATGAAGTACTGGACTGACTAATGAAGATGAGCCCCCAAGTCACAAGCATCACTGATCCAACAAGCTGGAAAAGACAATAAAAGAAGGGGAATGACATAATGACTTGTTCTCATTCCTCCCACGACTCAACAGCAGGAAATCTGAAAGACAGACTTGGAACAGGGGGACAGAATCCCAGGCTGTAGGAGAATTCTGTGTATGGAAGATCTATAGCCTACTTGAACTGTGCAACAGGATGAGACACTGCTTGACTCAAATCCTGACTAGTTAATAGAAATCAGATTGCGATGTTACCGTTAATTCTTAGGTAACCTACTTTGATCTGTATGCTTATTACTTCTAATCATTTTACATTTTTCTGTAGTTAATAAATCTGTTTTATAATTTTACCTAAAACAGGGAGTTTTACTTGAAGTGTTTGGAAAATCTTAGCTCAAGTTAACGAAAGCTGATGCATGTCTCCTTCACTTTGAGGGAGGGGTGAACTAGGCAATAAACTTCACTGGTTAGGCTTTTGATCAGGGCAAGATGATACAGTCCTGGGGTCCTAGGCTGAGGAGCTGGTTAAAACTTCTCCACTGTTGGTTCATGAGTGGCTGGGGCATTCATTGAATTAAGATGGGTGTGGTCTCTGCCTGTGGATGGCTGTATAAGTGCAGCACCTGCCAGAGGTTTGTGGCTTGTCACAGCATAAAATGGAGCTCAGGCTGGTCAGACAGAGTGCTCAGTGGTACTCAAGTTCCAGGTGGCCTGTTACACGTGGTTGGGTCTATTATAAAAGGAGACTGGTTTCTGATGTCAGCTGCAGACCATTCTTCACACCATCTCTCTATCTCAGAGCAATCTGGACAGGGCAAGTGGGCCCATAACAAGTGCCCTGATGACAAGCATGCTCCTGGGTGGTTGAAAAGGTCTGTGTATAGTGGTAGGCTTGGGTTTGCCCTAATCTTCTCAACCATTGTGGCTGTAGCAACCAGAGGGATGTGTGGAGGAGTGATGTTGTTTAACACAGGGAGCCAGGGTACTGGTGTGGGGTCTAACTGCCTCATTTATGATGTGCATGGTTGAGTACAAGTATATATCAACCAACTTGCAATGAGACAAATGGAGCCAGACCAAAGCACAGTATTCTGCTGCAGAGTAACAGAAGGCTAAACCAGATATTTACAGAGTGAGCATTTGCTCCCTATAAAGTGCTGGCCAATTTGCTTAGAAAGTTGTTACGCATCTTCACCCTAGCCTCAATTTTTCCTCGGATGGTTAAGATAATCAGCAAATCACATTCAAAGTCCTTTATAGGGCTGAATCCTAGTCACTTGGCAGCCAACATTCCTAATGCAATTCCACATTCAAGCAATCAGGCTAGTCCTGAGAATACTTCAGCTCAATGTTGAGGGATTGTCAGCAGCCAAACAGAGCACTGTCAGCTGTTTTCATTGATAACAATGAATGACACTGTTGCTAAAGGCTATAAAAAGAGGAACCCATTAAACAGAACAAAACTTAATTCAGATCCCAGGAGGGTACTGGCTCAAAGACAGGAAGATACATACACAGGTGGCCTTTTAAAAATCTAGATACCAAGGGATACAAAAAGACAGAAAATCTATCTACTGGTGGATGCATCACAGAGAAGGATGCTATACGCACCCTCACAGAACTGGTGGAGAGACCTGAAGACGTCAAATGCAACAAGTAGTCTAATATATGTATATATAATTTCTGCACTGCTTGGTGACAATTGGTCAGATTCAGCTCTGGCTAAGAACCTTTTCCATTCTGCTGCATAAGTGGCTGTGGTTGTGCTCTTCCTTCTACAAATCAAAATAGCATGGACATCCCAGAGGCAAACTCTTTCCTCACTGCTCAACCAGAGATTATCCAAGCCATGAGATAAAGAGATTGTAGGCTAGGGAAGAAGAAGTTGCTTTGGTTCTGAGACAGAAGGTCGTCTGACCAAAGACAGAGGTATGGAAAGTTGAGTCAAGAGCTGATGTAGGTTGGTGAACCAATACTGCCTCGGCCAGGCCAGTGCTATGAGGATTAAAGTTGCTTTGCTTCTTATTAGCTTCCTGATCACCCTCAGAATTAGAGGAAATGCATATATCAGAAGACCTGACCAAGGAAGAAGGAAGGGATCTGTCAAAGAACCTGGCCTGCAATCTGTTCTGGAACAGAATTTCCTGCATTTGTTCTGCAGATTGGTCACAAAGTGGTGTCTCATTTGATAACCCCCACTGACGAAAGATCTGATGCAGAACATCTTTGTGTACTGACTGCTCATAATGGTGTGTGAAGTTCCTGCTGAGGGAATCTGCAGTAGTATTCCCCAACCTGGGAGGTGAAATGCCTTCAGCAAGACACTGTTCTTTATGGAAAAATTCCACTGTGTTAGGACACAGGACTGGAACAAGGTGGGGACAAGGCTGAGAACAACCAGGCACAAGAGCTATCACAGCCATGGATGAATGCTTTGACCAGCTGCTGAGCTTAAAAGCTAGTCTGCTGACTCTTCCAACCCATCAGGCAGTTAGCCAATCAAACAACCTTCTGTAGCCCAGCTACACTCGTTAGATTGCCTGGTGACTGGCTCTGCCATAAGCTCTGAGGTTGCCATTGGAAGTGGATAAAATGCCAAAAGGTGAGTTGACGGTGCCAGTGCGGACTGCACTGAAAACACAGGAAGAACTGATCATGCTCTGGTGGCAGGCGGTGCTGACAATGCTGATGTAACTGAGGCAGCTTCAATCTGAATCAGATGATGTCTCCCTTTGCAGGACTCTACAAGTTCTTTGCCGCATGAAAGGCTTGTGGCGTCGATGGCACTGATAATGGAGGTAAGTGTACAGCCATTAGAGATTGAACCAGATCCAATAGTGCTGGGGTTGAAGATCTCTCCAGTAAAGAGGAAAGCACCAGTCTTGACAGCCCTGCCGGACATGGAATCATTTAGTATTGATGCTCATGACCAGACCTCAAACGCAGCATCAGATGACTTTTTTTAAGTGCCTTTTTGTGGGATGAAGAGCACGCTCTATCAATCTCAGGTGGTTTTAAACACTGCGAGGAGGCCACAGAAAAGATAATCTATGTTTCTCACCCAAAATTGGCTCCAGCTCCAGCTGGACATGTTCTACTCATGGAGGAGACAACTTCCGCTCTCTCATGGTCAAGCTCTGAAGAGGAACACATTGCCTTTTCAAGAAGATAACTTTTAAGACAAATCCCTCTGTTACTTCATCCTAGTGGAGATGTGGAGAACGAGCTACAGCTAGGATATCTGTCCCTCATATATACCCCTCCCCAAAACAAATTAAGCAACTTCTGTGCCTATCGGTGACAGGGTAACAGGCCTGCACATGTCAAAGTACTGAAATCCAGAGGATTTCTGCACAGCAAAAGCCTTCTAAAAACTTTTAACTAACAAAGCTAGAACTGCACTACAGTGAACTATAACTATATACAAAGGAGAAAATCTCTTTTCTGAGCTGGCTAACTGAAGCTCAAATGCAACAGAAAGCTCCAACTCTTACTACAGATGGTAAGAAAGAACTAAGAGGCTGTGGCCACACCCATTTTATGCTTTCTGCGCCACAAGAGGATAGCAGAAGCTATGCGCTACCCAATGGTCTCCAACGTGACTACACTGAGTGCACACACTTACAGTGTGAAATATATATGTGTACAGTCACTGGAAAGAGAACAGGTTATCATCTTTCAGTTTCAACAAATTTAGTAACCAATTAGACTGTAAACTCTTCAGGACAGCCACCATGTATATCTGTATATTTGTGCAGTGCCTAGCAGGGATATAATTCTGATTGGGGCCTTTCAGAGCAACTGCATTACAAATAATGAGCAACTGAAAAAAATGTAGAGAATGCAGTGACAAATCTATGGTATAAGCAGGTGGCAAAATGGTCAGCTTTTTTAGTAAAATCCTTGAGACTGGGCACAGATACAAAAATGTGGATCCGCATCCACAAGAATCACCTTGTATCCAACTCACCATCCACATTCCATCTTTTATCCGTATCCGCATCAGCACGCTATCTCATAGTGCCTCTCAGAAGGAGCGTCTGTGTGTGTGCGCGCACATGTGTGTACTGTATATGGCTTCCTGACTTACTTTGCAGAGGCAGCTGCCTTCCTCTCCAACAGACCTGATACGGCAATGAAGTCAGGAGAGGTTTCCTAAATTGGTTGGCTGCTTAAACAGTGACAGTAAGAGCATGGGGGATTTTGCTGCCTATCTTGATCTATCACCTCCCCTTTCTCTGTATATAGGGGGCAGGGTGAGCAGGGGAGAGGGAATATAAAATCTCCAAGTAGAGAAGCAGCTTCATAGGCTATGAGTTGCAGACAGCTCCTTCCCAATGTTTGAGATCCTATATTTAGAGCCCTGAAGAGATACAAAATTTGTATCCACATCCAATTTGTGATCTGCAAAAATGGCCTGTGGATAGCCACAGAAAGGCTAATAACCAGACTAAATTTGAATGTTTTTGGAACGTCTCTCCACTTTATATGAGTAGCTTCCATTAATTAATTAGCGTTATAACAGACAGAGGATGATAGTACACTGCTTATGACTTAAAAAGTAGTCAATATGAACTTACATGAAGATGGAAACTGAAGTCCTGGGCTTTAGGAACTTTTAGATCGTGTGGAATTTGAAGAAAATTTGTTTGTTCCAAAAACTTAAACTCTTCAGTTCTCAGTAATCCAAGTAGTTACATGGAGCTCTGAAGACTATTATTATTTAATAGTCAACTCCTCTGTATAACATATGAAAAAGATTCTATTTCACGGTAACTCATTGTTGTAATTTTTCTTTTCTGTGCAAAAATTTCACATCATTTGCAATAGGTGTCCCTTAGGAACTTTTAATTTTAAAAGCTTTTCAGAGTTTTTGGTTACCTGTTGGACTAGTTTGGACACCTTCTCAAGGAGCAATCCCACAGGAGTAATTAATACATGCCAACATTACCTTATATTAGACTGTTTAAAGGATTACTTTTTGAAAAACAAAAATAAAGTGCATAAATAGAAGGATACTGAACAGGAAAAGAATACACTACTGGACAATTATATTCATCTGCCCAGGTGAATACTTAACTTAAAATGAAGTTTTTAAGGAGTACACATTTCTTTCAATGCAATTTACATTAGCCTTACTTCTGCATATGCATGAAAACTGAAATACTCCACACAGCAACCTTCCTGAACAAAGCCAACTAGAATGATTTAAATAATTACAAAGCAATACAAACCCACAAGATACATTTTCATATTAACAAATAACTTTTTGAAATGTATGGCATCAATTTGGTGCCATGTTTCACCTACATGGGTAAGCCAAAATTTAACTATGAACATTTGATTACTTCCAAACAATTTTAAATACGAATAGAGTCAGTTACATTAATTAAAATAACAAGAAACAATACACCCTGCATTCTGTAACATGGTAATAGCAGACTAAAATAGAGATTTAATTACTGCACGACAAACATGAACAAGAAAAGCTCAATATTGTAATGATTAACATTTTGTGACATCCTGCACCCCCATGTTCATCCTTATACTGTAATTGTGTACTGCAAAGTATGTCATATAAAATGTTTTTTGAATGCTCATGATGTACTAAGCATTGTTATTATAGTAGTTTGTTGCAATGTTAGGTGTATGGTTATGAGGCACCACTATAATATTCCCAAAGATATGTTTTCATGGCTTAAAATATATCCAGGCAAACCTCTCCAGAAGCAGAGGAACAGTTCGCACCTCATTAAAGTGTGTATAGAACAAACCTAGCTGAGCATTCCAGGAACAAAGGACTGGCCTGAGCATCCATGGAGGATCGCCTTGAGTGAGCCACTCCCTTCCCTGGGGCAGTTTGGAATCATGGGGAGGTAATACTCACTGACTAAGGACAGGTCCTTACATGGATTCAGCCATGGTTAGTCACCTAACCTGGGGGGAGGAGAAAAGGGGGAGGGGGAGAGGCAAAGCCCAGAGGGGAGAAGGAACATTTTAAAAAGAGGAAACATTTTGCCATACTCTCTCTCTCCCACCTCCATCCACAATCACCACCAAGCAAATGAAGTGCTGACCAAAGGGGAGAGCCTGGCTGAAGGGAAACCAGCCAACCTGTGGTGAAAAACACTGAAGTTTGTAAGGTTGCTGAAAGTGTTAAGCTTAGTTTAGAATGCGTTTTGCTTTGTTTTCTCTTGATCAAATCTGACTTGTTGCCCTCTGATTTATAATCACTTAAAATCTTTCTGTAGTTAATAAATGTGTTTGTTTGTTTGATCGAAAGAAGTGTATTTGATTTGAAGTGTATGGGAGACTTCACCAGGAACAAGAAGGCTGGTGCATATCTATTTCTTTGTTAAACTGATAAACTGATATGAGCTTAGAGTGTTCAATGGGCAGCACTGAACATTGTAAAATGGGAGTTCCTGGGTTGCATCTGGGACAAGGGGTATTGACTGGGCTCATTCTGTTATATAATCCAAAGAATGGTTGGCTAGAAGCACTCACTCACTCACTCAGGAGCAGCTTGCTTGCTGGTGGCTGTGTGAGAATGCCCCAGGAGTGGCAGTTCTCACAGCAGAGCAGGATAAGATGAGCTCCAGAAGCAAAGGATTGGGGTGACACAGCAATACACCAGTCCAGATTGAACTAAGGGAACATCACACATTTTTTTCTGATGTTTATATGGCAATGATTTGTAAACCTATTAGAATTTCCTAAAAGTTCGAGTTCAGAAATAAACTGATTATTATAGTTAATAATAATGGCTGAAGTATCTATAAACCAGTTTGGGGCATGTGTTTTTGTATTTGTGAAACACAACAATGTAAGTCTGATCAGAGTCACAGAGCTGTACCAAAACAGAGAAAAATTCTTGCCACAGTAGACTATCCATTAAGTGAAAAACAATGTTTTGATTAAATAAATCCAAAAGGATTTCAAACCATTATAGAAACAGAATTAATCTCACTAACTGCATCTTGATATTGCTTTTGTTTATACCTTCAGATCCCATAATGAAATGATGGATGTCAGGTCCTGTTGACATGCGAGGTACTTGACAGCTTTTTTCTATTACTCCTCTTGGGGTTACCATTTTTATATGAACCACCTGTTTAACACATTATACAGTGATGACTATCCATTCATTCAATATTTAACACTCAAGTAATTAACATCTCTGGATTAATATATTCATTTCAAAACTTCCACTTACCACAAAGTGCATCTTAAACTTGAGGTAATTATACTAAGCAAGATTTGGAAATCCTGTAAATTACCTCCTAGAAATGTGGAGTAATCTGCCAGCAACTAATAAGTCTAATACAATTCAGTTAGCCAATGAAAGCACAGATTATTCTCATTGTTTTGCTAAATCAAACTCTTCTGTCTCTTTATGCATGCTAACAATTAATCTACAATTAAACATTTTGTTGGATTTCTCATTATATCCTAGCATATTTTCTCCTTTTGTTTATGCACCATGATTGCACTGGTTAACTCTCACATATAGATACTTACTATATCACAGGAAAATATAGAGTGAAGGAATTTTTAAATTTAGAATTCCAAAGTCATTCTCTATCAGATATAGCTATTTTCAGATAGTCAAACTTGGAATAAGCATGAGAGTGTCACCATTAAAATATTTCCAGTGGAAATGAAAAAAATCACATTTGTTGCAAATACATTTTTATATAGCAGTTTAATTACAAAGCAGAAGCACTATAGTACCTGTAAACATATGAACACTTATTTTAAATCTGCCATGATAGCAGGAGATTGACTATCCAGATACAGTGCTAAAAATCCTCCTTAACATGATTATGTTTGTTTCTTCTACTCTGATGTGTCCAGAGACTGCTTACTGTACACTCATATATACATTTTTTATTTCTTGATACAAGGAAATTAAATAAGAATGGAGACACATTTTTATTATAAGTTTTCAAAGCCAATAAAATAGGAAATTTGAAATTATCTTAAACTCAACTAATTGCATTAAAGCCTCAGTGCAAATCTGAGACTCTTGAAATGAGTGGCTCAACAATATAACCCAGTGGCTTCTCCTGAGCTCTTCATAAGACTTAACAGTTTCATAACATGCATATTTACATAGTAAAGTGCATTTTCATTTAAGCACTTTGTGTAACCCAACAGAAAACTTTAAGTGTGCATTAGTTAGTTAGATACAGCAATTCCTTTATGAATGTACAAGGATTCTATTGTGCAAGCTCAGAAACAGATACATTTAATTTTGAGTTTATTTTAAGATTTGTTATGAAAAATACCAAAAAGTGACTAAGCCACATTAGCCAACTGACTATTACTAAACGTATCACTTTAAACAATGTTTTAATGACTACCAAGGTTTGAGGATCATTATCAAAATGATTAAGAGCTAATTGTTTACCATTTTTAAAGATAAGTACATAAGATAAGTACATAATTCAAGTATCATTATATATTAAGTGCTGGATTAAAATGGATTTGAAAGTTATTCTTCCTCTAGTGATAAAAATTCAGTTTTATTCTGAAACAGGACTGAAATATTTAGGGTAAGGCATCACTAGAAAAAAATGTTGGCAGATGCAGAAAATGTGTAAGCCACCAAAATACTTAACTTCAATTTGTATAAAAACCATTTTTCACCTCCAGTCTCTCCATTCCCATGCCTACCAAAATCCCACAGTTACATATTGGTCCATTGGTATGCAAGATATTCCGTTCTAAAAGTGATTTTTTGAAATGGCACCAAGACTGTGGCCAGTTGAGATTTTGACAGTACACATCCTTATTTAAAAATCACCAATAAAATAAGTTGTTTTTCTTTTGCATCACTTAACTCAGCAACAGTGATGAAGTAATTCAATGAAACTTCAAAACAGAGGGTGACATTTCTTTATGTGAAGAGTTTAGTCTGCCTAATGTCTCTCTCTCTCTCACACACACACACACACACACACACCCCATCCCCTTATATAGCACAGAGAAACTGGGAGGTTCATAGTAGTTCTTTTTAAAATTACCTTTAAATTAAGGCTGCTTAAAATTTGGAATAAGGCACTCCCCTTTAGCAAGCAATGGAGCTACAGTATGATCCTGTCACTAAATTTTCACTTACATTTTATGTATGTGAGAAAATTTACAGTAATGATGACAGAATCATATTATAGTTCCATTGTTTGCTAAAAGGGAGTGCCTTATTCCAAATTTTAAGCAGCCTTAATATAAAGGTAATTTAAAAGAACTGCAACACCCCTCACCCCCCCACACACACACTTTCGCTGTCCCAATTTTGGATAATTTAAAGAAGCCAGAACTGGAGGTTTCAAGTTGGAGGGAAAACACTAGCTAAAGAAACTATTTATAAGAAATTACCAGGTCTTCAATGTTTCCATAGATATTCTTTTTCATGCCTGATGCTCGTGTGGCCACCCATCCTCCAAGGGAGCTGAATTCCATAGAATCTGGTTCATGGCCTGTACAGTAACCACTTTCACCAAGCTAAAGACAGAAAACAATAGTCCACTGATGTAAGACAGCCTGATTTTGCTTAGCAAATTAACATATTAATTTTTTAAAACATTTTTTATATAAAAAACAATTTGTTAAAGATGAGAAGGAATAATAAGTATCTTGAACCAATATTATGCAATTATGCAGGTACAAACAGTCACCTCTTGAGATTTAAGAATAAATTTGATGCAATGAAGTGGTTCTATTTCTATTGTGCATTCGCCAAACAGCATATCATACTATGAGCTCCATTTTCTGCATCATACTCCCCACCCACATTTAAAACAAAGACTCCTATTGTTTGTAAAGGTGTGATTCAAATACCTGTACAGAAAAGATTATAACTAAGAAGCTTCCAATAAATAAAGCACTTTATCTTTTGTTCTTTCTATCCTAATGTGATGTGAAGCAGGTCTGCAGAAATTCTGAGGACACTGCTTGTGCTTAATTCTCTGAAGAAGTGATGTGTTTTAATGTACAGCCATCTGGTTGGGCTTCCTGCATGCAATATCATCAACAAATTTGTGATGCAGATCATGCATTCCTGTACATTAAATAGTTATTTGTTTCTCACTTTTCTATATTAGCTTGGCTTTGCCATCTGTACAACATGAGGGTGATTGGATCCCCCTACAAATGCAGTATCAAAGCTGTCCGACTGAAATAATGTAAAAAAACCAAGCAGTCTTGTGCTGAATGGCACAGACACCACCAATATAGTATATTTACTATACTTGAGACCAGTTACGTGTGCCATTTTCAAGTATGCCATGTAGGTGAGGAACAGCAGCTATACTGTACATATTATATATATTATAATAATAATATCTGTGTGCATGTATGCATGCACGCACTCACACTAATCTGTCCAAAAACATTTTTAAAACATTACGGTCACAAAGTTAACAATTCAAAAGTGGCACTCAATGCCAGAATTTAATTCAACCTCTCCCTTATGTATATACTTTATCAAAGTCTTTAACTGCATGAACACATCCCTGTATTTCATTCAGGTTCTTCATTGATACCTGGGTGCCAGCAGGGGGAGCTTTAAGAGCCCAGGAAAGAGCCACAGTGGCTCCTGGGTCCCTGGAGATGCAATCAAAGGAACAGTCCTGCTCAACCCTTGCAGTCATAGAATCATAGAGTTGGAAGGGACCTCAGGAGGTCATCTAGTCCAATCCCTGCTCACAGCAGGACTAACCTAAGTTTTAAATAATCCCAGCGATGGTTTTGTCAAGCCTCAGCTTAAAAACCTCTAAAGAAGGAGATTCCACCACCTCCCTAGGTAACCCATTCCAGTGCTTCACCAACCTCCTAGTGAAAAACTTTTTCCTAATGTCCAACCTAGACCTCCCCCCTGGCAACTTCAGACCGTTTCTCCTTGTTCTGTCATCTGCCACCACTGAGAATAGCCTAGTTCCATCCTCCCTGGAACCCCCTTTCAGGTAGTTAAAGGCTGCTATCAAATCCCCCCTCATTCTTCTCTTCTGCAGGCTAAACAAGCCTAGTTCCCTCTGCCTATCCTCATACGTCTTGTGCTCCAGCCCCCTAATCATTTTTGTTGCCCTCCACTGGACCCTCTCCAACTTCTCCACATCCTTTTTGTAGTGGGGGACCCAAATCTGGACACAATACTCCAGTCCTGGGACTGAGCACGCTCAGATGAAATCTTCAGCAAAAGTGTGGAGAAACAAAAAGGTCTCTACTGAGTATGTGCAAACGGTCATTCAGCTTGTTCAAATTTAAACAGCTCTGAACCAAGGAAAAACTCCTCACCAAATTTCAAGTCCCTGCTCCAAAGAATGGAGGCTCCACAGTTTTGCAACAAAATGGATGTAAAATTTTTTTTTCCAGGGGCACAACAATGCATTTTTCTCTAACTTTGTTCTGGTCTTTTTGCTGACATTTTCCATTATAATTAAATTTCAGCCCAACAGTTAAAAGTTTGGCAGAGTTATAAACAACTGAGAACAAGGTCTTATAATAGAAAGTGTCAGGCAACTTAATGTTTTAAGAAATCTACCTTGCTCATTAACAGATCTGCTACACAGCACAAGTCATTTTAATTGATTATAGAAGTATTTTTAAAATTATAAATTCACACCTTTCTATTCTGGCATTTGAATTTCAATATTTTTATAGTTTCAATACAGGTCTGTCTTGGCACATAGATTTTCAGCTCCATTCAGGTTTCTACTGCCCTTATCTAGGCAAACATTGCCACGTCTGTTAGCCTGTTTATTTTGGTTCTAATTATTTTAGCTCTACACTGTAAGTATTTAATTTGAGAAGTAAGTTTGAAAAGTAGTTTCCGTTAGAAAAGCCATTCTAATATTTAAAATTCGTATACTGAAATGGCAGCTATCTAAGCCAGACTTTGTGAATGAAAGTCAGCTACTGGTTTTTTTTTTTGTTTTGTTTTTTTTTAAGTGTGACATCTTCCAACTCCTCAGTAATTAAATTGCTACCATGAAAATTTGCATTATTAGGTTCCAAAAACCATTTAATGTTCTGTTTTTATAGAATCAAAAGGTAGCACTATTTCTAATACTTTTGCATGAAGCTTTCAAGCAGTTATGCATATACAATCAAAAAGGGAAATTAAACTCAAAATTCTGGTACTGTGGGTTTTGTGTATCCACTGCCATTCTCTGGGTACACAACTGATCATTTTGGAATATGCACACCCTGTGGAAATTTTCTGAATGTATTTAAGTTACTTAGGAAAGTTATTTAAGCATATTAGAAAAATGTACCTCATGTTAAACCTTGGAAGACTCCAGGTAAGGTTAATATAAGGAGACATGGTCCCCCATAACATTGTTCCTTCCACCACCACACTCTCTCTCGCACCAAGTCCAACGGACACTAAAGAAGTGGAGGTGGATGGTGTGGGAGTGTGGATCTGTACTGAAACTCTACTTAAAGAGCTCCAGTTTTCAGGTGAGTAACTTTGCTCCTTCAAATACTGTCAGTGCAGATCTGCATTCTTGGGAGACTCACATGGAGGTGTGGACTGAGCTGTAGGCAGAGCATTTCCATAACTGGAATGTTCTGAAGTCATGCCTTGGATCTATTCAAGTATGCCCTGTTTCTATACAGGATTCTATGCACCTGGACAATCAAGGAAACAGCATAAACCTCTACCCACCATATAACCAGGAATGATCCAGGGAATTTACAGAATGCTTTGTCCTATTAAGGCCCCTTTTGGCATCAAGCTTGTGAAACCTGACTTACCTGGCAGCCAGTGCATCTTGAGGGAAGATGATTAATTTAATAATCTGATTCAGACAAGTCAGTGGCTACGCTAATGACTAATTTGTCGTCAGGTTGTACAGTACCACTTTATGCTTAAGGAGAACTGTATAAGAAAGGTCAGCAAAGAAAGTATGGAGCTTACTGACTCTTCTAACTGAAGTTATTGTTGCAGCGAACACAGTCTAGAGAGACAGGTGATGGAACACTTTTCTAATGACTCAAGAATCCAACACCACACCTGCTTTGCACCTCCAATCCCTCTATTTGTACCCATGCCTCATTACCTTTCTGATCCTCTTCTCTCTTGCTTTGGACTCACTCTTTCACTCTCCTTCAATCAACCCCTGCTCTGGCTCCTTCCCTTCAAACTACAAGCAAGATTTAGTATGCTACATCCTCAGAAAGGCCCTTGATTCCATCTTCAACTATTGTCTCACATATCTTCTTTCATTCACTTTAAAATAATCAAACAGGCTATTTACAACTTCCAAACTTCCCCTCTTCTAACTTAGTTTTGGATACATTCCTCTCAAGCTGTTGTCCTCTCTACTCTACTGAAAATTCTCTCACCAATGTCTTCAATGACTTGTGCCTAGCCAAATCTTAAGGCTTTACTCCCATTTGATCTTTTTGCTGCTTTTAATAACTTTGATCACTCCTTCCCTTCTAACACTGTTCTTCTTTGGCTTCTGTAGCACTATTTCTTTTATCCTCCGCTCACCACTTGCTCTTTCACCATCTCCTCCTTCAGTTTCTTTTTCATATCGCCTATTTAGAAGTCTCTCAAGACTACTTCATCTGCTCACAAGAATCCAAGTATTATTTCCCTGCTGGTGACTCAGTTTTCATCCCATGCTTTCCTCTGATTCCCTCCTATTTAATCGGACCATCTGACTTTTTCCTCCCCTTTGGATGACTCACTGACATCTAAAGCACAACAAGAAATTATCTTCATTCTCCCTCCCAGATTATGTCCACTTCCCCCCTTTTCTCTCTTGCTGTTTACACAATTCAGCCTTATAAACGGAGGGTCATCTTAAACTTTCTCCCCTTCTCCACATATATCTCAACCATGACCAAATATGCTGTTTTGCCTCTCAGGAATCCAACCTTTCCTCTCTGGCTTGATAGATAAGATGATGATTGATTCTTTGGTCATCTCCTATATTGATTACTGCATCTTTTTTTCCTCTCCAGTCTCCCAAGCCTACATCAGTCACCCTCCAATCTGTCCGAACTGCAGCTACTAAAATTACAGTCTTCACCTAGTGCTCTAAAACTCACCATCCCAGGATAACTTGATTTCACCCACTGGTTCCACATTGCACACTGCATTACACTTGATCTTGTCCTTGCTTTCCAGCCCTTTCAGACCTTTCCACCAACTCTCATCTCTGCTCCAGTAGCAAAACCAGCTTTAACACCTTGTTAATTTCTGTTTCCCATAATTTTTTCATGCTGCTCTTTTCATGTGGAATGTCCTCCCAACCCTAGGTTGCCATCCCTCCACTATTTCCTCAAACTTCTGTCAAAGAATCACCTTCTGCAATCCTGAGAAGTAGTGAATTAAATAATAAAAATCCTCTCAGTTATTCCCTCCTGTGTTGTTCAGTGCTTCCCTTCCCCCCACCTCATCTGCCCTTCAGAGTGTAAGCTCTTGTGGGCATGGACTATTTATATATCAGGTACAATGCTGAGCACATTGTGTTTAAATTTAAAATAAGCACAATTAGAACCCCTTGGTTTTAACAGTCTCCCCCTTAAATTAGTAGTTTCTGGTAACTTAATCACTGATATTTTAATAAGCTTCCAATCAAGTTGTTTAATAAAATTTATCACTTAAAATAAATATATTTAACGTTTTTAATATTGCCTGATTCTGTATTCCTTGCAAACCCAGAAGGTCAGACTGAAGTCCCTAACACATATTTAGTGTGCCTAAATATATTTAATGTGCTAAAACCTTATCAAATACAAATTTATATTCAGCACTAACCAGATTGTCATCCAGAGCCTCTTTATATTGCTGTGGGAAAATCTGCACTGAAAGGTCAATTCAAAATTCCTTTTTCTAGTCAAGAAGAAGCTCTGAAGAAAAAACTGCAAGAGTTTTAAGTCTAATGTACTATTTCAATTTGCAAGTTATGAAAGGCAGCTGCAGTAGGAGAGGGAATATTATACCTTATTCTAGTAGGAGGAAAATTTTTATTGCATTTAAAGGATGGAATAGTTGGTGAAATATCAGAAGTTACTAGCCTAGAAAAATGTCATTTAAATTAAGGGGATATGCTCTGTGCATTTTAATTCTAACCTTTAAAAATACCAGAGATCTAAAAAGGTTAAAATATTACATCAAATGATAAAAGCGGATATAAAATAAGAGGCGTGAAAGGCCATCTCTCTCACCAGCAACGGCTGCGTTGGTAACGTCTGACACACATTTCTTTGAAGGGGAGTACTATAGCTTTTTTCAATGAAAAGCTACTCTTCAATTAATTATAAAATTCCTTTTATATAAATCTTATTGTTTAAGAACCTTCTCTTACATGTGTGCCGAAGAATGCATTTATGCCTGAAAAGGATGAGGGTTTTCATCAGCAGTTAGTCCATTCCGTGGCATACCTATAGTTCACGGCTTTATGCCATTTTAGGGAGGTTAAGCACCTAGCTTGGGACTCCCACTGGCTTTATAATTGGAAATCAGGTTTCCCCACTAGTGTTAAACAATCATCTACCACCAGCTGTACGTAGCTGAACACAGACCTTGAAGGGTGCTGGGGTGTCTCAGAAAACACTGCTACGGTCACAGCTTTTATTAAGATTAAAAACAGCTTTCTGTTTAAAGCTGGACTCCTAGGTGCTCTAAAATCCACAATTACTTGGAATGCCTTGAAATATGGCATGCCTTATGGGAGAGTGGGGCTTAGCTGAGTAAATTTTGGAGCCATTTGACCTCAGAGTTCCCCAGATACAGCCGCCCCCTCCAAAGACCCAGCTTTTTTCAACATTAACATGTTTTGGCAACTTTTTTTCATACACAGATAGAAATAAAGGCAGGACTGAGATCATTGCACCATGGTCTCAAATGCTCAAGACTTAGCCAAACAAACAGAGTGCATGCCATCCACTAGCCCTTTGGGGAAAATCAAATTACAAATGTTATTAACCAAAGGGTTTGGTTTTCCAGTTAAGCATGCACCAAGCTCACACATCAAATGGATTGCACTGTGCATGTGCAGAGAGAGATGTTGAAAGCTAGCTATAACTTACATGGCCTGAATAGCTAAAGAGAGAAGTTATGGCCAGTGACCTGAGCAACATCATCTAGGGCACTGGAAGTTCAAATTCAACCTTGGAAATCTGAAATTAAAAATAAAGGCAGCATCTTTGCCTCTATCAAAGGTGTTTGTTTTTTATTCTGAGGAAATATAATCTGAGTACCACAGAATATTCAGAAGGTGCTGAAACTATTTTTTGAAAAGAAAATAAATTAAACATGTAAATCTTCACTGACGGAGGAGGTGATGGGGGGGGAGGGTGTGTGTGTGTGTGTGTGTGTGTGTGTGTGTGTGTGTGTGTGTGAGAGAGAGAGAGAGAGAGAGAGAGAGAGAGAGAGAGAGAGAGAGATGATGGGCAGGAGGAGGAAGACATGAGGGTGGGTATTAGGGGATATAGGAGAAAATAGGGGCGGGGCAGCTGTAAGCCCCCTGTTCTCTCCTCTGGTGTATGCCATGATGTAGGAACCCTCCGAGTCCTTCTTCCTGTGTGTGCACACCAGAATCTGGTTGACCCCTGCCCATCTACTGGAGCCAGACTAGGTGTGGGCTAGGTTCTGGGATAGGGATAGGGTGGGGCCTGGGTTGTCTTTCACGGGGTCTGAGCTTCTCTTCCCTACCCTTCCCCTGTGGTCTAGGAGCTGTGGATCCCTCCCTATGCGGGTGGCTGAGTATACATTTGGACTGAGATTGAAATAGGAAACAGACTTGTTGAAAGTCTCTGGGTAAGGATAAAATGGGTAAGAAACAAAGAATGTCATGGTAGGGGCCTACTATAGTCCACATAACCAGGAAGAAGATGTGGATGAAGCTTTTTTTAAAAAACTAACAAAATCATCCAAAGCACAGGACTTGGTGGTGATGGGAGCATTCAACTAACCAGACATCTGTTGGGAAAATAACAAGGCACAGATTAGCTAGTAAGTTCTTGGAATGTATTGGAGGTAATTTTTTTATTTCGGAAGGTGGAGAAAGCTACTAGGGGAGAGGCTGTTCTAGATTTGATTTTGACAAATAGGAAGGAACTGGTGGAGAATTTGAAAGTGGAAAGTAGTTTAGGTGAAAGTGAATTCTAAGAAATGGTAGGAGGGATAATGGATTTCAAGAAAGCAGACTTTAGCAGACTCAGAGTTGGTAGGTAAGATACCATGGGAAGCAAGTCTAAGGGGAAAAATAGTTCAAGAGAGTCAGCAGTTTTTCAAAGAGACATTAAGGGCACAAAAGCAAACAGTCCCACTACATAGGAAAAATAAGAAGCATGGCAAGAAATCAACCTGGCTTAACTAGGAGATCTTCAATGATCTGAAACGGCCGGGGGAGGGGTGGGAGGTGTTTCCACTTTTTGTAGGACTCTATATTCATCCTTTGTAATTTGACCTAAACAATAAGTATGTAGGGACAAAATTAAAGGCCAAAGCACAAAATGAGATTAAACTAGCTAGAGACAAAGGGTAACAAGAAAAACATTCTACAAATACATTTGAGGCAAGAGGAAAACCAAGGAGAGGTTAGGCCCATTACTCAATTAAGGGGTGGGGGCAATAACAAGAAAGCGTTGAAATGGCGGAAGTGCTAAATTACTTTCTTTGTTTTTACCAAAAAGGTTAGTAGCAATTGGACGTCTAACATAGTGGATGACAGTGAAAATGAGATAGGATCAGGATAAGTTGAAAATTTCTTAGATAAGTTAGATGTCTTCAAGTCACCAGAGCATGATGAAATACATTCTAGAATACTCAAGGAGCTGACTGAGGAGATATCTGAGCCATTAGCGATTATCTTCAAAAAGTCATGGAAGACGGGAGAGATTCCAGAGCACTGGAAAAGGGCAAATATAGTGCCAATCTATAGAAAGGGAAATAAGGACAACCCTGGGTAATTACAGGCCAGGCAGCTTAACTTCAGTACCTGGAAAGATAATGGAGCAAATAATTAAGCAATCAATTTGCGAACACCTAGAAGATAATAAGATGATAAGTAACAGTTAGCATGGATTTGTCAAGAACAAATTGTGGCAAACCAATCTGATCGCTTTCTTTGACAGGGCAACAAGCCTTTTGGATGGAGGTTGGAGGGGGGAGGAGAAAGCAGTCAATGTGGTATATCTTGACTTCAGTAAGGCTTTTGATGCTGTCTTGCATGACCTTCTCATAAACAAACTCGGGGAAATACAACACAGACATACTATAAGGTAGGTGTATAACGGGTTGGAAAACTGTTCCCAGAGAGTAGTTTATCAGTGGTTCACAGTAAAACTGGAAGGGCATATCGTGAGGGGTCCTGCAAGGATCAGTTCTGGGTCCAATTCTCATCAATATCTTCATCCATAATTTAGATAATGGGATATAGAGTACACAGAGTTGGAGGATGATACCAAACTGGGAGGAGCTGTAAGTGCTTTGGAGGATAGGATTACAATTTAAAATGGTCTGGACAAACTGGAGGAATGGTCTGAAGTAAACAGGATGAAATTCAATAAGGACAAATGCAAAGTAATCCACTTAGGAAAGAACAAATCAGTTGCACACATATAAAATGAGAAATGACTCCTTAGGAAGGAATACGGCAGAAAGAGAGCTGGAGGTCATTGTGGATCAAAAACTAAATATGAGTGAACAGTGTACACTGTTGTCCCCCCAACCCCCCCCAAAAAAGGCCGCAAACATTCTGGGATGTAAACAGGAGTGTTGTAAACAAGACACGAAAAGTAATTCTTCTGCTCTATTCTGCACTGATAAGGCTCAACTGGAATACTGTGTCCAGTTCTGGGCACGACATTTCAGGAAAGATATGGATGAACTGGAGAAAGTCCACAGAAGAGCAACAAAAATGATTAAAGGTCTAGAAAACATTATCTATGAGGAAAGATTAAACAAACCCAAATTTTTCAGTCTAGATAAGAGAAGACTGAGGGGAGACATATCACTTTTCAAGTACATAGAAGGTTGTTACAAGGAGAAGGGAGAAAAATGATTCTCTTTAACCACTGAGGTTAGGACAAAAAGCAATGGGGTTAAATTGCAGCAAGGATGGTTTAGGTTGGCCATTAGGAAAAACTTCCTAACTGTCAAGATAGTTAAAGCATTGGAATAAATTGCCTAGGTAGGTTGTGGAATCTCCGTCATTGGAGATTAAGAGCAGGTTAGACAAAAACCTCTCAGGGATGGTCTAAATAATACTTAGCCCTGCCATGAGTGCAGGGACTGGACTAGAAGACCTCTCAAGGTCACTTCCACTTCTGCGATTCTATGATCATCATTACCTATCCACAGGAACATCTGAACTGCACAGCTACATGATCAATACAACTCCTACCCAAATTTTCTTTTTCTGTTTTAAAAAAACCTAGGAATTTACACAAAAGAATTGTTAGTGCAGAGTTAAGGTTGCCTAGTGATAGCCTGTGCCCTTCCAAAACACTGAGTTCAGCAAATGTCAAACTTGTGAAAACCAGGAGAGAGAGAGTTAAGGTACGTGCCAACGAACCTTAACTCTGCCTTCTGAACGATGTCCCAGAATGCCTTCAACCACTTCACCCACACACAATACCATCAAACATTATACTTTCACTTACCCTTCATTAAACTCAGACCACAACTCATCCCCCACTTACCTGCTGATAATCTTCATGCCAAGACCTATTAGTGACACAGCCTACACTATGTAGTGATGACATGAGGCACACTGGATCTTCCAATGCACATATATATTTCTTCCCTTTGATTACACACAGGGACTCAAGGAAAGGGGCTCTAACAAATCTCCAGAGAGCCACAGCCGCTCAGATCACCTCACATCACAACCACAGTTCTTCCAAGTTGCTCCAATTTATTTCTATACCATTCAATATAGCTACACCCAACAATCAATGAAGATAATTTCCCAGTGTGTCTTGCCAACTTCAAAAGAACAAAGTTAAGGCTCATGCTCATGCAAACTTAACTGTGCATTTCCTGGATTTCACAAGTTGAGTTTTGCTAAAATCCAACTTTTGAAAGTACACAAGCTATAGCCAGGCAATCTTAATGCTGGGTTAATGATGTTTTTTGCCATTTAATAACAAGTAAAGGATCTATAAGCTAGAGAGGAGACTTTTTAAGTCATATTTTGCTCCTTGCAGAAAGACGCATCATAGCAATGTATTCTAATGCAGAAGTATAAGAACAAGGGAGATCATTAAAAGGAATGAAAATGAAAAATTTTAGTTTGGAGATAGCTAAAATTCTTAAGTGCAGTCCAATTACACTGCCGGCTAGATAGATAGTAGCCAAAAGGAAACTTCTTTCCTAGAATATTTTGATCTTAGCCATGAACATAAACTGCCCATTTGAAAAGTTGAAAACACTTCCTCTACTCCTTCTCAACATGTGAAAAATGAGTTAACTTGTAAAGCAAGACCAAAACTCCCCCAGGAACAACATTATAACCTATCCTGGGAAAATTTCTGCACTTGCCCTACAACTACTTGAGAATCACTTCAATATTAGAATGAGGAAAATCTTCTCTCTCCATTACAAGAGAGTGCGAAGACAACTAATTCCCAGACCAACAATTTCATTAACCTCACCTTAAATTTGAGAGTACATATCAGTAGCTTAAAGTTAAACATTCTTACAAGAACACTAATTAGTAAGAGACACCATTAAAAAGCCAAGAAGAGTTGAGTTTAGGTTAAACTTACAAGAAACTCAAATACCTGAAAATATGTTTATCTTAACTGTGTATTTCCAAACTACCTTAACTTTGTCCCACAGTCTCACCAGCCTCCCATCTATCTTTCAGACTGGATATCAAAAATGTGTAATTGCTGATGTATATATTTAGTTTCATACCTATATGTATCTTATACAAAGTGTGATGCCTTGCAGCCACACTTAGGCATGTACTGCATGCTGAAAATTGACAGCTCACTTTTATGGTATTTTGCATTTAAGGCTAGAAAGGATTTTTCAATTAAATATTTCAATTAAAATTTAATAAAAATATCCAGTGCTAGAAACAGTCCATAACACTGGATATAATTTTTACCAATTTGGTAAGCATAAATGGAAAGCAACTGTTTGCATGAAAAATCTGTGCAAAGATGAGAATACAATTCAATGATTTAGACCAGACACCTGAAACAACTTTAATTAGCTAAGAATAATTCATCTGAAACAAGAAATATTGCAAATTTCATAAGAAATTGAGAATACCTGTCTTTCCAAATCTTGTCCAATAATACCAGCCTCTATATGAGCAGTTAAGTTTCTCTCATCTATCCAGAGAATTCGATTCTGTTGTAAAAAAATATCAAATGTTAGACCACAACAGTTCTGGAATTTACTTACAAGTGACCTTGTTTCTCAAATGATGTTTATACATTAGCAAACTTATTGGTTGTAATTTACCAACAGTACAGCTCCTCCTATGGCAGCAGCAGCGGAAGCTGAATAGACAAGACTTAGGCTTTTTTACCTTCATGTCGTGTAGCCTTGTCTACAGTAAAGTTTCCATGGTCACTACTGTAAATGAAGATGTATCAGTGGTAAATTATGGCTGAAAAGTTTGTGTAGGCACAGCAACGTGAAGCAGGAAAACCAGAGAGAATGAGGTCACACAAAATTCTGGAGGAAGAGGAGTGGTTACATTACTTTCATGTCTGGCATACAAGGATTCAATTATCTCAAAGCTATCTGAATTTCAGAGCCTAGCTAAGAAATATATATATATATATATATATATATATATATATATATATATATATATATTCTGGTACAGCTCAGAATTAAAAAGCAAATTAGACGAGGTAACTCACATTCCATTGTTTCATGCCCCTCTCTGCTCTCTTGAAATTTACATCAAGATGGCAAAACTATAAGTGAGGTATTTACCAAGGCAAGTTAAAGCCTAACTTAAAATTAAATATTTAAAAATAACTACTAGGGCTATAGTTACTACTTCAACTGGTGGACCATGCTCTATACTCACTCCAGAATGCACTAATGAATATGAGGAGGAGACGAGAACACAACAGTATAAATGCATTGCACTCTAAACTCACTAGTCTGACAAACGAAAGGATTGGGGGAAATAAATAAATAAACAAACTGGATCAGCAAATTCAGTCAGACAGCCCCCTTTACAGGAGGAATGATATCACAAGAGCTTTGCTCCCCATACCCTTCACCTAACAGTAAGAAAATGTAAATGCATTACCCAGGATGGCAGAGAGAACCATCTGAGAAGTCACATTGTGAAGATGATTTAAAGTCACATACAGAAAATGGTAACACACAGTAACAATCTTTTCTTAATCTTTTGCTTCAAGATGTCAAATATACTGGTCTCTAGTATAGTAAACATACATGACTTCTGGAGACACTCGATATGGGATTTTGTCATGCTTATATATTAAACCAGGAAGCCGGTGGCTGGAGATACTGTTTTCTCCTTACCAAGAGATATCAGGTTCTGGGTTTTCTCTAATCTGTCCAGTGATGGGTAAGCTTTGGCCACAGATCTGTCTATATCCATCCAAGCTGAACTAGCTTTATCTAAGGGATCAAGGAGCTTTTCTTGATATCTATCACAAAGTCATGCAGTTGAAGCAGCTACAGTGTCTATGTTGTGGCACTGTATGCTGCTTCTTTGGTGGGAGCGCTGTTCAAAATGTCATCCAAGAAGAGACATGAGGAGAGTGCTCAGACACAAGACTGGTTCTGACCAGATAAAAGGCTGAATGGCAGTGTTTTATACATGTAGTGGGCCATGCTGCATGCAAATTCATGGACACTGGTGACATGGATGCATGAGGAGTCTAGATACATATCTGCACTTAGAGGAGACACATGCCTCCCCAAAGCAGTAAAGGCAGAGAAAGTGGTTGTCACAGACAAAGAAGGAAAGAGGGCAGGAGATACTAGAAATCTGGGCACAGTCCTTTTTCTGAGGGTAGGAAATGGAGAGGGTTCCCACTTTGGGGGAAAAACAAATCCACAATAACTATATAAGGACTATTAAAAAACCGTAAAACACTAAAAACTATAAACAATTACATTTACAGATATGAGACAGTACAAAGATAGCTTCAGACACACGAGGATTCCAACCCAGGCCATGCAGTGGCAAGAAGGAACTGGAGAGGTGGTCAATCCATACCTCCCTTTATACACTTGGTACTGAGCATGCATTCAGAGACCTAGGGTGCAGGCTTGGACCAATGGACAGTATTCACATTGATTGCATTTTGAATGCACATAATGACCAGAACCCAAAGAAGGTTGTTTAAATCCAAACAAGAAAGATGCACTGATGTTTGAAAAAACTAACAATGCATAAGTTGGACTTCAGTTATCTAACAGCCCCTTTCTAATATGAAGCTTTCACATAATAAAAACAGCATTTCCCATCAAAAGTTGGTTAAATTATTCAAACCCAGGAAAACATTCCTATTTCCATACTCCTAAAGTAACCGAACATTTAAGCACCTGCAGTTTAGTTAATTTAAGCTTCTCAGATCAGTTTACTGAATCACTCACAATGCCTCAGAAAACAAATCTTTATGCGTTTGTTATATCTTATTGTTCCTGTTCAGAGAATCTCTTTAAACAGTGTTTAAGTTCTCTTTAAATGGTGTTTTTCATTGAAACGAGTCCTTAACAGATTAACAGGTACCTATTATATGTTCAGAGGGCTGTCCAGTTCTTAGTTCAGACAACAATATTTTTCACCTTGTTCTCCTTTCTGTTTCACTAATGACATCTGACACCCATATCAGGTTTTCTATATTCTTTTAAACAGATATGTTAACTAATCAAATCACAGTAAACTCATTTACAACTGTAGTTCTCATATACTGTTAATGCAACTAGATGATTGAGAAGAGCCTGATGGCACAATGAATTACTTTAAAAAGTTGGGGTTTTTTCCTTGACCAGAGGTCCCCAAACTGTGGGCCACAGAACACTTCTGGCTCCGCCCCTCAATTCCAATCCATTCAGTATACCTGTGAAAGCAAGGAGGAGTTGCCACTAGCAGCAGCTCTTTTTATAAGAGGAATTGCATCCTTCCCTGAGACAGGTGGAAAGAGAAAGCTGCAAGCTGCGCTGCCATCCGAAGTTTCAGAGAAAAGGAGTCAAAACCTAATCTTTGCTCCCAGGCCAGCAAAGCGCTCTGAGGAGTGATAGAGAACGGAGAAGCAAGCCAAAACAGCTTTGCAAAATCTTGAGAACGCAATGCTAGTTTAAAAATAGGATGCCATTTCTGAATGGTAACACTTCATTACTACACAGCCACAAAACTATTATTACAAGTGTACAATCCCTCATAACAATGGAAAAGTAGTGAATACAGAACACTAAGTTTCAATAACACTAAGCATGCGACAAACTTGAACTCTCCTTGCAATTCCATAATATAGCACATAGTACATCCACTCACTGATTTAAAGGGTCACTGGCAATTTGAAATCTAGTCAATTTAAAGAGAGTTTAGTTCAAAGCACTAAACTGACCCGGAATCCTCCCCTGCCAACCTGTGTTTTGTAAATATTACTGTGCAAAAGCACTGCACAGTGAAATTGACTTTATACAAAATGCACTCAAATGGAAGTACTCCTCATAGTTTATCATCTCCCTCTAATATTTCACTTACAATAATCTTGGGTGTTATTGTTACCATAGCACAAAAATTTCCAAGCAAATGCAATTTACAAACTTGTCCCTTTAAGATCTCTATAACTTCTACACAAGGGAAAAATTCTAGGAGTCTTAACACTATTTCCTTGCCTTTGTCTATTTGTAACAAACTTACGTATACTGTTATTTTAAAAGGTAACCTGCAAATTCACATATAATTAGCAAGAGTGCCAGGGGGCCATTCAACGTAACAGAAAATGTACAGCTATTTTGTTAGGTCCTTCACAATAGCCATCATGCAGTACACTGGTGACATCAGCAACAGAACAATGCTGAACCTCTCTCTAAATAGGGTGCAACTACAGTGACTAGTAGAATGAAATTTTGCATATCTGTTTTTGGATATACAGTAAAACATTAAAACCATTTAAAGAAGACGTGGACAAACTTTTTTTTTTTACTCTCGCAATATCAGGCAACCATCATATACTCCAGTCATTTATTAACTTTTAAAACATTTGCAGTATACTTTTAAATGGTTGCATCCCGTGAGGTTTCCCCTAAAATTTTTATTACGTACCATTTGTGAGGTATCCAATGAAACAATAGTTCTTCTCTCATCTGCAGGACACTCAAGAGCACTAGAAACACTTGTTCCTCCTGCAAATGTGGGAAACATATCAACTTAGATTAAAATAGTTTGCCTTGATCTTGGTTATCCACATTTAACTAAGACAGATGTTTTAGTTACGAGGCATGTGTCACTTAGAAAGGTTGTGTAACACTAACTGTTTCTTTGAGAGTGCATTGCACATTCACACTTATGGGCCATGCCCCTAGAGTTGCAGAATTTTGTGCACTTTCAAGAAAGGAGTACCTGTTCAACTACACATTTCACTTTGTAGTGCAAACATTCAGAGCACACGCTGAAGGAGACTATCAATTCCCCAACCATCTCATTTTCTTCTGTTAAACCCCAGAATACAACTTTAAATATAGGTATGGTGTAAATATAGAGAAACTCCACCCTCAAAGAACTACAGTTACTGATAAGTAAGCCTTCTTCCTTCAAGTAACCTCTACATGTTCCCACTTTTGGGAATCTAACTAGTAGTACAATACCCCATGAAAGGGGGATGAGTTCTAGTTTAAAAAAAAAAAAATCGCAAAGCTGTCATCCTAAAGCAAACATCAAATCTAGATGCCAAGTTGAGAGAGCAGAACTTCATGAGCATGTGAATAAAACCAAAGGTCACAACCCTTTAGACTAAGATATCAATCTAAGGCAATGGTTCTCAATCCATAGGCTGCTTGCGGCCCAATCAGCACACACCTATGGCCAATATGACATCCTCAGGACCATACTGTTAGTGCGTATATATATATATATATATATATATATATTTATTTTATGGGCTGCATATGCAGGTCTCCGCCCACATAACACAGAGAGCTGCATATGTGGCCCACAATGATAAATAGGTTGAGAACCACTGATCTAAGGCACCTTTGTCATATGCTTCAGAGCAGCCAACTTGAGACCTCAGATTTCTCAAAAGCTAGAGCAGTGGTTCCCAACCTTTTTGGCTCAAGGGCCACTGATAATCATTTTTACAACCCTGAAGGGCCACCAATCTCTGCCAGCAACTTCCATGCCCCTACCCTCTGCAGTCGGACAGAAGGAGTTCAGTGAGGAGGCTGCCTTCTCGTTGATCTCCCGTCCCCCTGGCTGCAGCAGGGAAACTGCATGCGTTCTGTAGCACTGCGCTCCGACTGGGTCCCTAGGCAATGGCTCCCTTCTGCAGCCAGGGGACAGGAGATCAGTGCTCCTCTCCCTCTGGCTCCAGCAGGGACCCCAGAGCCTAGGGACCCAGGCAGAGTGCTTTGCTGTATGCTGGAGCCAGTGGAGGAGAGCACTGATCTCCCCTCCCTCTGGCTGCAGCAGGGACCCCAGCACTTATGGACCCAGGCAAAGCATTTGGCCATGCTCCTTGCTACAGCCAGGGTGAGGGGAGCATTGATCTCCCATCCCCTTGGCTGTAGCAAGGAGCCTGCACAGGTCTTGTAGCCCTGCGGCAACACGCTCCACCGGGGTCCTGAGGCAGCAGTTCTCTTCTGCGGCCAGTGGGAGAGGAGCGGCGGGCCACTTTGAAAGACTCCATGGGCCACTTTTGGCTCCTGGGCACATGTTGGGAGCCACTGAGCTAGAGAAACCATATAAGAACCTAGAGATGAGTGTACGAAATACTGAAATACCTGTTGTGGAATCTAACCAGAGAAGGGAGAAAAGACAGGTTCTATAAATGGATGTAGTGAAGGAGGTTGAATTTGCAATTTAGCTCTTTTAGAAGAGGAAAAATTGTGAGTTAGAGAAGCAGATATCTCAGCTGCCATCTTATGGTCCTCTGACCTTCAAGAAGTTGACAGAAGTCTCTAACAACATGGCTACATTATTCACAAATTAAGTGGCATAAGAAAAAGGAGTCCATGTAAAGTTATACCAGGGTATTGAGAGCTTTTGAGAGCAAGTTCTTCATGAAATGTGAACTCTTGGTAGGCGAAGCTGCCTTGTTTCTTGAGACGTCCAGGTAAACCTGTAAGCCCAGGCCAGACAGCACACAGGCCAACCCAAATAGCCCCAAAACAAAGATTTTTCAATCAAGAAACTCTGCAACATTCTCTAGATCTGTATGCGGATCTCCGATAGATCATTTTGGCAAAGAACATGTACCATGTGGGAAGACAGAGGTGCACTGACACAGAGGGGTCACCAAAGAAGAGTGAAATCTGAATCCTGGAGTTCTGCAATAATTAAAGGAACTAAGGGAGACAGAGAAGGGGCCTCTAATCTGCCTATGCACTCCCTGGATGTGTGATAATGTTTCTCTTCTGTAATGGCACAGAGTGCTCCAAACCAGAGATTCTCTCCTAGCCCCATTCTCTTATCCTTGTATGCTTGAGGCAGGTTTCCAAAAATGTCAAGCTGAACCAAGACCCTGTTTCTGTTATGTTTGGCAGGAATAGAAGCATGCTCAGCTAGAGGCTTCCACAGAGCAGAAAGACTTCAGAAATAGGGAGTCTGCACAAAAGCACCAACTCCCTTGAGGGAAGCGGCATTGGTGAAGTCCCCACCACTGAGAAATCTAGGCATCAAACAGATAGATGATGGAACTGGTTTCCTCAAAGCCAGAATTTCCCCAGATGACAAGATTGTGCAGTAACTGAGGTTCTTCGAGATGTGGGTCCCTGTGGATGCTCCACTACAGGTGTTTGACATGTCCTCATGTCCGGATCAGAGATTTCCACAAGCAGTGCCTGTTTGGAGTCATGCATGATCTGAGCCCCTCTATTCCTTCTCTACCGTGGAGTAACAACAATAGGCTTTGAAGTAGAGGGGAAATGGGGAGGTAGTGGAGCACCCACAGGGGGTCACATCTCGAAGAACCTCAGTTACTGCACAAAGTGAGCAACCTTCTCTTCTTCATAGAATGGTGTCTCTGTGGGTGCTCCACTTCAGGTGGCTATAGAGCTGTGCCCCTCAATTGTAGGGGGGTACTTCGGAGTCAACATGGTCAATAAATGACAAAACTTTCAGTCCGAAGGCAGCATCAGATCTAGCAGCTTGGTCGATGGTGTAATGCTTAGTAAAAGTGTGTATAGAAATCCAGGTAGCTGCTCCATATATGCCTTGTATCAAGATATTTTGAGGAAAGCCATAGTTGCGGCCCTTCCTCTAGTGGAATGAGTTTTAACTTCTTGGGGAGGTATAGTAGGTTATGTAAGTTGTAGCACAGTTGAATATAGCCTTTTATCCATTTAGACAGTCTCTGGCTGGATATAGCCATTCCACTGGATCATTCAGCTATGGATACAAAGAGCCTTGATATCTTCCTGAAAGGTTTCATCCTGTCTAGATAAAAGGCTATTGCGCGTCTCACATCTAGTGTATGAAGTAACGCACTCTGTGTTGCCATGAGGTTTCAGATAAACAGATAAATGAATTGGTTGATTAATGTGAAAGGATGAGTTGATTTTTGGTATGAATTTAGGGTGTGGGTGCAATGTTACTTTGTCCCTATGGAAAACTGTGTAGGATGGGTAGACCATAAGCACTCCAATTTCCCCTACACGTCTAACAGATGTTATAGCCACTAAAAAGGAGACTTCCATAGATGTGTGTGTCAGGGAACAAGTTGCCAATGGTTTGATTGGTTGTCTGGTGATAGTATGCAGAACCAAGTTCAGGCCCCATGGTATCACGGGTGGCTGGATATCTGGGTGTACATTTTACATACCACTATAAAGCATTTAACTGTTGGGTGTGTAAATATTGTTTTCTCCCCTAATTTCAGGTGGAAAGCAGCGATGGCTGTAGGATGGACCTTGACGGAGCTGAGCAAAAGGCCTGCCTGTTTAAGTTGGAGGATGTACTCCAGGATGGTTGGAATTGACGCAGATACAGCTGTAATGTGTTTGGTCTTACACCACTTGGTGAATCTGGTCCACTTTTCAAAGTAAGTTTTGGAGTTGCAGGCTTCCTGTTATTTAATAGTATGTCTTTGACTTGTTCTGAACAGTCTAACTCTTTGTATTGGAAACATGTGGGAGCCATGCTGTGAGGTGAAACTTGCCTATGTGTGGGTGAAGAGTCCAGTCATTGTCCTGATGTAGTAGATCTTTGCATAATGGAAGAGGTATTGGTGTGTACATGGACATTTGAAGCAGGTAAGGATACCAAATTTATCTCGGCCATGCAGATGCTATGAGAATTACTGTTGCTCTGCCTGAGGTATTTTGTGTATGACCCTGAGAATAATAGGTATGAGGGGGAAAGCATATAACAGATGTCTGCTCCAATCAAGGAGAAATGCGTCCCCCATAGACTTGATTCTCAATCCTGCTGTGGAGCAGGATAGAGGGCATTTCCAATTACACTGAGTTGCAAACAGGTCAATGGTTGGGTGTTCCCATCGTCGGAAAATGTCTTGTAGTATGTGATTGTTCAACTCCCATTCGTATTTTTGTGTAGTGTCTGTTGACAGCATCCGCAGTTGTGTTCTGGCATCTCAGTAGGTATGAAGCTGAGATGTTGATTCCGTGGTGGATGCACCATTTCCATAATTTCATCACCTCTCTGCACAATGACTGTGATTGGGCTCCTCCTTGTCTGTTTTTATATAACATGCATGTGATGTTATCTGTCATGACTTTTATTGTTTTGTTCTTTATAATCAGGAGGAAGTGTAAACATACGTTGCATACCGCATAGAGCTCCAGCAGATTTATATATAGGCATGCTTCCGATGGTGACCATCTACCCTAAGAAATGTGGTGCGATAGATGCGCTCCCCATCCAAATAAGGATGCATCTGTTGTGATGAAAGCAGGAGGAGGATCCTGAAAAAATGGGACTCCGACTGTCATGTTGTTGGGATGTACCCAGCACAGTAGTGAACGTTTGATGATGTTGGGCATTGTCAGTACCTCAAAGAGGCTGTGTGTGTGGTTTGTAGACTGTTGCACGTCATGCCAGTAGGCAGGGCATACGTAAGCATGCGTGTTGCACCACTAATGTAGTGGCCGCCATATGGCCCAGGAGTTGCAGACATGTGTGGACTGTCACAGTAGGACTCTTCTTTATGGATGAGATTAGATTCATGATGGTGGCAAATCTCTTTTCCGGTAGTGATGCTCGTGCAGATATTGAGTCCAGGTGGGCACCTATGAACGCTAACTGTTGTACTGGAACCAATGTGGATTTTTGCTGATTTATTATGAGACCCAGTTTTTGGAATAGAGCTATCATTTGTTGGGTAGCTTGTAATGCCTGTGCTCAATTGTTTGCTCTTATCAGGCAGTCAGGGGATAGAGGAATATCATTATTTTATGCCTGTGGAGATAAGCAGTTACCATGGCCAAATCTTTGAGAAGACTCTTGGTGCCATGGAGAGACCGAAAGACAGCACTCTGTACTGATAATGATGGTCTCCCAGAACGAATCTGAGAAACTGTCTGTGTGCTGAATGTATGGTGACATGGAAATAGGCATCTTGTAGGTAGAGGGCTGAAAACCAATCCCCTTGTTCCAGTGCTGGTATTGTAGTTGATAGTGTGACCATCTTGAATTTTTGTACTTCTACAAATTTGTTTAGCTTTCTGAGATCCACAATAGGTCTCCATCCTCCGCTTTTCTTCTGAGTTAAAAAGTAGTGGGAGTAGAAGCCCTTCCCTCTGTATTGTTGTGGCATAGGTTCTACCGTGCTTAGAAGTATTAGATGATCTACCTCTTGTCACAGTAGGTGCTTGTGAGATGGGTCCCTGAAGAGGGATGGGGAAGGGGGTTGGATACAAGGAGTGGTAATGGAGTATCCTACGCGTATGATCTCTAGCACCCATCTGTCCGACGTTATGGACTCCCAGATATTTAGAAAAGGGTGGAGATGATGGCCAAATTGATTCACGGTTGTTGTTAGCACTGGATGAGGGAGGTCGTTCAGGCCCTCAACCAATTTTTCAAAATTGCTGCTTTGTTGAAGACAATGGCTGCGACGTCGACTGGTTGGATTGGTTCTGTCGCCTTCTCCAAGGTCTTCGTCTATTTCTATCTTGCTGTCTTTTTTGCTGTGGATATTGGTATGTGTACTGTCTCCTTCTTGTAAGAGTGTATATCCCGAGCGTCCGCAGCATGGTTCATGAGTCCTTCATTGTATGCATGACTTAATCAGTCTTTTAATTGAACTTGGATTTGTTGAATTGGAGGTCTTCAATCGCAAACTGGAAGTCCTTTGGCAGAGCAGCTGAATGAAGTCAGGAAGCCCGTTGCATCATGATGGCAGTGGCCGTGATCCTGGTGGTTGTATCTGCTGCATCAAGGGCCTGCAATGCCGTCCTGGGACATGAGCTGTCCTTCATTGAAAAGAGATTGGAAATGTTCCCGCCTGTCCTCTGGGATCACTTCAATAAAGTCTGTTAATCTAGAGTATGTGTTGTAGTCATAACTGGACAGGAGTGCAGCGTAATTTGCCACACACAATTGTACTGTGGCCAAAGAGCATACCTTGCGGCCAAACAAATCCACCCTTTTTCCAATCCTTGTCTTGGGGCGTGGACTTGTAGTGGGTTTGTTTGCCCCTTTCGTGGGCCGCCTTGACAACAAGGGAGTTCGGAGAAGGATGCATGAATAAAAACTCCGCTCCCTTAGAGGAGGCATAGTATTTTTTGTCCACTCTTTTGCATGTTGGAGGAATGGTAGCTGGAATTTGCCCGGTGTTATTGGCAGGCTCCAAGAGTGCCTCATTCATTGTTAAAACTGTTTTGGATGGGGTTGTCGTATGCAAAATTGTAAGAGTATTTGGTGGGTCTGGGAGACCTCCTCAAGTGGAATCTCCAGGTCTTGCACCACTCTTTTAAACAAATCCTAGAACTGCCTGAAGTCATCTGCGCTTGTGGGTGAGGGTGGTATTATGACCTCATCCGGCGATGAGGTAGAGTTGTGCAGTGTTGGTGACCCTTCCTGCTCTGATACGTCTTCCAGCTCTTCAGTAACTTCAGGGGGAGGTTCCTGAACTAGTTGAAGCTTTTTTGGGAATCTCTCCCTCTTGGTAATCGGGAGGATTCATGTCCTGGGTCAGAGGATGGTCTCAGAGATTTTTTCATTAGGATCATTTTGAACCTGTGCTCTCCTAGCCCGTTCCTTTAAATTCTTACAGTGGGGACACTTTTGAGAGATATGTCCCTCACCAAGGCAGCAAATGCATTGGGAATGCCTGTCTGAAACTGGCATAGAGTCCCTGCAGGACAAACACTGTTTAAAGCCTGGGGAACAAGGTGTGATTGTTTCTAAGAATAACTACTCTAATCTATGGGATTATAAAAAGAATTTTTTTTTTAATAGAGAAGGAATAAAGTGAAAAACTGACTAAACTATTGGAAAAAACTAACACTAAACTATCCTATCTAACCGCTAAATGGGTTGTGAGGAGAGCTGTGGCAGGCTGTCTTGGACTGTGGACGGTTGAGAAGAAACTGAGGGGCTCAGGCCGTGTGCGCGACTCTAGGTGCCAATGGCACTGCGAGACGAGTTGTGCATGTGTGACCCAAACAGGCACTGCTTGCGGAAATCTCTGATCCAGACACGAGGACACCTGGAGTGGAGCAGTGACAGGGACACCACTCAATTAAGAACCTGACATTGCTCTGCTTATTTGGAGCTGATAAAAGATGTCAGTCCCAGGATTAAAGTCTTCTGTTTTCCCACATAGGACCTGAAAAGCATTTCCACCTCTCTACTGAGGACAAATCTGAGGGGTTGGGGTACAGGACCTTCCTTCATGAGGAATTCACAGTATTCTTATCAGCAAATTAAAGAAGTATGGGTTGAATGAATGGACTATAAAATGGATAGAGAACTGGCTAGAGCATAGGGCTCAACGAGTAGTGATCAATGGCTCCATGTCTAGCTGGCAGCCGGTCACAATAAATCTTCATTAATGGTCTGGAGGATGGGGTAGATTGCACCCTCAGCAAGTGTGCAGATGACATTAAGCTAGGGGGAGTGGTAGATACCCTGTAAGGTAGGGATAGGATACAGAGTGACCTAGACAAATTGGAGGATTGGGCCAAAAGAAATCTGATGAGGTTCAACAAGGACAAGTGCAGAGTCCTGCATTTAGGACAGAAGAATCCCATGCACAGCTACAGACTGGGGACCGACAAGCTAGGCAGCAGTTCTGCTGAAAAGGACCTGGGGGTAACAGTGGATAAGAAGCTGGATATGAGTCAGCAGTGTGCCCTGGTTGCCAAGAAGGCTAACAACATATTGGGCTGCATTAGTAGGAGCATTGCCAGCAGATCGCGGGAAGTGATTATTCCCCTCTATTCGGCATTGGTGAGGCTGCATTTGGAGTATTGTGTCCAGTTTTGGGCCCCCCACTACAAAAAGGATGTGGAGAAGTTGGAGAGAGTCCAGCGGAGGGCAACAAAAATGATTAGGGGCTGGAGCACAAGACTTATGAGGAGAGGCTAAGGGAAGTAGGCTTGTTTAGTCTGCAGAAGAGAAGAATGAGGGGCGATCTTATAGCAGCCTTTAACTACCTGAAAGAGGGTTCAGGAAGGGTGGAGCTAGGCTGTTCTCAGTGATGATAGAACAAGGAGCAACGGTCTGAAGTTGCAATGGGGGAGGACTAGGTTGGACATTAGGAAAAAGTTTTTCACTAGGAGGGTAGTGAAGCACTGGAATGGGTTACCTAGGGAGGTGGTGGAATCTCCATCTTTAGAGGTTTTTAAGCTGCGGCTTGACAAAGCCCTGGCTGGGATGATTTAGCTGGGGTTGGTCCTGCTTTGAGCAGGGGGTTGGACTAGATGACCTCCTGAGGTCCCTTCCAACTGTAATATTCTATGATTCTATGAATGTCTGGATCTGAATGTGTCTGTCCTATTGTGTAAAGGCCCAGCATGTAAAACAGTAGTCCAAGGAATGGTTTTCTCTGAGGCACATCGAATGCTTGGCCTCAGACTTCAGGAATCTGAACTGACATGACGCCTCAGAACTGAGCCAGATATGATCCAAGAAATAACTGAGCAACAATAAACTACATAAAGTTCACTGTCCAAAAAAAAAAAAAAAAAAAAAAAAAAAAAACAGATTAGAGATGAAATTACCAAGAAAAAAAAATTCATTGACAGATCAAAGCTACCTATGCCCACAGCTAACTACAGAAAAAGGTAACTGCCTGCAGTGCTTCTTGTAACTTCTACTCTCAATGTTTGGTGCTGCATACTTATTCAGGCCCAAATGGAATCTGCTTTTCTAGAAGGTTCCCAAAGTGCAGCAGCACCAGTGGGAATATGCAGAAGCCATTGCGAAGCATAAATTGCTACCCTTACATAGTGAAACATTCTAGTGCTGACAGATGTAAAAGGCTTCCACTAGCTTTTAGTGAACTAAGAATAGCAAATAAAATTATAAATTCTATGGGATCTATTTGTCTTCAAAATTATAGTAATTATTTACCTTGTCAGACAAAGTCTTGACATATGACTACTACTTTAACAGCACTTTATAAATATACACTCAACACCTCTAAATGCTCAAGTTACACCTATGTAGAGCTGGCTGATTTATTGCCATGATCTCATACCACTAGCCACCTGAATTGAATTTATAAAGAATTATGTAACTTTATTAGTGTAAATTTATCCTAACAAAATTTTTAAAGGTACAATACTTACCACCAAATGGTATTATGCAAAGATTGTGTTTGCAGGCTAGTTCCACAATTTTAACTACATCCTCATGGCAATCTAAGAATAAATAGAAAAAAGAGTTAGAACAGGCTTTTGAATAGTTAGCTTCAATTTAAGCGCACTTACTAGTTGTCTGCTAATTCTTTAGGGCTTGATAGTTCTTTCAGACACTCTAATAGTGTAGAAGCCTCTTTTCAAAGTTAGGACAGAGACTTCCAAGAATAAATGGGCTCAAACTGCCAAAACTGAACTGAAACAGTACCAAAATACACTGAAGCTGTGGAGTTATTCCAGACTGAAAGCATCTTCAGGTTTAAATTATACAGAAAGCCCAAGATTCCTGACCTACCCATGGATCATCATCAACAGCTGGGGAACTTGCAGAGCAAGAGACATAGAAGTCAAATTATTCAGTGTGTAAAGTTGAGGAGGTTTTTTTATTTCATTTTAAAATAAATACCTAAAATACATCTAATTGAGAATTAGATCCAATCTAATTGAGAACAATGAAAAATAGCCGTCATTTTGAAAAGGGGCAGTTCTTAGTAAATTTCTCTGAAGGAAATGCTTTTTTTTTCTCTGAAGGAAAGGCTCTGGTAACAAGCTTTCAGTTACTAAAAATAATGGCAAAAAAAGTTAAGATTAAGCCCAACTACTTCTTTTCAGAAGCTACCCTTCGGCACCATATCTATACAACAGATAAGGCAGGAGAGTGAAATTAGGGGTCCATGTGCACATGTGCAAGAAAATAGAAGGAATGCCAGAAAGAGGGTGAAACTAGGGTGGGTGCATACAGGAGACCATGGAGGACAGGGGGAAGGAGGGATATGGGTTGTGAATAAGAAGGTGCAACAGGCAGGAGGAATTTGGAGAGCACAAGACAGAGAAACAGGGGTATGAAGTCCGGCTGCTTTGCATGGCAAAGCAGCTGTAAACCTAACTAATTGGCCAGTAAGCTCTGGCTGCTTTCATGCTGCTCCAGAATGACAAAGAAGCCACAGCATACTTGTGAATATGACCATAAAAATTAAAATAAAAAAGATTTAAGGTTGACACTTGGTATCTTCAAATCATTAGAAATATTGCATGTCAATGTTCTCTTTTAGTTTCTTGTATACAGTTCATGCATGAAATTTTTAATTAAAAAAAAAAAAAGGAAATTTCCAGACAAACTGTGTTAAAATGGCATTAAGGCTGAGAATACATATCAGTAGTTCAGATATGTCAGTGAATTACAGGAATGTTGTAATTATCCCAAACCAAGTGCTAAAACCGCAGGAAATTCAGTTACAGTATGCATGAAGCAATTGGTCATCAGTACAAAAAGGGCACACAGCACCAAGTCAATGTTTAATCATTTATTAAAATTGAGAAATTGTATGCAGTCATTTGATTATAATTATGAGCATTAACCTGACAATGAAAGACTGTTACTTAGAACTATCAACTGAAATTAAAGTCCTTATGATAAATATAAAACTGTATTGAATACCCCATGGTAACATACATTTTCACTTTGCAATCTAGATATTCTCTCATCTCTATAAGTAAAAATGGTCACTCTTAAAAAGGTGAGACAGAAGCCATTTTTGACTCCTTGGCATAAATTTATTGCCAGCAAATGACAAAGTGAGATATCTGACTCGTGTGATAGGACTGCTTCCCAAACTACTACCCTTCATTATCAGTTACGGGGAGCTACAGCCTCCAAAGCAAAGTAAAAAATAATTTTAAAAGTTTACCTGGCCATACAACTATATCGGGAATTCGTTTAAACATTCCTTCCCTGAGCACAAATAGCTCATGCAGGCAATGACCTGAAGTACAAAAAATATTAAGTTACAAGGACTTTTACGCTTTTAGAAGTATATTTGATTTTTAAAATTACACATTTAATTTGATCTTACCATGAGCTCTGAACACCCTATCTTCTGCTTCTTGTGAATAAGAAATATTAGTGGCTCTAAGATCCTGAAGAAGTTCTTCATTTACAATAGATGGGGGTACATCACTAGTATTTAAGGAAGCCTACAATAAAAGAAAAAAATCATTACTACTAGCGAGTCCCCTAAAGCATGCTGGTCTCTTGTGACAAACCCAAATACCCAGATTAGAGTTTGTGGATGATAAACCCAACAAGAGAGGGTACTCACCTTGTTCAGTAACTGAGGTTCTTTGAGATATGTTCCAGATGTGTTCCCCCTGTAGGTGCAACAGCGTCTTTGCATCTAGAGTCAGAGATCTTCAACAGCAGTTTCCATCAGACAGCACATTCGCACCTCCCCTGCCACACACAGTGCACAGAAAGTATATATAGCACTGTGCGGTCCAACCACCCTCAGTTCCTTCTCTGCCACAGAGCTCAGATATCACGCTCCGAAGCAGAGGGGAGGCTGGTGCGTAGCAGAGCATCCATGGGGACATACATCTCGAAGATGCAGTTACTGCATAAGGTAAGTAATACTTTCTTCTTCTTTGAGTGATGTCCCCATGGGTGGTCCACTGTGGGGGACTATAAATCAGTGTCCCTAGCTGGAAGGCTGGGGCTTCGGGGCGGCTTGTATAGCCAAGGATAGGACTGTACGTCCAAAGATCATGTCTGCAGAGGAATCCTACATAATGGCGTAGTGTGAGGCAAATGTATCTGAAGATGCCCACGTGGCTGCCTTGCACTTGTCAATAATTGGAACATTGTTAAGAAATGCAATGGACTTTGACGGTGCTCGTGAGAATTGTGTTCTGATCAAGGTAGGAGCCTGTTCATTATGGAGTTCATATGAAAGGCGTATGCATTGTGAAATCCATTTAGAGAGGCACTGTTTCGATATAGCATCGCCCTTGGACCACTCGTGGTAGATATGAACAGATGTGGTGATTTTCTGAATGGTCTAGTTCTATCCAAGTAGAATGATAATGCAAGCCTTATGCCAGGGTATGGAGAGCTGCATCTTGCTGGTTACTATGTGGTTTGGGAAAAAAGGTGGGGAGGCGTGTAGGTTGGTTCAAATGAAAAGGTGTTATAACCTTGGTAGAAATTTGGGGTGTGGACGAAGTGTGACTTTGTCCTTATCAAACACAGTATATGGCAGGTGTGCCATGAGGGCCAAGATTTCTCCCACCCGTCGGGCCAAGATGATGGCAACAAGAAAGGCAGTTTTCATAGCTAGATGTAAATGTGAGCATATTGCTATTGGTTCAAACGGGGGTCTCATGAAAGATCATAAGACTAGGTTTGGATCCCAGGAAGGAATGGGGGCTCATATCTCATGGGTATAGACTTTGGATGCCCTTTATGAAACGCTTAACAAGGGGTGTGTGAATATTAAGTATCCTTCAACAGGATGGTGAAAAGTAGTGATAGCCAGGTGTACTCTGGCCGAGCTATTGGCCAGTGCACCCTGTTTGAGTTGGAGGAGGTAGTCCAGGATGAGTGGTAATGGAGAGGCTTCGATACACCTAGAGACACACCAACGTTAGAATCTATTCCATTTCTGTGTGTACGTGCGTCTAGTGGTGTCATATCTGTTATGTAATAGATGTATTTCACTGGGTCAAAGCAAGCTACTTCTAGACCCCTGAACCAAGAAGGAGCCACACTTTCAGATGGAGTGTTTGTGGATTGGGGTGACGAACATGTCCCAGTGTCTTGTGAAAAGAGCCATGATGCTGGAGGAAGGTTGATAGGCTGGCAGAGCATCATATGAAGCAGATAGGTGTACCGTACTTGTTGAGGCCATGTTGGGGCTTTAAATAGGATGTGAGATCAGTCTTCCTGTATTTTGCATGAGACTCAGAACAGGATGGCAAAAGGGGAAGAATGCACACATTCTGTTGTCTGTTCCAAGTTATGAGAAAAGTATCCCCCATCCATCATTCCTTGTCCCAGAACTTTGGAGCAAAACTGGGGTCAATGGGTGTTCTGTTGGGTGGCAACAGATCAATGGTAGGATGGCCCCACTGACAGAATATGGGTTGGAGTGCTCTCATGTCTAGTTCCCTTTTGTGTTAGTGAAAGAAGGTCCTTCTCAAGGTGTCTGCCATGATGTTCTGATGCCTGAGGAGGTATGCAGCTGAAACAGAGATGTAGTTTTGAATACAAAAGTTCCATAAATTGATTGCTTCCTGAAGCAGCCAGGAGGTGTGGCCTCCCTTGGAGATTGGTGGCGAGGGAAGGTCAAATCCCCTCTGGGGGACGGAACCTGGAAGTCCATATCCCCCCACCTGACCAGAAGCAAAGGGGCCAGACAGGACGGGGAAGTATAATGGGCGGGCATTCCAGCTCAGTTGGGAGAGAGCAGCCGAGGAAGAAGGATGTCTCTCTCTGGGTGCTGGGACCAGAGCCTGACTGCTACCCTGGAGAGAAGCTGCCTGAGTTGCCCACCGACTGGGGCCCTGAGGATCTGCCGGAGCCACCTGAGCCAGGTGTACCCGACAAAGTACCTGGGCTGTGTGACCCGGAGGAACTGCCATCTGCTAAAGGTCCCGAGGAACTACCGGACCTGCCACCAACTGATGAGGCCGAAGGGTTGTGGAACCTCCCACTGGCAGAGTAACCTGAGGAGACGAAGGGTGACTCGGAGAACAAGATACTCCAGGAAAAAGGGGGGAAGGAAGGAGCTCAGGGAAGCCAGACATCAGTCCGGCTGTGTTATGGCCCATAGCTGAGTCAGTGCATTTTGGCTGGATCCCCACTGATTAAGTGACAGGACACCCCGTCACTGCCAGGGCCCTGGGCAGGAACGCAGTGGAGTTGGGTGGGCCTGCATCCCCCACCCCTCTTCCTATCCCGACTTTGGGGTGATGGCCCCACATAATGCCAGAGACTATTTGCCTCAGGGGCCCTGCCCTGCCTAAGAGCCCAGGCTTTGAACTGTTTGCTCGCCCTACACAGTGCTGGAAACTGCTCTCCATTGACTGCCCCGCCCGGCCTGAGGGCCTAGGCTTTGAGCTGTTTGCTTGCCCTACAGAGGGCTAGACACTATCTGCCTGCTCAGCCCGGCCCTGACTGAGGGTCCGGGCCACAGATTATGTGATTGCCCTACCTAAGGGTTGGGGCCCAAGACTGTGGGATTGCCCAGCTAGGCTAAAGAGGCCACGAACTGCTAATTTTCCCCCCTCTATCTTAAGCCTCCCCACAGGACATAGCGGCCGGGAGATGTGGCCTCCTTCGGAGATTGTTGATAAGGGAAAGCCTCCACCCCCCGCTCACGCCAGGGAACATTTACACTTCCGAACAGAGAGAATGAGATCTCACTCCTCCCTGCCTATTGACATAGTACATGCAGGTGAGATTGTCTGTCATCACTCGTATCATCTGATCTTTGAGGAGAGGTAAAAAATGTCAGGCATTGCGAACTGCTCTTAGTTCTAAGAGATTGATGTGAAGAGTTGATTCAGTGGGTGTCCATCTGTCCTATATCTTGTGTTCAAGCAAGTGTGCTCTCCCTGCTGATGAAGGACTCATCGGTGGTTAAAACCATGGTAGGTGAGGGTTAGAGAAAAGGGACCCTGGCACAAATGTTGTTGGGATGCGTCCACCAGAGCAGAGTCCTTGATTTGTTTTGGCATGGACAATAGCTTCTGTATGCTGTGTTTGTGAAGAAGGTACATGGTGCAGAGCCAGCCCTGGAGACATCACATATGTAACCTCATATGTCTGACTACGAAAGTGGCTGCTGCCATGTAATCCCACGAGCTGGAGGCATGTTTGCACTGGTCTCAAGGAAGATTTTGAGGTTGATAAGGAGATTAAGCTTTTGAAAACATTCATCATTGTGTGAACCGCTCGGAACACTTTAGCGTCAGAGAGAGCTTTGAGGAGGCAATTGTCCAAGTATGGGAAGATCATGATTCCTCTTTCTTAAGCAACCACTCAGAGTACTTTGGAAAAAACTCACAGCACTGTTGCTAGGCCAAAAGGCAGTACTCTGTACTAGAAATGGTTGTTGCCTATTGAGAATGGTAAGAAGCCTCTGTGAGCAGGATGTATCGTGATATGGAAGTTTGCATCCTGTAGTCTAAGGGCCAAGAACCAGTCCCCCTGTTCCAGTGCTGTATGATGGCGGAGAGGGTGACCATCTTGAATCATTGCAGTTTGACAAACTTTTTTAGGTTGTGAAGGTCCAGAATGGGACACCAACTGCTGGATTTCTTCTGAACCAGGAAGTAGTGGGAATAGAATCCTTGTCTTGTGGCTCCCTGTTGGAGAAGACTGTTTAAGTCCACCCAGAGGATGGGTTCGTGAAAGGGGTCCCTGAAGAGGGATGGGGAGAGGGGATGGCAAGATGGCATAGTTAGGAAGGGGATGGAATATCCTTCCTTGATTATTTCCAGGACCCATTTGTCCGAAGTGATAAGCATCCAAGATGGTAGGAATGGAGCTAATCAGTTGCCAAACTGGTGGTCTGTTTGTGATGTCATAGATTGCAGGGACAGGTGGAATGGAGGGGGTGTTCTTGGGCCATCGACCACACCTTCAAAATTGTTGTTTGGTGGCATAGCAGCAGTTGAGGTCAATGCCGAGGTCTTGGTCGGTGCCGATATCAGTGCAATCGGTTGTTTCAGAGCCACAAAAAGGGCCTTGGAGCTGCGAATGTGGTCACAGGTTTGCTTTGGTCACCACAAATATAAGGTGGTGCCGAGAGCTGGTGATGTGCCCTGGTATGGTCCTTCTACCTTGTCTTAAGGGCTGAAGAATTCAGTTTCTCTGAAGCACTCTGTTCCCCATCAGGAGTCGTTGACACCCTGGATCTAGTCAGGGACAGCATTCTTGGAGTTTGTACCAAGTTGAGGAGGGGGTTGCTTTTTCTTTCCGTTGGCCCAGTCAAAGGATATTTTTCTCTTAGTCGGGTGTGGAGAGTGAAGGTCGGTAGCCAATCCTGACGATCGTGAGGGCCTCTCTGGGGAGGAACGTGAGCCAGGATCTGAGGCTGGACAAAGGGACTTCTTCATCAGGAGCAATTTAAGTCTGATGTCCCCGTCCTTTCTTGCTCTAGATGCCAAGTCCAGGCAGTGGAAGCACTTCTGAGAAACATATTCCTCTCCCAAATAACAAATGCATTCTGTGTGGCCGTCCATTATTGGTAAGGCAGCCCCGCAGGAGACACCTGTTAAATCCTGGAGAACTGGGCATAAGGGTGAGGTAATACCAGGAAGGGAGGGAAGCGGGAAAACAGAAACCTACATTATGCGAAATACTGCAGGGTTGTAGAAATTAAAATAAAGTATTAGGAAAAAACTAATACTAATTTTTTTTTTGAAGGAAGAAAGAGGAAAAAAACCAAAGAACTAACTAACTAAGGGAGAGTTTTACTACAGAATTATCTAAGGAGAAGATGAAAAACGGGCTCTGCTAAGGGTTGCGTTCCAGACCACAGGTGGTAGAGAAGGAACTGAGGGTGGTGGTACTACACAGCGCTATGTATATTTCCTGTGCATTGCGCAAGGCAAGGGAGGTACGCATGTACGGTCCAAGGGGCCAAGTTATTGAAGATCTCCAACTCCAGACACAAAGGTGCTGCCAGCACCTACAGTAGAACATCCATAGAGACATAACTCGAAGAAAATATGGATATTTATTTGAATTTAACCCAATTAAAGTTATCTTCATTATCATCCTTGGCCTCAATTCTAACTACACTATGTACCAATCCCTTTTGATTTCTCCACTCAATTGCAGTCTCTTCTGTAGACTGGACCTCTCAGTGATCCCTCTGATGCTTATTTTTCAGATAAAGTGTTCAGTAGGTCACTGTGACAAGCCTGTGTATTTGTTCAATACAATAGTCCACAGTGCTTCACAAAGACTACCTCAACATATTCTTACTCCCTAACACTGTGATTAAGGAAAGATCACAAAAAAGTCAGCTGGAACAGGATGAATTACAGGATTTACCCCTTCACCAAACATAAAGACACAAGGAAAGATCTTTACAGACTAAGTGCAATTCTGCTCTGAAAAGAAACTAAAAATGGCGGTGGAGATTCCATCTTCTGTTTTTCTTTGGTTCCTAAGCAATTTTGCAATGTTACCAGTAAAAAGTTACTTTCAGATAAAACTGGGTTCTTCCCTTTTCACACGTAAGTATTAATAATTCTCCAAGCAAAACTTTAACTTCACTTACAGGTGATCTGATTAAAAACTGAAATTTTGAGTATTCAAACTTTTGAGCTATGACCATCTGAAATTTCTAATCCTGATACCCTACAGTTCACTTTCATTCAAAACAAACAAACAAAACAAACATGTTTATCAAATGAGGACAGTAATAGCGGGGGGGAATCATTTTCCAATTTGAGAAATTTTTAGAAATATTAAAAAATTAAAGATTGCTTGAATTAAAAAAATAAGGGAATGCTGTCAGCTTCAGTCCCACATATATGTTTTGCTTTAAGAACTTTCACAAAACCCAAGAGAAAAATTTCCACGATTCTCCCAAATTATGTTAGTCTGAGTGTTAGTTTTCCCTGCAAGGTTTGCAATCCAAATGCAGGTGCATTCTTACACTTATTTTAAGCTCTTCAGGGCTGGGACCCTCTTTCTGTTATATGTTTGTACAGTGCTGAGCATATTAGGGCCCTTATCAGCTCCCCAGGCACGCCCATAAAACAAATAATAAATAATTGTATATGTGAACTAAAGAGAAACTTAGTGGCTTCTTTGACTAGTCTATATTCAGGAAGTTTTTGGAGAGTGTCGCTGACAATTTCCTGGTGCAAGTGCTGGAGCAACCAACTAGGGGCCGAGCTTCTCTTGATCTCCTGCTCACAAACAGGGAGGATTTGGTAGGGGAAGTAGAAGTGGGTGGCAACCTAGGCAGCAGTGACCATGAGATGGTCGAGTTCAGGATCCTGACGAAAGGAAGAAAGGAGAACAGCAGGATACGGACCATGGACTTCAGAAAAGCGGACTTTGACTCCCTCAGGGAACTGATGGGCAGGATTCCCTGGGAGGCTAATATGAGGGGGAAAGGAACCCAAGAGAGCTGGCTGTATTTTAAAGAGACCGTATTGAGGGCACAAGAGCAAACCATCCCGATGTGCAGAAAGAATAGCAAATATGGCAGGCGTCCAGCTTGGCTTAACAAAGATGTCCTTGGCGAACTTAAACGCAAAAAAGAAGCTTACAAGAAGTGGAAGCTTGGTCAGAGGACTAGGGAGGAGTATATAAACACTGCTCGAACGTGCAGGAATGAAATCAGGAAGGCCAAAGCGCAATTAGAGTTGCAGCTAGCAAGGGAAGTGAAGGGGAACAAGAAGGGTTTCTACAGGCATGTTGCCAACAAGAGGAAGGTTCAGGAAAGTGTGGGCCCCGTGTGAGAATGTGGGAGGCGACCTAGTGACGGAGGATGTGGAGACAGCTGAGTACTCAATGCCTTTTTTGCCTCTGTCTTCACAGACAAGATCAGCTCCCAGACTGCCGTACTGGGTGGCACAGAATGGGAAGGAGGCGAACATCCCGCAGTGCTGAAGGAACGGGTTCAAGACTATTTAGAAGGATTGGACATTCACAAGTCCATGGGGCCGGATGCAATGCACCGAGGGTGCTGAGGGAGTTGGCTGAGGTGATTTCAGAGCCATTGGCTATTATCTTTGAGAGCTCGTGGCAACAGGGGGAGGTCCCTGAGGACTGGAAAAAAGCAAATATAGTGCCCATCTTCAAAAAAGGGAGGAAAGAGGATCCAGGGAACTACAGACCGGTCAGCCTCACCTCAATCCCTGGAAAAATCATGGAGCAGGTCCTTAAGGAATCCATTTTAAGGCACTTGGAAGAGAGGAAGGTGATCAAGAACAGTCAACACGGTATTCTTATCAGCAAGTTAAAGAAGTATGGGTTGGATGAATGGACTATAAAATGGATAGAGAACTGGCTAGGGCATAGGGCTCAACGAGTAGTGATCAATGGCTCCGTGTCTAGCTGGCAACCAGTCACAAGCGGAGTTCCCCAGGGGTCGGTCCTGGGGCCGGTTTTGTTCAACATCTTCATCAATGATCTGGAGGATGGGGTAGATTGCACCCTCAGCAAGTTTGCGGACGACACTAAGCTGGGGGGAGTGGTAGATACCCTGCAAGATAGGGATAGGATACAGAGTGACCTAAACAAACTGGAGGATTGGGCCAAAAGAAATCTAATGAGGTTCAACAAAGAAAAGTGCAGAGTCCTCCACTTTGGAAGGAAGAATCCCAAGCACAGCTATAGACTGGGGACCGACGAACTGGGCAGCAGCTCTGCAGAAAGGGACCTGGGGGTAATGGTGGATAAAAAGCTGGATATGAGTCAGCAGTGTGCCCTGGTTGTCAAGAAGGCTAATGGCATATTGGGCTGCATTAGGCATTGCCAGCAGGTCACGGGAAGTGATTATTCCCCTCTATTCGGCATTGGTGAGGCCGCATTTAGAATATTGTGTCCAGTTTTGGGCCCCCCACTACAAAAAGGATGTGGACAAGTTGAAGAGAGTCCAGCGGAGGGCAACAAAAATGATTAGGGGGCTGGAGCACAGGACGTATGAGGAGAGGCTGAGGGAACTGGGCTTGTTTAGTCTGCAAAAGAGAAGAGTGAGGGGGGATTTGATAGCGGCCTTTAACTACCTGAAAGGGGGTTCCAGGGAGGATGGGGCTAGGCTGTTCTCGGTGGTGGCAGATGACAGAACAAGGAGCAACGGTCTCAAGTTGCAGGGCGGGAGGTCTAGGTTGGACATTAGGAAAAAGTTTTTTACTAGGAGGGTGGTGAAGCACTGGAATGGGTTACCTAGGGAGGTGGTGGAATCTCCATCCTTAGAGGTTTTTAAGCTGAGGCTTGACAAAGCCCTGGTTGGGATGATATAGCTGAGGTTAGTCCTGCTTTGAGCAGGGGGTTGGACTAGATGACCTTCTGAGGTCCCTTCCAACTCTAATATTCTATGATTCTATGATATTAATTGTAAATAAAAAGTGTAAATGGTGAAAGGTGAATTTGATTTAAAAAATTTGATTTAAAAAAATTCCGCTTTTATAAGTGTTATAACACCAAATGATTTTAAACATAACTATGTTCTGTGAACTGAACACAAATATTAGAGATGCCTTAAAACCCTAACCATCTATTAAAGCTTGCTGGAATGTTCAGGAAAAGGTCTAGTTTAATATCCCAGTTACCCTGACATAGCCAGAATTTTCAATGCCTAGAGACACATTCAAATACTATACAATCTCAGACACATGATATACATGGGCAACTTATCAAACAAGTTCAATAGGCACTGTCATTCTGCAGAAATTATTTAAAATGGTATGTAACAGTTTAACTACTATATTTTCTGTATTTTGTTTCTCATTGCAAACAGTAATTAAAATATTTACTCCAAAATGAAAGTTCCTTTCTCTGCAGGCACCTTTATTCAGCAGTCTGAGACAATACACCACACCATGCACAAAGTAACCCCAATATTCCCTGTACAAGAAGCTAATCTATTGAGTGAAATAGTGTGACATTACAGCAGCTATTTGGACTTTCAGTAATCTTAAATCACCCAACTTTTGATATATAATACAGTCTATAAGGACTTTTTAAAATAAATATATTGCATTAATATTAAGGCACTCAACCATGTGCAAGAGCATTCTGAGGATAACAGCATGAGTGATGTCTAATAGATGAATGGTTATGTCATCATGTGTGTAATGATATGTTAGCTGAAAAAGCCAGTTCCTTCAATTTACTTACTCTACATGTAATTTTGTGCTCCAAACTTGCTCCTAAGGTTTTTTCCATCCATTCCTTCAAAATAGGTAACACCATACCACTCAACCTGTACCTGAAACATGAATTTTATATTACATTGAGTCTTTTTAATATGAAATGACTTTATTTAAATCAGATAAACATCTTACTTGTTTGTATTTATGCAGAAAAATGGTAAAGTTTATTTGATTTAAAATTTATACCCATGTCTTCAAAATTATGCATACACAGTGTTAAATATAAAACAATTATATAGAAGTGTTAAGACTATATGCCTTAAAAACGGATTCAACTTTGTCTAATGGAAATGTAGATATTACCATCTACACAAATGTTTAATTTTTGAATCCTAGTACTTTTTTACCTCTGATATATTTTGTGCCAATGAGTTGTACAGGATATTACATAATGTGCAAAAAAGTACTTCCTTTGATCAATTTAAAATTTCTTTCCTTTCCTTTGAATGTCCTGTTGTTTTGTATATTATGGGAAATAGCAAAAACAGGAGCACCTGATTACCTTCTGTATACCATTCATTTGCACACCTATGTAATACCACTCATTTTTCCCCCCTCTCTGAACTACACTGTGACAAATCTTTTCCATCTCTTCATACAGAAGCCCTTTATGTCATTGATAATTTTCACCCATTCCTGAATAACTCCCATTTCTGTCGCCCCCCCCCCCGTTTTTTTTTTTTGGAAGCATGACCAAAACTGAACACAAAATTCCAAGGTGGGGCAATTCCATTAATATACAGTAGAACTGTACAATAGTTTCAGTATTTATATAATTATTTTTATATTTGAACTTTTACTTTTGACCTCCGACTGTACATTGAACAGATTTTCACTGACCCAAAAGCATGTCAGGCCATTTTGCTTACAACTTGTGATTCACAATTAAGAAGTGAAATCCTGGCCCAATCAAAATCAATGACAAATCTCCCACTGCCTTTTTAACAGGGCCAAGATTTCACCCTAAGATGTTTTGTTGAATCAGACTTTTCATATATCTAAAGTTACAAATATAATGCCATTACATGCACGTTTCTACACTGTTTTAATAATTTCCCTACTTTAATGCTTTATTTATATTCTTGATATGTACTTTCTGTAATTGTTACATACTGAGAAAAGTATTTTTCCCCCTGTGAATTTAAAAAAGGGAGAAGAGTACATACTGAATAAGTCTCCTTTTACCATTTCTTAGAAAGTCTTTGATAGTGTTAATAGCAAGATTTTTTTTAAGTTGAACTGCATAGAAAGATAATTTGCTTGTGTCCCTTCTATTGCTTATTTATGCTGTATGACAGTTTCCATTTCCCCCTCAAATAAGCCTTTTCTGCTAACTTTAATCTTCAACATACCAGGTCTTGACATTCCTGATTTCACCAACAGACTCTCTAGTGGTCCATGATTTCCCACCCCTCAGTGGAGAACAGAGGTTGAATCTTTCACTGAGCTTTTCTCCCCTGTGTTAGTTGGAATTCTGAGTAAGTACAAAACAAGTTTTACAGTCTTATTAAAAATCTCTTCCCCACTCAATTGCTTATATTTTGGTCTTTTGTGATGTCAATCTCTCTGATTTGTCACAAGTCCCCCAGGGGTTCTCCAGTACAGAAAGTCAAGACTAGATATTATAAAGAAAAAGATTAAAAACCTTTGATGATTTTATGAACCCTAAAAGAGAAAAAAAGGCACAAACTTTACTCTGCTCTGTAGTTCTCCTTTAAAAAGAACTCTCGTTTCAGAGTCTGATTGCCTGGAAAGTATTTCCCCACAGTCAGTATGCTTAACATAATCATTTCAGAATTCAAGCCTAGTCTGGAACAGTCACATTTTTCTTTAAGACGTTTTCTTGGCTAACTTAATTGCTTCTAATAGTTAACTTGTATTATATCATTTCATTTTCTACTCACTAAGATGGCAACCTCATAATGAAGTTTAAATTTAGTTTGTTATGATTGACTCAAAATTCAAATTCTCATTTAGAATGTTACAGAAGTTGCTGCCATTAATTCTTATAGCTAATCTTTGTAAGATATTATGCTAACTCAGCATACTTTTGGTGCTATGCTACTGATACTTATTACCAATAACTTGCAAATTGAGTTCTAGCTTCATGTTGGTTCAAACTGAAGGTCTTTCTCCAGATATTAAAAATAAACCACAGCAACAAAGTTTCAGAAAGACATTTGAAAGTTGAAAAGTGTACAAGATCAAGACAAGACCATAGTCCAAAAAGTTTAGAAAAAGTGTGGTAGAATTTGTAGGTAAATAAAATGACTTGGCTTCAAGATATCTTCCACTTGAGTCCTGCTCAAGTGTAAGCACTAATCTAATCCATGTTGCTAAATGATTTTATCAAGTAGCAAAATCTGAACTAATACTTTGTGTTTACGTAACATAGTTCAGGCAATGAACACCAAATGCAGAAAGCTAGATATGTGTAGAAAGTGGGGATGTAGATTTCACTGATAAAGGGTATTTTGGTCATAAGTTTACTTAAATGAAGAATATTCATTCTGCACTAGTCATGGTTAAAACAGCAGTTTCCCTGGAGATTGCCCTACATTCTTACCATTCACTAATTAAGTTATAGCTTTAAGTAAAAAAGAAAAAAAAATGAAAATACAGCCATCCAGTCCTTAAATTTTAACTGTACTATTATTTTAAGTTATTTTAATATACATAGATTTAAGGTCTGATAAAATTGTTTTAGAATTTTAGATGACCCATTCACACAATTCTGTATAAAACTGTAAAGTGATAATTCCGATTCAGACATTCTTAGGATTTAATTTTAAGCAAGAGGTTTTGTCTTTAATTTCTTTAGCACTGTTTTCTAGCACATCACTGATAAAGCAATATGGGGTAGCTAGATAACTTCTGTGAACAGAAGAATCTGAAAAAGTCAAAGGTGATATATTATTGAATGTCACAGAAATTACTAAAGGCTAAAACCAGCCAAGAGACAATCCAGTGGGGATAGAAGAGAATATTCCTTCCCCTATGCTCTAGAACAGTGGCAGAATTTCTTTGGCAGCTATTCCAGCCAAATAGATGTAGCAGCCTTAGCAGCCCTAGCAAACCTCAGTTCAACAGATCTTCTAAACTCCACCCATTCCTTCAAATCATCCTGCACAAAGGCTCTTCCCACTTAACAGAATATTCCAGTTGAGCTGCCAGAGAGCCATGATGAGGGGAGGAAAGTGACATATTTGCTTCAAACCCCACACAAAAATGGGAGCCTCTGCTAGTCAAATGAAGGATCACTTGGAATGGTATCAGGAACTATATTCGGTATTTATATGGCCCCTTCTTATGGTAGTATATAGGCATCCCACAATCTAATGTATTTATCCTCACTACAACCCTGATCTAAGAAATATTTTATGATCATCAATGGAATGTCTACACATGAATACAGGTTTCCCATAAAATAAAAACTGGCATTTAACTAATCAGTAAAATGACTTGCTGGTTCTCTCATGAGATTCTCAGAACCAAAGAATACTCAGGAGTTCTACATACAGACCAGAGCTTAGATAAATGAGTGCCATAATGGAGAATCCAGTTCAAGTTAAATCTCCAGCACAGTGACTATGTGAAATTATGGGGCAGACTAATTTTGCTTAAGTTGTCCTCTAAAAGACCATTTTAAACTTTTAATAAGGCATGCAATGAATTAACGCTGAGGGAAGGCTTATTTTACTATCCACACTAGTAAAGTATTATATTATAACTCAGTAAAGCTGTTGCTGTCTATATTTTTAACATTTTAAGTTTATTCTATAGGATTAGTCAAAAAAGCAATCATCTTTCAGGCAGATTGTGTCCTGTTTTAAATCAAATATAGATACATTTCAGGGTTGCCAGAGATTTCATTTACCTTTTTCCTGTGAATTCTACTTGCCCCTTCTTATTAAATATAAATTTGGAGTCATTATATCCCCATCCATTCCACTTCAGAATTTCTTGCCTTAAAGAGAAAAGATTTGAATGCAATGAGTTAGTAGAGTGATGACTTCCATTGTTGGCTTTTGCAATGATTTAAGATAATATATTTAACAGAATACAGTTTTTTCTTTCCATAAGTTTATAATTTAAAAGTCAAATGCATATCAGACATGTATAATTCTACACAACTACAAAGATATCTAGTTTCACAAATGTTGTTATACCTGCCATATAAAAGAAAATAGTACAACACAGCCACTATGAAAGAAAATTGCATGAACAAAAACCAGCTGCAGCCAATGGTCTTTTATGCATGCAACATATGGTGCCGTCAATCAAGAAAAAAGCAAGTAAGCAGAATTTGTAAGATTTTCTGTATTAAATTTAATATAGTTATTTAACAATTTAGCATCTGAATTTGAATTTGTGAACTTTACTTTGGAAAATATTAGTTTTAACCGAAGAAAGTGAAAAACCAATGCCTGCTTAATTGCTAACTAGTTAGTCCTACACAAAAATAAATATATTGAACTGGAGTTAAGTTTTACAGCACATACAAGGTTATCTTCCAATTTCATTCTTAAATTAATGTAACACTGTAGCCCAAAAACCAACCAGTACAAAGACAGGAAATTCAGAATAAAGGTTAAGATTAAGAAAACCAAACTGGTTCAAGCACGGAAATTCATAGTTCAAGTGCCCAAAGAACCTGAACTCTCACTTGTAGGTGTGACACTATGCGGTGGGGGGTGAGGAAACAAAAACTCTGTTTCCTCTAAAATAGAACCACAAAACTAAAATGCCTCAATCATAACTGAAGGGTGACCCACATGGCAAAATTTCTTTGTTTGCGTCTTAATGATACATTATTAAAAATTAAACATATTACACAAGAAATTCTCAGAATTCTACCTAGTGATACTACACATCTTCAATTAATAAAAGTTGATTGAAAAATAATTAGGAGGTAATTTGAATTTTAAAGGACAAGTTTACTGGTGTGCTCTGGCAGCTCTGCACCACTCAGCTGGGACTAGCTAATGGGTGCACCCTGCAGTAAAGAGCCATTCACCAGGCCGAACCTCCACAGTGCACCACACAAGATGGTGTCCCTGCAAAATATCTTGCAGCCTAGTGCAGTGTTTCTCAACCTTTTAAGAAGCAAGTACCCCATAACTTCTGAAAATTTCAATAAGTACCCCAATACTTAATTTTTCATGGGCTTGTATATTTACAGACTAATGTGAGCCATATGTTGGAAGAAGGGCTGAGTATATACGGCTGTGATATGACAGGTGCTGAGGGAGGCTGAGGGTGCTGAGGGAGTTGGCTGATGTGATTTCAGAGCCATTGGCTATTATCTTGAGAGCTCATGGCAATTGGGGGAGGTCCCTGATGATCGGAAAAAGGCAAATAAATATAGTGCCCATCTTCAAGAAAGGGAAGAAAGAGAATCCAGGGAACTATAAACCAGTCAGCCTGACCTCAATCCCTGGAAAAATCATGGAGCAGGTTCTCAAGAAATCCATTTTAAGGCACTTGGAAGAGAGGAAGGTGATCAGGAACAGTCAACATGGATTCACCAAAGGCAATCTGATTGCCTTCTATGAAGAGGTGACTGGCTCTGTGGATGTGAGAAAAGCGGTGGCCGTGATATACCTTGACTTTAGCAAAGCTTTTGATACAGTCTCCCACAGTATTCTTATCAGCAGGTTAAAGAAGTATGGGTTGGATGAATGGACTATAAAATGGATAGAGAGATGGCTAGATCATCGGGTAGTGATCAATGAATCTGTCTAGCTGGCAGCTGGTCAAAAGCAGAGTGCCCCAGGGGTCAGTCCTGGGGCCGGTTTTGTTCAACATCTTTATTAATGATCTGGAGGAAGGGGTAGATTGCACCCTCAGAAAGTTTGCAGATGACACTAAGCTAGGGGGAGTGATAGATACCCTGTAAGATAGGGATAGGATACAGAGTGACCTAGACAAATTGGAGGATTGGGCCAAAAGAAATCTGATGAGGTTCAACAAGGACAAGTCCTGAGTCCTCCACTTAGGACGGAAAAATCCCATGCACAGCTTCAGACTAGGGACCGACGAGCTAGATAGCAGTTCTACAGAAAAGGACCCAGGGGTTACAGTGGATAAGAAGCTGGATATGAGTCAGCAGTGTGCCCTGGTTGCCAAGAAGGCTAATAGCATATTGGGCTGCATTAGTAGGAGCATTGCCAGCAGATCGAGGGAAGTGATTATTCCCCTCTATTCAGCATTGGTGAGGTAACATTTGGAGTACTGTCCAGTTTTGGGCTCCCCACTACAAAAAGGATGTGGAGAAGTTGGAGAGTCCAGCAGAGGGCAACAAAAATGATTAGGGGGCTGGAGCACAAGACTTATGAGGAGAGGCTGAGGGAAGTAGGCTTGTTTAGTCTGCAGAAGAGAAGAATGAGGGGGGATTTGATAGTAGCCTTTAACTACTTGAAAGGGGGTTCCAGGGAGGATGGAGCTAGGCTGTTCTCAATGGTAGTAGATGACAGAACAAGGAGCAATGGTCTTAAGTTGCAGAGGGGGAAGTCTAGGTTGGATATTAGGAAAATGTTTTTCACCTGGAGGATGGTGAATCACTGGAATGGGTTACCTAGGGAGGTGGTGGGAATCTCCATCCTTAGAGGTTTTGAAGCTGTAGCTTGACAAAGCCCTGGCTGGGATGATTTAGCTGAGATTAGTCCTGCTTTGAGCAGTGGGTTGGACTAGATAACCTTCTGAGGTCCCGTCCAACTCTAATATTCTATGACAGATGTCAGATCTAGTGTGGTTAGGGTTACCACCTTTACACCAAGGGTGCACAACTCAAGTATGCACCTGTGCTAGAGGTGATGTTGGCCAAAGCTAGGAGGCTTTGAGCGGCATGCCGATACTGGGGAATATAAAGCGCCGTGCCACATTTTTTGCCATAGATTTGAGAGGAAGAAGGGGTGAGAGACAGGAAAAGAGGGTAACTGGTAAAATCTGAGGCTGTCATATAGCAGTGAAATTGACAAGTTTTCTGGGCACTGGGCTTTGAGCAGGGATGGGAGCTGCCACCTGGGCAAGTTGCAGGCGGCTGCCGCCTGGCTGCCAGCCCAGGGGGTGGGCGACTGTCACCCAATTAGATCTGGGGCAGAGGAGGCTTCCACGCTGGCTGGGACCCAGGGATGTGGGCAGGCAGCTGCTGCCCACCTTCAAGCTGGGCGCTGGAGACTGTCCCTCGACTCGGAGCCAGGATGTGGGTGGCTGCCACCCAGCTGCGAGCACAGCTCACGAGGCTGCCACCGGGCTACCACCTGGGAGCTGGGACCCAGCGGGAAGCAGGGGGCTGCTGCCCACCTCCCCCAGAAGCCAGCAGCTGCCACCTGTCTCCTAACTGGGATCTGTGACCAGGCGGGAAGTGGGGGGCTGCTGTCCAACTTCCCCAGAAGCTGGGACCTGGCAGGAAGCGGGCGGTTCCCGCGCGCCTTCCCCAAAAGCCGGCGGCTGCTGCCTGCCTCCCAGCTGGGACCAGGCAGCAAGTGGGCAGCTGCAGCCTGGCTTCCTGGGACTGTGACAGCTGCCACCCACCTCCCAGCTGGGAGCTGTGATCGGGTGGGAAGCGGGGAGGCTGCCGCCCTCTTTCCCCAGAAGTCAATAGCTGCCGCCCACCTCCCCTTCACTCTGTTTTTTCCCCGGGTACCCCCCTCCCTGTGTCTTGCATACCCTGTACCACAGGTTGAGAAACTATGGCCTAGTGAACAGAGGTCTGGAAGCCCAAAAACCATGAGCACAAGTCTCCTCCCTCTGCTAGCTCCTGGTAATATTCACGTGCATCTGTCAGCTCCTAAAAGTTTGTGGCTAATTCACAGTGGTTGCACAAGATCAAATCAGGCAGACCTGGGATTAGAATCCAGGTTTCTAGTAAAGCATGCTCAAGGACCTCAAACCTCATTCACTTAGCCATACTGCCTTTTGAGCAACACAGCCTTTTGAAAGGCATGTGTCAAATGGTATTATCAGACAAGTCAATCAGTGAAGTGATTAGAGCAGGCCAGGAATTTTCCAGTTAAATTATTTTTGACAGAAAATCCAATTATCCAAAACCAATTTATGTATCAGTTTCACAACTTTCATCAAGGCTTCTCAGGCCTGGTCTACCTGGAAATTCAGTGGCAGTCGACGAGAGTTAAGCAAGCTACACAGAGCAGCTTGAGTAACTCCCATCGACTTCATAATTCCCCTTCTATGCGGCGTCTTCACTGTGCTGCACTAACGGGAAATACATTCCCATCGATGCAGCGCTATGCCACTTGAGGGTCTTACAATTAATGCAATGGCCTGAGTTTCAGACACTGGTTCTATTGCTGACTGTGCAACCTTATTGCTTAATTGTTTTAAAAAAAATGCTTCTGTCTCCCCAGCTGTTGGCTATTTGGCCTCTACAAGGGTCTGACCAATCTATTTTGGTTTGCAAAGAACTCAGGGGCCAATTCTGGCTGATTTGATGCCAAGAAGCTTTGACAGTCAGGGGGAAGGGTGCATGTGGAAAAATCAACATCAAATCACACCTTGGTGGAAGGGGAAAAGAATGCCATAAGGAAGAGACTAAAAGGGATGTTCAGGGAAGTAGCAGGCCAGGAGGCAGTGTTATGCTTGCTGTAAAATATCTATAGATTGTACCTGAACTTCTTGTACAGCAGGAGAAGGCAGAAAGGAACCTCACAATCCCATGCCACCCACCCTAGCTGAGGACTTCCTGTGGCACACACATTACTCAGACCAAGAGCTAAGCACAGGAAAACTCACTGCAGGCCCCAGGCACAGACTGCTAAGACTTGGAGGAGCTGATCATGAAGAAACTTGTTCTATACTCTTCAGTTTCTGTGGACTCCACATTCTTTATTACCACCTCTTGCTTAGGGGACACCTCAGGAGACAGAACTGATGTTTTGAGAATCTACAAAAGCCTGGGGTCCAGTTTTGTGCTTGGTGAAACGGATTTTTAGACTGCAGTTGTGAACCTCCTGAGCAGCAGGAAAGTGGGACTTTGCAATCCCTCCCTCCTTCTCCCACACAACAGGAAAAACCCATACAACAGGAAAATCCTTAGGATTGTACCCAGTGCTTGACTTAGGAAGCATAGAGTCCTGCATGCTATAGACAGAGCTGAGATCAGGGAGGACAGAGCACATGAAAATTTTGCATACCACAAACATGACACTGAGCTATTCCTTCCTCACTCAATTACTGATCAACTGGGTCTCTTTGATACCCCAATCTTCTCAAACAAGAGAAATTCTCAAGCAAAACCTTTCTTAAAATGAAGTTAAGATTGTAGGCTCTCAACACTGCCCTGTGCTTCTTCCAAAACATGAGCATTTTATTTCTGAAACGCAAAATTAGAAAACTTGGAAATACAGAGTTGACACTTTGCACCCACCATAGCCACACTAATTTACACACTACTTAACTCTGCCCTCTTTTCCCCTCCCATATGTGGATGGCAATAGAAACAATATTTTACTTTTCCCTAACCAAGCCTTCCACGTTCTCTATGCCTACCAAAACTCCAATTCAGCACTCCTATTAATACAGACCTTCAGATCCTCATTGGCGTCTATAGCACTGCTGAGCTATTTACTACTGGTTGGCAGAGACTGAGGGGGAAAACATACTGTGATCTCCCTAAAGGAATTCTTAGAGCAGGGATCAAAGGGGAGAGAATTAAGATTGTGTGAGAAGCGTCACTTTAAAATTCTGCATTTCCTGATTTGCCAAGGTTTGAGTTTTGGGACTTAAACTCATTTTCTGCAAGGGTACAAACACCACAAGATCATGCTGATCCTCTACCACCTTAATTTCAGGTTAAAGTTTTTTGGATGCAAATATATAAAGCAGATACTCAGCCTCTTTAAGAGGCAAAAAATCTCAATGCAGCCTTATCCTGAACTACAGTTACTGCCTTCATTAAATACGCAGGGAGTGTAGTACAAGTTATATATAGGATAACACTCCCCAATCTTCTAAAATCTCAAACTCACATTTCTTCATTTACAGTTACAATCTGAAAAATTGCTTAAGTATGTATTTTTAAAAAAAGAATTCCGCTCTTTGCAGATGAAATTTTAAATACAAAAGACAGCATGCCCTTGGATATGTAAAAGGATATTGCCTGAAGAGAAAACATCTGGAAAGAAAACAATTTACTATGGCAATATTGACAACAGGACCTAGAGTTGTGAAAATAGCATGGTAAATAAGGTTTTACTTTCATTGATTCATGATATAAATTTCCAGTTTTTAAAAGCTATACTGCAGCCAGAGATGCCAAACTTGTTTTGGGACTGTTTATGAAAAAAAATCCTGACGAATTAGAGAAGTTCTTGGACCTCCTGCCTCTCCCACCCAGAAAACAGAACCTCTTCCCCTGTCTTGTCTACATCCAAGAGGGCTGGGCCCCAGTCTCCTCCCCCTTATGCCCCTGACCCCCACCCCCAATCTGGGAGAAAAGAAAGACTGGTCCTAGGTAAGATGCCCTCCTATGCCATTTTGGGCCCCTAACTACCTTGGCTTTATTACCCAGGATGATCCTTCTCTTCTCTCCTGTTGCATTCCCCTTCTCTTCCTCTATCGCTATGGCCACCTCCTCCTGCTCCTCCAGCTTCTCCTCCTCCATTAACTGACCAGGGTCTCCAGGAGTCAAGCCATGGCAATTGTCAGTGGCGTTTGGGGCACTGCTGGATTCATTGTCCAAGTCACAGGCTGTATGTTATGCTCTAACTGCAACACGCAGCTGTGGCTTGGGCAGTGAATCCAGCAGTGCCCCAACCCATTCAAAATTCCTGTGGCTAACCCCTATCAGGCACTCACTGTGCAGTCTGGGCATGTGCCTAGGAGCAACGGAAAACACCACCCCACGGCCGTGGCATTATTTGCTGAGTTCATCGGACCTGAGTGGTGGCAAGATACATGCATATATAGATAGTGAAAATTGAAAAATTAGAAGATTTAAAGCTGTATTAGTAATTTTGTAATTATGTGTAAAAATTGAGAAGATTATTGAAAATTGGGAAGGATTGGCATCTCTGTTGGAACCAGCACTTGTTTTAAAGTCTTGATCGGAAAGTGTATTTTTGTATCTTGCTGAAAAAAATAAGCAAACCACCAAATAGGTTTTCTTTTCTCCCTGTGGAGCTACTTGCTATCAAATAATCAAGAGGTCCTGGGATGGCAGCCATTCGGACTACAGTAAAGAATGCAGTAGAATGCCCTGGAAATGTTACAAGAGAAAATGGTGTCTCACAAAACTGCAAGACATGCCCACAAGGTGGCAGTATTCCACCACCACAGTTAAACAACTTCATAGCCCTCTGGTAAGAAATGTGGAGCTCTTATTAGGAGGGTGCCATGTATAATTTTAAGAGTAAAACTTATGCTTCTGGTTCATTTGCTTGGTACATGTAAGTTTAAAAAAAAAAAAACCTCATAATTCACAAGATGGATCTTTATGTGTGTGTTTATACCTCAATTTAACAACTGTTCATTTACTTTTATTGTGGAATAACAAGTTTATTTCTGGATATAGTTCCATTGCATCAGTCTGGAGTTACCAACAGGTTTAGGTCTTGAAATCTCATGCTCAGGTACTAGAGTGATGGGTGGCAGATTAAACCTTAAGAAATTGATCTCCATAGCTTTATAGAGAACAGGTTTACCAGTTTTATCAGTTTTACCAGGTTTTCCAGTTATTAATCACAAGAACTATAGCTTTCTGTATTACAATTTTCAATTCTCTTAGGTTACAGTTAAAGAGTTAAAAGTACAGCTCAAGAAAATAGATATGAAATTTTCCTTAGCAAGAAAAGGTTCTCTTATTTTCCTAAAGAAATATCGTTACGCTCTCCCAAAAGCATGCACGTAAATTCTCACTTATAGCAATGGGTGTTACATACTACCAATCTCAATACTTAGATATAGCACTTTATGTTTTCCATGCTATACAAATGGATTAAACTTCAACACTTGAAGTACTAACATTTTCCACCTGTAAAATGGGAGTAAGTAACTTCAAAAAACAACTACACTCAGTGAATAAGCTGAAACATTACTGGAATTCGTTCACTTCTTAATCTGCAATCACCAAGTTGCATATCAAGAGAAGAATGACAGCGTTAAATCAGCTAACTTTCTTCATTATAAAAATCTATCCACTGGTTAAATCTATGCAAATGTATTACAACATCAATAAGGTTTTCAAAATAGTCTGTAGACTGACTGTACACACTGCACACAAGATTAAAAGCAAACAATTCTTTCCAAAGCATAAGTGTAATTTATCATGTATTAAACATACATTAACAAGTGTACTTTCAAAAGGGATTCTTCGCACCAGTAAAATTTACTTAATTTCACAGACTAAGTATTTAAGACTGATTTAACACCTAACTAGTAATCAAAATGTTAACATATCCACACAAAAACTGGCGTACCCCAGAATGAACATTGGTGAAAAGCATCTTTATAATACAATTAAATAGAGCTCTACCCATGAGATTTCTTCTTTTTATTTATTTTTTTACATTTTTCAATAATTCTGGGGGTATTGCATTTTATCCTGCCCCAGAGGGGAGGCCATGGGGGCAGATCCTGCCTTCAAGGCAGTCAGGCTGCCGAGCAAGTCTGGCCTGCACTTACCTCCCAGTGAAAGCTCCTGTCCCTCTGCTCAGGGCATTGTGACCTGGAACACAAGGTTGGTACTCTAGAAGAGTGCTTAAGCAACTGGGGAGTCTAGAGGAGCTGGCACTGGTCTCCGGATCTAGGCATCTGGGCCACGGTGTGTCAGCTCTTAAAAGGGGTGCTAGAAAGAGAAACTAAACCTATAGAGCGTCTCTAGAGCCCTACAGCAAGAGACTGGACTTTATTCAGACTCAGGAAGCTTAAGAGCACACAGGACCAGCATGTGGGATCAGACACAGCAACCAGGTAAGTGTCTAGAAAGGAGAAGCTCAATCAGAGCTGTGACAATACCCTTTCCAGAACAAAAACCAAGAGCCATATTACTTTGTTACATTCCTCCTCTCATACAGTAAGCAGATTTGGATACGTGATTTTGTTCACACAACTTTACTGCTCTCTTTAAGGGTGAGCTAGTGTATATTACAAATGCACAAACAGAAGCCAGTAAAAAAAAAATTCATTTGTGAACAGCAAAATATATACATATAAATGATCATTCTAAACCCATATTAGACACAAAAAGAAAAAACTAGCAAATCAGTTATTTTAGAACCCGAGGAACAACGCTTCCAAAAAATCCTGCAACAGGTCCCTAGTGAAAATATTTATCTTACTCTCAAACCCTGTGCGCACTAGTTAGTGATGGGGGGCGGTAAAAGGAGCCAATTATGAAGCTCTTGACTGGTTCCACTCATTTAGCAGAGGTCAGCTCTGCAGCAAAAAAACCTCCCTACCCTCTGGAGGCAGAATTTCTGCAGAACTTACAAGCACCACAAAGATATAGCTGAGCTCCTGCAGTGCTTTTAAGCATCACTCTCCACAGCAGTTACCAACCATTGTTTTCAACTCAGTAATGGAGAGTATGTATCAGTTTGTCAATGGTTACCTAACATGGACATTACCTGCATGCGTGCACCACACACTCCAGTGTCCCAAGAGTCTCTAATAAGAGCTACAATATTGTCAAGAAGAGTTTAATACAGTGATTGTAAGGATGAGGCCGCAATGCATCATACATTCTGCTAATGTGCATAAAGCCCCAGAGAAGAATTTTGATGCATCATACAGAAGAGTATTGAACAATTGTGTGTAGCACGATTTAAGTGGATTTTGGAGACAAGTAGTAAATCAATATGGGGACATAATCCAAGTATTTCAGCCCCTAGACACCAGCAATGTCAGAGCCTAGAACTCAGAACTTGACCTTTGGGCACTGGACTAGAATGCATTTGCAGAATCTCATAGCACTCACTTCCTAGTCAACAACATTGGAAAGATGCCCAAGGATAACAGTCCTCATATGAGACATGCATCCCCCAGAGACGCCTCTGAGGAAGTGAGCCAGCCTCTAGAAGAGATTGAGGCTTGTGATGAATCAGCAAGCATTTTGAATTTGTGGAAGAGGAAAAGAAAGACAGCCCTAGAAACCTTTAATAAGACTGATTTGTTAAAGCTTCATTTGTAGAGGGAATGGTGATGGACTGAGGACAGGCCATGATGATGTTTGCAGGTGTACGGTTTCTCTCCCTCTTCCCTACCTTCTGCATGTCCTTTGCCTGCAGCAACCAGACTTTAAAGAAAAAAATTGACATAACTGGCTTATGAAGCAAATACATGACCCATCTGATGTATTTATGCAGCCTCTAGGCATATTCTGAAGCATAAGTATTCATTTAAAAATTTTACTAGCCCTTAGGTTTGCAAAAACACACTCAGTTAAGGGACACACATTTGGAAGATAAATGGATGCAGTATTGTCTTCCTCAGTCTGCAGACAGCCTGAACCAATGAGAATCTGAACTCCACAACTCTCAATAATCCCATGGCAGTGTTAAAATGTTGTAATTGGGCTTTTAAGTTAAGTGCCAGTCTTACCTATTTAATTGCTGATCATTTTAGCAGATGGCATGGGGTGGAGTGAAGCCCATGGGAGAAGGAAATGGGAGTTGCTCTACTACTCTGTTCTACAATATATTAAATTTAAGTCAATTAGAGTGAGTTAAATAAATGAAATACTAAATCTGAATCACAATACTATAATGTTTCCCAAGGTACAATACACTTTAACAACAAAATATGCTATGCAATTGAATACTATCTACTGCAAAAATAAATTGGATGGTAATTTCTAATACACTTTCTACTGCAGTAAATGGTAGTTTTATCCTGTTTCTTGTGGGTATCGCTATATTACTAAATTTACATGACAACTTCCAAACACTAGGTGAATGGGTGCATTAAACACAACATTATAATTTGTGGAAGCTAGAGTCCAATGATGTAAACATTTTGCAAACTTGAAAGCTAAAAATCTGATGTGATCATTAAATTAGGGTTGGGAGTCAGGCAGCAGACAACTTTGTTTGCTTTACTATCAGTTGGTTTGTGTTGCAGTCTTGAGGAAGCAGGTCAGAACACAAATTCAAAGATTCAGCTCTGCTGATAGAAGTATTCTGTGAAACAGTGGCCAGGAACAGCCTTGCAGCAGGAAGCCTCCCGATTCGCTCACATTTCACAGTGCCTAGCAGCATATGAAAATCATCTCACCAAATCATAAAACAGCATTACTTCCTCTTATGTGGAGGACACTAAAAGCAACTGGACATATAGCAAGCCTTTTTGGTTTCTTTTTGGGCACTTAGTTGTTCATCTAGGGCAGTGTTTCTCAATTAAATTTGGCCACGGAACCCTTTTGAACTCGATAAATAATTGAGGAACCCCTCAAACTCTTAACAGTATTTTTACATATGGGGCCAAAAAAAATGTCGAAATAAGCAAATTATATACAAACAACTAGCTCAGCGTTTCTCAATTAAATTTTCCTGCGAAACCCTTTAGGCTCCGCAGGGAAATTACACTCATACTCGATACCCTCCGCCGAAAAAACTGGGACATCTTCCCTTTTTCGGCAGCGCGGAGAACAGCTGCTCTCGGCCGTGCAATGTCACTTTCTCGCGGAACCCTAACAGTGTTCCCGTGGAACACTAAATGAGAAACACTGATCTAGGGTATGGCTACACTGCAATTAAAAACCCGCAGATGGCCCATGCCAGCTGACTCAGGCTAAGGGCTGTTTAATTGCAGTGTAGACACTTGGGCTCAAGCTGAAGCCTAAGCTCTAGGACCCTCCCCCCTCATGGGGTTGAAGGGCTCGGGCTCTAGCCCAAACCCAAGCATCTACACTGCAAACAGACCAGGAGCCCAAGTCAGCTGACGAAGGCCAGCCGTACGTGTCTAACTGCAGTGTAGAGGCACCCTAACATTACAAGCTTTAAAGAGCTTTTTCACTTAGAGTTACCTAAATAGATTGAGTTATTAAAAAATTCTGAAAGAAGTTGCTATCCAAATGGTCAGGAACAACTTAAATACCAGAGGCAAAACGATCACATGTGCTGAGAAGGAAGCACCTCAGCCCAACCAAGCAACCTCTGAAGTAGTAAAATGACCTCAACTGGAATTTCACCCAGCTCTCCCAGGCCACGAAAAGTTGTTGTATGGGTAAGATTGGGAGACACTTCCACTAGGAGAATAGGAAGGAGTTTGCAGCTTTGGGTATAGAGAAAAAGGGAGTATGAAAGAGTTGCTAGCTGTGGAGGCTTATTTTATGAGTGTTTGGAAAGTAGATATAGTTCAGCTTCTTCAAAGCAGCAACTTCTAGTTTTCCAATTGTGCTGTTTGCAACATATTCCCAAAATAAGCATCACTGAGATTTGGAGCACTTCATCTAATGGCCATATAAAGCCAAATGACATCATGATATTCTGAGAGGCAAAAATAAGTATTCCTTGAGATGGAGACAGAGATGATCAACAGGCATATTATATTGAATCTGATGAAAAGCCACATTTTCTGAAAGTTTCCTGTGAGAAGAGCAAGAACAGAATTGCTGGGTTGGAAAAAAGTATTTAAATACGAAATAAAAACTTATCTGCATATTTAAAACCCATAGTCTTATCCTTTCCATTTAAGAACATCCAGTTACTCTAGATCAACAATTTAGCTGAATATTTCTGATATGATCAGCAGTGAAATTCTACACTACTATTTCAAATGGTCCTAACTGAGTTTTCAAAGTTAGCATGGTTATGAAATGAATGGGGAGCTCTTATCTCCCACTACACTAGTGTAGTGCCCACTACATCAGTATATTCAGCACTGGTTACCACAATGGGTGTATATAAACTAGTGCTGGAAACAGTTACGTACTGGTGGGGGCCAGATTAAACCATTTTAAATATCATCCTATGAAGGTTTGTTCTGAGAAAATGCCCTAGTGTGAAATTTTAGATAAAAATAATTAGGGAATTAAGGATAACATTCAACTTTAACATCAAACATTTTATCAACTCTATAAACTTAAAACTGTTACCAACCTATGTGTGTCTCCGATTGCAAATATTTGTGCAGGGGCACCACATTCCCCAATTACCATCCTCCAATATCCCAATAATGGGCAATACTGAAATGTAAATAGAGATCTAGAGGGACTCAGCCTACCCCTTGCTTCTCTGACTCATTAAACTGTACACTGACCACCTCAACAGCACTAAGGAAAGTTTAATCTACTGGCTCAGCAGATGCAGAATGACTGTTGAATGTGCTTTTGGCAGACTGAGGAGACAATGGCATGTTTACTCACTAGATTGGGATTTTTTTTTACACTGAGATCCAAAGGTTACAGCTGCCTGTTGTGTCCTGCATAATATCTATGAGGCAAAGGGGAAAAAGCTACCAACAGGCAGGGCAGAAAAGGTGGAGTGGCTGTCTGCTGATTGTGAACAGCCAGACGCCAGAGCCCAACACAGAGCTATGTCTTTGAGGGAGGCTTTGAAAAAGCACTTTAACAATCAGCCACAGTAGAATTGGGTAGTGCTTTTGTATGTTTTAATATATGACTAGGTGTTTTCCTGAACTTATGAATTATGTTGCGCTTGGTGTGCATTTACAAGTACTGTTTGATTTTTCTGCATGGTTTTTCCCCTTCTTCCCCCACTCAATAAAGTTCTATTTTTGGAGGATCAAATCATCTTTATTAGTTCACAGCAACTACTGGAGTATGCATAGCGGTAGTCAAAGCAATGTCATATAACATTTTTAAAATCACAGGGGTAAAAATTGAAAATTAGAAAGAAAGTAAACATTTATGCCCATTTGAGTATACAAATATAGTTCATTGTGGCTACACATGTACCAACCAGGGGTTCTCACAGGTCAGTGTGGGAGAAGCTGTGGTTTTCCTTGCTATCCCCTGGCATGGTAGAGATAATGAAGCTCCCTATGATGCTACACATGGTATGTTGGGAGGTGTAGGGAGAAGCAACCACATAGTTCTCCAAGAACTGTGAAGGTTAATGAGTCTGGGATTTTTGAACCTGTAGGTCCAACCAGGGTTGGGTTTGCTGATTGAGAAGACCCATTAGGTCCTGGTGTATTTCCTTCCCTTGTCCTGCTGGGACTCCTGCTGCCTTTTTTCTGTCCTTTGTCATCTTCTATGCTGTCAATCATATTGGCTCTCCAAGCCCTTTGTTTATGATCCAATGCAGTCCTCCCTAATCATCGTCATCCTCATCGGGATCAGGCATTCTATGGGCATGGAGAGGGCACCCCTCAAGGTCAGCATGCCAGAAGCTGTTGATAAAAACAGACAGATGTATCATTGGATTTATAGTCACAAGGGAAAGTGACAAATTTCAAAACTCCTTTCCCTTATTCCATAAACACTTCCAATAAAAAATGCTTACTGACATTTCAGTTTCAGAGTGCTTCAGCACACCACTCTCCAGCCCCAGACAAGGTGAGTACAGCCCATCAGGAGCAAGCAGGGAAACAATTTTCTGTTGCTCAAGGCTTTAAAATTTCAATCCCCAAATTCATGGATACAGGTATAGGGCAATGGTGCTGAATATTAGCATTATTTTCCAGAGGCAGTGGTGATTTTACCTGATATCTGACTCCTGAGGGTCACAAAGTCACAGAGAACATGGGCAACTTCAGGATGCCAGTAGCAGCCGAGTCCACATGCTGATAGCCTGGCAATGGTGCCAACCGAATTCATCAGAAAGTGGCATGGGAAAGCAGCATTGGAAAGCATCCGACTATGGAGGAGGAAGTAAGGCAGCCTTCGGGAGAGGACTGCAGAGTAGCTCATGAAAGTTTCATTAAGATCTCTCAGGCAGATAAAATGGACATCCGTATGCACATGAAGCACTCAGCATGCCCCCCCACCAAACATCCCAACCCAGCAGCCAATGAAAAGCAGGTGCGAATTCAACCTCTGTTTATTGTACCTCTACTACATCTCATACAATTAAAAAAATTGAGAAGTTGATACTTGTGTCTTGTTAACTTGGGATGGGCTGGGTGCCATCTTTAAATTTAAACACTAAGCAAAAATGAATGAATACACTTACCCCAGGTCCCTTCCCCTTTACCAGGCTCATCTGTGCTCGCCTGGCAGGAGTGACTATACTGTGATGGAGTTTCAAACTGGCTTGCTGAGTCCCCTGATGCCTCTTCCCTTTCCCACTCCTTCTCCTCACTGATCATGGAACAGATGTCTATCTTGAGTCCTCTGAGGCATCAACAGTGGTCTGCAGGGTGTTAATGTGGTCTCCGCCAAGTATGGCACGCAGTTCCTTGCAGAAGCAGCAGAAATGAAGCTCAGCACCAGATCTATCGTTGCACCCACTTGCCTTCTTGTATCCCTGGGAAAGTTCCTTCACTTTCACACAGCATTGTTGCTAATCCATATCATACCACTTTGCCTACATTCCATGTTTAATCTGCTCTTAGATGTCCATGTTTCTACAGCTTGTTTGTAGCTGCACTTGCACAGCCTCTTCTCCCCATAGGCTCAGGAGATCAAATGCAGTCATGCCTGGAGCAGGCAGGAAGTATGTAGTACCTCTGTGTAGGTACAGTAGATCTGGTTGGTTGGGCAGTTGTACACCTAGCAGCTCACCCTTGTTGCCAAGGTGGGCAATCAGGAAAAGGCATTTCAAAAACACGTGGGAGGGTTTTAGACGTGGGATGGCTCCTGGTCTCTGTGACCCCCTCCTTGGTCATGGAATTTAAAATTGTGATCAGAGCAGTCAGTCACCAGCAATGGGCATTGTGGGACAGCTGCAGGAGGACTGATAGGGTCAACACAGGTCATCCAGTGTCTCCACTCACACTATGTCACTGCACCAGTTTACACTGGATTCACATTTTGAAGATTAACTTGGCAACCACAAGGGATAATGAATAGTTTTAAATTAAATATTAGATTCTGGAATACAAGAGGGGAAGTTCTGGCTTACTGAATACTGGCCTACTGCAAGCTGGACCAATTCAACCCCTGTCCTTTTCTGCCTGAGAACACCAGTATGTTTCTTGACTACATGCAACCGATTATATCCTGTGACTATTTGGAGGGAGGGGGAAAAAATCAGTCTGATAAAGATAAGTTCAGAATTCATAAGTTTATCAGACTGCAATCTCCATTTTGTAAGTGGACTTTACCTTCTCTGTTGTCCAGTTAACTCCATGTTAATTTTAAAACCTGGTGGCAAAGGGCCAACAATAGAAGGGACATATTTAAGTGCTCTCCCACTGAAACTGAATCAGCTCTAAACAAAAGGCTGGCTCCTACTCAGGAGAACTGGCTTATCAGGTGAGAGGTTGCCTAGCAATGAAATCACCTAGTACGGGTCGGGATCACTTGAAGAAGCTGATCTAGGAGTCACCAGGCAGAGAAACTTTAAGGTTTTAAAAGGACTCATTGGGGGAGACAGAGGCTATATCTACACTGTGTTTTAGAACATGGGGTAGCGAGTCGCAGCCTGTCTGCTGTGGGTTTTAAAACACAATGTAGATATACCCAGAGAGAAAACACACAGAAGGGAGAGGAAAAGACCAGAATGGACCAATTTAAATCAAAGCGATTCAAAAAACAAAAAACAAAAAACAATTCCAATCATTTAAATGAGCAAGCAGAAAATTAATTTAAAAATCAACTTTCATCTTGTTTTGCCTTTGTACTTAGTTACTTTCCTAAAGAAAAGTTCATTCTCATTGGTTGGTTACCATTAAGATGTATTGATTTGCAACTAAATATAGATTTTACAATAAATTCGGTGCTTCTTTCTGCTAACCAGGATATATTATATCTATACACATTTAAGTAATTATATAGATTAACATACATTAATGCAAAATTTTCATGTTAAAAAAGTAATATATTTCTTACTTACTAGATTTTTATACTTGTGATTTTTGTCAAGTTCTACATGAATGGAAATTCAAATGAAATTTAAATGCTCAAAACCATTTTAACTTTTTATTAGTTAAATAAAACCATCAAATGTGCTGGATATATAAGAAAAAAGTTTATAAAAACATGTTTTACATTTAAAACTGATTTATTAAACGAAGGAATTATCTGCAGTTAGTGAATTGAATGAATTGTTTCTGGTCACCACATCCTTCAAGTTTTTAGCACTAGTAGATCTCATCCTTTCACACCTAAGCTTTTAGTCGTCATTTGGCAGAGGAAAATAAGCTTTCCCACTTTTTCAATCTTGAATTCAATTTTAAATGAACTAGTAATTGGACTAACCTAGCTGAACAAGTGTAAATTAACAAGATATTCTTTGCATCTGGAGAAGCAGCTGGTTTAGCACTTCAAGGAACTGGTTCCAGGTGTTCAGCCAGTGATCCCCACCAGTTCAGCGGTCTGACTTTCTTTAAACCTTTGGCAGCAAACATATACTGCTTAATATTTATTTATCTATTTAATGTAAATGATTTTAATAGATTAAAGTAAATTCAGACCTTAACATATGTTGTCATAATTTCAAGTTTAATATTAAAAAATCCTATTTACATAAAAACCCATAAATAAACCCCAATTTTAAAAAAAAATATTTTATTCATGCTGAAAGGGACAGACTGGCCAAGATCTGAGTCATAGGTGGAGGAAAAGGCTTCATGTTTTAACACACCAGCAATGCCCTGCAACCAAAGGACATCAGATACCAACGGTCCAAAAACAATTATGCAGAGTGGTGAGGAAACTGAGGCAGGGAAATGCATGCAGGGCTTATTATTTTGTACAGATCTATGAATTTCTTGTGCTATTCAACAGCAATGCTGTTGAGTTCTGTACAAAGTCTACGTATTTTATCCTATCCCCATCACATGGCTCCCTTGCTGCTCCTGCAGCAGAGGCTGACCCAACTCCAGATGCTGCCGCAGGGCTGACTGCCAGTCAGTTGCTTCAGGGCTGACAGCTGCTGCTCCAATCCTGCCTCAGAAGTAGTCGTGGAGATCACAGAATCCGTGACAGAATTGCATCCTTAGTTATCAGATTCCTATAATTAGTTTTTCAAGGTTCCATGTGTTTTCCAACAAAATCAAGACATGAGAAGATTTTCTTTAATTAAACAAACCAAACCTAACACAATTGCATAAAAATGAAGCTCATTTAAGTGATCTAGATCCTGATGAAGATTTCTCAAATAACTGTTACCCAACTATTAAATACTTCACATTTAACCATACATTAATTGCCTTTATATCTTTATATGCAAAAATGCAACACCTTTGTCTTTGAATCACTACATATTTTATCCCTATGGTTATCTAGTCTACTTATTTGACCAGGCTTAAGTTTGATCTATTCCTACTGAGAATCTTAATAAATTTATCTATTTTATTATAGTTACATGACTTTCATTTTATTTAAAGGTGACAAATTATAACTCAAAATTAAGCGTCCCACAAGTTAAAGCTGACCAGAAAATGGGTTGTTTGTTTTTTAAATGAGGCTCAATGTATGATGTATAAAGACATCTTAAAGGTGTCAACCACCCTTCTTCCCTCCAGTCTGTTTGTTTCTAATCTTAAAAATCAGGCATGTCAGATCCCTGGTTTTGCTGAAGAATCTTTTGGTAATCTCTGAAAGTGTTTACTGAAAATTTAACACTTGAATTAAACAAGTAGGATATGGAGTCCTAACAAAAGGTGTTTTATCCAACAAGTCAGTCACTGACGTTAGAGGAATAAACAAAAGTTTTTAACAGTCTAACTAAAAATCCTCTTCCTGTCAGCTGCTCATCTTTTAACCTCATTCTCCAGTCTTGCAGCTGAGACAGAATTGAATTTTAATTTAGAAAACAAGCAAAATCTACAGCCTTTCAGGCCTTCATTTAGTATCATAAAACAGCCAAAAAGTGCACAAGCCAAATTTTATATTCCTGTGCAGCTAACCTTTAACTAAAGTCCACCAAGCCATAATCTGAACAAATGAATGAGTTATAAAGTATAATGAAGACCGAATTACACAATGTAAGGATGGAATATGGCTGTAGGTCTGAAGCTCACAAAACAGCTCTTAAAAAAAATACAGTGAATGGAAAATACTTTATAAATTGCAAAATTATGGTATTAGATATTGCTTCATAATCATCTTCAAAAGGGCTGAAGGCAAATTTGCAGTTTACACTTTAAAAGGAGACAGTTGAAGGTGGTTGTGCATGCACACATGTATTAGCACCCATAAAATCCCGGAAGGGAAGGAACTAGAAAGCAAGTTCCCCAGGGTTTAAACAGCCCTAAACTATCTCATAAAGATAGTCATTAAAACATGTTCTATATTTAAAGGTCCTAAGAAATTTTAAAATGTCATATGTAAATTTTTATACTTAAGAGTTATCAAACTTCTGTTTATCACTGCTATATTAAAAAACCCACCATACTGCAGCAGCAAATCTCAGGCCTTCTCTCCACTTAAAAAATAAGTCAACCTAATGTAGATTGACTTATACCATCACTGTAATTACAGCAGTGGCTCATGTCCACACTGCCCTCCTTGGATAGGTGGAACGCATCCTTATCAGGAGCACTGGTAAGCACTGGAGTGTGGAGAGCTGAGAGTTGGCCCTGCTACCAGCTGGGGCAGCCTTGTCAATTACAGTTAAGCCCTGAAATTGACATGGCTGCCTGTTCTTGAGGAGAGTGGGAAAGGAGAAGTTATGATCCAGCAAAACCGTAAGGGCATGTGATGTGGGCATGTGACCTCGGACTTAATCTTTGTCGGTAACTTTCCACGGGGCTATGGGCATTATTTGGGACAGTAACTTTCCACAAACATGGCAGAGAATATAGAAGACACCTGAGACATCTCCATTTTTGCCTCATTCTTGCTCCAATTCTCTGGACTGTGGATTTACAACTAAAAGGAGTATTTTGAACTGTGGACTGAGGACCTTTCAATGTTTTTTGAGTTACTAGAGAGCCTTTTTGCAAACCAGCAGTCTATTCCATCACTGCTATGGTCCTGATCTGTGAACATTGAAAAAGTACTTGTATGTATATGATTCTTTAACCATTCAATAACTTCTTATCTTTTATTAATAAAGTCTTTAGTTATTTTACTAAGGATTGGCTGACAGCATGATATTTGGGTCAGATCTGGGATAGATATTGACCTGGGGGTAAGTGTCTGATCCTTTGGGATTGGTAAAACCTCATATATAGTGAACTGGGTTTCCAGTAACTTCTTATTGTATTAGATCAGTTTGTCTGGAAGGGAACAAAGGGCTGGAATGCCTAAAGGAGACTGTTTGCCTTCATGTTAAACCATGTGGTGCTACAAGCAAGATCTACATCAAAGAGGAAGAGCTTTTTTAAAAGTATTTCCTTTAATTCAATCCTCTATTACAAAAAAAGAGACCATACTATTTTACATGTATTTGTCCACTGTACAACCCTAGTGAAAGGAAATATCCTTAAACCATCCCTGACTAGGTACTGAAATTGCATGCAAATTCCCACTTGGAGCCCCAGGTAGTCAAGGTTCCAAGAGTTTTTGGTGTTTACCACCATGTCAGTCAAAACTAATTGTATGGGCGTTTCAGTGACATGGCGGTAAAAATGGTTTCTAGTTTCTCCCAACAGACTTATCTACTACTAACTGTTGGATATGGTCATCTGAGCAAGGGCTCTATTTTCCAATAGTGACTAAGGCAAAACTTTCATGGACTCCAAAAAGGATTACTAAAGGCATTGTAGGATGTAAGCCAGGAATAGCTGGAACACCCCATAAGAAAAGCAGGAAAAAAGACAAACTATTTGCTGGGAAAGGATACTAAATGGAGCATCTCAAGACAAGAAGGGTTTTAATAATCAAAATTAGATGTTCCTAGTGAGGGATTAGGATGTAGAAAAGTTAGAGTTAATTCTTGCTGTATGCATAAAGAAAATCTTCCAGCCAAAAATCATAAAGCAATAACCATATATCCTTCAAGTCATTCCTCAAGACTTACCTGGGCCATAAATGAATACAGAAAACTACAAGCTGATAATGGGCTAGGCAGGTGGCAAGCTGCAATTACTGCTCCTGATTGGGTATGAACTTCGCTCATCCTGTTCTTTATATTACCTTGTCTTACTTGTTAGAATAAGTTCTTTGAATCAGGAACTGTGACTTACTATGTGTTTGTACAACATTTAATCCTGATCTGATTGGCCTGTAGATGCTACAGTAATACAAAAACATTCAATTACAGAATTAGTAGTATTTCTGGTCAAAGAAATTTCATTTCACAACCCAAAAAAGCCTCAAGAAAGTCACATGCATCCTTGCCAGAAATCCATTGTTCCCTACTCTCAAGTCACAGAGTGGCTCATCTTTAGTGAAAAAACTGGGTGTCACACTGGCTGGATTAGGGGGGGAGGGGCATTTATTATGTTATTTAACACCAATATGTCAAAATCATAGTAATTTATGTGAGATATGACATGCTAGGTATTGTTAGAAAGGCTATAATGTGCTAAGTAAGATGATAATGTTTATATTCAGGTGTTGTGTGTGTAATGGAAGTTATGGATATGTTTGATATATCTGTATTTCAAATTGTGCTGTGCCTGGGTAACACCTCAGACAGGATGGCTATAACAATAGCCTGCTTAGTGACCCATTAAGACATTCACAGGTGCAAGTGGCCCAGGGGGAGAAGCCAGGGATATATCTGATGAGTCACCAGGACTTGCTCATGTGACTCTGGACTCCATTTTGGTTCATGTGAAATTCCACAAGCAGCATGGCAAGGACCAGAGGACATAAAAGGTAGAGGCCCAGGATCCATTTTGTCTTCAGTCTTTACCTGCTTCTAGATCATCTCATCTACAACTGAACTGAAGCTCTGAAACAAAGGACTGAAACCCATCCAGGTACTGGATGTACACCAGAGGGATTATACAAGCCTGCAAGCTCCACAATTCTACTAGAAACTTTCAAATAATCTGTATCTGGACTTTCAAATAATCTGTATCTGTTTGCTTTAATCCTTTAACATTTCTCTTATAGTTTCTTTTTACAATAAACTTTTAATTTTATTTATTAAAGAATTGGCTGGCAGCATGGTATTTTGGGTAAGATCCAAACATATTGATCTGACACTGTGGCTGACCCTTTGGGGTCAGAGGAAACCTTTTTGGTAAAGAGCACAGAGTTTAAATAACTGGTTTCTTTACTGGAACTAGTGGCTGATTGGGAGCCAGAGACTGAAACGCAGTAAAGAGGGCTACGTATATTGCCTTCTTGATAACCAGTGTGGGGAATCAGAAGCAGTTTGTGGTTGGTTGGAAAGTCTGATTTCAGTGTCACCCACCAGTGCTGGAAGAACCTACTCTCCTTTTACAGCCTGCCCTGACCGTTGCATTTTCAGGTGGCTATCCTAGGCATGGAAGGGTCACACTGGGAAGGGGTCCATTTAATATAAATCCTAAAATTGGTTAAAAACCAATTGCTGGTAAGAGATGTTGCAGCCTTCATCACAGTTATAATTGCAATACATAGAAACAGAAAAAAAAATAAGGATTTGCAATAAGTAATTGAAAGATTTTTTCCTCCCTCTCTACCCTACCTGCAAACTACTGTCATTTTTACTCTATTTATAAACACTGTATCAAACAAGAAAAAGTTCCTTTAAGCAATATGCTGGGGAAAAAAACCTAGGCTGAATTTTGTTCCTTGTTCATGATACCAGTTTCTTATTTGTGATTCCCAGTTCCTTATTCAGAGAATAACTTTTAAAAAATCGTGCATTGATTTTTAGACGTTTCTCCATAAGCATATTTGATTACCAATGTATTTCAGTTATTCAAATAAAGGAACTGGGCTTTGACAGGTCTAAGTGACAAAATACTTTTTGGTCACATCAAATGACATGACCCTGAGACCATTCAACTGTTCTGAAGCAACTGAGACATGTCCCAAAACTTTATTCCTCAGCAGGATACTGCCACAAGTCAGGCCCCCAAACCCACTTCCATTTTATAAATGGTACTTGAATAGGCAAGTAGATTTAGACTGGCTATAAGTGACAAAATACTTCTCAGGAAACCCCAAGTGACAGTTAGCTTGTTCTGAAGTAGCTGTGACTTGTCATTTCCTGACCTGAAACTTTTTCTTTAGGAAAAGGTTTGGTCCACATCACCAGCCGTCCTTCCCCCCAAAATACACACATTGTTTAGCAATGCAGCAAGAGTGACAAATGAGTTTCAGAAGGTAAAGCTGCGGATCTTGTGCTTGGAATTAGAGGGATTTGGTGAGTGCTATGTTTGACCTGTCTTTTGTTTGTTTGTGAGGATTGTGTGTCTGGGCTGTGGACCAATGAATAGATCAGGAGACACAGGTCTGTTTGTGTATTAGAGAGGGCCACGTCGCTAGGATTCTTGGTGCACAGAATCAGTATTTGAAGTGTGAACGGTTAATCCCTCCTTGAGAGCAAGGGAGTAGAGCTAAGCAGCACTTGGTATTTGTTACCCTTTTTGATCCAACCTAAATCAGCCAAAAATTCAGGACCTTGAGAATTGTTCTAGCTAGAAGAATTTGGTGATGGAGTCAGGTGTTTCTCGGATACAATCCTGTTTTATCTACTGGGGCGGAGGGGGTAGTCACACACCTCACAGCTTGTGTAGGCTTGTGAGTTACTGGTAACTCAGAACCACAGGATCTTGAATGCATATGTATCAATGTGTTAAAGCCAAGATGGAGTGCTGGTAGGGAACTGTTACAGACCACCAAATCAAACCAGAAAACCAGATGCATTACTACTTAATTAACTGCCTGGAATGTGTGGAAAGAAAAATTCTGTTACAGGGTCTTAAATTTGGGACACACGTTGGAGGTCTCATACAGCCAGTTATAAATCATTAACTTCTGAAAGTTACAGATGATAGTTACCTCATGCTGGGTGCAATACTACTGGTGTTAGGAAACTATTTTGTACCTCTTTATGATGGATAAAGATGACCAAGCCCCAGACTGGAAGACTGTGGTTGTTCAGGGACCAGTGACCATGACCAGATTATAATGAATATGGGCAAACAGAAGACAGTTCCAACCAGTGTATGTGTATGTGTGTATATATATATACACATACACATACACACACACACACACACACACACACACACACACACTCTTGGTGTTTCAAGAGGGTTAATGTCCCAAAGCTGAAGAAAATTGTGAGCTAAACTGATTGGGAGAAAAAGCTTAGACAGAAAAATATTAATAAAATTTGGGAGAGTTAATGAAAAAGGAAGAATTTATTAGATGGCCTACAAGCCATGATTCCACAATCAGGAATGAAAACTGACTAAAAGTCCATCCCAGTTCAGTGGCAAAGTGAAAGCTGCAATTAGAATTTAAAAAAATAAATTACTTTCCTGTAACTAGAGGTTATTCAAGATGTGTAGTCCCCCTTTGTAGTCCAAACATGGGTGTGCATGCGTGCCATGTGCCGGAAATTTTCAGCAGCAGTGTCCATTGACCGGCACAACATCTGACACTGACAAGGCTATAAGAGGCTGTGCAGGGCAACGTGCCCTCAGTCACCACCCTTACCACTGAATATGCAGTCCGCAGCAGAGGAGACAGTGGGCAGGTACTGGAATACGAATAGGGACCACACATCTCAAAGAACCTCCAGTTACAAGTAAGTAACCTCCTCTTCTTCAAGAGATGGCCCCTATATGTATTCCAAACATGGGTGAGTACGGAGCAGTGATCAACTCGGACATGGGTGCAAGGGCGCAATAGGTAACACCTTACTGCAGGACAACATGTCCCACAGTCGCATCTGTGGCTGCCCCTGCATCGATGGTGTAGTGCACTGTGAAAGTGTGGACTGAGCGACACGTCACTAAGCGACAGATCTCATGCCATGGAACATCCACCAAGGAGGCAGAGGTGGTTGCATGCACTCTTGTGAAGTGGACCATGATCCTGCCGGGCAGTGCAGTGCTGGAGCAACCATAGCATTCTGCAATGCATGTAGAGATTCATTTGCATGTGTGCTTCCAGAGTGCTTGCCTTCTTGAATGTTCTGCAACGGTCATGAAGAGGCATGGCAAGAAATGGGTCTTGTCCAGATAGAAGGCCAATGCACTGTAGATGTCCAGGGAGTGTAACGTCCTGTACGCTGAGGTGGCATGTGGTTTAGGGTGGAAGACGGGGAGATGGATGGACTGGTTGAGGTGGAACTTAGAGACCACCTTTGGGAGGAACGTAAGGTAAAGGTGCAGGGAAATTTTGTCTTTATGGAAGATCGTATGGCAGTGGGGGGTGTCAGCCATCATGGCCGCCAATTCGCTGACCCACCGTGTGGAGGTGATGGCAACAAGAGGACCATCATGGATAGGTGTAAGACAGAGCAAGGAAAGAAAGTTCAAAGGGAGGCCTAGTAAGGGCAGATAGCACAAGACTGAGGTCCAGGCAAGGGGTAAGAGCAAGGATCAGCAGTAAACAGTTCGTCAGGCCCTGCAGAAACCTAGTAATGATAGGGTGAGTAAACATCGACCTTCCATCCATTGGAGAAAGAAAGGCATAAGTGCTGTGAGGTGGACACCAATCTAGATAACTGTGAGGCCCAAGTTCTTAAGCTCCGGGAGATAGTCTAGGACAATTGGTACGGAGACGTCCTGGAAGGTAAGGTGATGGTGATGCACCCAAGAGAAGTGCTTCCACTTTGTTGCCTATGTGCAAGCCCCATCCAAAAACCAAGCCATCTGCTGAGGTGGGCCTGAGCTGGGGTGGCGAACCCTGCCACTGTCCAGGGTGAGTAGGTGCAGCAGGGTGGGCCTACAGACAGTCTGAGTAGATCAGAAAACCAGAACTGTTGAGGTCAGCATGGGGCTACCAGGACAACCATGGCTTGGTCTTAGCAGATCTTGTGCAGGACCTGTGGAAGGAGGGAAATGGGTGGAAAAGCGTACCAAAAGCCACCACACCGTGGGAAGAGAAGGGCATCTCCCTGGGAATCTGTATCCCTGCCCCCCATGGAGCAGAAGAAGGAGAATTTGCGGTTCATCTGAGTAGTGAAGAGACACCAGGCACAGCAGATAACATGGCGAGTGGGATCGTAGAGCTCCCACTTGTGGTTGAGGTACCATATTTAGCTAAGCACATCTGCCAGGGGCAGATGTTGTGGCAGAGACACCAGTTCCAGAAGTGGATGACCTCTGTGCACAGCAATCATAATCTGGTGCCTCTCTGTCTGTTTACATATGCCACTGCGGTCCTGCCCTTCTTCAGGATGAGTAAGTACAGAGAGTAAAAGCCCTTGCTCATGAAGGGAGCGGCACAGGTTCAACTGGTTCCTCTTTATGAGAAGGTCGTCCACCTTGCACTGGAGAAGGGTGCAGTGGGTGAGGCTCCCCAGAGGTGTCGGGGGGGGGGGGAGGAGGAGGAGGCAGGCAGCCTGGTGGGAGGGGAAGGTGAGGAACTCTATAGAGTAGCCTTGTCTTACGATCTTCAAGACCCAGTGATCCATGGCAAGACAACCCCGAAAGGTGACAGAGGGACCGGAGGCGATGATATGGGGGGTTCACAGCTCGACAATCACATCAAAATTGGGCCTTTGTGTGGGGCTGGAGTGCATTGACCAAAGTGAACTGGGATCTAAGGCACCTCATGGTACTGGATGTAGGTGGGCTGGTATGGGGAGTAGGGGCGCGAGTGGAACAACGCCTTAGGTTGTTGGTGATGGGGGGGCCAGGTTGTAGATCCCCAGGGACTGGAGGATCATCCTTGAGTCCTTCAAGGAGTAGAGGGCCTCGTCAGTCTTGGCTAAGAAAAATTTTGTCCTCTTCGAAGGGGAGTTCCTGGATGGTGGACTGGACCTCCCTGGGAAAGCCTGAGGATTGTATCCAGGCTTCCCTAACATAATCATCACTTCCCTGCCTAGGGAACGGGAGGACATGTCCACCACATCCGCCACCACCTGCAGGCAGACTTTGGCCATCAAGCAGCTCTCCTGCACCAGGGCCTGGAACCTGTGCTGCTTGTCACATGAACTCACACGTGTAGTCCTCCACAAACTCTTCTAGCTTAGAATAATGATTAAAATCGTACTTCATCAGCAGAATTTAGTAGTTCGAAATGCAGAACTACAGGGCTGAAGAGTAGTTTGCAGCTGAGCAGGTCCAAGCACTTCGCCGCTTTATCTGGCAGCGTGGAGGAATTCTGTCTTGCCTTTCCGTTGCTGCATGCACCACCAGCAAGGCCAGTGCGGGGTGGGAGAAAAGTAGTGGTATTCTACCATCTTAGGTGTTGAGGCCAGGATGCCAGTGTGTGCCATACTTATCATGCAGGTTAGAGAATGAGCTTGTAATGGGCAGAGCTATGGGTGGGTAATGTCCAGCAGCTGATGGCTTTGGTCCTGAACCTCTTCCAGAGGGATACAGAGGTCAAGCGCCACACTCAGCAGTAGCTCCTGGTACTGATGATCATCAGAAGGCGAGAGGGGTGGGGGGATCACGGTTTCATGCAGAGATGAGGATGCCACCATTTGTTCTGGGTCGCATTCCAGGTCTGCCTCTGGGTCCAAGCTAGACTGTTCTGGTGGAGATGCACAGGTGGAGTGATGCGAGGTGCGTATGGGCAGCAGTACAGGTCTCACACAGGCCAATGTGGTTATGGGGCAGGGTCCAACGAGAGTAAAAGCCCTAAGGGCACCGCTGCTGCAAGGCTGGGGGTGTTAGTCTGCGTGGTACAGGAGCCCAGGAGTCTGAACTCCACCAGTATATCGGGGAGAAATGCGGCTCCTACACAGAGATGCCCTCCGAGCCCGACAATGCCTCCGGCAGCTGTGAGGCCATCAGTGACGGTAGTCTGGCAATCGTCAGGTGCGGATCCTGGCCCAGGGGGAGTGGTGCTTCTGCTAGTAAAGGTGGTCACGGAACAGAGCAGTGGGGAGGACAGGTATAGCAGGTCAAGGTGCCCCATCAGGAGCTCGGTTCGTCCAGGTGTCCGGAACACATCCTGCTGCCCGCCAAAGTGGAAGGGAGTGCACAGCGTGATGACTCCTGCTGAGATGGAGGAGCACGCCTCGGAGGGCTGGCGCATTGCACGGCAGGTGCGGAGTTGACGGTATCAGTGCCTCCTTTCACTTGGCCTTGGAGTGGGGTGGTGTAGCAGGTTCCGCACATGATGTCTCACCTGACCTGACACAGCTGAGGGAGGGAACGCTGTGTGTCACAGCAGTCCTTGAGGAGGATCTGCTGCAACGTCCATGAGAGTGCTTGCAGGTCTCCTTTTTTGCCCTTATTGCACTTCGGCAGGAGTGCCAGAACCAGGCAGGAAGTAGAAGGTGGGGCGCTCACTGCTGGTGAAGCGCCAGTTCCACTGTTCAGGGTCGGATGCCACACAGGGCCACAGCGCTTCCTCCATGAGGGCCTTGTGGAAGCGCAGGAGACTAGCCTCCCAGGTCCGCGGTGGGAATGACACACCAGATGTCACAGCGTAGTGTGAGGTATGTTTCCCACAAGCAAGAAAGACACCGACTCTGCTCCTCACTCACCGAGAACAAGCAAGGGCACAAAGTACATTTCTTAAGCTCCAGGAGACAGGGCATATGCCCCCAACTTTGTTGGGGTGGACCTCAGGGGGGGCAACTATCTACATTAGCTATTTACACAACTAAGACGACATTAGAACTAACTATATACAATGGACGAATGCTCTTGTACAAGCTATGAGCACAAGAAGATTTTGACTCCAATCACACAGGGTAAGAGGGAACTGAGGGCCCATTGCCCCTATGGCCTCTTATTACCTCTCCTGGAGCATATGGCAGCATAAGAATCCATGAGGGTCAACAGACACTGCTGCTGAAAATTTCCGGCTACAGCACACACGTGCATGCACACCCATGTTTGGAATACATATAGGGACCATCACACAAAGAAGCAGCAACATATGGAAAATAGGGGAAACAGATGGCAGTCAACATAAATTACAAGTTATGAAATGTAGAAAACGCATAAAGGAATCCAAAGATACAGAAAAATCCATGACTAGCCGGACTAAGGACAAGAAGAAGAAATTTTAAAGTCTATTAGGAACAAAAAAAAATCCTAGCAATAATATCAACCCATTGCTAAATGGAGAGGGTAAAATTGTTAATAATGATGCAGAAACGGCAGAAATGTTCAACAAATATCTGTTTTTTATCTGGAAAGAAGCATGATGATGGATTTGTCAAGCCGTCTGGAGTGCTCATGCCCATGAGAGCCAACCTCAGGGCAGAATGTCAAGAAACAGGGCACAAACCCCAAAGTAGTTGTATGTTCTATAATTAGATTTCACAAATCACGTAACAAGTGTGAACTCCTAAAGCACTGTAACAGCCTTAATGTGGAGTCATAGACAGTCCCTTTGGGCACTCCAGTGCATCTTGCCACCCACACAAGCCTGCCCTTGTGAGAAATAGTCCCTTACACCAGAGATTCTCAACCTTTTTCTTTCCAAGGCCACCCGCCATCCCCAACATGCTATAAAAAGTCCATGGCCTGCCTGTGCCATAACTGTTTTTCTGCATATAAAAGCCAAGGCCAGTGTCAGGGGGAGAAAACAAAGCAATTGCTTGGGGTGCAAAAAACTCAGTTGCCCAGGCTCCAGGACTGCAGCCCTGGACCCCACTGAGTTTAACATCAACGCTATTTGGTGGGCCCCCTGAAACCTGTTTACAGCCTCCAAGAGGGCCGGGAACCCCTGGTTGAGAACTGTTGCCTTACACCAAAAAAATCACAATGGTATTTAGGTTACTCCCACTCCCAAAGGACCAGTCACTTATCCCAGGTCAATTGTACCTCAGATCTCAAACCAAAGACACTTGTAGCCAATCCTATAATATTACTAACTAAAGGTTTATTAACTAAGAAAAAGAAATGAGAGTTATTTACAAGGTTAAAGCAGACTGTCTCATTTGTGTGTCTGTCTTAAATTCCAAAAGAAAATAGTAGCTATTATATGCAAGCTCTGTGTCCTTTTGGACTAACCCAAACCAAGAAGTTTGGGGATCCCTTGCTTATGCTTAGAAATATTGCCTTCTCCAAGCAACGTAGCGATAATTTTTCTTGACAGGGATTTTATCCCGTTCTCCCAGAGCTGAAGCTGATGAGATGAGGGATTGCATATTTTTCCACCTCATGGATGTGGGGGGAGCAATCGAAGTATTTTGTCCACTAATGTTCCACAATGGCTAATCTGGTGTCTATAGGCTCTCTTTTGTTGGGGAGATGACGACACCTCTTGTGGTAAAGTAGAATTTCACACTTGGTAATGCTTCTCTGGAACTGTGGAGTTTTAGCAAACACTTCCATAGTTACAGAGCAAACACATAAATATTATTTTATAATATGTGATAGATATAAGATTAATGCATGCAGCTCCAAGCATTTCATAAAGTCTAAACACATTCTTATAACTCTAATATTTATTTTAACAATACTAATACAGGTGAGCCAGACTGGTATCCTGCTATGCATATGTCAATGTTCAGTGAGGGCCAGGTGCATTAGCTGGCACCTGGTCTGCCAGCATCACAGTACATATATCATATTAGAATACAAAGTACTTTAGAACCCATTAGCAGGCCCAGATGAAACTTGTACCCATGCGTTGTAAAAGAGTTAGTTGAAATTTCTGGCCTACCAGTGTTAATTTATCACAAGACCAAATAGATATAAACTAGCCAACAATAAGTGTATGCTTGAAATTAGATGAAGGTCTCTAACCATCAGAGGAGTGGACTTCCAGAATAGCCTTCCCAGGGGAGCAGTGGGGAGAAAAAAACCTAACTTGTTTCAAGATTGAGTTTGATAAATTTATGGAGGGATGGTATGATGAGATTTCCTACAATGACATGTGGCCCACCTGCAACTGCTAGTAGCAAAAATCCCCAATGGCCGGAAATGGGGCACTTAATGGGAAGGGCTCTGAGTTACCACAGAGAATTCTTTCACAGGGGGTCTGGCTGGTGAGTCTTGCCAACATGATCAGGGTTCAGCTGATCACCATATTTGGGTTGGGAAGGAATTGTTCCCCAGATTAGGTTGGCAGAGATCCTTGGGGTTTTTTGCTTTCATAATGGGACTTGGGTCACTTGCTGGTTTAAGTGAGGGTAAATGATGGAGTCTCTGTAAATTGAAGTCTTTAAATCATGATCTGAGGACTTCAGTAACTCAGCTGGAATTACCATGGGTCTATTACAGGAAGGGGTGGATAACATTTATGGCCTGCGATATGTAGGAAGTCAGATTAGATGATCACGATGACCCCTTCTGGCCTTAAAGTCTATGAAGGTCTTGTAATAAAAGTTCTTAGGAATGCTTAAATATAGGTGTCCCCAGTGATCCGCACTAATAGTAACAATTGCTCAGTTAAAAAACATCTATCACCATAAACAGTAACTTAACTTATTTTACAATTTCAGGAGTCAAAGTGAACAAGTGCAATGGATTATGTCAACTGTGCAAATGTGGTGACTAAGGCTACAATTTTGGTGCAGAGGTCACAGTGTTAGCCATAATCATTAATTTAAATAAAATCTGACACACACACACACACACACACCCCTCCCCCCCTCCACTGGCAGCTTCTTTCCTCTGAATGTTGCAGCCTTGCCCACATGGTCACAGCACCACTCAGGTTTGGCACATTCACCCCTGCACTGATGGAGGGGCAGAGGGCCAAGTTTGATTCTCATTGCAACCCATGGACAAGGTCGCAATGCCAATCAATTCTGGTCCTCTGCCTCCATCTATGGAGAAGCAGATGCACCAAACTCAAGTGGTGTTGCAACCACATGAACCAAGTCACAACAACACCTAGAGCAAGGCCTATCCACAAGAACAAGAGCCATTGTTATGGAATGAGCTTGCTATCCAACTCCCCACTCCACATGCACACAAACTCCATTCCCACACTCTCCCTCTTTCCACGGCATATCCTTATTTTCCCACATCTCTTCCCTAACATTTATTGAAATTTTCCATGAAAAAAAAAATCATATCTTTAATGATGACCCATACCTCTTATCATTACATTTGCAGTTAAGTTTGATCACAGAAAAATTCAAAAGTTTGATTCTCCATTACTATATTTCCAGAGATTTCTGTACATGCTAGAAAATAAGTTGGAAAAAAAAGATGCATTTTGATTGATATATCAAAGTAATGAATTCCATCTTTTTAAATATCATTCACAAACTATTCAGAAACTGAAATGTCTCCACCCAGTACTACTAGTATAAATTTTATAACAGTTTAGTCACATTATGGTGAAGTTTCCAAAAAGGTAATTTTACATGGATTTTTTTTAAGTTGTTCTGGAATTAAGGAACTCAGAACCACATACAAAGAACCAACTTCAGCCTCATGGCAAAAAGAGTCAAAAGCAAAGCTTTTTAACTCCAGAAGCCCATAAGTTAGTGCCCAGTCAATGAAATTTTTTTTTCCATAGTATCTAGATCAGGTAGAAACTTCAAGTAATCCTGAACTGAAGAGTGAAAACCCATAGGAAGAAACATAGCTAAGAGCTTGTACACACTACTACTTATGTTGCTCAAGGATGTGAATAAGCCACCCCCCTGAACTACATAAGTTACACCAACCTAAGCACCACACTATACTGGTGGGAGAGCTTCTCCCACTGACAATAACCACCACCTCTCATGGAGTGAGAAAGCTCTCTCTGGTCTGCACAGAGCATCTTCACCAGACACACTGCAAAGGTGCAGCTGCAGTGAATCTAGCGTAAACTAGCCCTAAAGTTCACACACACACTGGACTTTCCACCAAATTTTAATGTTTTGCAAACATTAATCAAGGCTCTGATCCCTTTGCCAATTTGATAAACACACTCAAGTTCTTCATTTAATAATCACACAGTAAGTCTTCCAGCTGACACATAAGAGAGAGAGAAAATTAGACCATTTGACTTCCTGCAGCCCATGGCCCAGGCAGACAGGCAAACTCACTACAGTTCCTTCATTCCTGTCTCCCCTCGATTCCCTTCATGCCCGGGAGAAGCCCCTGCTGCCTGCCCAGCATTTTCCCAACCTCGGGTTAACCCGACGGCCCCCACTCCGTCCACCCTAATTAACTCCCTTGCTAATTTACCTGGACACGTGACGTGAATCCTCCCAATAACCCAGCCACTGCACCTCCTATACAGCCTCCAGCTCCAGAGTGGCGACACAGAGATGCCCAATACGCACCGCCGCTCCCCGATAGGCGACTCCTCAATGCCCAGGGCTGGGGCACCAGCAACTGCCCAGCATCCCCGCCCCAGGCCGGGCGCCGCTCCCCAGGGCCACCGACCTTCACGTTCAACGCCCCAGCCCGCAGACTGTCCCCCCCCCACATGCGGACCGAGAGGCGCCCAGCCCCGGTGGGGGCTCCCGCTCCCCTACCCCGGCTCTGTCAGGGCCCGGCCGGCCCCGCCCCACTCACCGTTTCTTAGGGATGGTGGCCAGGACCGGCCGCTCAACTGCGCCCCGCGCCTTGCACTGGCTCAGGGAGAGGAGCCGCGCAGCCTCGGGCGCCCGGCTCGCCGGCGAACCGCGCAAGTGGCCAGCGAGGATGCGCAACCTGCGCTGGGCAGCGGGCTGGGACCCGGTCCCCGGGCCGCCTCCCGCCGCCTCCTCGGCCGCCGCCATCGTACTTCCGCGTTGCGCGCGCGCCGCCGCCGGGTAAGAGGTCGTCGCGCGAGGAAGGCGCGGTCTCTGTGAGCGAGCGAGACCGCTCATAGGCCCTCCCGGCATGCACCTCTCCCCCAGGCGCCCTCCAGCCCGCCCACCCGCTGAGAGAGGGCCCCGCCCCCTCGCACCTGTGCCGCTGAGACAGCACCGTTCCCCTCCCCTACATCGTTCTTCTCCCGATCCAGGACTAAGGAGGCGGGAGGGGGGTCCCCTGGGAGAGTGGCGTGCGCGCGCCGTTCTCTAGCTGCCGAGCCTGCCCCTCGCCGTATAGAGCCCGGGCCCCAGCCAGCCCTTTCTTCGCCCCCTAGCAAGGAAACCTGCCCCTGTCTCCCGGTCAGGGCCGGATTAACTCTCCTGTGGGCCCGGGGCTATTCGATTGTGGGGCCCCTCCGCCACACGTGAGAAACGGGGATTTAAAACGCCTTCGTCCTACCCTCCCACCTGAGCTGCACCCCCCACCCTCCCCAATTCCAAGAATGCTCTGCCCTCCCCGGCGCTGCCCCATTCACAGAGCAGTTCAGTGCCCCCGTGCCTTGCCCTCCCCTGGGCTGCCCCCTCCACAGGAGTCTCGTGCCTGCTCCCTGCTCGGGTCACAGGGGATCCCCCCGGGTTTTCCCCCATGCTGTCCTTCAACCAGGGGAGCTTGCCACTGCCCTGCAGAACTGTTCCGTCCACGCCCGCCCCACGCTGCCAGTGGAAGCGCCCTGCCCCGGCTCTAGGCAGGCCCTGGCCAGCGCGTCCCTTGCGCAACCGGTGGGGACTCGCAGTAGCTGCGCAGCAGCCAAGGCAGGTGCAAGGCCGGGCATCACAGGGCCACTCCCGCCCAGGGGCTGAGCGCCGAGCTGAACGAGCAGCTGCCTGCCGCGGCTCCAGGCAGGGAAGGTTCCGCAACCGGCTGCCCCGCGTGCTGCGAGTGGGACGGGCGGCGGCCGGCGCCAGGCTCCGCTCTCCGCCTGCGGATTCTGCCGGGGCCCGCCTTAGCCCAAGGCCCTAGGCTGCAGCCCCTAAAGCCCTTGCGTTAATCCGGCCCTGCTGCTGGTCACAAATGCCTCAAAGGCACTGAGCTGGAGGACTGGACCACTGGGTCTCATCGTGTTCACACATCATGGGGTCATACGTGGTGTTTTTCTAGAAGCCCCAGCATCTACACTCCTGGGAGGAGATGATAACCTCTCAATATTAACAAGGGAACAGAAAATATTAGGAATACACAATTACTGGTTTATAGTCGACTTGAATAATGTAGACAAGCCAAGGGAAAAAAGTTAGCCCCTACCCTAACGTCCTTCAAATCCCTTGTAAATTCTCAGCGAAAGCCAATAACAGCAAAACAATGGCATTGCTGCGCTCAAAGATCTGTGTGTGACTCACCTGGAATCCCAACTGTGGTGAAGAGTTCGTTCACTAAAATCTTTGCTACTGTCACAGTCACTTGGTTTCTTATTGAGTAAGTTTCAGGCTATTATGTGAAACAGTCCATAGCTACCAGCAAAGGCAGAGGCCTAAGCAAATCAACAGTAATGCACTCCTTTGGTACCTCCATGAGATGCTGCCACATATGGACTCTCCCAGTCTTAGAGGGCCCTTCTTTGCAACACAAACATCATATTTCCTAGACTACTTTACTACAGCCTGCCTGCATTTCACCCAGTGAAGTTCTCTTAGCTTCTCAGTAGATGATTCGATTTTGGATCCCCTATTTCTTAACCTTTTTAAGCATGTCTGGTCTAATAACTAGTGTTTGAATTAGTGTTCGCTACCCCCACGCATTTCACAGATCCTATTATATATTCAACTGCCAAATTCCCATTACTGTTGTTTTGCTGCCCAGTTCTAAAATTGCAGGGCTGTAGGTACCTCCACACTTTGTCCCTTCAGTTTAGGTTCCTCTCACTTCTCAAACAGGGAGAGAGGCTTTCACTAGGCAATTGTGATACTCTGTCCTGGCCATCTTTATATTTAAACAATCCTTCCTGTTGCCAATTTTTTTCAAAGTTCCAGCAGTATCATTTAACCAAATTGCTTCTCTTAATTTTTTCATTATTGCTGATTTCCCTTGTTTTACAAACTGAATTTATCACTTTTGTAATTGTTCAAAAATGTCAGAAACCAGATTGGAAGCCCCTTTGTATGTATTAGATACAGATCTGTACTTGCAGGGTTCATGCCAATCAGCTTCCATCTTCATTACTAGTGGCTGCTTCCTCTTCTGCTTGGAAAGATTCAAGTTCTGTGGCAGATTCCATAGCTTCCCGTAGTGTCTTTGGTCTTCCTCACTGATCTTGATTTGCTAGAACAAGTTTAGCTGAGCGTCTATAAATTGGCCCATTGCCAATATATCCTGGAAGTCCTCACTAGTATCTGGATAAGCCGGTTACACAGATGTCGGCAGGTCCTCTGCCAATTCAGGAAAAGTCTCTTCTTTCCCTCTCCTTCTAGCTGGAGTCATGGCCAGCTCAAATTGATGGTTGGCCCCAAACCACATGTCAAGAACTTCTATCAAGTCTGGACAACTCTGTCTCTTTTCTGGAGGTAAATTCAGCAGTACTATCAGAGCTGGACCACTCATGTTGACTTTTAAACCATCCTCCCTCTTCATCTTCCCAGCCATTCATTTCGGCTGTGATGTTAAACTGAGGCAAATAAGCCTCTCTGGGAGTTTTTCACTGAAAGATAGTGGCCTTTTATATCACATGAACTGGGACAATCAAACTCTCCCCTTTGGACCTCTGTGGATTACAAAGAGAGCAGACAAATACCAGCTCACAATTTCTCTCCTTGAAAACTGGATCCCATCTCTAGCACAAGTCTTGACCTTTTTGGATCTGAGTGGTTAGCCAAAATTCAGGGTCCTGTGGGTTGTTTCAGTTAGGAGGATAAATAGATGATGGAGGCAGGTATTTCTTTGATGCAATCCTGTTTATTTACAAAGTCCATACAAAGTCCTGATTTCTTGAGCACAGCAGGAATCAAACAATAGAGGATATTTTCTTTGCTCGTAGTTCTTAGCCTCCATCAGGCAGCACTCAGCCCCAAATCTCCTTTCTGTAGGCTTTTTTCTCAGGGTCGCGTTCCCAGTGGGGACAATCTCTTGTTCCAAAGTCCTGGACAAGAATACAAATCTTCCCAGGATATTGAATCTGCTCACTGAGAAGGGAAATAAGTGTACCATTATTTCTCCTTAGAATTGAGGAAGGTAGAACATCAAGGTTGAGGGGGAAGGAAAAAGATATAAGGAATCAGGAATCTCATCAAACAAACTCTTTCCAGAAGAATTTCTCAAGTCTGGTCTTCTCAGAAATGGCCATTCCCTTGCTGTCTTTCTGACTCTCTCTCTTCCCTACTTAGGAACAACCCAGGTTAAAATCCAGAAAATGAGTTTCACTTGCAAGGGTGTTTATGAATACTTTCATGAGGTTTCGGAGTGCTCCCCTGCAGAGTAGATTGGGGATTCCAGCTCCAAACCATACAACCCTCTGAGATCAGGTGGCATTGCCTATAAGTCTTGATTGCATGCCAAATTAGAACGAATTAATTAGAATGAATCCAATACTGCCAAATAATCTGTCACAAGACACCATTGCACCTCTCAAGAAAACAAATAAAAATTCCTCACAAGATGAGAATTTGTTTACATTAAAAGGAAAAAATGACTAAACTCAGAGTTCATGGGTATACTGATTCAGATTTTTTACACACAGCACTGAAAACTTACTCTGCATTGCCTAAAGTCACTGTGTCAAACCCCCAGCCCACAGGACAAATCAGAACAATGGCCCAATCCAGCCTATCCCCTTTTCACTAGAGCTGCTTGAAAACTCCATCTCTCAGCAGTGGCCAAACTGAAGTGGCAGGGATGATGAAGGCCTCTCCCATGTCAAATTTTAGAACTGAAGGGCTGGAAGGAACCCCAAGTCCATACCCCCACACTGAGGCAGGATCAAGTATATTAAGAACATCCCTGACAGATCTTTGTCTAACCTGTTCTTAAAAATCACCAATGATGGGAATTCCAAAACCTGTTAATCTGTTCTAGAATTTAACTATCCTTGTAGTTACAAAAGCTTTGACTAATATCCAACATAAATTTCCCTTGCTCCTTGTCCTACTTTCAGCAGACATGAAGAACAACTGATCACAGTCTTCTTTATAACAGCCATTAACGTATTTGAAGGCTGTTATTAATCCCACCGAACCCCCTTAGCCACCTTTTCTCAAGAGTAAACGTGCCCAGTTTTTTTAACTTTCATCCTAGATCAGGTTATCTAAACCTTTCATCGTTTTTGTTGCTCTCCTCTGGACACTCTCCAATTCGTCCACATCTTTCTTAAAGTGTGGTGTCCAAACCTTGACACAATACTCCAGCTGAGATCTCACTAGTGCTGAGTACAAAAAAACAATTACCTTCTTTCTCTTATATACAACACTTATGTTAATACACCCCAGAATTATATTTGCCTTTTTCACCAGTATATCACATTGTTGACTCATATTCAATTTCTGATCCACAATAACCCTCAGATCCTTTTCTGCCATACTATTACCTAGCCTCCTACTCAATGGTTGTCATTAAGCCTCAAGTACCCTGCTTCCCCATTGTTATCTATGCCCTTCGATATGTAAATGTTGCCTTCTATATATTTTCTCTGTTTCCTATTTTGCTGTATCATTTCTACAACTGCATCTGAGGAAGTGAGCTGAGGCTCACGAAAGCTTATGCCTACTGAAATTAAATTTGTTAGTTTTTAAAGTGCTACAGAACT